>NC_034195.2:1661535-2301535 GCF_002021735.2 Oncorhynchus kisutch
TGGGGGTCGGAGTAGTCCACAGTGTAACCTTCTAGTTGCATCAGTTCATGGGGCTCAGACTTCTTCTCTCTATAGCTGCACATTGCAAAGGTGTATTGGCTGACCTGCAACAGTTAACAAGGGTATAAAATTGCATTATAAATTAGTAAAAACACATTACACAAATATGTTTGCATTACACTCCAGTTTTTTTCTGTCTCCCTTTTATAGATTGCTGCATATTTCTCTCTCTGGTCAACATGTGTTGCTTCATGATTCAAAAACAAACTTTCTTCCTTGTGGAAAAGTCCACTAGGAAGAAACAATCTGTTAGAAGTTATACATTTGGTGAGTATACCTTAAAATATTGTATTATTCTCAATGAAACAAGTGTCAATGAATCATGACATTTAGCCTACCTGGACAAGAACGAAATATCTTATTTTCCAACGTTTCCAAACTCTCTGTCCCAACGCATAAAGGTACCTACAAATACAGAAAGATTAAGATTCTTAATTGAAACATCTAATGTTAACTGTGTTTTATCATAAAGGTACCTACAAATACAGAAAGATTACGAGTCTTAATTGAAACATCTAATGTTATCTGTGTTTTATCACCGTGTAGCTGGAACTCAAACTCATTTACCACTGTCGGGATTATAGATTTGAAGAAGTATTAACCCAAAGCAAATTCAATTCAATATATTATTTATAAAATATAAAACACGAGATGCATCTAAAAATGACAAGATGTCCAGATGACAACAAGACACAGCTCCAGTATCGGCTCTATTTATTTGGTCATCAGGAAGTCATTGAAAGATTTAGTCGGGTGACCAAGGTAGGTAGGTTAAATAAAAGAAATCTAATATTGAGCAGCTCTTTTACAAAAATATTTCCAAGAATATAGACTATTTTATCATTCACTGAGAACATAAGACATGTTCTTATAAAATACATATTATTACCAGCACAGTGAAAAATGATAGGTTTACAACATTTTATTGAGGTTTATGCTGCAAATATTGTGACAAAGGGTAGGCCTAATTTATGAATTGCAAATAACAACTGTGATAGGCCAAATTGTAGAAGCATAATAATTTCAGCCATGACACAATCAAGCAAATGTTTTCTGAGTCTCTTCCCTTGGAAAACTTGACCATTGTCAGAAATCAAATGATTAAAATCTGGAAGCTCCATAACCAAATCACCAATTCACCGAAGTCAAACAATGAGGAATAACGCATGTGGGATATGGGAAAGTGGAATGGATGAAATCCATAGATTGTGAAAACACTTTGCAAAGAGGAGAGGGGCTGCCCTTTATGAAAAGGCCCCCAGTCCAGGTGGTGAGCCCTCGTGAATGCAGACCTGAATATCTGGGCCTCTCCAGGAGCAGAAGTAATCATCCACATGTGAACATTATTTTCCGTTCTTACTCAAACACCTTTCAGCCACTCATGATCCCATTTGCGACCCCAGAGGTGCGGACCAATGAACACGCGGCCGCAGGAACATTTTCTGTCCTTGATACAATGCATACTGCTCATGCACTTCCTAAAGCCAAGTACACGCATTCATGTTTTCATTGGTAGGCCTAGTCTATACAAAATTAGAACAGCAGTTACATATATTAACTCTACAAAGAGAGAGCAGCCACAGTAGTTAAAGCTGTCACTTGTATGAGAAAAGCAAGTACTTACCGGTGCAAAGAGAGCCATTGATCAAGATTGAACCAAATCAAACATATTAAGTGTGAGAAACAAAATATCTCCAGAAAGGACATTGTCAAAAGGGGTTTAAGTTAAATATTAAATAAAAACATTAAAATAAGGTTATATTCAAAGGGGATAACAAGGCAACTAGATAGAAAAAACGACCCTGTAAGCCTATCAAAAATGGTCAGAGATCTCTAGATAAAAAATAAAGAAATTTAAAGCATTTTTTCAGATTTGTCCTAATAGTTACCATCTATCAATCTTCCCAATTGTTTAAAATGTTAAACACAGTATATAAATTATTTGAACATTTGGAAAAGTAAGTAAATAGGTATTGATAAAAACTCAAAACTGGACAATAACTAAATGAAACAGGCTGCAACATCAACCCTGCAGCTACTTCAAGTTTTGGAGTAACAATGCACCTGTGTGGACATTTGTTAGAACTGCACCTAGATGTTGCAAAGTACTTTGCACATTTTACATTCTCAAGCTTTCTCAACGTCCACACGAACCCCTTAGCCAAAAACAGGTTCATGCACACACGTACATACACCCTCGTGGTGTCTGTCCTGACTCCATTGTACACACACCCTGGTGGTGTCTGTCCTGACTCCATTGTACACACACCCTGGTGGTGTCTGTCCTGACTCCATTGTACATACACCCTGGTGATGTCTGTCCTGACTCCATTGTACATACACCCTGGTGGTGTCTGTCCTGACTCCATTGTACACACACCCTGGTGGTGTCTGTCCTGACTCCATTGTACATACACCCTGGTGGTGTCTGTCCTGACTCCATTGTACACACACCCTGGTGGTGTCTGTCCTGACTCCATTGTCTTCCAGTCATTATTAGTAGCCTCTCGGCCCCCTTCAAAAGGCTCTCAACACCAATAGATTATTTTTATTTAAATGGAACCTTTATTTAACTAGGCAAGTCAGTTAAGAACAAATTCTTATTTACAATGACTGTAGCGACACCTCAAGCACTGAGGTGCAGTGCCTTAAACCCCCTGCGCCACACAGAGAGAGAAAGAGAAAGAGAAAGAGAGAGAGAGATTTTGTAAGATTCTTCTACATGTCCAGGGGAACACTACAAAAGCTGAGCAAAAAAAAGAGCCCCCTCATCCAGCTGGTCCTGAGTTCACAAACCTGTTTTACTATCACACTAAAGCCTCAGGACCAGAGCAACCAATTAATCAGAATAAACTAAAATTATAACACAGTCAAAACAAAACTACATGCCTATTGGCAAACACAAGAACAAAGCAAAATGCAGTGCTATCTGGCCCTAAATCAACAGTACACCATGGCAAACTATTTGACCATGGTTACTGATCAAAACCTTAGAAAAACCTTGACAAAGTACAGACTCTCTGAGCACAGCCTTGCCATTGAGAAAGGTAGATGCAGGAAAACCTGGCTCCCTGTAGAGGAAAGGCTGTGCAACCACATCACCACAGCAAAACCTGAGACAGAGCTGCATTTCCTGACAAAATGTTTAAATATATATCAAACAATTAGAGTGTCATTTCCCCAAATTGTAAACCCTTATTTAAGTTTTCAAAGACCTCTCTGATGAAAATAGGCTACCCGTCCTATTGGGGGAAGACGCAGAGAGCTGTGGGTTGGCAGCACACTACATTGCTGCCTGCCATAAAATGAGAGACCGTGTCTGACAGACCAACCAACATGCACATGTCCTCTATGCCATTGTTATGGCCGATTGCATGGTTATTTTTACCCCTGATTATTGTTGTTACTGATTGTCCTCTATGCCATTGTTATGGCCGATTGCATGGTTATTTTTACCCCTGATTATTGTTGTTACTGATTGTCCTCTATGCCATTGTTATGGCCGATTGCATGGTTATTTTTACCCCTGATTATTGTTGTTACTGATTGTCCTCTATGCCATTGTTATGGCCGATTGCATGGTTATTTTTACCCCTGATTATTGTTGTTACTGATTGTCCTCTATGCCATTGTTATGGCCGATTGCATGGTTATTTTTACCCCTGATTATTGTTGTTACTGATTGTCCTCTATGCCATTGTTATGGCCGATTGCATGGTTATTTTTACCCCTGATTATTGTTGTTACTGATTGTCCTCTATGCCATTGTTATGGCCGATTGCATGGTTATTTTTACCCCTGATTATTGTTGTTACTGATTGTCCCGTTGACAATATGGATTATTATTATTTTATTTATGTTAATATTGTAAATGTATCAAAGTAAAGTACGCTTTGGCAATATGTACATTGTTACATCATGCCAATAAAGCATATTAAATAGAATTTAAATTGAGAGAGAGGGGGGGAGTAAAACACAGGAACAACAGTAATACCAGAGTGGATGGAGCCCATTCACTCACATATCTGTCCCCAAAGAGAAATAAAGGGGGTGAGAGAGAGAGAGAGAGAGAGAGAGAGAGAGAGAGAGAGAGAGAGAGAGAGAGAGAGAGAGAGAAAAGAGGGGGTATCTGAATGTAAGGGATTGAAAAAAGGGAGGGGTGGGAGGAGAGGAGAGCAAGAGTTCTTAACTCTTTCCGACTTGGTGAATTGAAAGTGTGAGAGAGGATGAAGAGAGAGGGATATAGAGAAATAGATAGGAAAGGTGAGCAGGGAGGTAGACAGAGATGGGGAGGAAGGCAGACACAGAGGAAGAGAGAGTAAATGTGCTGAATGACTATAAATAAAAACTTTGTTTTAAGTGAAGAGTAGAGAGAAAGAGAGGAGACAGAGCGAGCATGAAAGCGCTCCTCTGTTTATGCATGTACTGTATATCAGGGTTGTGGTCAATTCTGAATTGAGTTGTGAATTGATCTTTAATACCAATTGAATTTTGGAATTTGAATTGCATTGGGCCACACCCCACAGGAAGCATAACTTGAATACAATTTGAATGAAATTGAAATGGCTTATTTATTCTACACATCAACATTTATGTTGACATCATGCATGGTTACCAATGCCATGTAGCATCTGGTTGAAACATTTTAAACAATTAAGGCATTCTTCTATGGGACAGATCAAAGTTTACCGGGGGAGGGGTGGTCCAAAATAGGGGCTGGTTGTCAAACTTTTCATTTTTTTGCTTTGGGGAGGGTAGTGTATTTTTTTCCACTGGTATACATTGTCTATTCTGCTCGTATTTTCCCTATAAACAGCTTGACTGACTTTTGATATTATAAAGCTTAGAAATGTTTTTTTTAAATTTTTAAATTAAACTTCAGCTAATGCTTCATATTACGAATGACCATCCTTCTGTACGTCTATATCTGTATAGCAGTGCACCCCGGTGCTCCAACTGACTCGACCCGTTGAACTTGAAGTGAGGAAGTCTGCAGTAGCCATCTGCTATAAAGAAATACATGTCAGTGTCTTAGCATGCCACCTGTATATCTCTATAACTCTGGGGATAGGCCTAAGCTTCTCTTCCTTTATATAGGCATTATATATACAGTACCAAAAGCTACTCATTCAAGGGTTTTTCTTCATTTGTACTATTTTCTACATTGTAGAATAATAGTGAAGACATCAAAACTATAAAATAACACATATGGAATCATGTAGTAACCATAAAAAGTGTTAAACAAATCCAAATATATTTTATATCAGAGGTTCTTCTTAGTACCCACACTTTGCCTTGATGACAGCTTTGCACCTGCTTGGCATTCTCTCAACCAGCATCATGAGGTACTCAATTAACAGGTGTCCCTTGTTCAAAGTGAATTTGTGGAATTTTTTTCCTTCTTAATGCGTTTAAGCCAATCAGTTGTGTTGTGACAAGGTAGGGTTGGTATACAGAAGACAGCCTTATTTGGTAAAAGATCAAGTCCATATAATGGCAAGAACAGCTCAAATAAGCAAAGAGAATCATCATTACTTTAAGACATGAAGGTCAGTAAATACGGAAGATTTCTAAATTTTCACAGGAAAGGAAGACTCAGAGTTACCTCTGCTGCAGAGGATAAGTTCAGGGATTTTGTAGGCATATATAGTCAGGTGTATTATTAAACAATTACACCAAACAGGTGCTGATGATCATCAATTAAATGTGTAGGTTAAAACACAATCATTAACTGAAACAGAAACAACAGTGTAAGAGGAATAACCTGGGTGAGGAACAGCCAAACTCAGTTAACAAGGTGAGGTTGCTGAAGACCACCATGGCAAGACTGAGAACAGCAACAAGACACAAGGTAGTTATACTGCATCAACAAGGTCTCTCCCTGGCAGACATGTCAAGGCAGACAGGGGTTTCCAGATGTGCTGTCTAAGCTCTTTTGAAGAAGCACAAAGAAACGGGCAATGTTGAGGACCGTAGACACAGTGGTCAGCCAAGGAAACTTACTGCAGCAGATGAAATACAGATCATGCTTACTTCCCTTCGCAATCAGAAGATGTCCAGCAGTGCCATCAGCTCAGAATTGGCAGAAAACAGTGGGACCCTGGTACACCCATCTACTGTCCGGAGGTCTGGTCAGAAGTGGCCTTCATCGAAGACTTGCGGCCAAAAAGCCATGCCTCCGACGTGGACACAAGGCCAAGCGACTCAACTATGCACGAAAACACAGGAACCGGGGAGTAGAAAAATGGCAGCAGGTGCTCTGGACTGATGAGTCTAAATTTGAAATATTTGGCTGTAGCAGAAAGGAGTTTGTTTGCCAAAGGGCTGGAGAGCAGTACAGGAATGAGTGTCTGCAGGCAACAGTGAAGCATGGTGGAGGTTCCTTGAACGTTTGGGGCTGAATTTCTGCAAATGGAGTTGGGGATTTGGTCAGAATTAATGGTCTCCTCAATGCTGAGAAGTACAGGCAGATACTTATTCATCATGCAATACCATCAGGGAGGCATCTGATTGGCCCCAAATTTATTCTGCAGTATGACAATGACCCCAAACATACAGCAAAAGTCATTAATAACTATCTTCAGCATAAAGAAGAACAAGGAGTCCTGGAAGTGATGGTATGGCCCACACAGAGCCCTGATCTCAACATCATCGAGTCTGTCTGGGATTACATGAAGAGAGAGAGGCACCTGAGGCTGCCTAAATCCACAGAAGAAACTGTGGTTAGTTCTCCAAGATGTTTGGGCCAAACTACCTGCCGAGTTCCTTCAAAAACTGTGTGCAAGTGTACCTAGAAGAATGGATGCTGTTTTGAAGGCAAAGAGTGGTCACACCAAATATTGATTTGATGTAGATTTTTCTTCTGTTCACTCACTTTGATAAATATAAACTGTTAACATGTCTATTTTTGAAAGCATTCTTACTTTGCAGCATTTCTTCATGCCTAAAACTTTTGTACAGTACTGTATTTAATTGGTTTTATTTATTTCATTTAATCAAATCTCTGAAAACTGAACCGTGCGGTCGACAATTATTGTTTTAAGAAGGTAGCCCCCCCCGTCCAACAACGACTGCCTCGCCTGGTTCACTAACTACTTCTCAGATAGAGTTAAGTGTGTCAAATCGGAGGGCCTGTTGTCCGGACCTCTGGCAGTGTCTTTGGGGGTGCCACAGGGTTAAATTCTCAGGCCGATTCTCTTCTCTGTATATATTAATGATGTCGCTCTTGCTGCGGGTGATTCACCTCTACGCAGACGACACCATTCTGTATACATCTGGCCCTTCTTAGGACACTGTGTTAACAAACCTCCAGACGAGCTTACACACCATACAACACTCCTTCCATGGCCTCCAACTGCTCTTAAATGCTAGTAAAACTAAATGCATGCTCTTAAACCGATCACTGCCCCGCACCCGCCTGCCCGACTAGCATCACTACTCTGGACGGTTCTGACTTAGAATATGTGGACAACTATAAATACCTAGGTGTCTGGCTAGACTGTAAACTCTCCTTCCAGACTCACATTAGGCATCTCCAATCAAAAGTTAGATCAAGAATCAGCCTCCTTCACTCATGCTGCCAAACATACCCTTTTAAAACTGTCGATCCTACCGATCCTAACTGACTATCCTACCGGCAATGCCATTTACAAATTAGCCTCCAACACTCTACTCCACAAAATGGATGCAGTCTATCACAGTGCCATCCGTTTTATCACCAAAGCCCCATATACCACCCACCACTGCGACCTGTATGCTCTCGTTGGCTGGCCCTCGCTACATATTCATCGTCAAACCCACTGGCTCCAGGTCATATATAAGTCTTGGCTAGGTATAGCTCCGCCTTACTTCAGCTCACTGGTCACCATAGCAACACCCACCCGTAGCACGCGCTCCAGCAGGTATATTTCACTTGTCATCCCCAAAGCCAACACCTCCTTTGGCCGCCTTTCCTTCCAGTTCTCTGCTGCCAATGACTAGAATGAATTGCAAAAATCACTGAAGTTGGAGACTTATATCTCTCTCTCACTAACTTTAAGCGTCAGCTGTCAGAGCAGCTTACCAATCACTGCAGCTGTACACAGCCCATCTGTAAATAGCCCATCCAACCAACTACCTACCTCATCCCCATATTTGTTTTTGTTTTTCTGCTTTTTTGCACCCCAGTATTTCTACTTGCACATCCTCATCTGCACATATTTCACTCCAGTGTAAATTTCTAAATTGTAATTACTTCGCCACTATTGGCCTATTTATTGCCTTACCTCCTTACTTAATGTGCACACAACGTGTACAGATTTTTCTATTGTGTTATTGACTGTACGTTTGTTTATCCCATGTGTAACTCTGTGTTGTTATTTTTGTCGCACTGCTTTGCTTTATCTTGGCCAGGTCGCAGTTGTAAATGAGAAGTTGTTCTCAACTGGCCTACCTGGTTAAAAAAAAATGAAAAAAAAAAAATAGGCTATAAAGTTTTGCATATTCTACACATTGAAACACAAGGAATAGTGTTTTTGTCATTTGTTATAGGCTGTTTTTAAGGACACATAAAATGTCCAATATCCCTTGTTTATTGATGGCGCTGGCTGCGCCATGTTGGATCTGAATGCATATAGATGTCCATCAAATTTCTCAAATGTCCAGTAAATTAAAATCTTCACCTTCATCTTGTCCAGCGCCAAATTTTACTAAAAGGAAACTCTGAAATTGTATATTGTTTTTAATTAAGATTTTAGAATATTCACACAAATCTGTCGTCAATTCAATGGAAACCTAAAGACACCGTAAAGTCTCAAGTGCGCTAGTCCAGTGTCACTTTGATTATGCCTGCACATCATGGTTCACCAGCAGCCCCAGAAATCTAAAGAATAAGACAAACTTGTAAGAATTGAACTTAAACTCCCATCTTATACTCATCTGGAGCATTTTTTAAATCTCTATCTCTGTAATATGTCTGTATTTATGTCATTGTATATGTATTTATGTAAAAAATAGGGACCACGATGGACATAAGTCCCCGACTTTATTGTGCAATCCCCATCCCTTTAAAAAAATCTGTGTATAAACGTATTGTTTTTTACCGACAAATACAAATCTAGCAACCAATCAATCAATCCAAACTGTGCAGTGGCCAATTGATGACTGGAAAGAGACATCTGTTTCAAAACACCAAAAAAAGTGTGACAAACTAGACATAGTTTATTTATTGTCGTGTTGGAAACACAAACCATGGAATTGAAGTGCCCGAAGTCGGAATGCATTGATTATTGGTAGTGTGGTGTATCGGTACAGAAACCTGTTGGTGGAAAATGACTTACTGACTTTATTGGGTAAATTTAGTTGCAGTGTCATGTACACGTTTAAAGTGGCGTTTAAATACAAAACTAAATTGACAATACAACTTTCATAAAACACTAGCTTGGGTCTAAAATTATTTTGTGAGCCTTGCGGAGGGCCCTGACCTTAAAGATCTCATCCAGGCCTGTCTGGTTGACTCCAAGTACCTTGCTTCCTGTGGTGATAATCCTTCTCAGCATATTTCTCTGGCTGACAGTGGCATTGCCAAACCAACAAACAACACAAAAAGTTTATATACTCTCAATGTTAGATTCATAAAACAGAGTCAGTATATTACAGTCTACATTAAAAGATCCCAGCTTTTTGAGAAAGTACAGTCTGTTGACTGTTTTTGTAGATCAGGTCTGTACATTTACTCCACTGAAGCTTATTGTTCAAGAGGAGGTAAAATACCCAGGTATTTGTATTCCTCTACAATCTCTATATTCTATATTAAATTCTCTATATTCTGACCTCTGATAGATGTTGCAGAGGTAGGTGTTGTACACTTCCTGAAGTCTATGCACATCTCCTTGGTCTTGTTGGTATTGAGGACCAAGTGTGATTCCTCACACAACTCTACAAAGTCATCTAGGACCCATGATGTTCCTCGTCATCATGCAACAGGCTGATCATAGCAGTGTCATCAGCGAACTTAACGAGGTGTCTGTCAGGATGGGAACTAGGACAACTATTAGTATTTATTATTAATTCATTCCATATACAGTACCAAGCCAAAAGTTTGGACACTCATTCAAGGGTTTTTCTATTTTATTACTATTTTCTACATTGTAATAATGAATAATCAAAACTATGAAATAAGACATTACCAAAAAAGTGTTAAACATATAAAAAACATATTTCATATTTGAGATTCTTCAAAGTAGCCACCATTTGCCTTGATGACAGCTTTGCACACTCTTGGCATTCTCTCAACCAGCTTCACCTGGAATGCTTTTCCAACAGTCTTGAAGGAGTTCCCACATATGCTGAGCACATGTTGGCTGCTTTTCCTTCCCTCTGTGGTCCAACTCATCCCAAAACATCTCAATTGGGTTGAAGTCAGGGGATCGTGGAGGTCAGGTCATCTGATGCAGCACTCCATCCCTCTCCTTCTTGGTCAAATAGCCCTTACGCAGCCTGGAGGTATGTTTTGGGTCATTGTCCTGTTGAAAACAAATGATAGTCCCACTAAGCGCAAACCAGATGGGATGGCGTATCAATACAGAATGATGTGGTAGCCATGCTGTTTAAGTGTGCCTTGAATTCTAAATAAATCACTGACATTGTCACCAGCAAAGCACACCCAACCATCACACGTCCACCTCCATGCTTCACGGTGGAAACCACCAAGATCATCCGTTCACCTACGCTGCATCTCAAAACAACAAAAAATCGGGCTAATCAGACCACAGGACAGATTTCCATTGGGAATAATGACCATTGCTTGTGTTTTTTTGGCCCAAGCAAGTCTTCTTATTATCGATGTCCAATAGTAATGGTTTCTTTGCAGCAATTCAACCACGTAGACCTGATTCATGCAGTCTCCTCTGAACAGTTGATGTGGAGGTGTGTCTGTTACTTGAACTCTGTGACTATCCTCTGCAGCAGAGGTAACTCTGGGTCTTCCTTTCCTGTGGCGGTCCTTATGAGTCAGTTTCATCATAGTGCTTGATGGTTTTTGCGACTGCACTTGACAAAACTTTAAAGGTTCTTGAAATGTTCCGTATTGACTGACCTTAATGTCTTAAAGTAATGATGGACTTTAGTTTCTCTTTGGTTATTTAGCTGTTCTTGCCATAATATGGACTTGGTCTTTTACCAAATATCTTCTGTGTACCATCCCTACCTTGTCACAACACAACTGATTGGCTCAAATGCATTAAGGAAAGAAATTCCACAAATTCACTTTTAACAAGGAACACCTGTTAATTGAAATCCATTCCAGGTGACTAACTCATGGAGCTGGTTGAGAGAATGCCAAGAGTGTGCAAAGCTGGGCAAAGGGTGGCTACTTTGAAGAATCTGAAAACTTTTTTGGGTAATACATGATTCCATATGTGTTATTTAATAGTTTTGATGTCTTCACTATTATTCTACAATGTAGATAATAGTAAAAAAAATATTATAATAATAAATAAATAATATGGAATGAGTAGGTGTGTCCAACTTTGCCTGGTTACTATATTTCATATAATTATAAATATGGCATCAAAAATGTTGGGAATATGATATCCACCTAGCTGATCATTGTCTGCAGCCGGCTCTGATTGTAGTGTAATGAAACAGGCAGGGAGACTGAGCTCAGTGAACCCTCACCCTTGTGGCCTGTAGCCTTGGATGGCATCGACTGTGTCACAAAAGCATGCCGAAGTGGCAAAGTCGATATACACATTTAGAAACCCTGGGTCACTACAATAATTGTTATATGTGGTCGTAAACATCATCTTAGTTAATTCTTTGAGGGGGTAGGTTGTTCGATATATGTACAGTACAAGGGGAGGGTCATGTGAAAATATTGTTAACGTTGGGGAGGGGGGTGCATTTGTTTTTTTTAAACACTGAGATGGATCAGCCCCACCCCCCACTGAATTTCGATCTGTCCCTAAAACTATTTTGAAATAATTACAGTGGTCTCTAAACATTCTAAGGACATGTGGGTTGTCTATAATTCAAATACATTTATTTGAAAAATACTGTTTGACATCTGAGATATAATCAAACAAATATTTGAAAAGGTATTTGTATTCTTTGCATTAATAAGTGTCCGATTTGTCAAATGAATGAGACTATGTTTTATGTCTTGGTTGAATGGCTTTGAATTTCTTTGAATTAAATTATACTTCCTTCAATTCAAATTCTGCTTCCTGTGGGGTGTGGCCAACTCTCTCTCTCTCTGATGTTGGTGTCAGATTGCAGTCTTTCAGTCTTTGGGAGTACTGAGCCAGAACCCACCCTGTGCCTCTTCTCGCTCTCCCCCTCTCTTTAACTCACTCCCTCGCACTTCCCCCTTCTCCCCTTTTTCTGGTAGGTTGGAGGTGGTGGCAGATTGCAGTCTTTGGGAGAACTGAGACAGAGCTCCATCTTCTCTTCTCTGCCTCTTCGGCTCCCATCAACAGATGGCTGCTTTTAATGGTGAAGCACTCAACCTGAAAATACAACCTCTCCATCTCTCTGTATGTCTGTCAGTCTGTCTCTCTTTCTCCCCCTCCTCTTAGTCTCTCTCTACCCCTTTGCTCGCTTTCTTTCTTATTTCCTAGAATGGACAGTCCTCAGGTGTGCCTAGTGTGTTTATGTGTGTGCGTGTGTGTGTGTGTGTGTGTGCGTGCGCGCGCCCTGGTGTCCTTGACACTCCAAGGGTCAGCTGAGATGATAATAAACTTTTGAAGGCACTAGCCAATTAGGGGGAGCCACTTACCATCCAGATAGACTGATAGATACACACACTTGCAAGAGTGTGCATGCGCAAATGCGAACACACACTTCACTCAGCACCCCGGTTCTCTTCATTAATTAGCAGAGCCATAGTTATGAGGTGACCTCACAATGCTGCCCATCAGGGAGGCGGGGGCACTGTTGTAGACCTCAACCAGTCCTCCCAGGGGAATTGCACGAGAGGTCTTCACAGGTCCAAACAGATGGACCTGGGGCGTTCCCACCGGGATCCGATATGCATAAAACCATTTTTTATTATATCGAGTCCCCTTCCAAATGGACCGGAGGACAACTAGACTAGTTCCGTACAGACCTGGGCAGATACAGACCCGATCGGAGTGAAGGAAGCAGAAGAAAATATATGTTTTAAGCTACTTTATTAACCAGAGCTGATAAAGGGAGAGGTGCCACTCTAGTCAGTGGGGGAGGGGCCGTACTGTGATCTGTGATCGAGTTTAACAGGGAGCAGCAGTGTTGTCATGTTTGCGGTTTTCGAGCTGAATTGGGCCACTTTGAAAACAATGTCGCGGGTGAAAATGCATTGGTTGCAGGTTTTTGGGCTATTTCTAAGTTGCACCGAGGCCGCCATGGCATTTCTCTTAAAATATATATACACTGCTCAAAAAAATAAAGGGAACACTTAAACAACACAATGTAACTGCAAGTCAATCACACTTCTGTGAAATAAAACTGTCCACTTAGGAAGCAACACTGATTGACAATCAATTTCACATGCTGTTGTGCAAATGGAATAGACAACCAATTTCACATGCTGTTGTGCAAATGGAATAGACAACAGGTGGAAATTATAGGCAATTAGCAAGATACCCCCAATAAAGGAGTGGTTCTGCAGGTGGGGACCACAGACAACTTCTCAGTTCCTATGCTTCCTGGCTGATGTTTTGGTCACTTTTGAATGCTGGCGGTGCTTTCACTCTAGTGGTAGCATGAGACGGAGTCTACAACCCACACAAGTGGCTCAGGTAGTGCAGCTCATCCAGGATGGCACATCAATGCGAGCTGTGGCAAGAAGGTTTGCTGTGTCTGTCAGCGTAGTGTCCAGAGCATGGAGGCGCTACCAGGAGACAGGCCAGTACATCAAGAGACGTGGAGGAGGCTGTAGGAGGGCAACAACCCAGCAGCAGGACCGCTACCTCCGCCTTTGTACAAGGAGGACCACTGCCAGAGCCCTGCAAAATGACCTCCAGCAGGCCACAAATGTGCATGTGTCTGCTCAAACAGTCAGAAACAGACTCCATGAGGGTGGTATGAGGGCCCGACGTCCACAGGTGGGGGTTGTGCTTACAGCCCAACACCGTGCAGGACGTTTGGCATTTGCCAGAGAACACCAAGATTGGCAATTCGCCACTGGCGCCCTGTGCTCTTCACAGATGAAAGCAGGGACACACTGAGCACATGTGACAGACGTGACAGAGTCTGGAGACGCCGTGGAGAACGTTCTGCTGCCTGCAACATCCTCCAGCATGACCGGTTTGGCGGTATGTCAGTCACGGTGTGGGGGAGGCATTTCTTTGGGGGGCCGCACAGCCCTCCATGTGCTCGCCAGAGGTAGCCTGACTGCCATTAGGTACTGAGATGAGATCCTCAGACCCCTTGTGAGACCATATGCTGGTGCGGTTGGCCCTGGGTTCCTCCTAATGCAAGACAATGCTAGATCTCATGTGGCTGGAGTGTGTCAGCAGTTCCTGCAAGAGGAAGGCATTGATGCTATGGACTGGCCCGCTCGTTCCCCAGACCTGAATCCAATTGAGCACATCTGGGACATCATGTCTCGCTCCATCCACCAACGCCACGTTGCACCACAGACTGTCCAGGAGTTGGCGGATGCTTTAGTCCAGGTCTGGGAGGAGATCCCTCAGGAGACCATCCGCCACCTCATCAGGAGCATGCCCAGGCGTTGTAGGGAGGTCATACAGGCACGTGGAGGCCACACACACACTACTGAGCCTCATTTTGACTTGTTTTAAGGACATTACATCAAAGTTGGATCAGCCTGTAGTGTGGTTTTCCACTTTAATTTTGAGTGTGACTCCAAATCCAGACCTCCATGGGTTGATAAATTTGATTTTCCATTGATAATTTTTGTGTGATTTTGTTGTCAGCACATTCAACTATGTAAAGAAAAAAGTATTTAATAAGAATATTTCATTCATTCAGATCTAGGATGTGTTATTTTAGTGTTCCCTTTATTTTTTGGAGCAGTGTATATTTCACCGTGACCTGCTGCTGACTGTCAGGCAGGCTGTTGCTGAGTGTGTGTGTGTGTGTGTGTGTGTGTGTGTGTGTGTGTGTGTGTGTGTGTGTGTTGAGAGAGCACTACAGTTATTGGCTGAGTCCCCGTGAGCGAGAGGAGACAGAGCATCACGCACGTTGTTGCAACTTTTTACCAGTTGTAGGTATTTAGATTGTGAAGACACCTATTTCCAACCCTTTTTCCATAAAACATATCAATACGCTGAACTGATGCACATCAGTAATAATAATAACAATGAACTGGAAAACGACTTTGGACTAGAGCATATTACATAAATACGCTCGGAGGTGGCTTAAACTGCATTCTAATATTGAACTGCTTAAGTGAAACGGTATCAAGCGAAGGGCTTTATGAGTACTCAGTTCTTGGGTCTCGAGAAAAGAACATTTGAAACGGAAGTTATGGAACTCCCTCGGGTGGTTCTTTGAAACTGACATTAGACTAAATGTGGAAAATGATACATTTGCCTCTGTTGGCCATCAAGTTTATTAATTGATATGCCATTGCAGGCTACCATTTGATACAATACATATGTTGAAATGACGATATCACTGGAGTCAATGCAAATCAATTTGTGCCACTTGTGTAGCCTACCTGGAGCTGGAAAAACAGCTTAATAAACAGCCTATAACTTCAGTTTATTGTTGTTGTAGCCTTGTGTTATTATGAACACATTAGATTGACAGTAACAGTAGTCAGATTAGGCTACAGGTAAAACTAATTCTAAAAAATAAACACTGGCTGTTGTTGACAAGCATATTCAGTTCATATACATATTATTAATATTTAATTTAGCGATTGAAATTATGACCCCATTCTCAGTAGCCTATTCCAGCGGGCTATTGGGAAACACAAACACTTATTGCGAAATAGCCTCGCTATTCATGTTGAATAAATTAGTCTGTTAATTTGAACTAAGCAAGCTGCTAAATTGTTCCGTTTACATCTAGCCTACATCTTGTCTAGGCTACTGTAGACTATATTAAATGAGATGTAGACCTATCAGGGGCTATAGGCTACCTGCCTTTATCCAAGAAAACAATGGCAAATTTTATTAAAATCATAAACCCAGATTTTTGACAGTAGCCTATGTCTGTTGAAAAGACAAGTCAATCTCGCAAATGGGCAATTTATCACGGTTTGTTGTCAGATTTATCTATAGTAATGCACATGTATGCACAAAGGGGATTTATTTACAATTATAAACTGGGTGGGTCGAGCCCTGAATGCTGATTGGCTGACAGGCGTATATCAGGCTGCATACCACAGGTATGACAAAACATTTATTTGTACTACTCTAATTATGTTGGTAACCAGTTTATAAAGCAATAAGTCACCTCTGGGGTTTGTGGTATATGGCCAATATACCACGGCTAAGGGCTGTGTCCAGGCACTCCGCGTTGCGTTGTGTGCATAAGAACAACCCTTAGCCGTGGTATATTGGCCATATACCACACCTACTCAGGCCTTATTATAAACCTGCCTTGAACCCAGAATGCTGATTGGCTGAAAGCCGTGGTATATCAGACCATATATAACGGATATGATAAAACATGACTTTTTACTGTTCTAATTACGTTGGTAACCAGTTTATAATAGCAATAAGGTCCCCTGGGGATTTGTGGTATATGGCCAATATACCACGGCTAACAGCTGTATTCAGGCACTCTGCTTTGCGTTGTGCAGAGAACATCCCTTAGCCGTGGTATATTGGCCATATACCATAACCCCTTGTGCCTTATTGCTTAATCATAGAAGTCAAGCGAGTTAAATCGACATCCATTGATGGAACATGATCTGGTGAATTTAATAAGGGCAAATTATCTTTTCTCTTGCCACATAGTCAAATTCCTTTATTATGTAATGTCATATCTTGCAATAATTATTATTTTGAAGAAACCCGAATTTAGCTTCTAATGTCATTACAAGTTACTATGATAGTCCTCCTTAATTGGCTCGATAACATTATGGATATGGCTGGGTCGAGCCCTGAATGCTGATTGGCTCGATAACATTATGGATATGGCTGGGTCGAGCCCTGAATGCTGATTGGCTCGATAACATTATGGATATGGCTGGGTCGAGCCCTGAATGCTGATTGGCTGACATTATGGATATGGCTGGGTCGAGCCCTGAATGCTGATTGGCTCGATAACATTATGGATATGGCTGGGTCGAGCCCTGAATGCTGATTGACTCGATAACATTATGGATATGGCTGGGTCGAGCCCTGAATGCTGATTGGCTGACATTATGGATATGGCTGGGTCGAGCCCTGGATGCTGATTGGCTGACATTATGGATATGGCTGGGTCGAGCCCTGAATGCTGATTGGCTGACATTATGGATATGGCTGGGTCGAGCCCTGAATGCTGATTGGCTGACATTATGGATATGGCTGGGTCGAGCCCTGAATGCTGATTGGCTGACATTATGGATATGGCTGGGTCGAGCCCTGAATGCTGATTGGCTGACATTATGGATATGGCTGGGTCGAGCCCTGAATGCTGATTGGCTCGATAACATTATGGATATGGCTGGGTCGAGCCCTGAATGCTGATTGGCTCGATAACATTATGGATATGGCTGGGTCGAGCCCTGAATGCTGATTGGCTGACATTATGGATATGGCTGGGTCGAGCCCTGAATGCTGATTGGCTCGATAACATTATGGATATGGCTGGGTCGAGCCCTGAATGCTGATTGACTCGATAACATTATGGATATGGCTGGGTCGAGCCCTGAATGCTGATTGGCTGACATTATGGATATGGCTGGGTCGAGCCCTGGATGCTGATTGGCTGACATTATGGATATGGCTGGGTCGAGCCCTGAATGCTGATTGGCTGACATTATGGATATGGCTGGGTCGAGCCCTGAATGCTGATTGGCTGACATTATGGATATGGCTGGGTCGAGCCCTGAATGCTGATTGGCTGACATTATGGATATGGCTGGGTCGAGCCCTGAATGCTGATTGGCTGACATTATGGATATGGCTGGGTCGAGCCCTGAATGCTGATTGGCTGACATTATGGATATGGCTGGGTCGAGCCCTGAATGCTGATTGGCTGACATTATGGATATGGCAACTCCTCTCTTTTGGTCATTGTATCCTTCTCCTTTACCTTTTAATTCCATCATTTTAATTTCACCATCCATTGACTAGATATATCCTTTTGCCACACACGGACGCTCTATGACTGTAGCCTATTGTCGATTTGATAACTTATGATTGGCCAACAACAACAACAAGCTACATTCGCCACTCTCGTGAAAAGTCCGGGAAGTCTCTCTCTCTTTACTGGAGCAGTCGTGTTTGGATCTGTAAGGACTTTCCAGACAAGTCAGTTAAAATTACACATACCTGAGACCTGTGACAATCATATCCGATCCGACCCAGACCTGTGACATTATTTACAATTCTGGATCCAGACCCACTCGGGTAGATCAGTGAAGACCTCTACCTTGCACTGACAGTGGAGTGCCAGGATCCACCAAAGTATAGAACATGGATCATTTCAGAAGTCTGTTGGTTTTCTATTTTTTATTTATTTCACCTATTATTTCACCTATTTAACCAGGTAGGCAAGTTGAGAACAAGTTCTCATTTACGATTGCGACGTGGCCAAGATAAAGCAAAGCAGTTCAACACATACAACAACACAGAGTTACACATGGAGTAAAACAAACATACAGTCAATAATACAGCATAAACAAGTCTATATACGATGTGAGCAAATGAGGTGAGATAAGGGAGGTAAAGGCAACAAAAAAAAGACCATGGTGGCAAAGTAAATACAATATAGCAAGTAAAACAATGGAATGGTAGATTTGCAGTGGATGAAAGTGCAAAGTAGAGATAGAAATAATGGCGTGCAAAGGAGCAAAATAAATAAATACAGTATGGGGAGAGGTAGTTGTTTGGGCTAAATTATAGATGGGCTATGTACAGGTGGTTTTGGGGGTGACTAGAGAGATATACCTGCTGGAGCGTGTGCTACAGGTGGGTGCGGCTATGGTGACCAGCGAGCTGAGATAAGGGGGGACTTTACCTAGCAGGGTCTTGTAGATGACCTGGAGCCAGTGGGTTTGGCGACGAGTATGAAACGAGGGCCAGCCAACGAGAGCGTACAGGTCGCAGTGGTGGGTATTATATGGGGCTTTGGTGACAAAACGGATGGCACTGTGATAGACTGCATCCAATTTATTGAGTAGGGTATTGGAGGCTATTTTGTAAATGACATCGCCGAAGTCGAGGATCGGTAGGATGGTCAGTTTTACATGGGTATGTTTGGCAGCGTGAGTGAAGGATGCTTTGTTGCGAAATAGGAAGCCAATTCTAGATTTAACTTTGGATTGGAGATGTTTGATGTAAGGCTGGAAGGAGAGTTTACAGTCTAACCAGACACCTAGGTGTTTGTAGTTGTCCATATATTCTAAGTCAGAACCGTCCAGAGTAGTGATGTTGGACGGGCAGGCAGGTGCAGGCAGCGATCGGTTGAAGAGCATGCCTTTAGTTTTACTTGTATTTAAGAGCAATTGGAGGCCACGGAAGGAGAGTTGTATGGCATTGAAGCTCGTCTGGAGGGTTGTTAACACAGTGTCCAAAGAAGGGCCAGAAGTATACAGAATGGTGTCGTCTGCTTAGAGGTGGATCAGAGACTCACCAGCAGCAAGAGCGACATCATTGATGTATACAGAGAAGAGGGTCCAAGAATTGAACCCTGTGGCACCCCCATAGACTGCCAGAGGCCCGGACAACAGGCCCTCTGATTTGACACACTGAACTCTATCAAATAAGTAGTTGGTGAACCAGGCAAGGCAATCATTTGAGAAACCAAGGCTATCGAGTCTGCCGATGAGGATGTGTTGATTGACAGAGTCGAAAGCCTTGGCCAGGTCAATGAAAAAGGCTGCACAGTATTGTTTCTTATCGATGGCGGTTAGAGATATCGTTTAGGACCTTGAGCGTGGCTGAGGTGCACCCATGACCAGCTCTGAAACCAGATTGCATAGCGGAGGAGGTACGGTGGGATTCGAAATGATCGGTAATCTGTTTGTTGACTTGGCTTTCGAAGACCTTAGAAAGGCAGGGTAAGATAGAAATAGGTCTGTAGCAGTTTGGGTCAAGAGTGTCCCCCCCCTTTGAATAGGGGGATGACCGCAGCTGCTTTCCAATCTTTGGGAATCTCATACGACACGAAAGAGAGGTTGAACAGGCTAGTAATAGGGGTTGCAACAATTTCTGCAGATAATTTTAGAATGAAAGGGTCCAGATTGTCTAGCCCGGCTGATTTGTAGGGGTCCAGATTTTGCAGCTCTTTCAGAACATCAGCTTACTGGATTTGGGTGAAGGAGAAATGGGGAAGGTTTGGGTGAGTTGCTGTGGGGGGTGCAGTGCTGTTAACCGGGGTAGGTGTAGCCAGGTGGAAAGCATGGCCAGCCGTAGAAAAAAGCTTATTGAAATTCTCAATTATAGTGGATTTATCGGTGGTGACAGTGTTCCCTATCCTCAGTGCAGTGGGCAGCTGGGAGGAGGTTTTCTTATTCTCCATGGACTATACAGTGTCCTAGAACTTTTTTGAGTTTGTGTTTCAAGGAAGCATATTTCTGCTTGACAAAACTAGCCTTGGCTTTTCTAACTGCCTGTGAATATTGGTTTCTAGCTTCCCTGAAAAGTTGTGGGCTGTGCTATCTGTTCAGAAGCAATGTAGGCAATGAAAAGTCAAAAAGTCAACTTGTTACTTTGTAGTCCATGGTGCATGAACTGAAGAACAAACTGGAATGAGATGTTTTTCACTGAAAAGAGGAAGGATTGGTTCAATTCGGCTTAGATTGAGTATCCCTAGACATTTTCTAGCCAGATAAGACCAGTCATGCTATTCCAGTGATTTGACTGATGGCATGAATGTCATTGGGTTTAAAAATGGAGCTGGGCTGCCCTCTGTTGGAGTGAAGGAAGCCCAACATGAAATACATTCAATATCATCAAAATGTACCTGAAATAATGCATTACAATCAAATAGACAAGGCAGAATGACTTGAACACACACATACGTCTCATATTAAAAAAAATTCTGTCCGCAGACAGACAGACAGTTATCCGTGCCACTTCTCCTTAGCTCATCATCTTCCTCTCTACCCCTTTCTTTCTCTCCATCTCCTCTATCAGCCACCGCTAGGGGGTGCTGCTATCCTTTCTTTGCCTTGTGTTCTAATGACAGTTTCTATTACAGCCTAACCCTTAAAACGTTAGTCACTTTGTTGTTTTTCATTATATCTCCACACAAAACATACATATCCCATACAAATATATCCTAGTAAACTCTAGGGTCCTATAAAATTCTTTATAGTGTGACCTAAGCTTGCCTGCCTCCCTGACCTCCACTGCCACCTAACATCATACCAACTGGGTAGTGTATTTCATACCCTCAGTACGACTGGTTAGTGTAGTTCAAACCCTCAGTATGACTGGGTAGTGTAGTTCATACCCTCAGTATGACTTGGTAGTGTAGTTCTTACCTTCAGTATGACTGGGTAGTGTATTTCATAACCTCAGTATGACTGGGTAGTGTATTTCATACCCTCCAGTATGACTGGGTAGTGTATTTCATACCCTCAGTATGACTGGGTAGTGTAGTTCTTACCTTCAGTATGACTGGGTAGTGTATTTCATAACCTCAGTATGACTGGGTAGTGTATTTCATAACCTCAGTTTGACTGGGTAGTGTATTTCTTACCTTCAGTATGACTGGGTAGTGTATTTCATAACCTAAGTTTGACTGGGTAGTGTATTTCTTACCTTCAGTATGACTGGGTAGTGTATTTCATAACCTCAGTATGACTGGGTAGTGTATTTCATAACCTCAGTTTGACTGGGTAGTGTAGTTCTTACCTTCAGTATGACTGGATAGTGTAGTTCTTACCTTCAGTATGACTGGGTAGTGTATTTCATAACCTCAGTATGACTGGGTAGTGTATTTCATAACCTCAGTATGACTGGGTAGTGTAGTTCATAACCTCAGTATGACTGGGTAGTGTATTTCATAACCTCAGTATGACTGGGTAGTGTATTTCATAACCTCAGTATGACTGGGTAGTGTAGTTCATAACCTCAGTATGACTGGGTAGTGTAGTTCCTAACCTCAGTATGACTGGGTAGTGTAGTTCCTAACCTCAGTATGACTGGGTAGTGTAGTTCTTACCCGCTGTGCTTCATGTTGGGGGGTTTGTCCATGCGGACAGCTAGTTGGATCTTTAGCTCTACGTCCTGACTGTTCTTGGACACCACCATCTTGTGGAGCTCAGCCTGCTTGGGTCCGTTGGTAGTTGGGTTCAGGATCACCTGGGAATGGGAGAGCGGGAAAGGAAAGGATGGGGGTGACAAAGGGCGAGTGCACAGGAGAGATAATAAACTATTTTACAGAAGATGAAGTAATGATGGCTTCTGGCTTCACCACCACCAAAATATACAAACAGTCTCTCTCATCAGACAGTTAGTCAGTGACAGACAGACGTACACATCCTCATACTTTGTTACTATGATGGGAACCGACAGGTGAAGGACATGACAAAACCATGGCTGTCTGGGGAAGACACAAACAAGACAGACTCTTTTCATATCACAACCCCCTCTGTAGTTGCTCCATATTGTTATGGAAAAGGTTAGGTAGTTTAGACTACCCCCAGAAGTTTCACAATTTAGTTTTAGCCCTGAACTAGTTCACCTGATTCACCTAGTCAAAGACTTGATGATTAGTTGCCTTAGGGGTGCTTGCGGTGGAATAGTTCAAATACATGGAACAGTTGGGGATCTCTGATGAGCGGTTCAAGAACCACTGGTTTAGACCGCTCACTACCACCACACCATCCCCCAGGAGGCATCATCCCCCAGGGGGCAGCAGCAACATATTTTCCCATTGTAGAAGTAGTCAGAATGTAACTTTTTGGACCTGAATGCCAACACATTTAGGAGATCGAGGTGTGCTCACACTTGACCCATTGTAGAAGTAGTCAGAATGTAACTTTTTGGACCTGAATGCCAAAACATTTAGGAGATCGAGGTGTGCTCACACTCCATCCTACCATAAGACATCCATGTCTTCATCAATGGAAAGGGTAAATGGTTGAGTTTGATATAATTTAAAGGCTTACAAACAGGGTTGTGAAACTATTTTATAATTACTTGACAAAAAATGTTGCTCAAAAACCTTTCATGTCAATTACCAAAAAATGTGATGGCGGGCATAACACAAACTCCTCAGATGATGTAAAATAGGTTCTAAGCCTCAACATATGCACAAATACTGTATTTATAGATCATTTACGATAAAGGATAAACAATGACAATACAATATATATATATATTCAATTCAATATTTGTTTGAGAACACTGTAAGCTTTTAAATGATATCAAACTCTACCGTTTATCTTTTAAACTGATAGATGAGTCTCATACTAGGGTGGGGTATGGGTCAACCAAAAGCATCTCTGTCTCCTAAATGTTTTGGCATTCAAATCCAAAAAGTAATTTTCTGACCACTTCTGCCATGTATGGAAAGTTGTGTTCAAATCAAAAGGTCAAAAAGTGATTGAAATCAAATAGAACGACCCTGATCGGTTTCAGAACTGTATACATGAAACCCATTCAGGTAGAGACTACATTTGTGGCTATGAAATCCTCATGTGTATTTAGACTCCATAGACATATTCACCATGCTTCAATTACTTTTAGAGACAAAGAGTGCACAAACAAAGTGTGTGTTTGTTTGTGCGTTTGTGTGTGAGAGAGAGAGAAATAGACAGAGCGAAAGAGGGGGGGAGGGAGAGAGACAGAGAAGGAGGCAGAAACAGAGATTAGAAAGGTTCAGGAAAACGAGAGAGAAGGAGAAAAACAGGATTAATAGAGGGGGACAGACTTTTAGAGTTATTACTTTTGACCAAAGAGAGAAGAAAATGGAGAATGAAAGAGGAAAAATGAAAGACAATAAGTTGGCAGAATGTGTGTGTATGCACGCTGTCATATTCCGCATGTGTGTGTGTGCACACAGTATGTATGTTGCATGTGAGTGGCACACCCACTCTAACACTGACTGGGAGACAGATCTTTGTGGTGCTCATTGTTTTGTTAGTGTCGCAGTGTTATCAGTCTCTCAAAGGGAGTCTCCATCTGTTTCTCAGAGAGAAGAAGAGATGGTGATGGGGAGAAGAGAGAGCTCTTGCACATTGGAATCCATGTCATGGGAAAAACTAGTCTAGGTACATTGCTGTTTGGGCTACATTGTTACATTGCCAAGCCAATAAATGATTGGGTCATTCTAATTGCTGGTATCTGATATAAATACTAACTGATATCAAGTGGTTGATATTGATAGTGAATTATATCAATCTTAATAGGTTAATGTACAGTATGTACTGGTGTCTTACCCTCCCCAGCTCCTTGTCTTCAAGGGCAAGTACCCCCGTGCTCTCTGTAAACAGCTTCACTTTGACCATGGGTAACGGGTGCGTCGTAGTGAAGTCGCCCTGAGTGCCCCACCTGAAAGACAAAGGTTCCAACCCTCACGATTAAACATCAAGTCAAAAGTGTATTTGTCACATGCACAGGATGCAATGTTCAATATCAAAGTTCAGACATAGAGAACCCAGAATAGGGTCTTAAAGCGAGAGTCCTTAAAGTCCTACTCCAGGCTCCTTTTCACTTCATTCATCACCCAATTTACTTAACAAAAGGCACATCTAAATAGGTGGTCCAGGTATACTCATGACATGGCACAAGTAGGGGGGTGGGCCATTTCTCTCTTGTTCTCTATTGCTCCTCTATTGTTACCTCATGCAAGGAGTGAGGCCGATGACATCAGAGGGCACCATCAGATCAACTCCTTGAAGTTTGCAGTAGTCTAAAAAAACACAATTTTGCTCAAAACATATTTTTTTTGCCTTAATTGTGTTTAAATTACTGTATTTATACATGAGATATTGTTTATCTACAGGAAAAGTTCAAATAGATGGAGAGAGTCTTTAATTGAAAGAGTAACAAAGTGCCCCTCACCCCCGCCTCTGTTTTGGTAAAAAGCTGAGGGATGGGACTGGAGAAATGTAACCACTCTCAGATTCATAGACAGAGCGATGGATGCAAGGACTGACCACCCCCGCCTCTGTTTTGGTAAAAAGCTGAGGGATGGGACTGGAGAAATGTAACCACTCTCAGATTCATAGACAGAGCGATGGATGCAAGGACTGACCACCCCCGCCTCTGTTTTGGTAAAAAGCTGAGGGATGGGACTGGAGAAATGTAACCACTCTCAGATTCATAGACAGAGCGATGGATGCAAGGACTGACCACCCCCGCCTCTGTTTTGGTAAAAAGCTGAGGGATGGGACTGGAGAAATGTAACCACTCTCAGATTCATAGACAGAGCGATGGATGCAAGGACTGACCACCCCCGCCTCTGTTTTGGTAAAAAGCTGAGGGATGGGACTGGAGAAATGTAACCACTCTCAGATTCATAGACAGAGCGATGGATGCAAGGACTGACCACCCCCGCCTCTGTTTTGGTAAAAAGCTGAGGGATGGGACTGGAGAAATGTAACCACTCTCAGATTCATAGACAGAGCGATGGATGCAAGGACTGACCATCCATGATACACAAATTATAGTTTTAACCATGTTTGGAGGTTATACAGTGTTTGTTTACATTTACATGGTTTACAAACATTGGCGTAAAACAAGCTGAGTTTTGATATGACAGTTGAACTAAGCTCATGAGGCATTTATAAGTTATATTCTTCAAGAATCAATGGGTATATATATCATACATTTGTAATTTAAAAAATGGACGCAGCAACTGAGGATTCTAGCTTTCAAAAGAGCACAGAATCAATATTAGGTCACAGAAATAAAACCAACGAGAATGTGCACTATATACAAGGTCAGTACCAGTTTAGGGCTGTTGTGGTGACCATATTACCGCCACAATGGCGGCCAAGAGTTTTCCTGTACTTAGCTCCATCCCATTTCTTGTTATCCTGAAAAACTCCCCAGTACTTGCCAATGTCAAGCATACCTATACCATGATGCAGCCACCACATTACTAGAAAACAAGGAGGCAGTTACTTAGTGATGTGTTGGACTTACCCCAAACATAAGGCTTTGTATTTAGGTAAAAGTGCATTCCTTTGGTGTTTTTGGTTTGTTGCAGTATTACTTTAGTGTCTTTTTGCATACAAGATGCATGTTTTGCAATATGTTTATTCTGTATATTTGTATTCTTCGTCATTTAGGTCATTATTCTGGAGTCAATAAAATGTTGTTGATCCATCTACAGTTGTTAAATCCCATCACAGCCATTGAATTCTGCTGTTCAAAAAAAAAAAAATCACCAATGGCCTCATGGTGACATCCCTGAGCAGTTGCATATCCTGTCCTGCAGCTCAGTTCAGAAGGACGACTGTATCTTTGATGTGTCTGGGTGGTTTTTATGCTTAAAGATATGTTTAATGTCTGATTTATTATTGTTACCCATCTGCCAATCACTGCCCTTCTCCATGAGGCTTTCAAAGAGCTCCATGGTCTTTGTAGTTGAATCTGTGCTTGGAATTCAATTCTTGACTGAGGGACCTTACATATGTTGTATATATGGGGTACAAAGGAAGGGTTAGTCATTCAGAAATCATGTAAACCCGTAATATTTCACACAGAGTGAGTCCATGTAATTTATTATGTGATTTTTAAAGCAAATTTGTACTCCTGAACTAATTTAGGCTTGCCTAAACAAAGGGGATGAATACTTACGCAACAACTATATTAGTTATGAATTTGTTATTTATCTTTAAATATATATATTCTTCCACTTTGACATGAGTATAATGTGTAGATTGTTTAAAAAATAAATAATTTTAATCCCACTTTGTAACACAAAATGTGAAGAAATCCAAAGGGTCTGAATACTTTTGCAAGGCACTGTAGATGGATATAACTCGTTTTAGTATAGACATTCCTATTGAGGGCTTTGTAGTATATTCATTTAAGAATGCATGTTATTGCCTTGGATTGAATTAGATGAAAATACATGCCCTAAATTTGAAGACAATGTTTCAAAATGTTTTTGGGGGGTTGGGGTTGCATTTTGCAACACTTCTGTATAACACCGGAGCCTACCCAAATAAATTACTGTAAAAATAATTGAGACCCGGTCTGAAAGGACCCAAGGACAACCAGACCCGGCCCTGTATAGACCCGGCTATTTTTTTTTGCTAGCTACATTATTAACTGAAGGAGAGAGAGAGAGAGAGACAGCAGCAACCAAGCCAACTCAAACTAGTTACTAACGTCTAGATGCCAAAGCTAGGTTATTTATCATCCAATCTGATGACATAGTACCTGTTTTGACTGCATCAAACTGAGAAGATAAGCTAGATTTGAACATTTGTGTTGTGCACTTGAGTGAGGACCCAAAAGCGGTTTAACAAAAACAGAGTCCTTTAATGTAAAAACACAGGGAAGACATAGATCCTCTTCAGATGTAGAAAATGGCAAAATAGACAACCCTCAGAGAGGGCGACAAATGAAACAGAAAGTCCTTCTGATATTTACAAAAGAGTCCCCTTCTTAGCAGCAGAGGAGAATAGCTGGGTTGCGGCGACAGACTGCTGGTCTCTCTGGGTAGGCGCGGGTCGTAGCGGACAGAGGTACCTGATCACACGTAGCATCAGAAGAACAGGCAGATTCCGACAGGATGGGACAAGGGTGAAGCAAACGAGACGATAGTTTGGTTCTGGCATGAGAAACTCAAACGAGAATCTGACAAAGAAAGAAGCAGGAACAGAGAGAGAAATAGAGACCTAATCAGAGGGAAAAAAGGGAACAGGTGGGAAAAGGGTGAACGAGGTAGTTAGAGATGATGAGGAACAGCTGGGGGAAGGAGAGGAAGAGAAGGTAACCTAATACGACCAGCAGAGGGAAACGGAGTGAAGAGAAAGAACAGGAACAAGACATAATATGACAATACATGACAGTACCCCCCCACTCACCGAGCGCCTCCTGGCGCACTCGAGGAGGAAACCTGGCGGCAACGGAGGAAATCATCGATCAGCGAACGGTCCAGCACGTCCCGAGAGGGAACCCAACTCCTTTCCTCAGGACCGTACCCCTCCCAATCTACTAGGTACTGATGACCACGGCCCCGAGGACGCATGTCCAAAATCTTACGGACCCTGTAGATAGGTGCGCCCTCGACAAGGATGGGGGGGGGGGGAAGACGAGCGGGGGCGCGAAGAACGGGCTTAACACAGGAGACATGGAAGACCGGGTGGACGCGACGAAGATATCGCGGGAGAAGAAGTCGCACTGCGACAGGATTAATGATCTGAGAAATACGGAACGGACCAATGAACCGCGGGGTCAACTTGCGAGAAGCTGTCTTAAGGGGAAGGTTTTGAGTGGAGAGCCATACTCTCTGACCGCGACAATATCTAGGACTCTTAGTTCTACGCTTATTAGCGGCTCTCACAGTCTGCGCCCTATAACGGCAAAGTGCAGACCTGACCCTCTTCCAGGTGCGCTCACAACGTTGGACAAAAGCCTGAGCGGAGGGGACGCAGGACTCGGCGAGCTGAGACGAGAACAGCGGAGGCTGGTACCCGAGGCTACTCTGAAAAGGAGATAGACCGGTCGCAGACGAAGGAAGCGAGTTGTGGGCGTATTCTGCCCAGGGGAGCTGTTCTGACCAAGACGCAGGGTTACGAAAAGAAAGACTGCGTAAGATGCGACCAATAGTCTGATTGGCCCGTTCTGCTTGACCGTTAGACTGAGGGTGAAAGCCGGAAGAGAGACTGACGGAAGCTCCAATCAAACGGCAAAACTCCCTCCAAAATTGAGACGTGAATTGCGGACCCCTGTCCGAAACGACGTCTGACGGAAGGCCATGAATTCTGAAAACATTCTCGATGATGATTTGTGCCGTTTCTTTAGCAGAAGGGAGCTTAGCGAGGGGAATAAAATGAGCCGCCTTAGAGAACCTATCGACAACCGTAAGAATAACAGTCTTCCCCGCTGACGAAGGCAGTCCGGTGATAAAATCTAAGGCGATGTGAGACCACGGTCGAGAGGGAATGGGAAGCGGTCTGAGACGGCCGGCAGGAGGGGAGTTACCGGACTTAGACTGCGTGCAGACCGAACAAGCAGCCACGAAACGACGCGTGTCACGCTCCCGAGTGGGCCACCAAAAACGCTGGCGAATGGAAGCAAGCGTACCCCGAACGCCGGGGTGGCCGGCTAACTTGGCAGAGTGAGCCCACTGAAGAACGGCCAGACGAGTAGGAACGGGAACGAAAAGAAGGTTCCTAGGACAAGCGCGCGGCGACGGAGTGTGAGTGAGTGCTTGCTTTACCTGCCTCTCAATTCCCCAGACAGTCAACCCGACAACACGCCCCTCAGGGAGAATCCCCTCGGGGTCGGTGGAGACTACTGAAGAACTGAAGAGACGAGATAAAGCATCAGGCTTGGTGTTCTTAGAGCCCGGACGATAAGAAATTATGAACTTGAAACGAGCGAAAAACAGCGCCCAACGAGCCTGACGCGCATTAAGTCGTTTGGCAGAACGGATGTACTCAAGGTTCCTATGGTCAGTCCAAATGACAAAAGGAACGGTCGCCCCCTCCAACCACTGTCGCCATTCGCCTAGGGCTAAGCGGATGGCGAGCAGTTCGCGGTTTCCCACATCATAGTTACGTTCCGACGGCGACAGGCGATGAGAAAAATACGCGCAAGGGTGGACCTTGTCGTCAGAGAGGGAGCGCTGAGAAAGAATGGCTCCCACGCCCACCTCTGACGCGTCAACCTCGACAACGAACTGTCTAGAGACGTCAGGTGTAACAAGGATAGGTGCGGATGTAAAACGATTCTTGAGAAGATCAAAAGCTCCCTGGGCGGATTCGGACCACTTAAAGCACGTCTTGACAGAAGTAAGGGCTGTGAGGGGAGCTGCCACCTGACCGAAATTACGGATGAAACGACGATAGAAATTCGCGAAGCCGAGAAAGTGCTGCAGCTCGACGCGTGACTTAGGAACGGGCCAATCAATGACAGCTTGGACCTTAGCGGGATCCATCTTAATGCCTTCAGCGGAAATAACAGAACCGAGAAATGTGACGGAGGAGGCATGAAAAGTGCACTTCTCAGCCTTCACATAAAGACAATTCTCTAAAAGGCGCTGGAGGACACGTCGAACGTGCTGAACATGAATCTGGAGTGACGGTGAAAAAAAAAAATCTGGATATCGTCAAGGTAAACGAAAACAAAGATGTTCAGCATGTCTCTCAGGACGTCATTTACTAATGCCTGAAAGACAGCTGGAGCGTTTGCGAGGCCGAAAGGAAGAACCCGGTATTCAAAGTGCCCTAACGGAGTGTTAAACGCCGTTTTCCACTCGTCCCCCTCCCTGACGCGCACAAGATGGGAAGCGTTACGAAGGTCCAACTTAGTGAAAAACCTGGCTCCCTGCAGGATCTCGAAGGCTGAAGACATAAGAGGAAGCGGATAACGATTCTTAACTGTTATGTCATTCAGCCCTCGATAATCTATGCAGGGGCGCAGGGACCCGTCCTTCTTCTTAACAAAAAAAAAACCCTGCTCCGGCGGGAGAGGAGGAGGGGACTATGGTACCGGTGTCGAGAGCTACAGACAAATAATCTTCGAGAGCCTTACGTTCGGGAGCCGACAGAGAGTATAGTCTACCCCGGGGGGGGGGGGGGGGGGGGGGGGGGTTCCTCGAAGGAGATCAATACTACAATCATACGACCGGTGCGGAGGAAGAGAGGTGGCCCTGGACCGACTGAACACCGTGCGCAGATCGTGATATTCCTCCGGCACCCTCGCCAAATCACCAGGCACCTCCTGTGAAGAAGAGACAGAGGAAACAGGAGGGATAGCAGACATTAAACATTTCACATGACAAGAGACGTTCCAGGAGAGAATAGAATTACTAGACCAATTAATAGAAGGATTATGACAAACTAGCCAGGGATGACCCAAAACAACAGGTGTAAAAGGTGAACGAAAAATTCAAAAAGAAATGGTTTCGCTATGATTACCAGAGACAGTGAGGGTTAAAGGTAGCGTTTCACGCTGAATCCTGGGGAGAGAACTCCCATCCAGAGCGAACAAGGCCGTGGGCTCCTTTAACTGTCTGAGAGGAATGTCATGTTCCCGAGCCCAGGTCTCGTCCATAAAACAGCCCTCCGCCCCAGAGTCTATCAAGGCGCTGCAGGAAGCTGACGAACCGGTCCAGCGTAGATGGGCCGACAAGGTAGTGCAGGATCTTGAAGGAGAGACCAGAGTAGTAGCGCTCACCAGTAGCCCTCCTCTTACTGATGAGCTCTGGCTTTTACTGGACATGAAGTGACAAAATGACCAGCGGAACCGCAATAGAGACAGAGGCGGTTGGTGATTCTCCGTTCCCTCTCCTTAGTCGAGATGCGGATACCCCCCAGCTGCATAGGCTCAGCACCCGAGCCGGCGGAGGAAGATGGTAGTGATGCGGAGAGGGGGGCAACGGAGAACGCGAGCTCCTTTCCCCGAGCTCGGTGACGAAGATCAACCAGTCGCTCTATGCGAATAGCGAGTTCAATCAAGGAATCCACGCTGGAGGGAACCTCCCGGGAGAGAATCTCATCCTTTACCTCCACGCGGAGACCCTCCAGAAAACGAGCGAGCAAAGCCGGCTCGTTCCAGTCACTGGAGGCAGCAAGAGTGCGAAACTCAATAGAGTAATCTGTTATGGATCGATTACCTTGACATAGGGAAGACAGGACCCTGGAAGCTTCCTCCCCAAAAACAGAACGATCAAAAACCCGTATCATCTCCTCCTTAAAGTCCTGATACTGGTTAGTACACTCAGCCCTCGCCTCCCAGATAGCCGTGCCCCACTCACGAGCCCGTCCAGTAAGGAGAGATATGACGTAGGCGATACGAGCTGTGCTCCTGGAGTAAGTGTTGGGCTGGAGAGAAAACACAATATCACACTGGGTGAGGAACGAGCGGCATTCAGTGGCCTCCCCAGAGTAACACGGCGGGTTATTGATTCTGGGCTCCGGAGATTCGGAAGCCCTGGAAGTGGCCGGTGGATCGAGGCGGAGATGGTGAACCTGTCTTGTGAGGTCGGAGACTTGGGCGGTCAGGGTCTCAACGGCATGTCGAGCAACAGACAATTCCTGCTCGTGTCTGCCTAGCATCGCTCCCTGGATCTCGACGGCTGAGTGGAAAGGATCCGAAATCGCTGGGTCCATTCTTGGTCAGATTCTTCTGTTGTGCACTTGAGTGAGGACCCAAAAGCGGTTTAACAAAAACAGAGTCCTTTAATGTAAAAACACAGGGAAGACATAGATCCTCTTCAGATGTAGAAAATGGCAAAATAGACAACCCTCAGAGAGGGCGACAAATGAAACAGAAAGTCCTTCTGATATTTACAAAAGAGTCCCCTTCTTAGCAGCAGAGGAGAATAGCTGGGTTGCGGCGACAGACTGCTGGTCTCTCTGGGTAGGCGCGGGTCGTAGCGGACAGAGGTACCTGATCACACGTAGCATCAGAAGAACAGGCAGATTCCGACAGGATGGGACAAGGGTGAAGCAAACGAGACGATAGTTTGGTTCTGGCATGAGAAACTCAAACGAGAATCTGACAAAGAAAGAAGCAGGAACAGAGAGAGAAATAGAGACCTAATCAGAGGGAAAAAAGGGAACAGGTGGGAAAAGGGTGAACGAGGTAGTTAGAGATGATGAGGAACAGCTGGGAGAAGGAGAGGAAGAGCAGGTAACCTAATACGACCAGCAGAGGGAAACGGAGTGAAGAGAAAGAACAGGAACAAGACATAATATGACAATACATGACAATTTGATTTGAGTTAAGCTAGCAGGGTAAGCTAATTTACGGCTAAATAGGCTGCTCTTTACCCCATCCTACACAATTACAACAACTCAATTTAGAGTATTAAGTAAATCAAATCAAATTGTATTTGTCACAGTAGCAGCCTTCCTGTTGCTGTTGGCTCTTGGTCGTGGTAGCCTATCCTTCTCATTAAATTCTTATTTGAATTCCATCTTCCATTGTTCTCCTAATTTGCACACATAGAACCAGAGGCTAGTGCCGCTTTGATGACTTGTAATTGGCTAACAACAACAAGCAACACGCACCACTCTCGTGAAATGTAATTAGATATTTTTCTCTCTTTCTCTACTGCAGCAGTCACGTTCAGGTCTGTATAGGTCCTTACCAGCAAATCAGTTATAATTACACATCCCCGAGGCAATCAGATCTGACCCAGATCCGAGGGTCAACTACAGAATTTCGGACCCAACCTGGTCGGGTCTCGGGTAATCAGTTTTGGGTGGACCCATGAAGACCTATAGGTCTGTACTCTCCTGGAAGCTTCTGATTTGGGTTTAAGGTGAAGGATGAGCATGGCGGGTGGTTCAGTTATCCCACTAGGCACAAACTGATTGTTGGAAACTATGTTTATTCATTGTCATTTCAACAAAAGAAATGTATGTGATTATGTTGAATCATTGTGGAAAACTGATTGGATTCGCAAAAAGTCAACAACGTAAAGGGATTTCGGGAATGTCTGTATTTTCTTCACCTAAATCCACCTTTACCCTAAAACCAATGAGATGGTTAAAATGTTTGTTGGTTTTACAATCGAATTGAATTAAAACTAGCATTCAACTGACGTCTGTGCCCAGTGGGATAACACCTGCACAACAGGTCACGAGTGTGTGTGCATTTATTATTTCCCAGTTGCCAAGACAACGTGTGGATTTTATTCAAACCGGTCTGTTCCTTTAAATTGCGAGAGACAAAAGAAATATAAACTCGCTCACAGAGGAGGGTAAAGGAAAAGATCAGTTCAAACAAGAAGTGTCTATTGTTTGCCTCGTGTTATTTTTTTAAATCACGGCACACAAAGAAAATGGACACTGGAGATAACCCTGAGCAGACTTTACCCGACACTGATCTGTCTTTGACACTGGAGATAACCCTGAGCAGACTTTACCCGACACTGATCTGTCTTTGACACTGGAGATAACCCTGAGCAGACTTTACCCGACACTGATCTGTCTTTGACACTGGAGATAACCCTGAGCAGACTTTACCCGACACTGATCTGTCTTTGACACTGGAGATAACCCTGAGCAGACTTTACCCGACACTGATCTGTCTTTGTTTGCCTCTCTTAGGAAAGTCAACCGTTAAGGATGTCATGTGGAGGGCCGGGAAGTTGGTGTGTGGTGTTTGTGTGGTGTATGTGTGGTGTATTTTCCAAAAAGGTGTTTTCTGTCTTAAGATACATTATCTGACAAGGTATAGAACAGCAGCAAATACCTACCTGGCTGAAGCAAAACATTTTACTTAATTGTGTGGGAAGGAAGGTCTTTCCCATCTCTGCTGAAGGACAAATATTGTCTGTCTATGCATAAAATACTTAGAAATGCACTGATTCATTCAGTCAAGTAACTACCCTCTAATTCAACTAAGATGCAAGACGATGACAATCATTGGTCTTGCAGACAGCCTACACAAAGGCGTATAATGACTTCAAATTGAAAGGAGCCTCCAATAGTAAGGAAAAATAACAGACAATGTTTTATTTATTTAACCAGGTAGGCTAGTTGAGAACACCTTTATTTAACCAGGTAGGCTAGTTGAGAACACCTTTATTTAACCAGGTAGGCTAGTTGAGAACACCTTTATTTAACCAGGTAGGCTGGTTGAGAACACCTTTATTTAACCAGGTAGGCTAGTTGAGAACACCTTTATTTAACCAGGTAGGCTAGTTGAGAACACCTTTATTTAACCAGGTAGGCTAGTTGAGAACACCTTTATTTAACCAGGTAGGCTAGTTGAGAACACCTTTATTTAACCAGGTAGGCTAGTTGAGAACACCTTTATTTAACCAGGTAGGCTAGTTGAGAACACCTTTATTTAACCAGGTAGGCTAGTTGAGAACACCTTTATTTAACCAGGTAGGCTAGTTGAGAACACCTTTATTTAACCAGGTAGGCTAGTTGAGAACACCTTTATTTAACCAGGTAGGCCAGTTGAGAACACCTTTATTTAACCAGGTAGGCTAGTTGAGAACACCTTTATTTAACCAGGTAGGCTAGTTGAGAACACCTTTATTTAACCAGGTAGGCTAGTTGAGAACACCTTTATTTAACCAGGTAGGCTAGTTGAGAACACCTTTATTTAACCAGGTAGGCTAGTTGAGAACACCTTTATTTAACCAGGTAGGCCAGTTGAGAACACCTTTATTTAACCAGGTAGGCTAGTTGAGAACACCTTTATTTAACCAGGTAGGCCAGTTGAGAACACCTTTATTTAACCAGGTAGGCCAGTTGAGAACACCTTTATTTAACCAGGTAGGCTAGTTGAGAACACCTTTATTTAACCAGGTAGGCTATGTGAGAACACCTTTATTTAACCAGGTAGGCTAGTTGAGAACACCTTTATTTAACCAGGTAGGCTAGTTGAGAACACCTTTATTTAACCAGGTAGGCTAGTTGAGAACACCTTTATTTAACCAGGTAGGCTAGTTGAGAACACCTTTATTTAACCAGGTAGGCTAGTTGAGAACACCTTTATTTAACCAGGTAGGCTAGTTGAGAACACCTTTATTTAACCAGGTAGGCTAGTTGAGAACACCTTTATTTAACCAGGTAGGCTAGTTGAGAACACCTTTATTTAACCAGGTAGGCTAGTTGAGAACACCTTTATTTAACCAGGTAGGCTAGTTGAGAACAAATTCTCATTTACAACTGCGACCTGGCCAAGATAAAGCAAAGCAGTGCGACACAAACAACACATGGGATAAACAAAAGTACGGTCAATAACACAATACAATATATATATATGTATACAGTGTGTGCAAATGTAGTAAGATTAGGGAGGTAAGGCAAATAGGCCATAGTGGTAATAATTACAATTTAGCAATTAACACTGGAGTGATACATGTGCAGAAGATGAATGTGCAAGTAGAGATACTGGGTTGCAAATGAGCAACAAAAAAAACAATAGGGGGAGGAGGTAGTTGGGTGGGCTATTTACACATGGGCTATGTACAGATGCAATAATTGGTAAACTGCTCTGACAGATGATGCTATAAGTCAGTGAGGGAGATATATAAGACTCCAGCTTCAGAGATTTTTGCAATTTGTTCCAGTCATTAGCAGCAGAGAACTGGAAGGAAAGGCGGCCAAATTAGATATTGGCTTTGGGGATGACCAGTGAAATATACCTGCTGCTATGGTGACCAGTGAGCTGAGATAAGGTGGGGCTATACCTAGCAAAGACTTATAGATGACCTGGATCCAGTGGGTTTGGCAACGAATATAAAGCGAGGGCAGCCAGCCAGAGCATACAGGTCGCAGTGGTGGGTAGTATATGGGACTTTGGTGGCAAAACGGATGGCACTGTGGTAGACCACATATAATTTTCTGAGTAGAGTGTTGGAGGCTAATTTGTAAATGACATCGCCGAAGTCAAGGATCGGTAGGATAGTCAGTTTTACGAGGGTATGTTTGGCAGCAAAGGATGCTTTTTTGCGAAATAGGAAACCGATTCTAGATTTAATTTTGGATTGGAGATGCTTAATGTGAGTCTGGAAGGAGAGTTTACAGTCTAACCAGACACCTAGGTATTTGTAGTTGTCCACATATTCTAAGTCAGAACCGTCCAGAGTAGTGATGCTAGTCATGTGGGCGGGTGCGGGCAGTGATCGGTTTAAGAGCATGCATTTAGTTTTACTTGCATTTTAGAGCAGTTGGAGGCCACGGAAGGAGTGTTGTATGGCATTGAAGCTCACAGTGTCCAAAGAAGGGTCAGAAGTATACTGAGAATCACCAGCAGCAAGAGCAGAGTCATTAAGACTGCAATGATTGTGTAATAGATGGATGCATAAGAATAACTTTATTTGTATAGCGCTTTTCAATATAAGTAAAGTAGTGCTTCACATCAAATAAATAAAATAGTAGTAACAAAGAAACAGACAGGAGGAAGGAGAATAAAGGGTAGAGTACCTTATGATAAGCTGTAGACCACACTATCTATATTATTCATAGCCGTCTATTTACCACTGCAGACTGATGCTGGCACGAAGACCGCACTCAACCGACTCCATAAGGTCAAAAGCGAACAAGAAAATGATCATCCAGAAGCAGCGCTCCTAGTGGCTGGGGACTTTAATACAAGAAAACTAATATTAGTTGTACCCAATTTTTACCAGAATGTCACATGTGAAACCAGAGAAGAAAAAAAACTCAAGACCACCTTTAATCCACACACAGAGATGCATACAAAGCTCTCCCCCGCCCTACATTTGGAAAATCTGACCATAATTCCATCCTCCTGATTCCTGCCTACAAGCAAAAACTAAAGCAGGAAGTACCTGTGACTCGCTCAATACGGAAGTGGTCAGATGACGAGGATGCTACGCTACAGGACTGTAATATGTTCCGGGATTCATCCAGTGGCATTAAGGAGTATACCACCTCAGTCATCAGCTTCATCAATAAGTGCATCAACACAGTCATCCCCACAGTGAACGTATGTACATATCCCAACCAGAAGCCATGGATTAAAGGCAACATCCATATTGAGCTAAAGGCTAGAGCTGCCGCTTTCAAGGAGCGGGACACTAATCCAGACGCTTATAAGAAATCCCGCTATGCCCTCAGACGAACCATCAAACAAGCAAAGTGTCAATACAGGATTAAGATTTAATCCTACTACACCGGCTCTGACGCTCGTCGGATGTGGCAGGGCTTGAAAACTATTACGGACTACAAAGGGAAACCCAGACGTAAGCTCCCCAGTGACGCGAGCCTACCAGACGAGCTAAGTGCCTTATATGCTCGCTTCATGGCAAGCAACACTGAAGCATGCATGAGAGCACCAGATGTTCTGGGTGACTGTGATAAAGCACTCAGTAGCAGATGTGAGCAAGACCTTTAAACAGGTCAACATTCACAAAGCCGCGGGGCCAGACGGATTACCAGGAAGTGTACTCAAAGGATGCGCGGACCAACTGGCAAGTGTTTTCACTGACATTTTCAGCCTCTCCCTGACCGAGTCTGTAATACTTAAACTCAGCAAAAAAAGAAATGTCCTCTCACTGTCAACTGCGTTTATGTGTAAATATTTGTATGAACGTAACAATATTCAACAACGGAGACATAAACTGAACAAGTTCCACAGACATGTGACTAACAGAAATTGAATAATGTGTCCCTAAACAAAGAGGGGGTCAAAATCAAAAGTAGCAGTCAGTATCTGGTGTGTACTTATTCCCCTCCTGTACTCCCTGTTCACCCACGACTGTGTGGCCAAACACGACTCCAAAACCATCATTAAGTAAGCTGATGACACAACAGTGGTAGGTCTGATCACCGACAACAATGAGACAGTCTATAGGGAGGAGATTAGAGAACTGGCATTGTGATACAAGGACAACAACCTCTCCCTCAATGTCAGCAAGACAAAGAAGATGATCGTGGAGTACAGGAAAAGGCGGGCCGAACAGGCCTCTATTAACATCGACAGGGCTGTAGTGGAGCGGGTCGAGAGTTAAGTTCCTTGGTGTCCACATCACCAACTATCATGGTCCAAACACACCAAGACAGTTGTGAAGAGGGCACGACAAAACATTTTCCCCCTCAGGAGACTGAAAAGATTTGGCATGGGTCCCCAGATGCTCAAAAAGTACAGCTGCACCATCGAGAGCATCATGACTGGCTGCATCACCGCCTGGTATGGCAACTGCTCAGCATTTGACCGTAAGGTGCTATAGAGGGTAGTGCGTACAACCCAGTACATCACTGGGGCCCAAGCTTCCTGCCATCCAAGACCTATATAATAGGCGGTGTCAGAGGAAAGCCTATAACATTGTCAGAGACTCCAGTCACCCAAGTCATAGACTGTTTTCTCTACCTTCACACGGCAAGCGGTACCGGAGAGGCAAGTCTAGGACCAAAAGGCAGATATTTAAATATTTTCTTAACTCTTCTTGAACTGCACTGTTGGTTAACCTCTCTGGCACCAGTGGGACGGTAGCATCCCACCTCGACAACAGCCAGTGAAATTGCAGGACGCCACATTCAAAACAACAGAAATCCCATAATTAAAATTCCTCAAACATACAAGTATTTTACACCATTTTAAAGATACATTTGTTGTAAATGCAGCCACAGTGTCCGATTTCAAAAAGGCTTTACGACGAAAGCACACCAAACGATTATGTTAGGTCAGCACCTAGTCACAGAAAAACACAGCCATTTTTCCAGCCAAAGAGAGGAGTCACAAAAAGCAGAAATGGAGATAAAATTAACCTAACCTTTGATGATCTTCATCAGATGACACTCATAGGACTTCATATTACACAAAACATGAATGTTTTGTTCGATAAAGTTCATATTTATATCCAAAAAATCTCAGTTTACATTGGTGCGTTATGTTCAGTAGTTCCAAAACATCCAGTGATTTTGCAGAGAGCCACATCAATTTACAGAAATACTCATAATAAACATTGCTAAAAGATACAACTGTTATGTATGGAATTTTAGATCCACTTCTCCTTAATGCAACCGCTGTGTCAGATTTAAAAAGAACTTTACGGAAAAAGCACACCATGCAATAACCTGAGTACAGCGCTCAGACACAAAAACAAGCCATACAGATACCCGCCATGAGAGAGTCAACAGTAGTCAGAAATAGCATTCTAAATATTCACTTACCTTTGATGATCTTCATCAGAATGCACTCCCAGGAATCCCAGTTCCACAATAAATTTTTGTTTGATAAAGTCCATCATTTATGTCCAAATACTTCCTTTTCGTTTGCGTGTTTAGCCCAGTAATCCAAATTCATGAGGCCTTATCACTAGGTCCAGACGAAAAGTCAAAAAGTTCAGTTACAGTCCGTAGAAACATGTCAAACGATGTATAGAATCAATCTTTAGGATGTTTTTAACATAAATCTTTAATAATGTTCCAACCGGAGAATTCCTTTGTCTTCAGAAATGCAATGGAACGCAGGTCACTCTCACGTGATCAGCTCATGCCACTCTGGCAGACCCCTGACTCAATCAGCTCTCATTCCCCCCTCCTTCACAGTAGAAGCCTCAAACAAGGTTCTAAAGACTGTTGACATCTAGTGGAAGCCTTAGGAAGTGCAATATGACACCATAGACACTGTGTATTCGATAGGCAATGACTTGAAAAACTACAAACCTCAGATTTCCCACTTCCTGGTTGGAATTTTTTTCTCAGGTTTTCACCTGCCATATGAGTTCTGTTATGCTCACAGACATCATTCAAACAGTTTTAGAACCTTCAGAGTGTTTTCTATCCAAATCTACTAATTATATGCATATGCATATCCTAGCTTCTCGGCCTGAGTAGCAGGCAGTTTCATTTGGGCACGCTTTTCATCCAAAATTCAGAATGCTGCCCCCTACCCTTGTGAAGTTAAGGGCTTGTAAGTAAGCATTTCACGGTAAGGTCGTCTACACCTGTATTCGGTTCTATTCGGCACATGTAACAAAGTTTGATTTGAAACAAGATAGGTCATTAAAATCATACAACAAAAAAAACACTGGCCGTCCATGAGATGATGAGAGAATACAAACAATGGAGTTATGATGTGGTAGGACAGTTGTAGTAAGGCCAAGGGGCATTTATAAGTTATGCTACTCAAGAATCAAAGGGTATGTGGTTGATTGAAGTTATCATTAAAGTGAACAGCAGGATATTCCAGATAGTGGCTTAAACGCCATGTTCTTCTGGTTTCAGGGCTAATGAAGAGGATGGTATATTGTAGTGGCATGAAATGGAGGGCACACAGTCTGAGCTCTGGGAAATTCTCCACCACTGAGAGTCTGAAAAGGTAGTCTTATTACCGCATTACCAGACTCCTGCCGCCACCGCCAGTCTAATAACCATGCTAAAATCAATGGCCAGAGGCACGGCAACAAGCAAGGACTCACTGTTACTGTACCTAATCATCAGACATTTTAATTTAGCTGGAGGCTGTGAGACAATAGCCACTTCATGATGTGATAGGAGGGATAATGCAGTGCAAAGTCACACAACAGAGGCTATTACTGAATCTCTCTGCTATGTGGATGGATGATATGAAAATTGTGTCCAGAAGTCTCAAGAGACAAACATATTTTCAATTTAAGCTTTGGAGGACAAGATGATAACTCTTCAGCTAAATGAGGTGGAACGGAAAATAATTTAAATCGTGTTCCCCCAGACAACATATTTAAAGGGCACAGCAGCAGGACTTCACTTGATACCATGCTTTTAGGCCTAACTAACTTAAACATTAGCTACCTGAGCAGCTAACCGATCGCTGAAGCTGTACATAGCCCATCCCAATCTACCTACCTCATCCCCATATTGTTTTCATTTACTTTTCTGCTAATTTGAACACCAGTATTTCATCATCTGCTCATCTATCACTCCAGTGTTATTTTCTAAATTGTAATTACTCCACTACTATTTATTGCCTTACCTCCTCACGCCATTTGAACACACTGTATATAGATTTTTTTCTCCCTATTGTGTTATTAACTGTATGCTTGTTTATTCCATGTGTAACACTGTGTTGTTGTTTGTGTCGCACTGTTTTATCTTGGCCAGGTCACAGTTGTCAATGAGAACTTGTTCTCAACTAGCCTACCTGGTTAAATAAAGGTGTTCTCAACTAGCCTACCTGGTTAAATAAAGGTGTTCTCAACTAGCCTACCTGGTTAAATAAAGGTGTTCTCAACTAGCCTACCTGGTTAAATAAAGGTGTTCTCAACTAGCCTACCTGGTTTAAATAAAGGTGTTCTCAACTAGCCTACCTGGTTAAATAAAGGTGTTCTCAACTAGCCCACCTGGTTAAATAAAGGTGTTCTCAACTAGCCTACCTGGTTAAATAAAGGTGTTCTCAACTAGCCTACCTGGTTAAATAAAGGTGTTCTCAACTAGCCTACCTGGTTAAATAAAGGTGTTCTCAACTAGCCTACCTGGTTAAATAAAGGTGTTCTCAACTAGCCTACCTGGTTAAATAAAGGTGTTCTCAACTAGCCTACCTGGTTAAATAAAGGTGTTCTCAACTAGCCTACCTGGTTAAATAAAGGTGTTCTCAACTAGCCTACCTGGTTAAATAAAGGTGTTCTCAACTAGCCTACCTGGTTAAATAAAGGTGTTCTCAACTAGCCTACCTGGTTAAATAAAGGTGTTCTCAACTAGCCTACCTGGTTAAATAAAGGTGTTCTCAACTAGCCTACCTGGTTAAATAAAGGTGTTCTCAACTAGCCTACCTGGTTAAATAAAGGTGTTCTCAACTAGCCTACCTGGTTAAATAAAGGTGTTCTCAACTAGCCTACCTGGTTAAATAAAGGTGTTCTCAACTAGCCTACCTGGTTAAATAAAGGTGTTCTCAACTAGCCTACCTGGTTAAATAAAGGTGTTCTCAACTAGCCTACCTGGTTAAATAAAGGTGTTCTCAACTAGCCTACCTGGTTAAATAAAGGAGAAATAAAAATAATAATAAAAAAAGGCCAGAGCCTGGACTTTATCTTCATTAATTTCCATTTCAATCAGGTGGGGGAAAACTTTGAGCAAGAGTTAAAGAATTCACTCCAAAACTTCATTATCACAAGTTACATAGGCTACTATGAGACACATGTCTAGATTGGACAGGCCCAGAGCTCTTGCGAGATGAATAAGAGGCCAGTCAGTATTTCAGCAACGCTAACAAAGGAAGTGGAAATGATGTCGTGAGCTCAGACAGGGGAACTCCTTGACCTAACACTGAACCTGCATGGCATGGTAGCTCAAGGTTACGCCTCCAAACACAAACTTCAGTTCTCTGTGATGTGCTGTCTATTCACCTATGCTGAAAAACAAGTGAAGTGGAAAGCAGAGGAAAACTCACCACTGGAAAAAGAAGTTAAGAGTTGGCGAGGCTTTACTCTGTGGATCCAGATCTGTTGTTGGCGCTGTGTCATGATGATTCAGATGGGAGAAGACTGCAGAGCTATCAAGGGTGCTCACTACCATCCAACCTCCCTTGCATTACATAACAAATCACTAGGTGCCATTCGCAACATTAAACAATGCTCTGGGGAAGCAGCGGTGCTCTATAGCCTTAGATGTTAAAACTAGGAGTCTGGGTTACATGGAGCGCTTGTGTTTTACTCTCATTAGCTCAGAAATGCAGCACACTGTTCGCATTTCAAAGCTAAGGTCTGAGTGTATTACCATCATCAGTATATTACCATCAGGTATGGCTGCCATGTGTACGCGTTGGTACATTCAGGGATAATCCAATTAGACCTAAACAGGCAATGCTCTCTCTGCTGTAAACACTCAGGTTAAAGTCGAAAAAAAGCTGCATCTGAAATGTCCACACACATCTACATTATATATACAAAACTAGTATGTGGACACCCATTCAAATTGGTGGATTTCAGCTATTTCAGCCACACCCGTTGCTGACAGGTGTATAAAATCAAGCACGCAGCTACAGTGGTTCCTCCTTTAAAAGTTGCGTCATACTGCGGCACGCCTTGCGTGCTGACTCGGCATTCTGTGGCACGTCGTTTAATTCTCAGCCATTTCTTCTGTTACTGCAAGTTATTGATAGTTTGACCACCAGAGGGCGTCTATGAGAAGCATTTGATAGTATTCTGTATTGGCATTACCAGAGAATTTAAAACCTTTTTTGTAATAACATAGTATATTGGATTGCTTTTAAGAAATTTGGCTTAATTCATTTGATTAATACTGTGGTGTTTCTATTCAGAGAAAAAGGAAAAAGGAAGCCCTCACGGTTTCTATGGCGCTGTACAACACGACGTCGGGAGTAGGCTACAGGATCGGAGGATTCTAAATAGTTTGCCTTTATTAGACAACTTTGTTACAATATTTCGGTAAATCAGTGATATTTATTCCGATAGTAATTCGTTATGGATCCATAACTAAATCAACATCTGCATCTTGAAAGAGTATTTTTTATCATTATTTTATTAACGAAATGTGTTGATTTCTTTATTAGGCTACTGTGTCTACAAAAAATACTGTCGTAAATATGTAGAAAATCGTCAAAATAAAGAAAGATCCTGGAATGAGTAGGTGTGTCCAAACTTTTGACTGGTACTTGCTTGATTAGATTCATATTATGGTGATTAATACTATTCCATGAAAAATGAAATACCCTCTGCGTTTCTGTTAGAATGGACCTGAAAATATGGCGCTGTACAATGTGATTCCATATGTGTTATTTCATAGTTGTGATGTCTTCACAACATAGTTGTGATGTCTTCACAACATAGTTGTGATGTCTACAACATAATTAGACATTAGACATTACTCAACACTAGTGAGACTCATTTCGCTTATGGTAGGCCTACAGTACATCGGAAAATATATTTTTTCAATGATGTTGACTCTCCTCCAATAATTACATTTAGAGGATTGGAGGACTAAATTAATATCTAAGGGGCATTTAGAGTTTGAGTGAGAAAAAGGCCATTCTTGAACATGGGTTGAGACATTCTCACTAATTTGTAAATAAAGCCAGTACAATGTGATGTCGGGAATAGGCTACAGGATTGGAGGATTCTAAATTGTTTGCTTTCATCAGACGTTACTCAACACTAGTGAGACTCAATTCGCCTATGGTAGGCCTACAGTATATCGATATTTTTTTTTGTTCAATGACGAGACTCTCCGCCAATAATTACATTTAGAGGATTGGACTCATTTTCCATGAGATATTATCACATTATCACAGATCCTAAGGGGCTTTAATATAATTATTAATTAATTAATAATAATCACTTTGTTTAAAAAAGCAACAATATTTTGGAGATTTAGTTTTCATTTAACCTAGAGTGAGTGAGAAAAAGGCAAAAAAAAGCAGACATCAGTTGCTTATATTCAGTCAACACATATCTCAAGAAAAATCATGGCATATTTGAACGAGTAATTCGTTATAGACCCATAACTCTTTTTATACATTTTTTATTTTGTATTAACAGCTCGTTTTTGAATGGTAACTGTGTTAAGGGTGGAGTTTTGGGTGAGGAAAGGCGTGACTAAGGTTACAATAGGCTATAAGTATACAGTAATATCGACGATTTTCCTCACTTTGATTATATTGTAGCACCATGACCAGGATCTCTATTCATTTAAGTGAGCAGATTAAGGCTTTCAGGAGGAACGGAAAAATCGGAAAATCTAAAAGTAAGTAGACCTTTATGTAGTAAAATAAATAAATAAAAGACCTACAACACCTTCGGTAGGCCTACAGTATATGTAAATGTATAATAAATAAAAGACCTACAACACCTTCGGTAGGCCTACAGTATATGTAAATGTATAATAAATAAAAGACCTAAAATAACACCTTCGGTAGTCCTACAGTATATGTAAATGTATAATAAATAAAAGACCTACAACACCTTCGGTAGGCCTACAGTATATGTAAATGTATAATAAATAAAAGACCTACAACACCTTCGTTAGGCCTACAGTATATGTAAATGTATAATAAATAAAAGACCTACAACACCTTCGGTAGGCCTACAGTATATGTAAATGTATAATAAATAAAAGACCTACAACACCTTCGGTAGTCCTACAGTATATGTAAATGTATAATAAATAAAAGACCTACAACACCTTCGGTAGTCCTACAGTATATGTAAATGTATAATAAATAAAAGACCTACAACACCTTCGGTAGGCCTACAGTATATGTAAATGTATAATAAATAAAAGACCTACAACACCTTCGGTAGTCCTACAGTATATGTAAATGTATAATAAATAAAAGACCTACAACACCTTCGGTAGGCCTACAGTATATGTAAAAAAAAATATTAATCTCTACATGTAGGTCTCCTGATTTAAACCTGATCAAACTTGTTTGGCATCAACTGAAAACATTCATCTGTAACTCTGCCAAGCCGACAAGCAAAGATGAACTGGTTAAGGCCAGTGGGGTCGTGGATTTGGGTGGAAGTGCGACTAAAATTTAGTTTATATAAACATCTGCATTTGAATGTATTTTTTCTCGTTATTTTATTTGATTAACAAAATAATAAAGTACTGAATAAATAATGTACTGATGTTTTGAGTTAGAAATGTAACACTTTAGAGTACTTAAGCATCATACATAGCAAGTTGGGGGATTTTCACAACAGTAGCCGGGTTATAAAAAGTCTATTGTCCTGCAAATAGGAAACATTTGCATGATGGGCTATACCTGCTGCAGTTGTGAAAAACAAGTGTTTGAAAACCTGCTTTCAAAATGCCTCCAGTAGTCCATCATTACTGTAAATAAAAACACAGCATCTTGTTTACACATTGTTTACATCCTTTATATCTCCCATTCCAATTACTTTTAGAGTTTGGAATTTACAAATGTGCGCTTTTAATTATTAGTTCCATTGTTTAAATCGAACATGCAGACTTTTTGTCTTTCAATTATGGTTTTATGTAGGATGCTACATTTTTGACCAGTTGCAATTGTAAGTAGGCCTAAAAAGCCTCATAGCCTACCTCAGCCACATACGTTATTTATATAGGCCTAGGCTCTGAAGACATAGACTCCAATTAAGCCCTCTTGTTGTTTGTAAAGTCAAATTAAAATGATGATTATTGTTGAAATGAATTGCTCGACCGGTGTAGGTTTTCTCCATTTGTTGGTGTGCAACACTAGCATAACAAGCTAGCTATATTTTCAGCACCAGCCTACCAGCACCCTACCCCGGCCAATTAAGTTCTACCCCGGCCAAACCCACTGGGCCAATTGTGCGCCGCCCTATGGCACTCCCAATCACGGTCGGATGTGATACAGCCAGAATTCGAATATACACAGTTGAAGTCAGAAGTTTACATACACCTTAGCCAAATACATTTAAACTCCGTTTTTCACAATCCCTGACATTTAATCAGAGTAAAAATACCCTGTCTTCGGTCAGTTAGGATCACCACTTTATTTTAAGAATGTGAAATGTCAGAATAATATTAGAGAGAATTATTTATTTCAGCTTTGATTTCTTTCATCACATTCCCAGTGGGTCAGAAGTTTACATACACTCAATTAGTATTTGGTACTATTGCCTAAAAATGATTTAACTTGGGTCAAACATTCCACGTAGCCTTCCACAACCTTCCCACAATAAGTTGGGTGCATTTTGGCCCATTCCTCCGGACAGAGCTGGTGTAACTGAGTCAGGTTTGTAGGCCTCCTTGCTTGCACATGCTTTTTCAGATCTGCCCACACATTTTCTACAGGATTGAGGTCAGGGCTTTGTGATGGCCACTCCAGTACCTTGACTTTGTTGTCCTTAAGCCATTTTGCCACAACTTTGGAAGTATGCTTGGGGTCATTGTCCATTTGGAAGACCTATTTGTGACCAAGCTTTAACTTCCTGACTGATGTCTTGAGATGTTGCTTCAATATATCCACATAATTTTCCACCCTCATGATGCCATCTATTTTGTGAAGTGCACCAGTCCCTCCAGCAGGAAAGCAGCCCCACAACATGATGCTGCCACCCCCGTGCTTCACGGCTGGGATGGTGTTCTTTGGCTTGCAAGCCTCCCCCTTTTTCCTCCAAACAAAACGATGGTCATTATGAACAAACAGTTATATATTATAGTTGCTTCTTCCTTGCTGAGCGGCCTTTCAGGTTATGTCGATATAGGACTCGTTTTACTGTGGATATAGATACTTTTGTACCCGTTTCCTCCAGCATCTTTACAAGGTCCTTTGCTGTTGTTCTGGGATTGATTTGCACTTTTCGCACCAAAGTACATTCATCTTTAGGAGACAGAACGCATTTCCTTCCTGAGCGGTATGACGGTTGTGTGGTCCCATGGTGTTTATTCTTGTGTACTATTGTTTGTACAGATGAACATGCTACCTTCAGACGTTTGGAAATTGCTCCCAAGGATGAACCAGACCTCTTGTGGAGGTCTACATTTTTTGGGGGGATTTTCCCATGATGTCAAGCAAAGAGGCACTGAGTTTGAAGGTAAGCCTTGAAATACATCCACAGGTACACCTCCAATTGACTCAAATGATGTCAATTAGCCCATCAGAAGCTTCTAAAGCCATGCCATCATTTTCTGGAATTTTCCAAGCTGTTTAAAGGTAATGTCAACTTAGTGTATGTACATTTTTGACCCACTGGAATTGTGATACAGTGAATTATAAGTGAAATAATCTGTCTGTAAACAATTGTTGGAAAAATGACTTGAGTCATGCACAAAGTAGATTTCCTAACCGACTTGCCAAAACTATAGTTTGTTAACAAGAAATTTGTGGAGTGGTTGTAAAACGAGTTTTAATGACGCCAACCTAAGTGTATGTAAACTTCCGATTTCAACTGTATATAAATATATATTTCAGAACATTAACCGTGTGTAGGTAGATGTGGAAAGATAGACAAATTATTTGTTGCAAGTTGGGGAGGGGTGGTGGGGTCACACCTAGCTCGGCTATTAGACAATTCTTTAGTAAAGGTGGAATAGTCTATTGTTCATCTAATAGCCTATCCTGCGACGCTTGTGAAAAACGAATAATAATAATTTCCCCCCTTTCCACATGTTAAAGATTCCAATAGGTAGTGTTTTTAGCCACAACCCCAATTAATACATTTGGGCACAGTCGATAGCGTGCTGAACTTCGGGCTAGAATGTTGAGGGTTTGAAACCTTCTCCTGCTTGTTTCATTACATTATTATGCCGGTCTCAGAGCAAATAGCCTGGAATGTTACTCCCATCTCATTCCTCGCTCTCTTCTTGTATATATGAATTACAAAATCTTGTTTCTAGTCTATTGCATAGTCACAATGTGTATTGGAGTCCCAGGGGCAGGAGTGGTAAACACGGTTGAAGTGTATATTTGTAATACATACATGCAGACACAGCATCATTCACAGAATGGAGATTGATATTGGATATGACAGAAAAAAACTTTCAAAATAGCGATTTTCGTAAATTTACTTTATGACTAAAATATGCACAATCGTTTGTCTATACATTAAGTAACATATTCCTCTCAATTGTACATTTTTTGCTTGACTCGTTATGACTTTATAGCTACTTACATTTGCCTCCCAGTAATGTTTTGTCAGCCATCTTTGCTGAAGAAAGCCAGGCTCCGCATCAAATTCGTCATTGGAACCAATCGATATGATTGGTCATATAAAAACCTTGGGACCAAAATGCATAATGAGTGCTCTAACTCCCCCTTCTGGTGGTCTGGAACAATGAAGCCGTGACACTGGGTACCTCTAAGTTCCGCGGTGTAAGCTCGCAACTTTTAACTTCTTGGATATAGGGGGCGCTCTTTTAATTTTTGGATAAAAAAACTTTCCCGTTTTAAACAAGATATTTTTTCACGAAAAGATGCTCGACTATGCATATAATTGACAGCTTTGGAAAGTAAACACTCTGACGTTCCCAAAACTGCAAAGATATTGTCTGTGAGTGCCACAGAACTGTTGCTACAGGCGAAACCAAGATGAAATTTCAAACAGGAAGTGCCCCAGATTTTGAAGGCCCTGTGTTCCAATGTCTCCTTATATGGCTGTGAATGGGCCAGGAATGAGCTTACACTTTCTGTCATTTCCCTAAGGTGTCTGCAGCATTGTGACGTATTTGTAGGCATATCATTGGAAGATCGACCATTTTACACTACATCTACCAGGTGCTCGCTTGGTGTCCTCCGTCACAATTATTTCTTAATCTCCAGCTGCGTTTATTTTTCCAATTGCTTCCGAGGAGAAACCCAACTGCCACGAATGATTTATCATCGAATAGATATGTGAAAAACACCTCGAGGATATATTCTAAACAACGTTTGCCATGTTTCTGTCGATATTATGGAGTTAATTTGGAAAAAAGTTTGGCGTTGTAATGACTGAATTTTCAGGGTTATTTCTTAGCCAAACGTGATAAAAAAAACGGAGCGATTTCTTCTACACAAATAATCTTTTTGGAAAAAATGAACATTTGCTATCTAACAGAGTCTCCTTATTGAAAACATCCAAAGTTCTTCAAAGGTAAATTATTTTATTTGAATGCTTTTCTTGTTTTTGTGAAAATGTTGCCTGCTGAATGCTAGGCTTAATGCTATGCTAGCTATCAATACTCTTACACAAATGCTTGTGTAGCTATGGTTTAAAAGCATATTTTGAAAATCTGAGATGACAGTGTTGTTAACAAAAGGCTAAGCTTCTGAGTGAATATATTTCTTTCATTTCATTTGCGATTTTCATGAATAGTTAACGTTGCGTTATGGTAATGAGCTTGAGGCTATGATTACGCTCCCGGATACGGGATTGCTCGACGCAAGAAGTTAAAGGAGGAACCACTGTATGCAATTTCCATAGACAAACATTGGTAGTAGAATGGCCTTACTGAAGAGCTCAGTGACTTTCAAAGTGGCACCGTCATATGACCTTTCCAACAAGTCAGTTTGTCACATTTCTGCCCTGCTAGAGCTGCCCCGGTCAACTGTAAGTGCTGTTATTGTGAAGTGGAAACGTCTAGGAGAATCAACGGTTCAGTTGCGAAGTGGTAGGCCACACAAGGTCACAGAACGGGACCACCGAGTGCTGAAGCACGTAGTGCATAAAAATGGTTTGTCCTAGGTTGCAACACTCACTAGCGAGTTCCAAACTTCCTCTAGATTCAAAGTCAGCCCAAAAACTGTTCGTCGGGACCTTCATGAAATGCGTTTCCATGGCCGAGCAGCCGTACACAAGCCTAAGATCACCATGTACAATGCAAAGCGTCGGCTGGAGTGGTGAAAAGCATGCCGCCATTGGACTCTGGAGCAATGGAAATGCATTCTCTGTGCTTCCAACTTTGTGGCAACAGTTTGGGGAAGGCCCTTTCCTGTTTCAGCATGACAATGCCACTGTGCACAAAGTGAGGTACATACAGAAATGGTTTGTTGAGATCGAAAGAACTTGACTGGCCTGCACAGAGCCCTGACCTCAACCCCATCAAACACCTTTGGGATGAATTGGAACGCAGACTGCGAGCCAGGCCTAATCACAACATCAGTGCCCTACCTCACTAATGCTCTTGTGGCTGAATGGAAGCAAGTCCCCACAGCAATGTTCCAACATCTAGTGAAAAGCCTTCCCATAAGAATGGAGGCTGTTATAGATGCAAATGGGGGAACAACTCCATATTAATATCCATGATTTTGGAATGAGATGTTCGACGAGCAGGTGTCCACATACTTATGGTCAAAATATTTGCTAGCCTCTCTACACTGGCTTCCGGTTAAGGCTAGGGCTGATTTCAAGGTTTTACTGCTAACCTACAAAGCATTACATGGGCTTGCTCCTTCCGATCTCTCCGATTTGGTCCTGCCGTACATACCTACACGCACGCTACGGTCACAAGACTCAGGCCTCCTTATTGTCCCTAGAATTTCTAAGCAAACAGCTGGTGGCAGGGCTTTCTCCTATGGAGCTCCATTTTTATGGAATGGTCTGTTTATCCATGTGAGAGACGCAGACTCAGTCTCGAACTTTTAAGTCTTTATTGAAGACTAATCTCTTCAGTAGGTCCTATGATTGAGTGTAGTCTGTCCCAAGGGTGTGCAGGTGAATGGAAAGGCACTGGAGTGATAAACCACCCTTGCTGTTTCTGCCTGGCCGATTCCCCTCTCTCCACCGGGATTCTCTGCCTCTAACCCTAATACGGGGGCTGAGTCACTGGCTTACTGGTGCTCTTCCATCCCGTCCCTAGGAGGGGTGCGTCAGTGGGTGGGTTGAGTGGGTTGAGTCACTGACGTGATCTTCCTGTCCAGGTTTGGCGCCCCCCTCGGGTTCGTGCCGTGGTGGAGATCTTCATGGGCTATACTGGGCCTTGTCCTAGGGTAGTAAGTTGGTGATTGAAGATGTCTCTCTAGTGGTGCGGGGGCTGTGCTTTGGCAGAGTGGGTGGGATTTTATCCTGCCTGGTTGGCACTGTCCGGTCGTCAGGACGGGGCCACAGTGTCTTCCAACCACTCCTATCTCAGTCTCCAGTATTTATGGTGCAATAGTCTATGTGTCGGGGTGTTAGGGTCAGTCTGTTATATCTCGAGTATTTATCCTATCTTATCCGGTGTCCTGTGTGAATTTAAGTATGCTTCCTCTAATTCGCTCTCTCTCCCTCTCCCTCCCGGAGGACCTGAGCCCTGGGACCATGCCTCAGGACTACCTGGCCATATGACTCCCTGCTGTCCCCAGTCCACCTGGTCGTGCTGCTGCTCCAGTTTCAACTGTTCTGCCTGCGGCTATGGAACCCTGACCTTTTCACCGGACGTGCTACCTTGTCCCGGACCTCCTGATTTCGACTCTCTCTCTCTCTCTACCGCACCTGCTGTCTCTAACTCTGAATGATCGGCTCTGAAAAGCCAAATGACATTACCTCATGAGGTGCTGACCCACCCTCTACAACCACTGTGATTATTATTATTATTATTTGACACTGCTGGTCATCTATGAACATTTGAACATCTTGGCCATGTACTGTTATAATCTCCACCCGGCACAGCCAGAAGAGGACTGGCCACCCCTCATAGCTTGGTTCCTCTATAGGTTTCTTCCTAGGACCCTGCCTTTCTAGGGAGTTTTTCCTAGCCACCGTGCTTCTACATCTGCATTGCTTGTGGTTTGGGGTTTTAGGCTGTGTTCCTGTATAGCACTATGTGACATCAGCTGATGTAAAAAGGGCTTTAGAAATACATTTTTTTGATTGATTGATTGATTCTGTGAAGTTTCATGACTCTAGGACTAAAATAAGTCATTCAAAATGCCTTGTGAACTTCCATTAATATATGGCAATAAATAAAAACAACGTATTACTCGGTTCCTGAAAAGGTAACTTGGAAGGTTTTTTCAAGACCGCCTGAACAGTAATTATTAAACAGACACTCTTATCTGGAGTGAACGACAGTGAACACAGTCAATAAATGATGTGGCTGCTGCAGCGATTGAACATGCAACCTTGTTGTTGACTTACTGTGGTCTGGAGGCTTCTGCCTGGTCTGTCTGCAGTTTCTCTCCTCCCTCCACCTCCATGGTGCAGTACACAATCCTGTTAGGAGCCACCGACCTGAGGCCCTGCACCTCCACTATCACTATCTGCAAACAGCAACAAAGAGAGGACATGGTCAGCTTATGCAGATAGAAAGGGAAGCATTAGACGTGGAGTCACTGGGTCGTGTAAGTCCAGTCGAGGCACTATCACAGAATGCCAACCTGCAGCCACAGAGGGGACATTCACAAGCATGTAGGAACACACACACACACACACACACACACACACACACACACACACACACACACACACACACACACACACACACACACACACACACACACACACACACACACACACACACACACACACACACACACACACACACACACACACCAAAGAGCAGATAAGTTTGTTTCTTTTGTCTGGCCCCTTAGTAGACACAATAAGTCTCAAACTGACCCCAGAATAGATAAAACTACTACCAGAATAATGTAAATAAATGTAAAATACTCATTGATCTTTCTTTCAAAAGTTAATCAGAACAATTAACACATCAATTATCTTGACTGAGAGCAAGCAATCTGAGCGTACAACAAAAACATTTACTGGGCAAGATTACACAATGAAATCCCCACACACACCTCCAGTGCAAAGGAGAGGACCACGTCGGACTTGGAAAGGAATTCTGTCTCGTCGCCCATGTCTAGGAAGGAGTTGTTCATGGAGGAGCGTTTTAGCTTCTGTTTGAAGTTGGGGCCTCCCTTGGACACAGGTAGGCTCTCCAGGTTAGCCATGAGCAGATTGACAGACGACCGCATCTCCTCGATGTACATGGCCTCCATGTCTTTAGACACAAACTTGGGGTAATTCCTCTCCTGAGAGGGAGTCAGTGTTAGAGGAAGAGTTGTGCATCCATCGTTGTGGAAGTTGATAACTACAGTGACCACAATATATTATTTAAAGTATTCTGAAACAGTTGTCAACTCAGTGAGCTACAAGGTGTCCATCCATCTTTAACAAAGCTGATTTAACTAATCAATGTGTAATTGACTAGTTGATTCAGGTGTGAAAGTACCTGGCTGAAAAAGAAAAAAACTTCTGGACACCTGTTAGCCCTCCATGACCAGAGCTGATTACCACTGTACGTGGCATACACAGCATTGTTAGTTTGAGGGCTATAGGTGTAGGACTTACCCTGGCTATCTTCTCTGCAAGCTGTAATCTTCCATCCAGCTCCCGGCGGATCTGGGCTGCCTGTTCGTCCACATTGTCCAGCTACAAACCACAGACCAGGAAGGCGAGTGTTAATCAACCAATCAACAGATTGCTGAGTACCAATCGATAATAAATGAAAAGACATGGGGTGTTGACCAAATAAAACCGCCCACAAAGTCATCATTATCCACACTTTTCCTTTGACAACCAAAAACAAAACCTCTCCAAACAGGATATCGGCGAAACAATATGGAATAACTCCAAATCTTGAGGTCTTAATGTGGTGGCTGTCGCTGCATGCGGGTACATACCCCCAATTAGGTTGTTATGGTGTCTGGTCATCTAGAGATTTGTATTGGTAGGGTAGCTCCTCCAGTGGCTGACCCCCCTTCGCCTGATCAACCCTGATTGGCTGCGTTTACACAGACAGCCCAATTCTGATCTTTCGCACAATTATTGGCAAAAAGATATCTCAAAAATGAAAAGCATAATTTTTGGGACAAATCACTCGCTCAGCGCTAAACCTTGTTTAGATATATTATTGAATCATGTGGCTATTGAGCAAGTTGAGTATACTAAACTGCTGGGTGTAACTCTACATAGTACGGAAGAGGTCAACAATGATAAACCACCTGGGTCTGACAACTTGAATGGAAAATGACTAAGGATAATAGCAGATGATATTGCCACTCCCATTTGCCATATCTTCAATTTAAGCTTACTAGAAAATGTGTGCCTTCAGGCCTGGAGGGAAACAAATGTAATTCTGCTACCTAAGAATAGTAAAGCCCCCTTAACTGGCTCAAATTAGCCAACCAATTAGCTTGCTACCAACCCTTAGTAAACTTTTGGAAAAAATTGTGTTTGACCAGATAAAATGTTTAAAAAGATAAAAAGATTTCAGAATGCTTATAGGGATAGAACATTCAACAAGCAGAACACTTACACAAATTACTGATGATTGGCTGACAGAAATTGATGATAATAAGATCGTGGGGTCTGTTTTGTTAGACTTTAATGTGAATTTTGATATTATCGATCACTGTCTGTTGCTGGAAAAACATATTTGTTATAGCTTTACACCCCTGCTGTATTGTGGATAAAGAGTTACCTGTCTAACAGAACACAGAGGGTGTTCTTTAATGGAAGCCTATCAAACAAAATATAGGTAGAATCAGGAATTCCCCAGGGCAGCTGTCTATGCCCCTTACTTTTTTCAAAATGTATTAACGACATGCCATCGGCTTTGAGTAAAGCCACTGTGTCTATGTATACGGATGACTCAACACTATACATGTCAGCTACCACAGCAACTGAAATGACAGAAACACTTAAAGAGATGCAGTTAGTTTCAGAATTGGTGGCAAGGGATAAGTGAGTCCTAAATATTTCAGAAACTTAAAGCATTGTATTTGGGACAAATCATTCACTAAACCCTAAACCTCAACTAAGTCTTGGAATGAATAATGTGGAAATTGAGCAAGTTGAGGAGACTAAATTGCTTGGAGTAACCCTGGTCAAAACATATTGATACAACAGCACTATGATGAGAGAAGTTTGTCTATAATAAATCGCTGCCCTGCATTCTTAACAGCACTATCAACAATGCTGTCACGCCCTGGCCATAGAGAGGCTTTTATTCTCTATTTTGGTTAGGCCAGGGTGTGACTAGGGTGGGCATGCTAGTTTCTTTATTTCTATGTTTGTGTTTGGCCGGGTGTGGTTCTCAATCAGAGGCAGCTGTCTATCGTTGTCTCTGATTGAGAATCATACTTTTCCCACCTGGGTTTGTGGGTATCTGTTTTCTGTATACTTTTAGTTACCTTACAGAACTGTTAGTTTCACGCTTTGTTATGTTTGTTCTAGTGTTCAGATTTAAATAGATATCATGAACATGTACCATGCTGCGCTTTGGTCCACTCCATCAGACGAGCGTGACAAATGCAGGTCCTACAGGCCCTAGTTTTGTCACACCTGGACTACTGTTCAGTCGTGTGGTCAGGTGCCACAAAGAGGGAAAATTGCAATTGGCTCAGAACAGGGCAGCACGGCTGGCCCTTGGAAGTACACAGAGAGCTAACATTAATAATATGCATGTCAATCTCTCCTGGCTCAAAGTGGAGGAGAGATTGACTTCATCACTACTTGTATTTGTGAGAGGTATTGACATGTTGAATGCACCGAGCTGTCTGTTTGACCTACTGGCACACAGCTCGGACACCCATGCATACCCCCAAGACATGCCACCAGAGATCTCTTCACAGTCCCCAAGTCCAAAACAGACTATGGGAGGCACACAGTACTACATACAGCCATGACTACATGGAACTCCGTTCCACATCAAGTAACTCATGTCAACAGTAAAACTTAATTTAAAAAACAGAAATTCATCTTATGGAACAGCAGGGACAGTGAAGCAACACAAACATAGACACATGAACACAACCATACAATAACGAATGCACTATGCACACATGCCCACATGGATTTAGTGCTAAAGTTATGTGGTAGTAGAGTAGAGGCCTGAGGGCACACACTTAATTAATATGTTGTGAAATCTGTTGTGAATGTATTGTAATGTTTTTAAAATGTATTGGCAGCGATACGTCTATGCTCGCTTCGAGGCAAATAACACTGAAACATACATGAGAGCACCAGCTGTACAGGAAGACTGTGTGATCAAGCACTCCGCAGCCGATGTGAGTAAGACCTTTAGACAGGTCAACATTCACAAGGCCAGACAGATAACCAGGACGTGTACTGTGAGCATGCGCTGACTAACTGGGAAGTGTATTCACTGACATTTTCAACCTCTCCCTGTCCGAGTCTGGAATAACAACATGTTTTAAGCAGACCACCATAGTGCCTGTGCCCAAGAACACTAAGGTAACCTGCCTAAATGACAATCGACACGTAGCACTCACGTCTGTAGCCATGAAGTGCTTTGAAATGCTGGTCATGGCTCACATCAACACCATCATCCCGGAAACCCTAGCCATCCTCCAATTTGCATACCTCCCCAACAAATCCACATATGATGCAGTCTCTATTGCACTCCACACTGCCCTTTCCCACCTGGACAAAAGGAACCCCTATGTGAGAATGCTATTCATAGAGTACAGCTCAGCATTCAACACCATAGTGCTCTCAAAGCTCATCAATAAGCTAAGGACCCTGGGACTAAACACCTCCCTCTGCAACTGGATCCTGGACTTCCTGACGGGCCGCTCCCAGGTGGTAAGGGTAGGTAACAGCACATCCGCATCCGCCAACACAGGGGCCCCTCAGGGGTGCGTGCTCAGCCCCCTACTGTACTCCATGTTCACTCATGACTGCACGGCCAGGCATGACTCCAACACCATCATTAAATTTGCCAAAGACACAACAGTGGTAGGCCTGATCACCAACAACAACGAGACAACCTATAGGGAGGCGGTCACAGACGTGGCCGTGTGGAGCCAGAACAACAACCTCTGCCTCAACGTGATCAAGACAAAGGAGATGATTGTGGACTACAGGAAACAGAGGACCGAACATGCCCCCATTCTCATCAATGGGGTTGCAGTGGAGCAGGTTGAGAGCTTCAAGTTCCTTGGTGTCTACATCACCAACAAACTAACATGGTTCAAGCACACAATGACTTTTGTTGTGAAGCAGGCACGACAAAACCATTCCCCCTCAGGAGACTGAAAAGATTTGGCATGGGTCCTCAGATGCTCAAAAGGTTCTACAGCTGCACCATCGACTGCACCAGTAGTCTGTAGTCTGGTTCTTACATCATTGTCTGGTATGGCTACTGCTCGGCCTCCGACCGCAAGGCACTACAGAGGGTAGTGCGAACGGCCCAGTACAGCCAAGCTTCCTGCCATCCAGGACCTCTATACCAGGCAGAGTCAGAGGAAGGCCCTAAAAATTGTCAAAGACTCCAGCCACCCTAGTCATAGACTGTTCTCTCTGCTACCACACGGCAAGCGGTACCGGAGCACCAAGTCTAGGTCCAAGAGGATTCTAAACAGCTTCTACCCCCAAGCCATAAGACTCCTGAACATCTAGTCAAACCCAGACTATTCGCATTGCCGCCCATCTCATGGTAATTGACCGTTAATTAACAAACACATTCAGCATCTCCTGGCTTTCTACAAGTCACTGATGCAGACCTTTGGGGAACATCCTAAGGTCTGCAGCCTACAACTTCACAATAAATCCACAATTTATTTTAGACAGGTCTAAAGAAACATGATATGAAGAAAATGTAGTCTATTTCAGAAGAACAGAATAGCATACTCTGAGTTGTCCTTAGCAATAAAACCAGTTTTTAAAAAACAGATCAAATAACACCTTACTGCACAAAGGGGACTGTGAAGACTGTGTATTGTAATTTGCACTGTACAATGTATTAGACCAATATATTGTGTGTATGCACTGATATGTAGGCTATGTATTTCAGTCCATGATAATGTTCTGTACTATGTATTGTCATGTTTCATGTGGACCCCAGGAAAAGTAGCGGACATTTTTGCAGCGATAGAATGGGGATCTTAATAAATAACAACAAGCCTATTTCTTAAAAACAATTTTTTTAGCATCTTTAAATTCAAAAGGTAAAATCTTACCTCAGATTGACACACCAAAATCTGAGGACACATTAGGAAGTACAGTATATTAGCTAGTATTAGCCATTGGCTGAGAATTGATTATAAATAATTACATGACCTGTATCCATGTCTGATATGTAATTAGACATATGAAGCAGAAAATCAACAGCTCTCATTGATAATGTATGGCTAATTGATAAATAAGGCAGTTGTATCAACAGCTCTCATTGATAATGTATGGCTAATTGGTAAATAAGGCAGTTGTATCAACAGCTCTCATTGATAATGTATGGCTAATTGGTAAATAAGGCAGTTGTATTTTCATTCACTCCAGGAAATGTTATCATCATAATAACGTGTTACGAAAACTGAACACATCGTACTGTTTGCAACCAATGAAATGCAATTTGCCCATTCATCTGAAAGGGATTCTCTAATTAGTAGCTTCAGATGTAAAACTCAGCCATACATAATGACATTCATTTACAAGTACTAATCTTGACACAAAACACCCAAAATATCCTAAAATGTCAACAGCCCCCCCATAAAGAAGGCATATAAACGAAAAGGATATATGGTCTCTGTCTGTCATTAACCTCCAGCAATTACATGTTGCTTCTGGCATCGGTCAATTCCAACAAAACAAGAAACATCAGACAGAAAGGCAAGATTTTAGCCAGTCATTTCCATTTTGGCTTCATGCCTAAATCCTCGGGTTACAGGGGTGGGGATGGCTGTGAATAACCGTTGACTAAATAACACAGGCAGAAGGACAGGCATTGGGGCACACACAGTTTAAATCCAACATGGTAACTGAGGCCCCTGGGGTTGAAATAAATAATTATGGAAAAAACACAGGTGTAATGTGATTACAGGTGTTCTAGTGCCAACACGTTCCCACTGTTTCTCTCTTTCTTTACAAATCCACCTGTATTGTATCCATTTTAAAACTAGGTTCAATTTGGAGGCTCATCTACCTCTTCACTGTCATCACCTCATTGTGTTATCTTATCAGCTTGGAGAGTTCCACTTTTCTCTTTGGTTTTTGTGTTTCCGCCAGCAGTCCTATCTGACAGAACCTAATCTACAGCCTTAAAATACCTATACCTTACTGTGATCTGCTTCAAAGGCACTGGAATTATGCACTGCACGCTAGGGATGTGAGGGATGTGACAAATGTAAAACATTTCTTAACATTGAAACATTTTTTTTTCTCAAAAAGTTAAAAAAAAAAGCATGTTAATAGAAGTCCAAAAATCTGCTGTTAATTATTATTATTAGTTATTAACATATGATGGTGTTTGACAGCTCACGATTCCAATTGCAGAACAATCGTTGTACAATTCCTCCATAAGGTTCTAAATAAGCCATTATAGTATTGAAGACATCCTTTTCTACATGGCATCTTGTAGTCTGGTTCTAAATAAGCCATTATAGTATTGAAGACATCCTTTTCTACATGGCATCTTGTAGTCTGGTTCTAAATAAGCCATTATAGTATTGAAGACATCCTTTTCTACATGGCATCTTGTAGTCTGGTTCTAAATAAGCCATTATAGTATTGAAGACATCCTTTTCTACATGGCATCTTGTAGTCTGGTTCTAAATAAGCCATTATAGTATTGAAGACATCCTTTTCTACATGGCATCTTGTAGTCTGGTTCTAAATAAGCCATTATAGTATTGAAGACATCCTTTTCTACATGGCATCTTGTAGTCTGGTTCTAAATAAGCCATTATAGTATTGAAGACATCCTTTTCTACATGGCATCTTGTAGTCTGGTTCTAAATAAGCCATTATAGTATTGAAGACATCCTTTTCTACATGGCATCTTGTAGTCTGGTTCTAAATAAGGATTGTAGTATTGAAGACATCCTTTTCTACATGGCATCTTGTAGTCTGGTTCTAAATAAGCCATTGTAGTATTGAAGACATCCTTTTCTACATGGCATCTTGTAGTCTGGTTCTAAATAAGCCATTGTAGTATTGAAGACATCCTTTTCTACATGGCATCTTGTAGTCTGGTTCTAAATAAGCCATTGTAGTATTGAAGACATCCTTTTCTACATGGCATCTTGTAGTCTGGTTCTAAATAAGCCATTGTAGTATTGAAGACATCCTTTTCTACATGGCATCTTGTAGTCTGGTTCTAAATAAGCCATTGTAGTATTGAAGACATCCTTTTCTACAAGGCATCTTGTAGTCTGGTTCTAAATAAGCCATTATAGTATTGAAGACATCCTTTTCTACATGGCATCTTGTAGTCTGGTTCTAAATAAGCCATTATAGTATTGAAGACATCCTTTTCTACATGGCATCTTGTAGTCTGGTTCTAAATAAGCCATTATAGTATTGAAGACATCCTCTACCATTAGCAATGGCTGAATATCAACTGCAATCATGTCTGTCATCAGCATTTGATTTTGTCACTCCCTCTGTTATCACACTGCTGACAGCGACGGGCTTGGTCACACGGTGCCTCGCTTTTAACATTGCACCTGTACTGTCACTGTAGCTCAATTACACCTCGCAAAGTTAGCATTTCATCACCTTCTCATTTAGCGTCTCAAAGTATCGCTATACAGGACTTCACTAATGTCCCTTCCATGTCTCACTGATGATGATGATGCATGTAGAACTTTATATCAGTGGAAAATAATTTGAATCTGAAATCCTACAGCTGTGTACTTGGACTCATTCATGTAAATGTCAGAAGTTTGATTTCCAAAATGGATCTTATTGTAATTCTGGCTTCTCAAACTAACGCAACCATTTTGATAATTACTGAAACTTGTTTAATACAGTCTATTACAGATTCTGATGTGTCTAAATGGATACAATGTTTATAGATCTGACAGAGGTGGGGGTATTCATAAATAACAACTTAAATGTTGCTGTGAGTATTGCCACCTCTGTCCCCAAGCAATTGGTATGTCTTGTTCTAAATGTGGGAGTTTTACCACCCTCCCAATTGCTCTTAGCAAATTGTCTGACTTGCGGTCTAACAACGCTAAATCTGAATTATTATTATTGGGTGATCTTAACCTGGATGGGTGATGCCAGTATCAGATAGACTGAAATATATTTGTACTGAGCTAAATAGTACTCAACTGATAACTAAACCAACCAGGCCCAACTTAAAACATCCTGAAAAAACTACTATTTTGGATATCATTCTGACAAAAAACCCTCAAAAGTATACAGTCAATGGAATCTTTGCTAATGAGCTCAGTGACCATTGTCCCATTGCCTGCATTAGAGATACTAAGCTACCTAAAGCATGTCCATAAACTATTACAAACAGAAATGAGCAACATTTCCTGTATGACCTGGGGTTGTATGATTGGGAGGGTGTGTCCCCTATCTCTGATTTGGATCAGGCTGTCACGTCCTGACCTTAGTTCCTTTTTTATGTCTGTATTTTGGTTTGGTCAGGGCGTGAGTTGGGGTGGGCATTCTGTGTTTTTTCTATGTTTTCAATTTCTATGTGTTTGGCCTGGTATGGTTCCCAATCAGAGGCAGTTGTCTCTGATTGAGAACCATACTTAGGTAGCCTTTTCCCACCTGTGTTTTGTGGGTAATTATTTTTCCGTGTGTGTTTGTGGGCACCTCGGTTGCGTCACGGTCTTTGCTGTTTACCTGTTTGTTTATTTCGGTTTCACTTTCATTAAAAGATGTGGAACTACATGCACGCTGCGCCTTGGTTGATTTATGACAGGGAGTTTGAGGAAAGTGAGCGTGACACAGGCCCTTAAATGTTTTACCTCTCTGTTTAACTCTGTTTCAGATAAGCATGCCCCATATGAGAGATTAAGGGTAAAGGACAGATCTAACTAGTGGTTCATGCATGAATTGTCTGAAAGATTTCATGAAAAACTCAGCTTGGGCTAAAGCTATATTGACTAATTCTACTTCTGACTGGCAGTCCTTCAGACATTTGAGGATTATATGTCTTACTCTGGTTAGAAAAGCAAAGCCAACAAACTTCTTGAATTGTGTATCTGAAAGTGGTGAAAATCTAGCTAAATTCTGGAAAGTGGTGAAAATCTAGCTAAATTCTGGAAAGTGGTGAAAATCTAGCTAAATTCTGGAAAGTGGTTAAATCTTTGGTAAAAATAAAAAAAAAAACTCTACCCCTCAACGGTTATGACAGCCACATAACAGAAAAAACACATTTGTGGTGCTTTTAATAACCATTTCTGACCAACCGGCTCGATCCCATGTAGCAACATTTGAAACGTTTTTTTTTCCCCCTTTACATTGGATACACAGTACCAGTCAAAAATTGACACACTTACTCATTCCAGAGTTTTTCTTTATTTTTCCTATGTTCTACATTGTATGAAATAACACATATGGATTCATGCAGCAACCAAACAAGTGTTAAAACAAATCAAAATATATTTTATTTGAGATTCTTCAAAGTAGTCACCTGTTGCCTTGACACTTTGCACACTCTTTCACATCCTCTCAACCAGCTTCATGAGGAATGCATGAGGAGTTCCACATATGCTGAGCACTTGTTGGTTGCTTTTTTCCTTCATTCTGCGGTCCAACTCATCCCAAACCATCTCAATTGGGTTGAGGTCGGGTGAATGTGGAAGCCAGGTCATCTGATGCAGCACACCACCACTCTCCTTGGTCAAATACCCCTTACAAAGTCTGGAGGTGAGTTTTGGGTCATTGTCCTGTGGAAAAACAAATGATAGTCCCACTAAATTATATCCTTCCTGTTTGGCCCTGTCCGGGGGTGTCCTCGGATGGGGCCACAGTGTCTCCTGACCCCTCCTGTCTCAGCCTCCAGTATTTATGCTGCAGTAGTTTATGTGTCGGGGGGCTGGGGTCAGTTTGTTATATCTGGAGTACTTCTCCTGTCCTATTCGGTGTCCTGTGTGAATCTAAGTGTGCGTTCTCTAATTCTCTCCTTCTCTCTTTCTTTCTCTCTCTCGGAGGACCTGAGCCCTAGGACCATGCCCCAGGACTACCTGACATGATGACTCCTTGCTGTCCCCAGTCCACCTGGCCATGCTGCTGTTCCAGTTTCAACTGACCTGAGCCCTAGGACCATGCCCCAGGACTACCTGACATGATGACTCCTTGCTGTCCCCAGTCTACCTGGCCATGCTGCTGCTCCAGTTTCAACTTCCACCTGACTGTGCTGCTGCTCTAGTTTCAACTGTTCTGCCTTATTATTATTCGACCATGCTGGTCATTTATGAACATTGAACATCTTGACCATGTTCTGTTATAATCTCCACCCGGCACAGCCAGAAGAGGACTGGCCACCCCACATAGCCTGGTTCCTCTCTAGGTTTCTTCCTAGGTATTGGCCTTTCTAGGGAGTTTTTCCTAGCCACCGTGCTTCTCCACCTGCATTGCTTGCTGTTTGGGGTTTTAGGCTGGGTTTCTGTACAGCACTTTGAGATATCAGCTGATGTACGAAGGGCTATATAAATAAATTTGATTTGATTTGATTTGATTTAAACGCAAACCAGATGGAATGGCGTAGCTCTGCAGAATGCTGTGGTCGGTATGCTGGTTAAGTCTGCCTTGAGTTCTAAATAAATCACTAACATTGTTACCAGAAAAGCACCACACTGGTCCACCTTCCCCTCCATGCTTCACAGTGGAAACCACACATGCGGAGATCATCGGTTCACCTACTATGCGTCTCACAAAGACACAGCGGTTGGAACCAAAAACCTCAAATTTGGACTCGGACGAAAGGACAGATTTCCACCAGTCTAATGTCTATTGCTCGTGTTTCTTGGCCCAAGCAAGTCTCTTCTTCTTATTGGTGTCCTTTAGTAGTGATTTCTTTGCAACAATTCAACCAAAAAGGCCTGATTCATGCAGTCTCCTTTGAACAGTTGATGTTGAGATGTGTCTGTTACTTGAATTCTTATCAGGCATTTATTTGGGCTGCAATCTCAGGTGCAGTTAACTCTAATGAACGTATCCTCTGCAGCAGAGGTAACTCTGGGTCTTCATTTCCTGTGGCCGTCCTCATGAGAGACAGTTTCATCATAGCGCTTGATGGTTTTTGCGATTGCACTTGAAGAAGCTTTCAAAGTTCTTGAAAATATCCGGATTGACTGACCTTCATGTCTTAAAGTAATGATGGACTGTCCTTTCGTTTTGCTTATTTGAGCTGTTCTTGCCATAATATGGACTTGGTCTTTTACCAAATAGGGATATCTTCTGTATAGCAACCCTACCATGTCACAACACAACTGACTGGCTAAAACGCATTAAGGAAAGAAATTCCACAAATGAACTTTTAACAAAGCACACATGTTAATTTAAATGACTCATGACCTCATGAAGCTGGTTGAGAGAATGCCAAGAGGGGGCAAAGCTGTCATCAAGGCAAAGGGTGACTACTTTGAAGAATAAAATATATTTTTGGTAACTACATGATTCTATATGTGTTATTTCATAGTTTTGATGTCTTCACTATTATTCTACAGTGTGTCCAAACTTTTGACTGGTACTGTATATAAAGTGTAATATTGGGATGCAAACTCAAAATTGAATACATTTCAACTCTATATCTGACATGGTACAGGTGTCTTCTTTTTTTAAACCCATAACCATGTGTGTGAGGTGTATACTTTTGTTTCAAAGTAGATTTGTTTTAAACACTGGGACCCTTATTTAGCCCACTACAGTGTCCCGTTGATAGGATAGTCTCAAACGGAGCTCGTCCAGTTTGTTCTCCAGCGATTGCACATTTACCAATAGCACAGAGGGTAGGGGTGGCTTATTCAATCGTCGCCGTAGTCTCATCAATGTGCCTGCACGGCTACGTCTATAGTGACATACTTCCTCTTCCGAGTGTTGGGATTAGGGCCTGGTCCTGAGGTGAGCAGTATGTCCTGTGCCGAAGACTCACTGAAGTAAAAGTAGAAGTCCAGATCAAGGTGAATGCTGTTCTGATGTCCAGAAGTTTTTTTTTCTCGGTCAGATAAAAAAAGAGTTATGATCAGCACAAAAAAAACTCCAGATAAACAGAAGAATTGGTCAGTAAAACAACAGCTATGCATCCTAGCGTCATCTTAGACTCAGCACAGCTATTTCTGGATGCCTCTCTCTGGATCAATGCTCGGTATAGAGACCCAATGATTAGGCTCTTCCAGCTATTGATCTGGCAACCCTGCATTAATGTGTGGAAATGGAGCAAGAGAGGCGAGAGCTCTGATGTGTTTGGAATGGGCATATTCACACATTAATTCAGGAGGCATTCCGTTTATACGCAAGTCTGTTTTTGGAGTGTTTTGCACAAGCTGTATGAAGACTGAAATGCCTATAGTATCTCTGAGATACTGTACCTCTGATGTGTCTCAGTAATAACCTAAAGCCAGAGAGGGACCTCAATAAAGACAATGCCATAAGCCATAAGACTTAAGCCAAATATGTATTGAGGGACAGTGAAAAGAGTGGAGAGAAAGAAAGAAATGGAGGGAGAGAGACGGAGGGAGAAACAAAGTGATGAGATTGCTCAGGTGGGCAGGTGGAGGACTGCAGTTGCTCTGAGTGGGTGTCAACCCCCGGTGAAGTGACAGACAGCAGGCGGACGTGTGTGTGTGAGAGAGAGCGAGTGAGCGGGAGGGAGGGAGTGTGTGTGTGAGAGAGAGAGAGAGAGAGAGAGAGAGCGGGAGGGAGTGTGTGAGTGAGAGAGGGAGTGGGTGAGAGAGTGTGTGAACAGATAGCTTGACAATTCCCCCCCCCCCATCTCTAATGATCACATCCTTGTGTTTGGCCGTATTCACCACTGTCGTCTCTAGTTAGTGGTCGGAGGCGGGCGAGTAGGTGAGCTGTCTGGAAAGGCTAATACATTATCACAGGCTGCAAAGTGCTGGCTCGCCGAGACAGCCGCCGCTAGTCAGTTCTCTTTCTCACAGCTTTGTGTTATTTTCATCCCTCATTCTCTCTTGCTTTCTCTCTCTGTTTTTAGATAGCCCTCCTTTTTTTCTTCTTCCTCTTATTCACTCACTATTTTTCCTGATTCCATTCTGCTTATAATTTTCTCTCGCTCTCTCCCCTCTTTCTCTCCATGTGCCTCTCAGGCACCATGAAGCTGCTCAGACATATATACAGCCTGTCAGCCAACGTAATCAAACCCAGAGTAATATCCAAAGCCTTCCTCCATCAAGGCACTTGGCCTAACTCCCTCTTCCTCCAGTCCACCTTTTGAGTTCAGAAAGTACCCTCAGAGACAGGATTGGCATCCCTGGCCGAATATGATTTAAAGACGGGACCTCAGGACCGTTCCCAGGATTGTTAATTTCCGTGGAGTCTCTGCCGAGTCCTTGACAGAATGGATCATAAGTTTAGATGTGTCGACGTCAGACCTGTATGATGGCTTTGATTAATAGCTTCATATGCCTTGTTGTCACATAAATGGTGCAAATTAGAAAGGCTGTGTAAGGAGACAAGTAATGGGAGCACTGCAAGAAGAATAAATAAAGCTGAGGTACTGTAGGTGTGTGTACAGATGTAGAATCTTAATTTGATCACATTTTTTTGCTGAGAATTTTCCTGCACCATAGGAATGCAGATGGGCTTCATGATTTACATACATTCACTGAAAATCTGCAATAAGACAAGGTTATATTAACAGGATTTCACTTTTTTTCCATATAGGCTATTTTGGCTAGTTAATAGCCTAACCACAGATCAAGTAACATTATGGACTAAACGATCAAATCCTGCTACTGCAGGATTATTTTGCTGCGAGAATACTGGTCAAATTAAGATCTAACAGCTGTATTTCTAAATGTTTTATTTAACTCAGGGGATATATTCAGGGGAACACATTGAGACCAGGGTCTAATTAACAATGGTGCCCCGAGGACAACAATAAAACACATTCAAAATGATAAACAATTCATTAAAAAACTACAAATGACAGAATCAACACTACAGCTTCAAACACCATAATACAATTATTTACATTCAATCTAAACAGTTCTGGTTAAATCATTTACCTAGATTGGTACGTACGAGTGGAACCTTGAGAGTTAACCATTCCTGTGAATGGGTTTGGTGTCTCATATTTCTTCATTTTAACAGTGAAGTTAGGTAGGTCAGAAGCTTGTAAAGTAGAGCTTTGTAAACAAAAAAGGGAGTAATGAAGTGATCTACAGGACTTTAATTAGGACCAGCCACCCTTTTGATACAGGATGGAGTGATGTGTATTAAAACTGTCACCTGTGATAAAGCGACGGGCGCTATGGTAGTAGTTGCTGCTGCATTCCAATAAATGGTGTCAAGAACTGGCAGGAAAGTTGACTATACAATCTGCTTCCTGTTTATGGATAAGCATGTTCTATTTCTATAAAAAGCCCAGATATTTATAGGTGTGAACCTGCTCGATGAAAGAACCATCCAATGCATGTGTAAGTAATCCTTCTGAAATATTTATACGAGAATTAGAAAACAGCATACATTTAGTTTTTCAAACATTAAGTACAAATGTTTAGTCAACAAGGACTTCCTGCAAGGCGACAAAATCAGATTGCAGCTCCAACAGTGTCATCTGCATTATATAAATAGTAAAGAGGACAGGTCCTAATACTGACCCCTGTGGGACACCTTTAGTAATATTGAGGTAGCTTGACTTGATACCGTCAGAAAGCGCACATTGTGCCTAAGTCAGACAAATACTTCCCAAAACACTTGCAAGACGCCTGGTCGAGGCCCATTTCAGACAACCTTTGAATGAGTAGATGATGGTGGACAGTATTAAAGGCCTTCGGGGCAGAAAACTGCAGTAGAAAGGGATCAAGCGCATCAACTCCTGTGGATTTAGAACCTTTTAAGTGCCTTTTTTTGCAAGGCACTTAATACATAATTGACATAGAAAGTGAATGCCTGGAAGTGCATCATTCTCTGCTATCTGTTTAGAGGTGAATAAAGGATTTTCTCTAGTGGAACTTGAGGTATTTTCAGAAACCATTCTTTCAAATAGATGGCCAGCTGAGGCAGAATGTGACTTGTTTCAGGAAACTAGGCATATGTCGCAAGTCACTACTTCACAGGAGGCATTTAAACGTAGACAACAAACTTAAATAACGAAACCTGTCATCTGTAAATACAAATAAAATTGTTAAATTACGAGCCTAGTTGGTTTAGCCACAGAAAAAGTCAGGAACCTTCCCACTAGCCATGATTAGCTGAGATAATGGATGGGTTAGACATACCGAGAGATTAGTTTGGTTTGGTCTGCCATGTAGCATCCGTCTGTCTATAACATGAGCTGCTTAGTATGTGTAGATAATCCTTTCTACTACAGATTTTTTTAAAGATATCATGAAAAACTGTAAAAGTGTTGCAACTGCTCTCCATTTTCTAGAGGACAATTGTGCTATGCTGACTCTCACTGACTCTGAAAATAAATCAGACGATGAGGAAATCCCTAATTCAGGTCAAATAATTTTCATTCAACCAGACATTGTAGTCTTCTTATGACAGTGATGGGGAAGAAATGGCTATCAACAGTGTTGATGTCACAGAAGAAGTTGACCAAGTCATGAAATCAGTGGAATGCCTGGTGGAAGCAGAGTATGATAGCTAAGGAGATGGAGAAAACTCAGGCATTTGATTGCATATATGCAAAGAGATTCGAAAAGAGAACACAGAAGCCTGTTGGAAAACCCCCCTGTCTCCTGATTACATCATTCAAACTAAGGGCAAACGTGGCATCTGTGACATGAGTCTCGCTAGCTACATTTTCAGATATTATACATTTCAAATTTTGTCAGAAAGTTGTTTTAATTGCAAGTTAAAGAGTACTGTTAGCTAGCTAACATTAGCTCGCTGGCTTGCTAGCTCGCATTGAGTGTATGATCTGTGTAGTAATATTATTTGTATCTCAGCAAACCCTTTACATTGCTAGTTGTAGACTAATTTTAGCTAGCTAGCTAACATTAACTTCTTGACGCACCCATCCCGTTAGCGGGATCATTTTCATCAACACCCGCTGAATTGCAGTGCGCCAAATTCAAATTAAATTACTAAAAATATTAAATTTTCATGAAATCACAAGTGCAATCTAGCAAAACACAGTTTAGCTTGTTGTTAATCCACCTGGCGTGTCAGATTTCAATACAGATTTTCAGCAAAAGCATAACAAGTGTTTATATAAGAACATCTCTCTCAGTAGACAAAATATTACAAACACTAGCAGCCAAGTAGATTTGTCACGAAAGTCAGAAAAGCAACCAATTAAATCGCTTACCTTTGATGATCTTCAGATGTTTGCACTCACGAGACTCCCACTTACACAATAAATGTTCCTTTTGTTCCATAAAGATTGTTTTAATATCCAAAATACCTAATTTGTTTGGCGCGTCATGTTCAGAAATCCACAGGCTCGAGCGGTCACGACATCGCAGACAAAAATTCCAAATAGTATCCGTAATGTCCACAGAAACATGTCAAACGTTTTTTATAATCAATCCTCAGGTTGTTTTTAAAATATATAATAGATAATATATCAACCCGGGACTGTAGCTTTTTAATAGGAGAGGGAGAGACAATGGCTGCCCCTCTCTGTTGCGCAAGCAAAACTCTGAACACCCAGCTATCCACTGACGCGATGTGATCTTTCTCGCTAATTTTTCAAAATAAAAGCCTGAAACTATGTCTAAAGACTGTTGACACCTTGAGGAAGCCATAGGAAAAGGAATCTGGTTGATATCCCTTTAAATGGAGGCAAGGCAACCAATGGAACAGAGAGCTTTCAGGAAAAACAGCACTTCCTTGTTGGATTTTACTTAGGTTTTCGCCTGCAATATCAGTTCTGTTATACTCACAGACAATATTTTGATGGTTTTGGAAACTGTAGAGTGTTTTCCATCCTAATCTGACATTTATATGCATATTCTAGTTTTTGGGCCTGAGAAATAGGCAGTTTCAAATGGGTATGTTTTTTTAGCCAAAAACGAAAATCCTGCCCCCTACACTCAAGAAGTTAAACCTAGTTGGCTAGCTTTAGCTACCTGGAGATTAATGCACAGTGGCTAGCTATGACAATCAGTATAGGTTGGGATTATTGCCGTGTTCAAAACAACCGGGAACTCGGAAATCTATGACTTCCGATTTCAGTGCGTTCAAGACAACTGGGAACTGAAAAAAAACAAGCGCCGACTGGGAAAAATAGTTTTGTACGGTCATCCAAGTTGGGACACTATCTAGAGTCCCAACTTTCTCACCTGAAGATCACTGACATCATGATTTGATCTCATACAGTATTCTTCCCAGTTGCCTTCAAAGCACCATTAGGTTCATTGTTTAGCTAGCAAGCTACATGTCTAAACAAAAGACTCCACTTCACTAAATGATTACAGTGTATTTTTTATTTTTGCTACTACTTTCACCAGTTTTAGTCTTGAAATCATTGGTTGTTTACTACACTACCTTACTCACTCTGTTTAGAACATGGCCTCACATGTGAATCCTTAAAGAGATGGGTTTATGAGGGTGTGAACGATGCTGAACTGGTGTAGACAAAGAAGAGCTCTCCAGTATACTGTATACCGAAACATTCAAGGGCCATTTTCTCAAATGTGAGGTAACAAATGTATCAACTTTCAAAGCAGAATAACTTTCCCATTGTTCCACTGCAGTGTTTGATATACAATTGTCTAGCTCTGAGTCTCTATGGACAGGACCAGGCAAAAGTTTGGACACACCTACTCATTCCAGGGTGTTTCTTTATTTTTACTATTTTCTACATTGTAGAATAGTGTAGATATCAAAACTATGAAATAACACATATGCAATCATGTAGTAACCAAAAAGGTGTTAAACAAATAAAAATATAATTTAGATTTGAGTATGTACATATCCCAACCAGAAGCCATGGATTACAGGCAACATCCGTACTGAGCTAAAGGCTAGAGCTGCCGCTTTAACCTTTTCATACGTGAGTTCCAAATATCTCTATATCACTGTTACGCAACAGCACATTTAATCCGCGCTGCCCTCAAACCAAGGCATGCTGCCTGTTTTTATTTATAGGCTGTTTTCAACTTGTCAATTTCAAATGAAGTTTTTATTTTCTAAGAACAGTTTGAATTGAGGTGTGTTCCGCCTCCTCATTCATTCACATAAAAGTAGTCATTTTAACTTTTGTGGACAATACATTTTTTTTGACATTTCTGACCCGGATAAAATTCCCCAAGTACTTCTCAATTGTTGTGCAGTTCAAGTCTGTGGACATTTGCGCATCTCCCATCAGAACAGGATCTGCACACACATGTTCACATTTTCCATCTGTTGCCCGCATCACAGTCATTGTAGTTTTTTTTTTATAATAACTTTGGAAATGTGTGCCTTTCTATCAAAGTAAGTGCCTTATTGTGTTATAATAGTTTTTGTATGTCATGTTATGCCATTTCTCATGTAGCTCACTGTATGTGGGGCGGCAGGGTAGCCTAGTGGTTAGAGCGTTGGACTAGTAACCGGAAGGTTGTGAGTTCAAACCCCCGAGCTGACAAGGTACAAATCTGTTGTTCTGCCCCTAAACAGGCAGTTAACCCACTGTTCCCAGGCCGTCATTGAAAATAAGAATGTGTTCTTAACTGACTTGCCTGGTTAAATAAAGGTAAAATAAATAAAAAATATATATATAAATGTATGGAGCATAATATAGTTGTGTATATTCCTTATAACCGCGGACACGCGAAGTAACGTTACTCATTTCATAACCTCACTGTCAGAATCTGATTCTTGACTTTCACACTCAGACTCATTGTCAGAATATTTTTAAATCTCCAGAATTTCTGCATTTGTGAGTTGCCTCCTTTTGAAAGACATTGCTAATGCTACAGCTTATCTCACTAGCGACATACATAAACAACAACACTGAATGGCTCAGAGTGGGAATGAGAGGTTATGTGATTGACTGCCGGCACGCACCACTTGTATCAATAAGTCACTATCAGAAAATGTTTCGTGTGGTGTTATTGATTTATTTACTGTTTTATTCACGTTTTCAAGTAATATTGACAAATCATGCATAGATTGTAATGGGCACATATTATGTGTGTAAAATACTTTTTTGAAGGTTGTATTGATTATGATGAGCTAAGCTAATTCCAGCTATGTGTGGAGCCATGTTTGTTGACATACAATTCATTCTGGGTGTCATGTAATCTGTCGGACCAAATATGTTATCTTTTTATGGCTGGGGGCAGTATTGAGTAGCTTGGATGAATAAGGTGCCAAAAGTAAACGGCCAGCTCCTCAGTCTCAGTTTCTAATATATACATATTATTAGTATATTTGGATAGAAAATAGTCTAAAGTTTCTAAAACTGTTTGAATGATGTCTGTGAGTATATATATATACGGCTGTGATTATAATCGAAGAGAATTCCCTTGGTAGATAATGCGGACGACATTTGATTGTGAGGAATTCTAAGTCAGGTGAACAGAAGGACTTGAGTCCCTGTATATATAACAGAACTCATATGGCAGGCAAAATCCTGAGTTGAAATAAAAACAGGAAGTGAGAAATCTGAGTATTGTATGTATTCACCAGAGTCCCCAATGAAATCCCCTTGAGATATGAATGATGTTGCACTGCCTAGGGGTTCTACTAGATGTCAACCATCAATATAATTATGAGACTTCTATGATGTTGTGGAAGTGAATGATAGCAGAATCAGTCAGGTGTCTGGCAGTCAGCCATTTTCTGATCATGGTTATTCCTCGTGGTAGTCACTTGCGTTCCATTGCTCACAAAGACAAGGACGTTGGAAAGGACAAGGAGTACTCTGGTTGGAACTTTATTGAAGCTGTATGTTAAAAACATCCAAATGATTGATTCTATACTTTGTTTGAAATGTTTCTTCAACCGGTAATATCACTTTTTGAAGTTTTTGTCCGATATAACACTGACCAGAATTAGTGTTTGGATATGTATACCAAACGCGCTAACAAAAGAAGGTATTTGGACATAAATAACAGACATTTTCGAACAAAACAAACATTTATTGTGGACCTGGGATTCCTGGAGTGCTTTCTGATGTAGATCATCAAAGGTAAGGGAATATTTATCATGTAATTTCTTGTTTATGTTGACGCCATCTTTGCAGCTGTGGTGTTTTTACTTCTGAGCGCAGTCTCAGATTATTGCATGGGTTTCTTTTTCCGTAAAGTAAAAAAAAAAATCTGACACAGTGGTTGCATTAAGGAGAGGTATATCTATAATTCCATGTGTATAACTTGTATTATCATCTACATTTATGATGAGTATTTCTGTGGATGTGGCTATGCAAAAGTCACTGGATGTTTTTGGAACTAGTGAATGTAACGCGCCAATGTAAACTCAGATTTTCTGATATAAATATGAACTTTATCAAACAAAACATGCATGTATTGTGTAACATGAAGTCCTATAAGTGTCATCTAATGAAGATTATCAAATGTTAGTGATTAATTTAAGGTCTAGTGTCTGCAGGTCTCATTACTTGAAATCATTCAAAGTCTTACACATGGGAACACGGTCAGCCTTTAAAGCCATTAGACATTTAAATGCCTAGATCTAATTTACAGGAGGAACTGTATAACACATTTTAATGCACATTTCACTGCAGAGTGACACTGGTAGTAACATGTATTCTTTAGTAGGTTCTTCACAGCACATTATGGATGATAATACAAATAATAATAATATATAGTAACAGTCAAAACTTTGGACAGCAATGGCATGTATTTAAATATACCCTTTAGATGAATAAGCCCAACCCGTTTACAGTTTACAAATGACTGTAACCACTGATCACACCAACATATGCCAACTAGTTACAGCCATCTCTTACTACTAATTGGTGGCCATGGAAGACCCCCTAGTAAAAGGTAAAGAGGTAGGAAAGGACATTTGACTCCAACATCCTCAATAGTATATTACTTGGGCATTGGGCGCATTGCATCGTAATTATACAATGTATCCTTGCATGAATCATTGTGTGGTTACCTAGGCAACACTTCCAACAATCTAGAAATAGATAATACAAATTTAGGGGGGGGGAGGGTGTGTGTGTTCGTGCATGTGGTCCATCGCTCACCTGACAGGCGTTGTACAGCAGCTGGTGCTCAAACTTCTTGATGCCCAGAATCTGCTGGAACATCTCATACAGTTGCTCCTTGCTGAGGATCATCTCGGACACGGCACTGAGGTGCATCCTCTGGGGCTGGCGCCGCAGGTCCTCATCCCCCCTGTAGATGGTGTCATACTTGGCGATCCAGGAGCTCAGCACTGTCTCTTTTTTCAGGCCGTCGATTTTGGGCAAGCTGCGCACCCGCCGCTCAATGTTCTTTTTGAAGACGTCACGGAAGTCGCAGGCCGAGCAGCCGCCGCTCTGCACCATCCTGGACACCCGCTCGCTCTTCAGGAAGCCCTGTGCAAGTGGAAACCAGGGATCATAAGGACCCGGAAGAAAATACAACTAATGTAGTGCTGCTAAGTTAATGTAGCTAATTAATGCAGTTGGTTACCATCATTGCACTTTGTTATAGCTCCTGATAAACTTACCAATGACCCATGACCCCAGAGTCTAATCTTGCCGTTGCATCCCTGGGAAACAGTTATTTTTTGCATCTCAGCGTATGTACAGTAGATACAACCATGAAAATGATAAAGTTGATATAACATACAGAAAAACACAATATGGAACCCACGTAAATGAACAATAAAACGATATAGGTTGATTCAGCTCATGGTAATCTCCTTACATGGGCTCCAGTTGTATTAAACATGCAGGTGTTATGCCCTGCTCAGGGCAGGCAGCCGCTATTAACCTCTATAATTACACAGAATGGATGTTTCTTCCTCAGGGCTTAACTGCAGACTCACTCAGATTCTTTCTGCTGGTAGTCATGACGTCTGGGAGAGGAGGATGATGGTACATGAAGTCCAGGTTTTTAGCCTCACTCAAGGGTCTCATCTGGATGTAGCATTTCCTATTAGGGGAGGCTAATCTTTTATTTGGCCCCTCAGTATAACGGGTTAGCTAGCTTGCCTAATACTCCTCAGGGAGAGAGAAGATAATTGGGTTCGGTTTACACCTGGGTACAGGGTCAAGATCTGTGAGGGGGTTGTACTGGCCTCTCTGCCTCAAAGAATCCCCAGACTCTTCACAAGGTGTATGAGTGATATGCACATCCCAAACTTTCATAGGCTAGCAAGGACCACTATGAAAGAACGCCTGCACATGGCATGGATGTTCACGTGACGTGAAGGCTTTCGGATGGACAGATAAAAGAAGGCACGATCTGAGAATGCTGAAAGCGACATGATATTATTGAACCATCTAAAGAACAGGGGGCATTGGATTCCAGAAAAACAGGCATTAGCTACTTCTGTCAAGAAGAATGCTTACTGGAGCTGAAGTGCTCAAAGGGAGTAGGGATCTAAATATTTATGGTAGACAGTAGTTTAGAGAGGCTGGAGAAAGACATCGACTGACTAACTGCCCGACTAGGAGACAGACAGACAAACAGTGGAGCCCGGTATTGACCACGCGCTTCACTGATTCTGTTTGATCCCGTTTTGGAGGGACGATGCAAAGGCGTCTTGGGGTACAGAGAGCTGCTAGTGCATGAACAGCAGATGGAGAAGAATCGTGGCTCCTCGTGGGGAGTAATGGTGCGGAACAAAAGCATTTTGCGTCGGAGAGTCTCTGGGAGGGAGGAAACCACAAACCAACAAAACAAATGTGTTTGTGTCGAGAGCAAAGCCATTTCCTGAGCCAGACTGAGATTTCAGCACATCGGGGGGTAACACGGCTGCTGACGGGCTGCCAAGGCCAAGTTTCTCTGAACTGCAGTTAGAAAGAGAGAGCCAGGCTTTATGAAGATAAATGGAAATTGGCCAGAGTTAACTAGATAAAGATGTGGTGACAGATGTAGCTGCCACTGGCATGTACTGCTAACGGGGCAAGAACAGCCAAGACGTGTTCCTTTGAACTGCAGTAAGGAGAAAGAAATAACAGCCCACCACATAAATAGTAATGGCAAATTGCAAAGCAGGAAAAACTAGAGTTTGCTAGACAAAGATGGAGGAGGTAGGCTAACAGCCTCCTGCTCTGCTATCAACAACTGATTGGCCTGAGTTCAATCTTATTTTGTTAGCCAGGTGCGATGCAGCGCTAGGCAACACTGGTGCAGTGAGGTAAATTTAGCAAACTGTTCAGTGAGTCAAAGAAAGCATGTGGAACTTATGTCAACTTATGTCATGCCTCAATTGCAGGGGTGTCAAACTCAATTTCTGGAAGGCTGAGTATCTTAAGCCTTGTTCATATTGCCAGTTTGAAGTGACTCAAATCCCCTGTTTCTGAAGTCTAAATAGCCAAAAACCTAATGGAGTCGGATATTTCAAGCCACAGTGGAAACTACCTTTGTAGGTGGTTTGAAGTCAAATACAAATCTGATTCCTGGCCAGACGGCTTGTGTCTGAACGGTCAAATTGGATTTACTTGCACTCAAGTAGTTTTTAGACTGTTATTTGGCATATCTTGTTGCTTGCTAGCTACTCTGTTGACAGTTTGACAAGAACATGTGGTAGCTAACTAGCTTATTAAACAAATGAGTGAATGTGCTAGAAAGCTAAACAGCTACCTACCTAGCTAGCTAGTTGACTGCTGTGGCTGGTCAAAATGACTCATTATGAAAGTTGGATAATCTTATCCTTTGAGGCTTTAAAAAGTGTTCTAACACTATGATTTTGAACATTCAAAGCAACTGGGAAACATCCGTGGCCGGTATTGTTGTCACCTTAGCTTGCTACATAACTTCTGAGTGATAGGAAGCATGAGCACCACCACTAATCTCCCTACACCACTGCGCACACATCCTTCATTACTATGACAACTAGTGTAGCCATGTCGGCAGGTAGCCCAGTGGTGAGAGCGTTGGGCCAGTAACCGAAAGGTTGCTGGATAGAATCCCCGAGCTGACAAGGTAAAAATCTGTCGTTCTGCCTCTGAACAAGGCAGTTATAACCCATTGTTCCCTGGTAGGCCGTCATTGTAAATAAGAATTTGTTCTTAACTTACTTGCCTAGTTACATTTTAAATATCAGCAAATGACTGCTGTCTGAACACACAGAAATCCGATTTGGTCACCTGCAACTTCCTGTTTGGGACAGTCAATATTCCAAATCGGATTTGAAAAGCAAAACGGATTTAAGCATTACAGCCTGCAATGTAAACAAGGCTTAAGGGTTTTCCCTTGTATTTGACTGATTAGTAAGAACCCCCCTCACCTGGTTAGGTCTAAATTGAACACAATGTGCACATTGGTATAAACATAAATAGAAGCCCTACAAAAATACTCCATGTTTCAGTGACTCATGGAGCAGCTAACTGATACACAGCGAACTGTGTTTTGGGGCAGGGGGCATCCTGGGAATTCGAGGAGAGGGAGTTGGGATGTTGTTTACACACTGAAATTGACTGAAATGCGATCACATGAACTGGTTATACTGTCCTTGGCCAACACAAACCCCAAAACCAAATGACTTCGCCTCTATGTCAAATCAAATCAAATTTTATTTGTCACATACACATGGTTAGCAGATGTTAATGCGAGTGTAGCGAAATGCTTGTGCTTCTAGTTCCGACAATGCAGTAATAACGAACAAGTAATCTAACTAACAATTCCCCCCAAAAAACAAAAAAATACCTAAAACTCTTATAAACAGTGTAAGGGGATAAAGAATATGTACATAAGGATATATGAATGAGTGATGGTACAGAGGAGCATAGGCAAGATACAGTAGATGGTATCGAGTACAGTATATACATATGAGATGAGTATGTAAACAAAGTAGCATAGTTAAAGTGGCTAGTGATACATGTGTTACATAAGGATGCAGTCGATGATATAGAGTACAGTATCTACGTATGCATATGAGATGAATAATGTAGGGTAAGTAACATTATATAAGGTAGCATTGTTTAAAGTGGCTAGTGATATATTTACATCATTTCCCATCAATTCCCATTATTAAAGTGGCTGGAGTAGAGTCAGTGTCGTTGACAGTGTGTTGGCAGTAGCCACTCAATGTTAGTGGTGGCTGTTTAACAGTCTGATGGCCTTGAGATAGAAGCTGTTTTTCAGTCTCTCTCTCGGTCCCAGCTTTGATGCACCTGTACTGACCTCGCCTTCTGGATGACAGCGGGGTGAACAGGCAGTGGCTCAGGTGGTTGATGTCCTTGATGATCTTTATGGCCTTCCTGTAGCATCGGGTGGTGTAGGTGTCCTGGAGGGCAGGTAGTTTGCCCCCGGTGATGCGTTGTGCAGACCTCACTACCCTCTGGAGAGCCTTACGGTTGAGGGCGGTGCAGTTGCCATACCAGGCGGTGATACAGCCCGCCAGGATGCTCTCGATTGTGCATCTGTAGAAGTTTGTGAGTGCTTTTGGTGACAAGCCGAATTTCTTCAGCCTCCTGAGGTTGAAGAGGCGCTGCTGCGCCTTCCTCACGATGCTGTCTGTGTGAGTGGACCAATTCAGTTTGTCTGTGATGTGTATGCCGAGGAACTTAAAACTTGCTACCCTCTCCACTACTGTTCCATCGATGTGGATGGGGGGGTGTTCCCTCTGCTGTTTCCTGAAGTCCACAATCATCTCCTTAGTTTTGTTGACGTTGAGTGTGAGGTTATTTTCCTGACACCACACTCCGAGGGCCCTCACCTCCTCCCTGTAGGCCGTCTCGTCGTTGTTGGTAATCAAGCCTACCACTGTTGTGTCGTCCGCAAACTTGATGATTGAGTTGGAGGCGTGCGTGGCCACGCAGTCGTGGGTGAACAGGGAGTACAGGAGAGGGCTCAGAACGCACCCTTGTGGGGCCCCAGTGTTGAGGATCAGCGGGGAGGAGATGTTGTTGCCTACCCTCACCACCTGGGGGCGGCCCGTCAGGAAGTCCAGTACCCAGTTGCACAGGGCGGGGTCGAGACCCAGTGTCTCGAGCTTGATGACGAGCTTGGAGGGCACTATGGTGTTGAATGCCGAGCTGTAGTCGATGAACAGCATTCTCACATAGGTATTCCTCTTGTCCAGATGGGTTAGGGCAGTGTGCAGTGTGGTTGAGATTGCATCGTCTGTGGACCTATTTGGGCGGTAAGCAAATTGGAGTGGGTCTAGGGTGTCAGGTAGGGTGGAGGTGATATGGTCCTTGACTAGTCTCTCAAAGCACTTCATGATGACGGATGTGAGTGCTACGGGGCGGTAGTCGTTTAGCTCAGTTACCTTAGCCTTCTTGGGAACAGGAACAATGGTGGCCCTCTTGAAGCATGTGGGAACAGCAGACTGGTATAGGGATTGATTGAATATGTCCGTAAACACACCGGCCAGCTGGTCTGCGCATGCTCTGAGGGCGCGGCTGGGGATGCCGTCTGGGCCTGCAGCCTTGCGAGGGTTAACACGTTTAAATGTCTTACTCACTTCGGCTGCAGTGAAGGAGAGACCGCATGTTTTCGTTGCAGGCCATGTCAGTGGCAATGTATTGCCCTCAAAGCGGGCAAAAAAGTTATTTAGTCTGCCTGGGAGCAAGACATCCTGGTCCGTGACTGGGCTGGGTTTCTTCCTGTAGTCCGTGATTGACTGTAGACCCTGCCACATGCCTCTTGTGTCTGAGCCGTTGAATTGAGATTCTACTTTGTCTCTGTACTGGCGCTTAGCTTGTTTGATAGCCTTGCGGAGGGAATAGCTGCACTGTTTGTATTCAGTCATGTTACCAGACACCTTGCCCTGATTAAAAGCAGTGGTTCGCGCCTTCAGTTTCACACGAATGCTGCCATCAATCCACGGTTTCTGGTTAGGGAATGTTTTAATCGTTGCTATGGGAACGACATCTTCAACGCACGTCCAATGAACTCGCACACCGAATCAGCGTATTCGTCAATGTTGTTGTCTGATGCAATATGAAACATCTCCCAGTCCACGTGATGGAAGCAGTCTTGGAGTGTGGAGTCAGCTTGGTCAGACCAGCGTTGGACAGACCTCAGCGTGGGTGCTTCTTGTTTTAGTTTCTGTCTGTAGGCAGGGATCAACAAAATGGAGTCGTGGTCAGCTTTACCGAAAGGGGGGCGGGGCAGGGCCTTATATGCATCGCGGAAGTTAGAGTAACAATGATCCAAGGTCTTTCCACCCCTGGTTGCGCAATCGATATGCTGATAAAATTTAGGGAGTCTTGTTTTCAGATTAGCATTGTTAAAATCCCCAGCTACAATGAATGCAGCCTCCGGATAAATCGTTTCCAGTTTGCAGAGAGTTAAATAAAGTTTGTTCAGAGCCATCGATGTGTCTGCTTGGGGGGGGGGATATATACGGCTGTGATTATAATCGAAGAGAATTCTCTTGGTAGATAATGCGGTCTACATTTGATTGTGAGGAATTCTAAATCAGGTGAACAGAAGGATTTGAGTTCCTGTATGTTTCTTTCATCACACCATGTCACGTTAGTCATAAGGCATACGCCCCCGCCCCTCTTCTTACCAGAAAGATGTTTGTTTCTGTCGGCGCGATGCGTGGAGAAACCCGCTGGCTGCACCGCTTCGGATAGAGTCTATGTAGTGCATCATTTTCTAAAGCTACTTTCCTGCTACAGCAATAAGAAGATCAAATTGAGCACACTGCAAATACTACAACATGACCACTTTGAAATCAAAGTCGTGTTCATTTCAGCACTATACTACTTGGCATGCTCCCTTGAAACATGAAAGGTATTCTATGCTCTAGCCCTCACGACTCATCCACCATACCTTACAAGCTCCTATACATATGCGAGTCCACGTCACGACCCCCTCGTTGCTAAATTAAATGTCTTTGTGTTGGTAATTGTGGTCGCCACTGAGGGCCTCCGAGAGCTTTATGGCTAATGCCTTCATTATATGCGGTCACCCATTATTACCCATTATTACTAATGAATCTGCCACCATGGGATTTCCTCTCTCCCTGCTGTTTGACTTAATTGAGGGTTTAAAATCTCATTGAATTATTTATAACCAACACTGCTCCGAGTTTACTCCTCAGTTAAGAGATTAATCAAATAAGCTCCCATCACAGCCTTTGGTTGTATAATTAAAGTTATTATCTGCAGAAATGAATCTACTAAGGAAGATGGAAACAGATCTGAAAGCCTGGCTGTAAAAATATAACTGACACAGGGAGAGATAGCTGTCAGGTTTTGAGCTCTTGGTTTTTAACTGCAAACAGCTGAATTTGTCTGAGGAGACGATTTTTCTTGCTCTACAGAAATGAATAGAATTTCAATGTGAGAAGAGTTATGCATGCGGGGAGAGGAGAGTGAGGAAGAATCTGAACAGTTGTTTATTGAATCAGAGGAGATGTGCATCCTTTGAGAAATCAGTGTTTCTTCCTTCAAAATAACAACTTTAGACAATTTGTGCTGCCATCCTGTTAGAAGGTATTTTATTACAATGGTTAAATTGGATTTTCATTGTGTTCAATGGTGTTATTTGCCCCTAGTGGCGCTTTCTGGTACTTAGAAAGACGACGCAAACAGGAAGTACAGAATTAGTTTTGCACGCAAAGAAGCAGCTACAAACAACGCTACGGTGCAGGTCTTTCGGTTATTTCTTGTCACGCTTCAGCCTTGGAAATATTTGTTTGTAAGTTCGATTCAAGCATTTAGCTAATGATGATAATCTTGTTATTGATAGAGTTGCTTACATATCAATATTGGTTGCATTTACTCACAAATTGCAATGCCTTTAAATGTATGTCGTTAGCTGTATTACTTTGCTCGTGCGTCATGCAAACGAATTGTAAAATATACAATACTGTAGTTTTGTTACTGTTCCTAGTGTAATATGCTTTGTTATTCTACATAAATGGTTGTACATTAGAGTAATGAAAGGAGCCAATTACCATATGAGTAACAATTAGCTATATGGTTTGGCATCATGCCAGATGCATGGTACCTTAGCACGTGCTTTGTATTTATGTAACTTCAAATGTTTAATGTACAGCTACAGTATGTCGGTGTGAATTGAATACTAAAGTATATTCTTTTCTGTATTTTGCAGTTTCACAACATAAACGTTTTCAATATATTCATTCAAGAAAAGTCACGCCTTGGGAGTTTTATTGAAGACTTAGTTGTTAGCTATCTGTCTAGTTTTGCATGGGAACGCAACTCAAGGACAGAATACAATTCAAAAATACCTCTTTGGAAAGTAAAGGAGCAACTGCTGCACACGATACAGTGCCTATAGAAAGTCCACCCCTTTAAACTTTTTTTCACATTTTGCTAAGGATCGGACCCTTTTTTCAAGGATATGCATATTCTTGATATCAATTTAAAGGAATCACTGAAGTTTGTGGAAATGTGAAATTAATGTAGAAGAAAATAACACATTAGATTTGGTAAAAGAAAATACAAAACCAAGAAAACATGCATTTTCAGCTTCTTTTTTGTTCCATCATCTTTGAAATGCAAGAGATAGGTCATACATTAAAATAGGATCCTAGGTGTGATTTAGACTTTTCCCACAAGATGGCTGCAGTGTCTGTGCAAAGTGTCAGACTGATCCAGTGAAGAATTACCTCATTACACAATATTTTGCATCAAGTCTGCCAGGAGTTTGTCCAAATGTGCCGAATTGGTCAACTTATACATTTTCAAGTACATAAATACAGAGAACATACAAACATGCTATGGTAATAAAATAAAATCAGTTTACACACTCCCAGGAATGTCATACATGATGGATCATTAGCTTATACACTAACATTTAGCTTATACACCACACACATCTAGATGGCCAGCTGGGCTGGGTGTGGAGCCAGAGACAGCAATGGGGTCAAACTGTAGACACCAGTTCCTACATTTGAATGTAAACATTTATTTTATCAAACAAAACCACTACATTTTATCTCTGGGACCCTCAGGATGACAAATCAGAGCAAGATTACTGAATGGAAGTACAGTATTTACCTTCAGAGGTGAATGTATCAAAACCAGTTGCCGTGATAAGTGTTTAGTTGTTGTGCACTATCCTCAAACAATAGCATGTGTTTTCCTGTAATAGCTACTGTAAATTTGATACTGCAGTTAGATTAACAAGAATTTAAGCTTTCTGCCCATATAAGGTATGTCTATGTCCTGGAAAAGTTTTCTAGTCACATTCTCATATTGCGCAACAACTGTCCCGGTTTAGTGACACTGATCCCGTAGAGGTTCAAATTAAATTGTAAAAGGGATTCAATTTGATGCTTTCCTACAGATCTACCCAACCTACTATACAGTAGCACCACACTAACATGATTGTTTGACGGTAGGTAGAGGCTGTAGGCCCTGTATAAACACAAACTCACTTCCTTGACAACTTTCTTCACAACAGCTCTGCTCTGCTTGCGAAGCGCAATACGTATGAATGCCCTGACTTCTGCAGAGGCTGCATCGCAGTAAATGCTATACGGCCAATACAGACGCTGGATTTACCATAAGTCGGCTTTAAAGCAGGAGATGTGGGACCAGATCCCTCACAGGGACATTGTGATTACGTCTGGCAGGTCTAATAAGAGAAGGAAGGGGGAAAAAATGCCTGGTCGGTCAGATGAAATCACTGCCCGTGCTCTGCAGAGGACGAATGGAAAGCCTGCCCACCTGGCCCACTGAAGGTGTGAACTGAGGCCTCAATTAGGGACAGTTTGACCGCTCAGTCCAGACTGCTAAACGGCAGCACTGGAGGCATAAACAAAAGAAAACATTCAAGAACTAGAGACATCTGACCCAAAGGCTTTCTGGCATTTAAACCAACTTGGCCGGGCTAGTGAATGCTGCCAGTTAATCTCCTGGGAAGTCCTAGAGCCCGATGGAGCCTCTCGCACTGATAAGCACACTGTACTAGATAGATAAATTACATTGCAAGCCTGTTCCAAACAGCCGATCACAGTACAACAAAGCCAGTGTTAGTGGCTCAAGGCATATTGACTCTCCTTTAAACCAGCCAATTAGTGTGTCTGATATTGTGACCATATTGCAAACAGTTAAGAATGTGTAAGGCCCAAAATGTACTGTACAAGCTCTTTGGTTATCGCTTTGAGCAGGCTGAATCACATCCGCCCGTGATTGGGAGTCCAATAGGGTGGCGCACAATTGGCCCAACGTCGTCCAGGTTTGGCCGGGTTTGGCCGGGGTAGGCTGTCATTGTAAATAAGAATTTGTTCTTAATAACTGAATTTAAAAACTTAAAAAAAATGTTTTAATGTCATCCCAGAGATGTGGAAATACGGCATTATCAACATACCCATTTCAGAAGACAAAAGGATCCCAATAAACTATCGTGGTATAGCCCTGACCTCTGCTATGTATAAACTATTTTGTTGTGTTCTGTTTACCCGCACTTAAACACTGGGCTGAAAACCACAATATCATAGCAGATGAGCAAAATGGGTTCAGAAAAGAAACAGAGCAGCCTTAACCATAATCATAGATTCAAGGTGGGGAAAAAAGTCACATTTCTGTTTTTCATTGATAATCATCTCTAAAGCTTTTGAACACATTCAAGGAAAACTCCACCCCAAAACAATATTTTGGTATTTGTTTCATTAGTCCATTGTTGACATAGTCCCAAATGTTTTGTTTGTCAGCAATCAAGTTTTCAAGATATGTAACTTTCAAAATACAGAAATCATCCCCATGCAAAATGCATCATAGGGGGTTGATTTCTGTATTTTGAAAGTCACATATCTGGAAAACTTGAAAGAAACACCTGTCTATATAAGGTTCCACAGTTGACAGTGCATGTCAGAGCAGAAACTATCCCATGAAGTCCAAGGAAATGTCAGTTGATCTCTGCGATATAACTGTGATGAGGCATATACACTGCTCAAACAAATAAAGGGAACACTAAAATAACACATCCTAGATCTGAATGAATGAAGTATTCTTATTAAATACTTTTGTCTTTACATAGTTGAATGTGCTGACAACAAAATCACACAAAAATGATCAATGGAAATCAAATTTATCAACCCATAGAGGTCTGGATTTGGAGTCACACTCAAAATTTAAGTGGAAAACCAAACTACAGGCTGATCCAACTTTGATGTAATGTCCTTAAAACAAGTCAAAATGAGGCCCAGTAGTGTGTGGCCTCCACGTGCCTGTATTTTTAAATGTATTTTTAATTTCACCTTTATTTAACCAGGTAGGCTAGTTGAGAACACCTTTATTTAACCAGGTAGGCTAGTTGAGAACACCTTTATTTAACCAGGTAGGCTAGTTGAGAACACCTTTATTTAACCAGGTAGGCTAGTTGAGAACACCTTTATTTAACCAGGTAGGCTAGTTGAGAACACCTTTATTTAACCAGGTAGGCTAGTTGAGAACACCTTTATTTAACCAGGTAGGCTAGTTGAGAACACCTTTATTTAACCAGGTAGGCTAGTTGAGAACACCTTTATTTAACCAGGTAGGCCAGTTGAGAACACCTTTATTTAACCAGGTAGGCCAGTTGAGAACACCTTTATTTAACCAGGTAGGCTAGTTGAGAACACCTTTATTTAACCAGGTAGGCCAGTTGAGAACACCTTTATTTAACCAGGTAGGCCAGTTGAGAACACCTTTATTTAACCAGGTAGGCTAGTTGAGAACACCTTTATTTAACCAGGTAGGCTAGTTGAGAACACCTTTATTTAACCAGGTAGGCTAGTTGAGAACACCTTTATTTAACCAGGTAGGCTAGTTGAGAACACCTTTATTTAACCAGGTAGGCTAGTTGAGAACACCTTTATTTAACCAGGTAGGCTAGTTGAGAACACCTTTATTTAACCAGGTAGGCTAGTTGAGAACACCTTTATTTAACCAGGTAGGCTAGTTGAGAACACCTTTATTTAACCAGGTAGGCTAGTTGAGAACACCTTTATTTAACCAGGTAGGCTAGTTGAGAACACCTTTATTTAACCAGGTAGGCTAGTTGAGAACACCTTTATTTAACCAGGTAGGCTAGTTGAGAACACCTTTATTTAACCAGGTAGGCAAGTTGAGAACAAGTTCTCATTTACAATTGCGACCTGGCCAAGATCAAGCAAAGCAGTTCGACACATACAACGACACAGAGTTACACATGGAGTAAAACAAACATACAGTCAATAATACAGTATAAACAAGTCTATATACAATGTGAGCAAATGAGGTCACGGGTGCACCTCAGCCACACTCAAGGTACTAAACGATATCATAACCGCCATCGATAAAAGACAGTACTGTGCAGCCGTCTTCATCGACCTTGCCCCCATAGAGGCAACACCCATCCGTAGCACGTGCTCCAGCAGGTGTATCTCACTGATCATCCCTAAAGCCAACACCTCATTTGGCCGCCTTTCGTTCCAGTACTCTGCTGCCTGTGACTGGAACGAATTGCAAAAATCGCTGAAGTTGGAGACTTTTATCTCTCTCACCAACTTCAAACATCTGCTATCTGAGCAGCTAACCGATCGCTGCAGCTGTACATAGTCTATTGGTAAATAGCCCACCCATTTTCACCTACCTCATCCCCATACTGTTTTTATTTATTTACTTTTCTGCTCTTTTGCACACCAATATCTCTACCTGTACATGACCATCTGATCATTTATCACCCCAGTGTTAATCTGCAAAATTGTAATTATTCGCCTACCTCCTCATGCATTTTTGCACACAATGTATATAGACTCCCCTTTTTTTTCCTTCTGTGTTATTGACTTGTTAATTGTTTACTCCATGTGTAACTCTGTGTTGTCTGTTCACACTGCTATGCTTTATCTTGGCCAGGTCGCAGTTGCAAATGAGAACTTGTTCTCAATTAGCCTACCTGGTTAAATAAAGGTGAAATAAAAATAAAAAAAATTAATGGTGGTGGCAGCATCATGCTATGGGGATGCTTTTCAGTGGCAGGGACTGGGAGACTGTTAAGGATAGAGAGAACAATGCATGGAGCCAAATACAGGAATATCCTTGATGAGAATCTGCTTCAGAGCGCAAACGACCTTAGACTGGAGCAAAGATTTACATTCCAACAGGACAATGACCCCAAGCGTACAGCCAAAGCATTGCTGGAATGGCTTCAGAACAAGTCCTTGAAATGGCCCAGCCAAAGCCCAGCGTATTTCATTTTCAATAAATGTGCAAATGTGCAATTTCTAAAAACATGTTTTCAATTGGTCATTATGAGGGATGATAATGATGGGTGAGAAAAAAAAACTAATTAATTTTGAATTCAGGCTGTATCAACAAAATGTGGAATAAGTCAAGGGGTATGAATACTTTCTGAAGGCACTGTATATTAATGATCTCATTGGCCTTCAAAGCTCTTGGAAAAGGTGTCTGTATAAACAATGAACGAGTGTCTGTTATTTTATATGCAGATGACATTAAATGAAAGTTAAATGTTAAAAACATGTTTTAACTGGTGTGAACAATGGAAACTGAATATCAATGTAGACAAAACTAGGTTGTACACTATAGGAACTTGGTGCCTACGACACCTTTTATTTTCAACTGTGGTCCTGCCACAGATGTTGTCAGTGAGTACAAGTATCTGGGGTTGATTATCAATACATTTTTGGATTACAATGTGTAATTAAATAACACTAATATGTGAGAACAATGTGTTCTTATAGAAAGGTTGGTAGCAACCTGTGAAAATCGTTGTGGAAACCAGTTGCAGCTCAGGTTGACTACAAACCCCACAATCCAGTGCTCTCTCTATGGGCTGGCTGGCTGGCTAGCAAGCAAACGAAGCTACACACAATAATACCAAAGTCAATATCAGCATGTGAAGTAGCAAGTTAGGTGTAAAAACAAACGCAACTATTAATTTAGGAGTCTTAAATCTCACCATGTTCAACCGGCAGATCGATGTGCCTCGCAGAGTGGAGTCTGACATTCGTAATGGCCATGCAACGGCATCATGCAATGCACCCTGGACTGAACAGGCAGACAAATAGGAGAAATGTGGTGGACCTTCTGTTAAATTACACAATTCTCGAGGTTGGTATATTACAAAAATATGATCAATGGCTCATTCGTGAGAAGACAACCTCCCTCGTTATGACACAAGTCAGTATTGAAATCTGACATGTAATGATAGACGTTTTCACGATCTAAAAGTCATATTCCTAATAAATTCCAGTATAGTGAGAGCGGCTTTATCGCAGTGCTACGTTATACTGGCCAAATTTCTGCCTGCTTGAACGACAATAGCTCAGATACACATGAAATGAACCCTGTCCATCTCTCGCTCAGAGATGCACAAAAACAATATAACATAAAAAATTGGTGAATCTTTCCTTTAAGTACATAGCTAATCATTGCAAAGTGTAAAGCCATGGGTGGCATACCATTTAAATGCTTCACTAAACTGTTTGAAACATTGGTGCTAGTTATTATTACACAGGCTGCAGGAGTATGGGGGCACATAAATTATACGTGTGTTAATTATGTTTGTAACCATGCCTGCAGAATCAGATTTTACCTTGGTGTGGGTAAAAAACATGCCAAATTCTGCTATTCAAGGCGACATGGTCTTGAAAACGAGATGGTATCACCAGTGGCTATATTAAAAAAAAAAAAAATAATTGGCAGAGATTTTGCAAGAAAATCAACACTTTTAGAGAGCAATGAACTAACGTGGTACCAACTAATAAACAAACCTGAAAGTAACAAACTGCGCACCTAGTGCCTTTTTACATTAACTTTTGGGACAGAATCCTATGACATATTGTTTTAACCAAGCAATATTTATCTAAACCCTTTTGCTAAATTTAGATGTGTAGTGCGTTGATACACAAACACTCCCTTAGATAAAGGTGTATGTACTTTTTATAACGACGGTTCCATCGAAACCAAAGCTCATGCCTTGCTTTAAAGCGTTGATACACAAACACTCCCTTAGATAAAGGTGTATGTACTTTTTATAACGACGGTTCCATCGAAACCAAAGCTCATGCCTTGCTTTAAAGCGTTGATACACAAACACTCCCTTAGATAAAGGTGTATGTACTTTTTATAACGACGGTTCCATCGAAACCAAAGCTCATGCCTTGCTTTAAAGCGTTGATACACAAACACTCCCTTAGATAAAGGTGTATGTACTTTTTATAACGACGGTTCCATCGAAACCAAAGCTCATGCCTTGCTTTAAAGCGTTGATACACAAACACTCCCTTAGATAAAGGTGTATGTACTTTTTATAACGACGGTTCCATCGAAACCAAAGCTCATGCCTTGCTTTAAAGCGTTGATACACAAACACTCCCTTAGATAAAGGTGTATGTACTTTTTATAACGACGGTTCCATCGAAACCAAAGCTCATGCCTTGCTTTAAAGCGTTGATACACAAACACTCCCTTAGATAAAGGTGTATGTACTTTTTATAACGACGGTTCCATCGAAACCAAAGCTCATGCCTTGCTTTAAAGCGTTGATACACAAACACTCCCTTAGATAAAGGTGTATGTACTTTTTATAACGACGGTTCCATCGAAACCAAAGCTCATGCCTTGCTTTAAAACGATATTACAGATCTTATTTTTTGTCAACTGTACAGCCCAAATAAAAATTAATTATGGTCTTGATGAAAATAATAAACTATGTGAAATTTGAATCAGGTAACAATAATGTAAATGGCTGCGCCAAAGCCTGACATATTATCCTCAGTTTCTTTTTATGTGCCTAATTGTCCTCTCATCCACTGTGCTTAAAAGAAAAGATACATGTGTATAGATGATGTATAGAGGATGCCTGTACCATTTTTGACCACGATTGTTTTTTCATTGTGGAGGGACACATTTTTTCTAACTTCTAAGTGTCAGCTCTATTTGATGCCATGGCTTGGTGGAATAATACCAATATTTAAACCTCAGGCCTCCTCCTCCCTGCCCTAACCTCTGTCTTTTAGAGTGAGTGGCCAAAATTCCAACAAAAATATATTTCATAGGCTGCAGGAGGAAGTCCAGAGACAAGAAATCCCAATAGACTGGCACACGTACCACAGATAAACAACCTGCCAGACAGACAGAACAATTAACACACAGGCCTTAGGGACAAAGCAAGATGCTACCATTTCAATTGTTGAAAACTGAAATGTGAAGGTGCAGATTTCCCAGTAAGACACAGAAAGGATGATATGCCACAATCTGGGATACGGCGGCAAACACTGCGACTTTCATTCTGATTTTCCTCATCAAGTATTAAAATGGGAGGCGGACAGCGTGCCCTTCTCCTGGCCGTCTGAGAGATAGTGGAATCCTGCTGCGTGATGGTCACGTCTACTTTACAGTAGAACAAACACTTGTCATGTGAGAGAGAGAGATAGACACAGAGAGCAAGTGAGAGAGACAAACAAAAGACAAATGGTGAGAGTGAGGGAGAAAGGAAGAGACACTTACAGAGGAAATTAAAGGAGAGAGGCAAATAAAGGGAGGTGCAGGAGAAACTATTGAATAGAGGGGATCCCAGAGAGATGAGATTTGAACAAAAATGTTTTTACTTCCAGCTCTCTCAGCCTTCAAAACCAATGCCCTGAGAGCTGTGCTGTTTTTACAGGCAGACAAACAGTAATCCGATTGAGAACCTCTGGGCAAAAAAACAGGCCATGAAGAGGGAAAGAGAGAGAGAAATAGAAAGAGGGCAATAGAGGGAGAGAGATTACTACCCAGGGCATGCTTTGAGTCTGAGAAATATGTATACAAGCTCTGCCGGACAAACTATTCAATACGTGCTGAATATATAGGGTTAATATGGCATCTGCTGTCTGATTCTCTCTTCACTCTCAGACCTCAGGATAAGACCCAGATGCAGACAGGGCAGGCAGAGGTCAGTAATCCAGGGCAGTATCACAAGGTACAAAACGGCAGGCAAGCTCAGGGAGAATGGTCAAAACCGGGAAAACAGGGACTAGAGAGCAAAACAGGAGTACGGGAAAAATGCTGGTATGCTTGAGAAGACGAACTGGCAACAGACAAACGGAGAACACAGGTATAAATACATGGGATAATGGGGTAAATGGGTGACACCTGGAGAGGGGGTGGAAGACAAGCACAAATACAGGGGAACAGATCAGGGTGTGACATTCACATGACTACGGTAGGGGAAGCAGAGGCGCAAAGGTGGTATGTCGGATTCAGAGACGTAGCAGAGGAAATATATTTTGATTTATGGAGGTGTTACAGTTATTATTCAGTCTCACGTTGCCATAGCTCCAAAATCACGTCATTGTCACGCCTCCCTTGGAGGTCTGGAGACTTCTGTATTGCAAACAAAATGGTTTGAATGGTCCTCCAGAAAGATTTTGATTGGATGTTATATTCCAAGAACCCTCCCTCCACATGCTCGTAGAAGGGGTGCTGTGTGTTATGCGCATCACTTTTTATCAATCCCGGTAGTTGTTGCCTATGCTTGTTTCAAGTGTTAGTTTAAGTTATCAAGTGTGGCCCACAGTCTGCGATTTATATTTATTGAAATTAAAAGTGGATAATGCTTGTAAAGTCAAACGTCACAACACGTTTTAAACCACTCTGGTGACAAACACACTTTTTTCCTTGTCTCCATTCATCCACATTGCTGCTGACTGCACTTTGCTACCACCTAAAATATTGTGAAGATTGGCCATTCATTTTTGAAAGGGCCCCAAAAACAGAGGCAGTGGGATAATCTATTCTTGTAAGTAAATACATTTTTGAATAGATTAAATTCATTTGGCCACTTTGTGGGCTAACTCAACTGAGCTGCTAGCTAACTAACTTTACACACTGTTTAGCTAAGTGAATTATATGTCATCAGCTAGCTATATTAATGTAATCATTGTAAATTAAAAACAGTCTCTAAATGATTTTGTAGATAACAGCCATGGAAGAGGGTGAAATTAAAGCTCCAGCCGTCAGTAAAGGGAACGAGTAGGCTACTGTATGGGGCAGGTTCTTTTGTGGGAGGACATTATGAAAATATTCTCCAGTTCCAATCCCGAGAGGGGAAGCGAGATAATAGCAACATAATATTCAGTGCTGTCTGATTTGAGTACAATGAACCCTGTTCATTTGTGATGTTTTTTTAACCTCAGATATGGAATGCTGTGAAAGCCTGTTTGCAGATGAAGAGAGAAGTCCCAATGAATGTCCCAAGAGACTAAGGGTTATATTGTATGTGTTGGCCTATGTTAGAAAATGTTGTATACAAAAATACAGTTAAACGTCACACACACAATATATAAACCTATTACAATTGTAGCAGGTCAACCCTGCTGGAGGTCTGCTGGGTGTGCAGGGTTCTGTTTCAGCCCTGCAATAACACACCTGATTCAACTTGAAAAATCTAATGAGTTGACAATCAAGTGTGCGATTTCTGAGCTGGAATAAAAATCTGCTCACCCAGTAGATCAGGGATCAGTGGAGCAAGATTGGCCACCGCTGTCGTTTTGTTCACCTGAAATTATGCTTTAGTAATAATAGCCTACTTGTTACTACTCAATTATCCATTGTTGTTTAGACTAATATGTCTAATCTTCACATACGAGTTAGCTTATTTGTACATTTTGAAGTGATAATGTGTTGATTCTTTGAAGTGAACTGTTTAAACTTGTTTTAAAATGTTAAACCATTATTCAAAACGAACAAGTGTTGATTAATCACATAACACCTGTAATATAGAGGGTTATGTCTCTAATGCGTCTGTGTTGTATTCTCAAATTAACATTTTCTTTTTGTCTCGTACAATATCGGCAATCTGTTTTATTTGATTGTCACTCTCTCGCAGTATATCAGCTATGTGAATCTATTTTGCAGCTATTCATAAGGCTTGCATCACCAATGCAGCCATAGGCCTACAGTACAGTATGATGGCATTACTGGCTGTATGGGCATCTGTCATCTGAAGCAGAGCATGGCTAAACTCACATTATTTACATGTTGAGCTATACGTTTTCAATTTAAAATGACACAAGTAATTTAGGTACAGTATGAAAATAAGGAGATGACAATTAGACTACAGGAGATGAGCATTACAGGTAACATTTTATGAGGATCATTTTATTTTATTACATTCATTTTAGCAACGTTGTTTGCAAAATTATTGTAGTTGTTCCCATAGAAAGCACATGGTTGCTCTATGTATCAGTGACCCTGGATAAGCTAGCGACTGGCCTAAAACAGCTAACATTTTAGGTCAATAATATGCTGTTTATATTAAAATTTTGTTGGCTTTATAAATTGTGAGCGAAATTGAACTAGCTAGTAGCTAGCTAGTTAGTTATACCTAGGTAGCTTACAAGGTTAGCTGACATTTCTCAAAACTAACCTTATTGCGGCTAGCTACTTCTTGTCGCTCATGCTAGCCTTCACAGCCAGATATCACTTAATATTTTTTTTGTTATATTGATATGGCCAGCATTGTCGACCATTTCTCCCCTCTTGCTGCAGATTTAGCTCATCTCGAAATGACAGAGAAATGCTGTGAAAACCAGCATGCTGTAAACATTCTAAAATGTTTTGTCACCAGTGCTCGTTTTGTTGACATTTTTTGTCCTCACGCACTCTAGCTCCTACAGCACTAATCTGGTGGAACCTTAGGAGCTCCACCCAAGCAAGGCATTTGATTGGATTAACATGTTGTATGGCACTACTGATTTACACAGGGTTCTGACCCTCTTTAGCTGATTTCTGCCATAGGGAAGCCTGGTTCGCGACAAGGTTAGTCAGACAATCATCAGTAAAACAGCTAACGGTTTGAAAGATGAGCCTGAACAACCTGCAAGGCACATGATGAACCCACACGTCATGTGTTATGTTTATTTGCTGCAGTAGTCCTGGTATTTAGTTGTTGCAGTAGTCCTGGTATTTAGTTGCTGCAGTAGTCCTGATATTTAGTTGCTACAGTCGTCCTGTTTTACAGTTCCCATCCCAATCATTCAGAGACAGAAGCACAGGATACCAGTGTGAGGATTCCCTCAAGAACTCCTGAGACAAGCTGATGTCCATCAGTTCTCAGATCAAAAACAGAGAGGAGGGGAGAGTGAAAGGGATGCATTGACAGAATCTTTCGCTATAAATCTCAGACAAATCGCTCATTACTGATCGATTTCATGTACTGTTGTCAGTGATTTAATCCTCTAAGCTGCCAGAACACAAATGTGTCCCTCATGCCCTACTTGTCACGCCTGCCCCTGTACCCCCTGGCGCTTGAGGGCACCAGGCTGCCCATCATTACGCACACCTGTTACGCACATCAGCGCTTCATTGGACTCACCTGTACTCCTTCACGTTTTGACTGCCTTACCTATACAGTGGGGCAAAAAAGTATTTAGTCAGCCACCAATTGTGCAAGTTCTCCCACTTAAAAAGATGAGAGAGGCCTGTAACTTTCATCATAGGTACACTTCAACTATGACAGACAAAATGAAGAAAAAAAATCCAGAAAATCACATTGTAGGATTTTTTATGAATTTATTTGCAAATTATGGTGGAAAATAAGTATTTGGTCACCTACAAACAAGCAAGATTTCTGGCTCTCACAGACCTGTAACTTCTTCTTCAAGAGGCTCCTCGTTACCTGTATTAATGGCACCTGTTTGAACTTGTTATCAGTATAAAAGACACCTGTCCACAACCTCAAACAGTCACACTCCAAACTCCACTATGGCCAAGACCAAAGAGCTTTCAAAGGACACCAGAAACAAAATTGTAGACCTGCACCAGGCTGGGAAGACTGAATCTGCAATAGGTAAGCAGCTTGGTTTGAATAAATCAACTGTGGGAGCAATTATTAGGAAATGGAAGACATACAAAGACCACTGATAATCTCCCTCGATCTGATGCTCCACACAAGATCTCACCCCGTGGGGTCAAAATGATCACAAGAATGGTGAGCAAAAATCCCAGAACCACACGGGGGGACCTAGTGAATGACCTGCAGAGAGCTGGGACCAAAGTAACAAAGCCTACCATCAGTAACACACTACGCCGCCAGGGACTCAAATCCTGCAGTGCCAGACGTGTCCCTCAGCTTAAGCCAGTACATGTCCAGGCCCGTCTGAAGTTTGCTAGAGAGCATTTGGATGATCCAGAAGAAGATTGGGAGAATGTCATATGGTCAGATGAAACCAAAACATCATGCTTTGGGGCTGTTTTTCTGCAAAGGGACCAGGACGACTGATCCGTGTAAAGGAAAGATTGAATGGGGCCATTTATCGTGAGATTTTGAGTGAGCATGACAATGATCCCAAACACACCGCCCAGGCAATGAAGGAGTGGCTTCGTAAGAAGCATTTCAAGGTCCTGGAGCTGCTTAGCCAGTCTCCAGATCTCAACCCCATAGAAAATCTTTGGAGGGAGTTGAAAATCCGTGTTGCCCAGCAACAGCCCCAAAACGTCACTGCTCTAGAGGAGATCTGCATGGAGGAATGGGACAAAATACCAGCAACAGTGTGTGAAAACCTTGTGAAGACTTACAGAAAACATTTGACCTCTGTCATTGCCAAAAAAGGGTACATAAAGTATTGAGATAAACTTTTGTTATTGACCAAATACTTATTTTCCACCATAATTTGCAAATAAATTCATAAAAAATCCTACAATGTGATTTTCTGGATTTTTTAAATCTCATTTTGTCTGTCATAGTTGAAGTGTACCTATGATGAAAATTACAGGCCTCTCTCATCTTTTTAAGTGGGAAAACTTGCACAATTGGTGGCTAACTAAATACCTTTCCCCCCACTGTATCTGTCTATTCCTCTGTTTCATTCCCGTGCTTGTATTAATGTCGTTATGTTTTTCATGTCCAGACGCTCTCCTGTCCTGTTTCATGTATGTTTATTAATTAAAATGTTCACTCCCTGTACTTGCTTCTTGTCTCCAAGTGACTGTCTACTGCTATGTAATATGTTCTCCATCATGAACTGCATTTTTCCTCTCAAGGTCTCCTGTTATTATCAAAGAGGCTTTCACCTAGCCAACATCTAGCCAATTTTCCCCATTATTCCCAGTTCAAACCTGTGTTCTCTGTTGCCAGTTTGTTTGGTTCGTCAAGTCTACCAGTGTTTTTCTGCTTGCTCCTGTCTGTTTCCAGTTTCTGTTTTCTAGTTTTCCCGGGTTAAAATCAAAATCAAACTTTATTTGTCACATGCTTCAAATACAAGACCCAGACCTTACTTACAAGCCATTAACCAACAGTGCAGTGAAAGAAGAGTTAAGAAAATATTTACAAAACTAAAGTAAAAATGTATAAAAAGTAACACAATCAAAACTATGACGAGGCTATATACAGGGGGTACTGGTCCCGAGTCAGTGTGTGGGGGTACAGGTTAGTTGAGGTAATTTGTACATGTAGGTAGGTGTGAAGTGACTTTGCATAGAGTAGATAATAAACAGCGAGTAGCAGCAGTGTACAAAATAAATGGTGCGTGTGCGGGGGGTGTCAATATAAAAAGTCCGGTGGCCATTTGATTAATTGTTCAGCAGTCTTATGGCTTGGGGGGTAGAAGCTGTTAACTTCTTGGTGACTGGGGGGCAGTATTGAGTAGCTTGGAATAAGGTGCCCTGAGTAAACTGCCTGCTACTCAGCCATAAAAGCTAGAACATGCATTTAATTAGTATATATATGGATAGAAAACACTCTGAAGTTTCTATAAAACTGTTTGAATGATGTCTGAGTATAACAGAACTCATATGGCAGGCGAAAACCTGAGAAAAAAATCCAACCAGGAAGTGGGAAATCTGAGGTTGGTCATTGTTCAACTCATTCCCAATTGAAGATACAATGGGATCTTGGTCATGTTGCACTTCCTAAGGCTTCCACTAGATGTCAACAGTCTTTAGAACTTTGTTTGAGCCTTCTACTGTGAAGTGGGGCCAAATGGGAGGGGAATGAGGCAGAGCTCTGCCAGAATGCTTTGAGCTCGTGACGTGCAAGATGTGAGAGTTAGCTCGCGTTCCTTTGCAAAGGAATTCTCCGGTTGGAACATTATTGAAGATTTATGTTAAAAACATCCTAAAGATTGATTCTATACTTAGTTTGACATGTTTCTACGGGCTGTAACGGAACTTTTTGGACTTTTCGTCCAACCTTTCAGGTAGACTTTGGATTTGGATTTGGATTTGGATTTGTTTACCAAACGCCCTAACAAAGGAAGGTATTTGGACATAAATGATGAACTTTATCAAACAAATCAAACATTTATTGTGGAACTGGGATTGCTGGGAGTGCATTTTGATGAAGATGATCAAAGGTAAGTGAATATTTATAATGCTATTTCTGACTAATGTTGACTACACAACATGGATATCTCTTTGGCTGGATGGGCTCTGAGCACCGTACTCAAATTATTGCATGGTGTGCTTTTTCCGTAAAGTTTTTTTGAAATCTGACACAGCGGTTGCATTAAGGAGAAGTGGATCTAAAAGTTCCATGTATAATAGTTGTATCTTTTATCAATGTTTATTATGAGTATTTCTGTGAATTGATGTGGCTCTCTGCAAAATCACTGCATGTTTTGGAACTACTGAACATAACACGCCAATGTAAAATGAGATTTCTTGATATAAATATGCACTTTATCGAACAAAACATACATGTATTGTGTAACATGAAGTCCTATGAGTGTCATCTGAGATCATCAAAGGTTAGTGATTCATTTTATCTCCATTTCTGCTTTTTGTGACTCCTCTCTTTGGCTGGAAAAATGGCTGTGTTTTTCTCTGATTGGTGGTGACCTAACATAATCGTTTGTGGTGCTTTCTCTGTAAAGCCTTTTTGAAATCAGACACTTTGGATAGATTAACGAGAATGTTATCTTTAAAATGGTGTAAAATACTTGTATGCTTGAGGAATTTTAATTGAGATTTTTGTTGTTTTGAATTTGGCGAACTGCACTTTCACTGGCTGTTGTCATATCATCCTGTTGGCGCGGTGGGACGCTACAGTCCCGAATATCCCAGAGAGGTTTAGGAGGATTTTGGTTCTCCGGTACCGCTTGTCGTGCGGTAGCAGAGAAAACAGTCTATGACTTGGGTGACTGGAGTCTGACAATTTTATGAGCTTTCCTCTGACACCACCTATTATATAGGTCCTGGATGGCAGGAGGCTTAGCCCCTCGGGATGTACTGGGTCGTACGCATTAAAGGAGGCCAAATTCTTCAAACTGGACCACCGCAAAGCTTACAATCTGGTGAGAATCAGGGAGGGAGATTAATGGAAAACTGCCTTTAACACCCCTAGTGGCCTCTGACTATTTAGTCATGCCATTCGGATTATCGAACTCACCAGTAGTCTTCCAAGCATTGGTCAATGACACTCTTAGGGATATGTTGAATCGGTTCATCTTTGTTTACCTCAACGACATCCTGATCTTCACCAATACCCTCCCGGAACACATCGTGCACATGCGTGTCCCCAATCACTGGCCTGGGGCATTGGGATTTTCTAGACCAGAGGAAAAAGAGTGCCTCCTACTGGCCCTCCAACACCACTTCCAGCAGCATCTGGTCTCCCATCCAGGGACTGACCAGGACCAACCCTGCTTAGCTTCAGAAGCAAGCCAGCAGTGGTATGCAGGGTGGTATGCTGCTGGCTGTTATGGTTCCGTGTTACGGAGTATAGAGACCATGGTATGACAAGGCAAGACCCATGAACCTGACCCCACAAACAGACTATGTTCCGCGATCAGCCCGTTCCTGAGTACTACAATGGGGACACTCTTCTGAATTAACTGGGCATCCAGGGGTTAAATCGGACCCTTGACTTCCTGAGGTGGAAATTCTGGTGGCTCAACATGATTGAGGATGTGAGATCCTTTGTTGTGCCCAAAGCAAGTCCTCACGACAGTGACCGGCTGGGTTGCTCCAAACTCTGCCCAACCCCAGCCGGACCTGGTCCCCCCTGTCCATATACTTTATCACAGGGTTGCACGCTGATCATGATTACCCATGTCTTTCGACTACATGGACCTCCCCAGGACATTGTCTCGGATTGTGGGCCCCAGTTTGTCGCACGGTATTGAAAAGCCTTCTGCTCCCTTTTGGGGCCATCGGTGAGTCTCTCGGCCAACCAGAACTATCGTCTCCAGCTTCCCAGGTCTATGAGGGTCTGTCCATCCTTCCATGTATCCCATCTCAAGCTGGTAAGGACCAGTCCCTTCTCTCCCCCCATACCTGGTAGGCACATTCATTCTTTAGCCTTCTAATGTGTGTTTCAGTAGTCACATCAAAAGGCGGGACAGCATGAGAATGATGATTAAAAATAAGCAAAACTACTAATTAGATCAGTATCTTTCAACGTAATAATAGAACAACTCAATATGTTCTATTGAAATAGTGTTAATTAATGATTGAATGTTTTATTTATTTAAGAACATGAATTTTGAGTCGGGGCATGGCCACCTCAATAGAAATAACTGTATAAAACAATGACTTTGAGTCGGGGCATGGCCACCTCAATAGAAATAACTGTATAAAACAATGACTTTGAGTCGGGGCATGGCCACCTCAATAGAAATAACTGTATAAAACAATGACTTTGAGTCGGGGCATGGCCACCTCAATAGAAATAACTGTATAAAACAATGACTTTGAGTCGGGGCATGGCCACCTCAATAGAAATAACTGTATAAAACAATGACTTTGAGTCGGGGCATGGCCACCTCAATAGAAATAACTGTATAAAACAATGACTTTGAGTCGGGGCATGGCCACCTCAATAGAAATAACTGTATAAAACAATGACTTTGAGTCGGGGCATGGCCACCTCAATAGAAATAACTGTATAAAACAATGACTTTGAGTCGGGGCATGGCCACCTCAATAGAAATAACTGTATAAAACAATGACTTTGAGTCGGGGCATGGCCACCTCAATAGAAATAACTGTATAAAACAATGACTTTGAGTCGGGGCATGGCCACCTCAATAGAAATAACTGTATAAAACAATGACTTTGAGTCGGGGCATGGCCACCTCAATAGAAATAACTGTATAAAACAATGACTTTGAGTCGGGGCATGGCCACCTCAATAGAAATAACTGTATAAAACAATGACTTTGAGTCGGGGCATGGCCACCTCAATAGAAATAACTGTATAAAACAATGACTTTGAGTCGGGGCATGGCCACCTCAATAGAAATAACTGTATAAAACAATGACTTTGAGTCGGGGCATGGCCACCTCAATAGAAATAACTGTATAAAACAATGACTTTGAGTCGGGGCATGGCCACCTCAATAGAAATAACTGTATAAAACAATGACTTTGAGTCGGGGCATGGCCACCTCAATAGAAATAACTGTATAAAACAATGACTTTGAGTCGGGGCATGGCCACCTCAATAGAAATAACTGTATAAAACAATGACTTTGAGTCGGGGCATGGCCACCTCAATAGAAATAACTGTATAAAACAATGACTTTGAGTCGGGGCATGGCCACCTCAATAGAAATAACTGTATAAAACAATGACTTTGAGTCGGGGCATGGCCACCTCAATAGAAATAACTGTATAAAACAATGACTTTGAGTCGGGGCATGGCCACCTCAATAGAAATAACTGTATAAAACAATGACTTTGAGTCGGGGCATGGCCACCTCAATAGAAATAACTGTATAAAACAATGACTTTGAGTCGGGGCATGGCCACCTCAATAGAAATAACTGTATAAAACAATGACTTTGAGTCGGGGCATGGCCACCTCAATAGAAATAACTGTATAAAACAATGACTTTGAGTCGGGGCATGGCCACCTCAATAGAAATAACTGTATAAAACAATGACTTTGAGTCGGGGCATGGCCACCTCAATAGAAATAACTGTATAAAACAATGACTTTGAGTCGGGGCATGGCCACCTCAATAGAAATAACTGTATAAAACAATGACTTTGAGTCGGGGCATGGCCACCTCAATAGAAATAACTGTATAAAACAATGACTTTGTAATATATTAATTGAACACTATGTTTGTTATTGCCTTGGATTGAATTAGAACATAACATGATGTAAATAAAATGTCCTAAGTTTGGAGACTTAACAGTTTTTTTTTTGTATGGTTTTCTTCTGGGGTGGGACTGCAATTTGCACCACTTCTGTAGAATCACCCATACAAAATCAGTACCACTCTCCTCTCTGCACGCCCCCTCAGTGAAAGTAAATCCACTTTCATGCCACGTTAAGAGTGTTCGCTCTGAAACACATATCAAAGCAAACAGATGCTTGCAGGAGCCGCCATAAAACCACCACGCTCCCACTCTGTCCTACGAAGCCACCAGAGAAACAGGTGCGGAGTTGACTGCTGCAGAGGACAGCAGGGTCCCTTGTTTGTGGCAAAGATTCTCTGGTTTCAGAGACAGCTTGATTCAACCACAAATGCCTTGCAAAGGGCACAAAAAAAATCAGACATGGAATATCCCTTTGAGCATTGTGAAATTAATAATTACAATTTGGATGGTGTTTCAATGCACCCAGTCACTACAAAGATACAGGTGTCCTTCCTGACTCAGTCGCTGGATAGGAAGGAAACCGCTCAGGGATTTCACCATGAGGCCAATGGTGACTTTAAAACAAGTTACAGAGTTGAATGGCTTTGATAGGAGAAAACAGAGGATGGATCAACAACATTGTAGTTACTCAACAATACTAACCTAATCGACAGAGTGAAAATAATAAAGCCTGTACAGAATAAAAAAAGATTCCAAAACATGCATCCTGTTTGCAACAAGGCACTAAAGTAATACTGCAAAAAATATGGCAAAGCAATTAACTTTTTGTCCTGAATACAATGTGTTGTATTGGATTTTCCCCAAACATATTACTGAGTTTTGCTCTCCATATTGTCAAGCATAGTGTTGGCTGCATCATGTTATGGGTATGCTTGTAACCGTTAAAGGACTGGAGAGTTTTTTTTTCAGAAAAAAAATAGAATAGAGCTAAGCACAGGCAAAATCCTAGAGGAAAACCTGGTTCAGTCTGCTTTCCACCAAACACTGGGAGATTAATTCCCCTTTCAGCAGAACAATAACCTAAAACAAGGCTAAATCTACACTGGAGTTGCTTAACAAGAAAACAGTGAATGTTCCTGAGAGTCAACTTGAAAATCTATGGTAAGACCTGAAAATGGTAGTCTAGCAATAATCAACAACCAATTTGATAGAGCTTGAATATTTTTTTTTAAGAGACTTACTTCAAAAAAACTTGTTGTAGTCAATGCCAAAATATGCTTCGACAAAGTATTGACTCAGGGGTGTGAATCCTTAGGTAAATTATGTATTTCCTTTCAATAAATGTTCAATTTGTCATTGAGGTATTTTGGTAGATCGGTGAAATAAAATCTATGTAATCCATTTTGCATTCAGGCTGTAACACAAAATGTGGAATAAGCCAAGCGGTATGAATATTTTCTGAAGGCAATGTACCTCTTGTTTCTGTCTCTTTTCAGTCCCTATTCTTCAGCTTTCTTACCAGTTACTTGCCTTTCTCCTCTTACACACAACTTATTTCTCTATGCTAACCATCATTCTCTCCTTCATCACCTGTCGTTCTCCTTCTAACACTCCTCTCTCTTTCCCCTCTTCCTCCAGTCATCCACATTTTACTTTGTCTATGCTTCCCCTACATTCATTAGCTTATTACGGATACATTTTTTAATCGATTTTTTTTTTACTGTTTTCTTTCTCCTTGCATTTTGTATTTGATGTGTGTACTTCTGTAATTTCAGGGTTCATCTGTAAAATAGATCTAGGTCTCAGTAGCCCTGATAAAAAAGGTGACATACATTACAAATACAATTAATACCACTTAATGAGATATAAAGCATCATAAACCACCACTAAGGGATGTATAAATGATAAGCGAGGGTTTTACGCACATCCAACTTTTGTATAGCAGTTGAACAAAAAGTGCCAATACAGAGAGAAAAAAATAATGTTGGCTCACTGTTTGCTGCTCCCAATAAGTGCTCTTAATAAACCTATCGGTAATACTGACTTTCAACCAACATGGTCTTCAATGGTAAGCAGAGTATATATATATACACACTCTGGTGGGTCCAGGGTATGAAGACTACTAGAGGTCAGAAAGTGATCAATAGACAGATTAATGGTGGACAGTCAGGGGTGCAAACAGGCCATTGCGGTGTATTGACAAAATGACTTTATTGATCAGGCCCAATTAATTACCTGACAAGCAGAGGTCACATTAGAACTGATTATATGTAGCGGGGTCTAGTGCTGGTGCTGACGACTCCCAGCTACACATTTCCTCTACATATCCATAGAAACAATTTTGAGTACATGAAAATGCTCAAGCACACACTTATGCAAACAGGCCGTGTGCACCGAGGGAAAAAACAGACTTTCAGACAGAGCCTGTGAGAAGAGCAAATACATTTGAACCTTTAAAGAGTCTCTAGTGTCTTAGTGGATTTGCATAGCCCCGAGCACAGCTTGGGTAAATGTGTGAGCACAACACATTTGTTAGACATAATTACACCTCCTCCAGTTGGACATAATGTCTCATATGTGGCCTGCTGCAATGTAGCGGATGCCTTCTAAAGACACATTGGAGAATTGAACATTGAAAAAGTTGATGAGCTTCTATCACTTCGACACTATGTCCAGTGAATAGTAATAACGGGTCAACTTTTGATCCATTCTTGCTATGACACATCACATAGTGAGCCATGCAAAGACTGAGGCATATACATCCATGGGTTTCTCTCCCATCTACTGCAATTAAAGAGGCTGAGACGCCCGCTTTTCTGATAAGCTCTACATCTCATAACGTATGACAGGCACAACTCACTTCAGATGAAGAAATGAGAAAGAGAGGGAGACATGGAAAGACAGAGAGGGGGTGAGGAATGGAAGGACTAAAGAAAGTATGGAGAGACTGCAAAAGAGGGACGGGCAGGGAGAAAAAGATAGACAAATCAAATACTAATTTGTCACATGCGCAGAACACAACAGGTAGACCTTACCGTGAAATGCTTGAACAATGCAGTTCAAGAAATAGAGTTAAGAAAATATTTACTAAATAAAGTAAAGTAAAAAATCTAATAAAAAGTAACACAACAACAAAAAGACGCTATATAAAGGGCGTACCGGTATCGAGCCAATGTGTGGGGGTTTAGTTGAGGTAAAAGGAGTAAAATGGGTGATTCGTCACGAAACTACAACAACAAAAAGACCATGATTTGGGGGTTTTCCTTACATTTAATTAATATACTAGATAAAAACATAAACACAACATGTAAAGTGTTGGTCCCATGTTTCATGAGCTGAAATAAAACATCTGTGAAATTTTCCAGAAGCACAAAAATATTATTTCAAATTTGTTTACATCCCTGTTGGTGAGCATTTCTTCTTTGCCAAGAGTTAACCCATCCACTTGACAGGTGTGGCATAACAAGAAGTTGATCAAATAGCATGATCATTACAAAGATGCACCTTGTGCTTGGGACAATAAAAGGCCACTCTAAAATGTGCAGTTTGGTCACACAATGCCATAGATGTCTCAAGTTTTTAGGGAACGTACAATTGGCATTCTGACTGCAGGAATGTCCACCAGTTATTACCAGAGAATTGAATGTTAATTTCTCTACCATAAGCCACCTCCAAAGTTGTTTTCGAGAATTTAGTAGTACGTCCATCCGGCCTCACAACCGCAAACCACGTGTAACCACGCCAGCCCAGGACATCCACTTCTGGCATCTTCACCTAAGGGATCGTCTGAGACCAGCCACCCGGAAGCTGATGAAACTGAGGAGTATTTCTGTCTGTAATAAACCCCTTTGTGGGGAAAAACTCATTCGGATTGGCTGGGCCTGGCTCCCCAGTAGGTGAGCCTGGCTCCCAAGTGGGTTGACCTATGCCCTCCCAGGCCCACCCATGGCTGTGCCCCTGCCTAGTCATGTGAAATCCATAGATTAGGGCCTAATTAATGAATTTAAATTGATTGATTTCCTTACATCGTTGAAATTGTTGCATGTTGCATTTATGTTTTTGTTCAATATAGAAGGATAGTTTACATATATTTTATATTTGTTTCTTAAAGCATAATTGAGAAATAAGTTGGAAAATGTAACATTTTTAAGAGTCCATTATGTTTCTTCTGTAGGTGCTACAAAATTGGTGTCAGATTACATTTTACGCTTGCTCTGTAATATGAGCAGTATTTTGAGTTCCATAACAATTTTCTTACATTCATTCATGTTAAAAATATACACCACAGTTCAAAAGTTTGGGGGTCACTTAGAAATGTCTTTGTTTTTCAAAGAATCACTTAAATGTCCTTGTTCTTGAAAGAAAAACACATTATTTGTCCATTAAAATAACATCAAATTGATCAGAAAGTGTAGACATTGTTAATGTTGTAAATGACTATTGTAGCTGAAAATGGCAGATTTTATATGGAATATCTACATAGGTGTACAGAAGCCCATTATCAGCAACCATCACTCCTGTGTTCCAATGGCACGTTGTGTTAGCTAATCCAAGTTTATCATTTTAAAAGGCAAATTGACTATTAGAAAACCATTTTGCAATTATGTTAGCACAGCTGAAAACAGTTGTTCTGATTAAAGAAGCAATAAAACTGTCCTTCTTTAGACTAGTTGAGTATCTGGAGCATCAGCATTTGTGGGTTCAATTACAGGACTCTCCAGAGATGTTCGATCTGGTTCAAGTCCGGGCTCTGGCTGGGCCACTCAAGGACATTGAGACTTATCCCGAAGCCATTCCTGCGTTGTCTTAGCTGTGTGATTAGGGTTGTTGTCCTGTTGGAAGGTGAACCTTCAACCCAGTCTGAAGTCCTGAGTGTTGCTTAATCTAGGTTTTCATCAAGCATCTCTTTGCACTTTGCTCCATTCATCTTTCCTTTGATTCGGATTAGTCTCCCTGTCCCAGCCGCTGACAAACATCCCCACAGCATGCTTCACCGTAGGGATGGTGCCAGGTTTCCTCCAGACGTGACGCTTGGCATTCAGGCCAAATAGTTCCATCTTGGTTTCATCAGACCAGAGAATCTTGTTTTTCATAGTCTGAGAGTCTTGAGGTGTCTTTTGGCAAACTTCAAGTAGGCTTTCATGTGTCTTTTACTGAGGAGTGGCTTCCGTCTGGCCACTCTACCATTAAGGCCTGATTGATGGAGTTCTGCAGAGATGGTTGTCCTTCTGGAAGGTTCTCCCATCTCCACAAAGAAACTCGGGTTCTTGGTTACCTCCCTGACCAAGGCCATTCTCCCCCAATTGCTCAGTTTGGCCGGCCAGCTCTAGGAAGTGTCTTGGTGTTTCCAAACTTCTTCCATTTAAGAATGCTTCAATGCTGAAGAAATGTTTTTCTACCTTTCCCCAGATCTGTGCCTTGACACAATCCTGTCTCGGAGCTCTACGGACAATTCCTTCAACCTCATGGCTTGGTTTTTGCTCTGACATGCACTAACTGTGGGACCTTATATAGACAGGTGTGTGCCTTTCCAAATCATATTTAAATCAATTGAATTTACCACAGGTGGACTCCATTCAAGTAGTAAAAACATCAAGGATAATCATTGGAAACCGGATGCTCAATTTCAGGTATCCGTTTTTTATTTGTAATAAATGTGCAAAAATTTCTAAAAAGCTTTTCGCTTTGTCATTATGGGGTATTGTGTGTAGATTGATTAGTATATTATTTTATTCATTTTAGAATAAGGCTGTAACATAAATAGTGGAAAAAGTCAAGGGGTCTGAATACTTTCCGAATGCACTGTAGACAGATCACCACCCCTAGTGTTACTGGAGGTAGCTGTTCTGTCTTGCTGATGTACGGAAAAACCAGCCAACTGTATATCATCCAGGTTGTCTTTCAGCTACGACTCGGGGAAACATAAGATACTTCAGTTTTTAATGTCCCGTTAACAGGATAGTCTCGAACGGAGCTCATCCAGTTTATTCTCCAATGATTGCACATTCGCCAATAGGACGGATGGTAGAGGCGGGTTACTCACTCGTAGATGAATTCTCACAAGGCACCCACATCTGCACCCCGTGTCGGCGTCTCCTTTTCATGCGAATGACAGGGATTTGGGGCTGGTCCAGGAGCAGCAGTAAATCCTTTGAGCTCGACTTGTTAAAGAAAAATCTTTGTCCAATTTGAGGTGAGTAATCGCTGTTCTGATATCCAGAAGCTCTTTGGAACACAAAATAGCACAATTGGTTAGGAGCCTGTAAAACAGCAGCCATCCTCTCCAGCACCATATTGTTCACCACTCATTACGTTAGTTGTCTTCCTTTTACAATCTATACTTTCTCTCGCACTTGTGTCAATGTATATTGGAAGCCTGAATGAGTCACTTGATCATGGCATTGTTTCACTTGCAATTCTGAGAGTCTGTAGTTAACAGTGAGTAGGGGTATGCCGAGTAGTCGGACAAAATGAGTATCGTAACGGATTATGGACAATTGTCCAGATACGATTATGATCTGAGTATTTTTTGAAGACTATCCATGATCGGGAAAAAAGATTTTTCAAGTGCCAGTGCACATCTTTCAATCAAGTGTGAGGTACTACGTGGTCTCAATAACTCAATTGGCTAGTTTGCCTGTCTGTAAAGAGGAATGTGGGCTGTACATTGATTCTACTGCTCTGATTGGATAGAGTGAAGCTGTATTTCTCCATCCACTCTCTTCACTTCTCCTTGCATGTTTCGATCGGATCATTTAGATTGCTGCTGGCTCATGGAAGCCTGCTACTATGATAAATCAAAATGTGAGGACGTTTGCTAAAAGCTATCAATGTGCATTGCATCAAGCGGGGCGAGGGTAGGGAATAAATGAGCCACTGATGCTCATTCGGACTAAGTGACAGCAAACTTGTCTTCCCGCTGCAAGTTCAGGACACAGATACACATCCCTCTGCGTGCTGCTCCTAATATATTTTTTGTTGTTGTCTATAAATGTGCAGTATTTTGCAACATCTAGCCTACTCACTGTAGGCATATTAAAGCACGTCCGTGTTTTCCAATCATCTGATCCAATCCGACTATCAGCTAGCAATCTACGGGTAAAAATATGAGTATGGCCAGGTTAGCACACCCCTAGTAGGGAGTATCAATGGATGCTTTTGGTCATAACTCCAAGTGGTCATTTTATGTCCACCTCCTAATCCATGCTGATCTAGGAATGGGTTTAGAGTTCAGATCTTGGCACGTTGATCCACCTCCTAATCCATGCTGATCTAGGAATGGGTTTAGAGTTCAGATCTTGGCACGTTGATCCACCTCCTAATCCATGCTGATCTAGGAATGGGTTTAGAGTTCAGATCACGTTGATCCACCTCCCATCCCGTTCTTAGCGGTTTCTTTTCGTCAGTAAAAGCTTGGTTCTGGGTTACCTTTACCTATACCTTTATTCAGCTCTGCCTCTGCGATTTCTCATGTGGATAATAATCCTTTTCCCCTTTCTTGATACATTTACAATTCTTAGCACCCATGCAGTCACTCGTGGAACTCAAACTACAGTACTGTTCTAAACATGCGCTGTTAAATCAGTTACATTTGTTTGAACTGTGATTTGCTTGTCTTCAACCTTGCATTCACATTCATTGTCATTAGATTTTTCATTATCTTCAGGTTCAATCTTCTCTCTGCACTCTAGCCACTGTGGCCCTGTGCACAGTTTCAGTTGATTGGCCCTCTATTGCCTGCATCCGCCAGGTTCTCTTTTCCACAGCAATGTCTCCACTTCAAGGGTTCAGTCAAGCTCTGTATTTCTTTGGCTCCGTTTTCTGCAAAGGGTTTCCACTGTTTAGTTGTATGCATTTGCGTTTTCTCTATCTTCAGATGAGTGCCTATATAGTTACCAAGCCTTGCTCCTATCAAGGCAACGAATAACTCTAGCCTGAGTAAGGCGACTTTCTTCAGTGGAACTACTCTGGTCTTGGATGCAATCAGAGTCACTGCGCGCACACCATCTTCATATGTGCCTGGAATGATGTGCAGGAATGCAGATACACAGAATGCGCTTTCATCGCTGAAAACATAACTATTTGGTCACATTTGAAGTACACTTGTTCTCCAATGCTTGATCGTAATGTCATGTCATGGTGAGTTCACTCAAACTGGCAACTTCTCACAACACTACCGCCATTGTTCAGACAGATCCCCGGGCAGCTGTTCGTCCCACCGGATGCCCCGTCGTTGCCACATCTATTGGAATCTGACATTTGGCGATAGGAATCCAATTGATCCGTGCTGCAACAAAACTCTTTTAGTATTCTTTCTGTACTGTATGAACGCCATCAGGTTGCATGGCTCAAATACAAAGTCGTAATTTTACATTCTCCAGGTCAGTACTAAAACTTTCAGAACTCTGGCCATTCTCATCACGCGTAGTTGTTTGGCCTTGGCTTGGTTTAAGACATTCCTCGGACCAGAAAATAAGCACATCGCAAACGTTTTCATTAATAGAAATCAATGATTACACACAGGTATTGTGAGATTTTTATGGTTTTGCCTAAGGAAAGACAGCGCTAGGATGAATGGAAATGAAAACATTTAAGTATGGCAGCAGATGTTGGACCATTTGCCTAGAGATTCAGTTAACCTGTTCGAGAGGGGAAGAGATGCTGTAGCTTGGCAACCTTAACTCTGTCACTCCTGCTCCCGCTCTCCTTCTCTGGCACTCGAGGGCGCCAGGCTGCTCTCCATTACGCACACCTGTCACCATCATTACGTGCATCAGTGCTCACTGGACTCACCTGGACTCCTTCACTTTGTTGATTGCCCCATCTATATCTGTCCGTTCCTCCGTTGGTTCCCTGTGTCAGCATTAATGTCGTTATATTTTCATGTCCAGACGCTGTCCTGTCCTATGTCCGTTGTTAATTAAATGATCACTCCTTGTACTTGCTTCTCATCTACCAGCGTCGATCCTTACAGACTCAGTGTTAGAGGAGTAAGGGAATACAGTACCATTTATGCCTATCTGTAAGCTTGTTGCATGGTGAAATGTGAGGTGTGTATCTGAGCAGAACGTTTTTTTCAATGTTTTTGATTTTATTATTGTAATTTTTCTTCTATTACACTATAGTGTTTGATTGTTATCATTGTTTCGGTCTTCGTTGATGTTGGAAAGATAAGAGAAAACGACAATGAATTTACCACAGGGCCAGCTTCCCCGTGGAATGATTCGACACTTTACAGAGCATGCCCCAACGAATTGAGGAGGGCAAACGGGGTTCTGAGGGCAAACAGGGTTCTGAGGGCAAATGGGGAGAGGGTGAAACTCAATATTAGGAAGGTATTCCTAATGTTTGGTATACTCAGTACACCAGTTGTGTACATAAGGAACACCTTCCTAATGTTGTGTTGCACCCCATTTTGCCGTCAGAACAGTCTCAATTCTTCAGAGCATGGACTCTACAAGATGTCGAAAGCAACCCACAGTGGACCATGGACGGTGGACCATTCTGTAAAGGCTTTAGTGATATCTGCCATAAATGCTACCTTGTGTTCTATGAATTTTAGCAATACACTTATCAGATCGGTGTTCAGATTAGGGCATGTAAAAAATATATTATTCAGTGACTTACTCTTGTGAGCGTGTGATTACGCATTGAATACTATTCAGAGTTAGGGGTCTGTCTTTTTTATTTCATGACTACGTGATGTAGATGGTAGTAATTAGGATTCACCATTTCCACAATGTCCTGACTTCATTAGACTTCACATACAGTGGTATGTTGGATTGGAACTTTCTTGTAAGGTTATCGAAACGTTTTCTTGCAGTACCATAGTTGGAGGATAGGCCGCTATTTTCTTCGTTCCATGGTTCATATCTACCTCCTTCATACTTCACATGTTTTGAAAGATCTGTACTGCCTCCTCATTATTTTTCCATTTCCATTACTATTCCTACTGACTCCACTTCCCAAAATGTCTAACTGGTCAGACAGTGTTTGTTCCTCCCCAATTGTTATGTGTATGATTACGACTTCAGTTGGGTCCGTTGTCATGTTCAGTACGGTCTCTGTCCCTTGGATGAGCCTTCCGAATACACTTTCAGGTTCACTTAGTGATCCACATATTCTGTCGATTTTCCCGCCAACACTTTCCAATAATGTCTCCTCCAATGAGTATTCCCAATTCTTGTGACTCCATGCAACTCAAGGCTGTATCCGCTAGGTGCAGACCTTTATCCTCACGTTCTGTGTGTAATTCTTCTCCTGCCACCTTCATAACTGAAGTGCACACGTGTGGCATTTCCAGCATCTCCATATCTACAGACCATTTCTGATGTTGCTTAATCTAACTTTTTCTCTGTTACCTGTGATCTGTTTTGGCATGTCAGCCAAATGGAGATTAAGTATCCTATGGCCTATAACTGGTAGTGTCATTGAATGAAAGATCTTGATGGATAAAAGTAAACTCTCTGGACTGGTATCTCTATCCATACTGTAGCTGTCTAACCGTGCTGTAATTTCTACAATACTGTTACAGATCCCCGCGTCAGTGGGTAGGTTAACATTAGCCCTTTCCTCTCTCTCATATTCACATATGGCCTTGTGGTTACGTCTGCCACACTTCTCACATGACACTACTTTATTCCGACAGTATTTTGCTACATGCCTTGTTCCTAAGCACACAAAACATCTCCCTTGTCATCTACGTTTTTTTTTTTTTTTGGAACAGTCAGCTCAGTGCATTCATTTGATCTGTGGTCCGTTTTGTCAACAACAACAAAACGCAACATTGTCCATCTTTGACTCACAGTGATTAGATTCATTTTGCAGCTTAGTGGACAGAATAGGATGGATGTGTGCAAAATGCAACAAGATGAGGCTACAGGTTAAAGTGCATAAGGCTGTAATTTGTAGTGGCTGTTTCACTGACCTAGGCCAATTTGAACTGATCACATGACCGACTACAGTGATTGTCAATAATTGGAATGAGAAACTCAAATCTATGACATTTATCAGTTTATTCGATTTCATATGCAGATCAAAACATTAAGAACAACCGATTTAAAATGTTCTGTGTTGTTAGGAAGCCGAATATTAATTGAACCAGAACTGATTATCGAAAAAACAACATTTCCTTTAGACACTGAAAACAAAAAAGGAAACTGTTTACGTGTTGTTTGATTTCAGATTCAAATAAACGAGGAACAACCCTTTACTTGCTTTTTTTTACATTTTTTATCTTGTCATTTAATAGGAAATATTCATTTGGCCAGAAAAGAAACAGACCCTACTCATACGTGACCTGCCGTATTGACCACAACAAACATTTTGAGCTCTATATAGGGTTGAAAAGAGAAGATTCTAGACTTCAAAACGATGTATAACATGTGTATCAAGTGTTCAGCACAGCAGAGCGAATTACACCGGAGATATCCCCGATCAGCTGTTTAAAGAAAATGACCACTGAAGTTAAGTTTTTTTGTGCGGAGCTGTATATGTTCTGCAAGTCACAACATGCTACTGTAGAAGACATTGTCTGTTATTTTGCATAAATTGTAGCTTGCTTGCTACTCATTTAAAAGTTGGACAATACAATATGCTAGCTAGCTGGGTAATGTGTTTAAGAAATAGTTTGAGGGCCTCCTGAGTGGCACAGTGGTATAAGGCAATGCATCGCAGTGCTAGCTATTCCACTAGAGATTCTGGGTTCGAGTCAAGGCTCTGTTGCAGCCGGCCGCAACTGGGAGACCAATGGGGTGGCGCACAATTGGCCCAGCGTCGTCCAGGTTAGGGGAGGGTTTGGCCGACAGGGATGTCCCATCGCAGCCTAGGGACTCCTGTGGTGGGCTGTGCGCAGTGCACACTGACACGGTCGCCAGGTGTACGGTGTTTCCTCCGACACATTACTGCAGCTGGCTTTCGCGTTAAGTGGACATTGTGTCAAGAAGCAGTGCGCTTGGCTGGGTTGTGTTTCGGAGGACGCACATCTCCCGGCCTTCGCCTCTCCCGAGTCCGTATGGGAGTTGCAGCGATGAGACAAGACTAACTGCCAATTGGATACCACGAAATTGGGGAGAAAAAAGGGGAGAGCTAGCAAGCGAAAACAGCTGATTAGCTAGCTTGTTAGCTAGCCAATTACTTCTTTTGAAGGATCTTCTTATCATCAGAGGCTTTGAACATTCAAACGAATTGGGTTAGCTAGAAAACATGTTGTTCTATTGAATTCTGTTTTAATCCCAAAATAGACAGTCAATATTTTTCACAAAATGTGCATGTGCTATGCTAATTGACTTATGACTAATTATGATAGAGCACGTCACATATTACAGAGCAAGCGGTAAAGCTTCATATGACACCAATTATTTCTTAGTAGCACCTACAAAGCAAGATGAAACATTAGCTTCCCCTAACGTGGCCAAAATGTCTTAAATATTTCAACTTCAATGAATTATTTCTCAATTATGCTTTAAAATACAAATGTCAAATATACAGTGACTTCAGAAAGTATTCACACCCCTCAACATTGTTGTATTACACCCTGAATTTAAAATGGATTAAATTGAGATTTTGTGACATTGGCCTACACACCATAATGTCAAAGTGGAATTATATTTTGACAAAATTAAAAGCTGACATGTGTTGAGTCAATAAGTATTTAACCCCTTTGTTATGGCAAGCCTACATAGGCTCAGGAGTAAAGATTTGCCCCCCTTTTTCTCCCCAATTTTGTGATATCCAATTATAATCTTGTCTCATCCCTAACGGGCTCGAGGCGAAGGTTGAGTCATGCGTTTCCACACGGCCCGCCAAACCGCGCTCCTTAATCCGGAAGCCAGCCGCACCAATGTGTCGGCGGAAACACTGTTCAACTGACGACCGAACTCTGCCTGCAGGCGCCTGGCCAACCACAAGGAGTCACTAGAGCGCGATGAGCCATGTTAAGCCCCTCAGCCAGACCCTCCCGTAACCCGGACGACACTGGGCCAATTGTGTGCCACCCTATGGGACTCCAAGTCACGGTGATTCTAACATGCATGTACTCAGGTGTCTGAATACCTGTGTAAAATTAGATATTTTTTTATACTTTTTCAAAAATGTAAAAAAAATCACGTTTCCACTTTGTCATTATGGGGTATTGTGATGTCATTATGGGGTATTGTGATGTCATTATGGGGTATTGTGATGTCATTATGGGGTATTGTGATGTCATTATGGGGTATTGTGATGTCATTATGGGGTATTGTGATGTCATTATGGGGTATTGTGATGTCATTATGGGGTATTGTGATGTCATTATGGGGTATTGTGATGTCATTATGGGGTATTGTGATGTCATTATGGGGTATTGTGTGTAGATGGGTGAGACAAATTCAGGCTGAAACAAAATGTGGAATAAATCAAGGGGTATGAATATTTTCAGAAGGCACTGTATGTCAACAATCCTTCCTCCAAATAACCATTCTATCGATTACATTTTGTGAAAATCCACAAAATCAAGGTCTTTTGTTGTTGTTCTAGTCTCGAGAGGAATCTCCCAAATAGAGTATACAAAAGAGGGGGAAAAAAGAGGAAAGAAAATGACAGTGATGGAGAGAGTGATGGAAAGATAGTAGTAGACAAAAGGAAATGAAAAAGTGATGGACATATTGAGAAAGAGGGCACAAAGATGTTTGAGAGCACCCTCTTCAGAATCCCCCCACGCATAAACTGTTAGCATCAGCTGATCGATTTCTAATCTTTTTCACCAGACACTTGCAATAAGGTTAATTACAAAACTGCCCATATGAGTGAAATGACCTCTCACCCTCTCCATCTCCAGGCAGACTGTGGGAGTGAGGGTGGCCACATAACTGAGATTAAGTGAAATGACCTCTCACCCTCTCCATCTCCAGGCAGACTGTGGGAGTGAGGGTGGCCACATAACTGAGATTAAGTGAAATGACCTCTCACCCTCTCCATCTCCAGGCAGACTGTGGGAGTGAGGGTGGCCACATAACTGAGATTAAGTGAAATGACCTCTCACCCTCTCCATCTCCAGGCAGACTGTGGGAGTGAGGGTGGCCACATAACTGAGATTAAGTGAAATGACCTCTCACCCTCTCCATCTCCAGGCAGACTGTGGGAGTGAGGGTGGCCACATAACTGAGATTAAGTGAAATGACCTCTCACCCTCTCCATCTCCAGGCAGACTGTGGGAGTGAGGGTGGCCACATAACTGAGATTAAGTGAAATGACCTCTCACCCTCTCCATCTCCAGGCAGACTGTGGGAGTGAGGGTGGCCACATAACTGAGATTAAGTGAAATGACCTCTCACCCTCTCCATCTCCAGGCAGACTGTGGGAGTGAGGGTGGCCACATAACTGAGATTAAGTGAAATGACCTCTCACCCTCTCCATCTCCAGGCAGACTGTGGGAGTGAGGGTGGCCACATAACTGAGATTAAGTGAAATGACCTCTCACCCTCTCCATCTCCAGGCAGACTGTGGGAGTGAGGGTGGCCACATAACTGAGATTAAGTGAAATGACCTCTCACCCTCTCCATCTCCAGGCAGACTGTGGGAGTGAGGGTGGCCACATAACTGAGATTAAGTGAAATGACCTCTCACCCTCTCCATCTCCAGGCAGACTGTGGGAGTGAGGGTGGCCACATAACTGAGATTAAGTGAAATGACCTCTCACCCTCTCCATCTCCAGGCAGACTGTGGGAGTGAGGGTGGCCACATAACTGAGATTAAGTGAAATGACCTCTCACCCTCTCCATCTCCAGGCAGACTGTGGGAGTGAGGGTGGCCACATAACTGAGATTAAGTGAAATGACCTCTCACCCTCTCCATCTCCAGGCAGACTGTGGGAGTGAGGGTGGCCACATAACTGAGATTAAGTGGGAGAGAAAAAGCCTTTATCGAGATTACACCACTGACACCTGTGGTTTTCTTTGACAAGTCGAATGGGTGAGTCGTGCGAAATTGAAAAACACAAGAGGTAAGGCCCTTCTTCTAAAGAACAGCTGATAGACAGTACAGCTAAAAATAACAACTGCTTGGCAAACAAGTGTGGTATTTTGGAGAATTGCAACCCTTACTGGACTCAGTACAGCACACCACAATGGAAGCTAGTCTTTTTAGGGGTACGGGTGAGGTGGGTGAGCTCTTGCCTCATAGTAGCTGCGCACGGCGTTGCAGAAGGCCTCGTCCGCCACCATCTGTGTGTCCCCGTTCAGGAAGGCCTGGAAATTATCCTTTACCGCCTGCAGCTGCTGCTTATTCAGCTGAGAGAGACAGAGACAGAGAGAGAGACAGAGACAGAGACAGAGAGACAGACAGAGAGACAGAGAGAGAGAGACAGAGAGAGAGAGAGAGAGAGAGACAGAGAGAGAGACAGACAGACAGACAGACAGACAGAGACAGAGACAGAGAGAGAGAGAGAGAGAGAGAGAGAGAGAGAGAGAGAGAGAGAGAGAGACAGACAGACAGACAGACAGACAGACAGACAGACAGACAGACAGAGACAGAGAGACAGACAGACAGAGACAGAGACAGAGAGAGAGACAGACAGACAGAGACAGAGAGAGACAGACAGACAGAGACAGAGAGAGACAGACAGAGACAGAGAGAGAGACAGACAGAGACAGAGACAGAGACAGAGAGAGAGAGAGAGAGACAGTGCTGTTATAAACTGACATAAGCTGTCATTACTAGCTATTATAACACCCTCATGTAGGCCTTGTGGTAGAGACAATAGGAACATACATTCATTCAGAAAGTAAAATAATAAATGGTCTTTCTTTATTTTCTGTTCAATTCAGTGGTGGAGTAGTAGTACTACTCTGTGACAAGACTTCAAGTGCTTGAAATGCTTTTGGATGGAATTGAACTATTGTGTATTTTCTGCAGTTTCCCTTTTAGTCATGGTAGAGGCTTTGGGTGCTTGACAACCAATTCAACAGAGTGTTGATGGAATGATGCATGTACTTCGCTATATCATGGCAATAAATGGAATGAACTATTTCCCAGAAGAAACCATTGCAAGAATAGAACCCCCCAAAAACACAGAGGCAACCATTTCAAAAACGCCATCAGTCCTTATCATTCTTGTTCAGAGATTCTCTAATGATTACTATTGGTGTCCTAAGGCAATGCTTTAGGTTAGCAGCTTTCTCTTTCTCTGCCATTGTATATGTATGCGGGCAGAGGCAGTCTGTTTTCATTGACAGTGGCACTGCGACTGCAAGCTACAAAAACATAAATCAAATAAATATTGATGTTTCTTACTGAGACAATGTGGACAGTGACTTATCTCCAACCTCCAGCCCCAGTGTGAGGAGCCTTGTGTTTAGCCTTTCAACTGTGTGGCTACTAGCAAGCTGGAGGAATGCAGATGTACGAGTGGTCATTGTTATTCCTAGTCTTTAAAAACCGTTTTGCTCCAAGTCTTATCTCCTCATTTTCAATAGGAATGCTCTGACAAAAGCGAGTCAGCTGAAATGAAAGCACTGCAATGAAAAGGGGCAACTTTGTTAGCAACCTGATTGTTGATAGCCTCTTCGATTGGGGATGGTAATGTGTGAAAATCAAGACAATGTTTATCCACCTGGCCTCTTAGCTCTTTGTAAAGTGGGTGTTTTTGTGTGTGTGTCCATGAGAGTGAGAGCGAGAGAGGGGAAAAAAATAGTGGGTGTGTGCATGCCCAAAAAAAGTACTTGGCCATAGGGTGGCCTCTAGAAAAGTGTGACGCAAAGCACTGCAACTCGAGTCTAACATGGGGTGACAAAGCCCTGGAGCAAGGTGCTCTGACATTGTCTTCATTGGTACCTCTCTACCAAACAGCCTCTCTTCACTGAGAGTCTGACAGAACAGGTCAATCCAAGGGATACTGTTCTCTGGAAAAAGCCTCTAAGAGAGGTACAGACATAAATTGAGCTGAAACTCAACAGGCAGATTTCACGTAACAGAGATCGGTCTTCTCTTGGAGGTCACCTCCATTTCAGGGCGGGACACATTTGTCAGTGGGAACCGTTATTGATGCATCACCGGTCAATAGGGCGTAACTGTGAAGAGTTACACACAAACGAGCATAATAACAGTATAATGTTTAGGAGCCGTTATGAACATTCATATCAAGACTCATAATTCATCACCATGCATTACACACAGGTGGCAGATAAATAGTGTTCCAGATTACATGACTAGGAGAAGGTTTAACAGGTTGGGAGTGTATTTTCCAGTGGAATGTACAATGTTCATCTCCACTGAACCTGACAATGTGTGTAGAGTGGGGTGGGAGGTGTGCACTGAGGTGTCAGTCTGTGTGTGTGTGTGTGTGTGTGTGTGTGTGTGTGTGTGTATGTATTCGAATCACAAAGTCTTCCTCTCCTCAGAAACTCCACAGATCCTTCAGAACAATTAAAAGCTTGTTTGGCAACCAGCAATTCCCTCAGGGTAGCAGATCAATAGACACAGCCAGGTGTGTCAGTCAGCTCAATGTCAGTCACTAATGCATTGCCCAGTGGTCCTTTCCATGTGGAAAATACTAAGTTGTGTGTGTGTGGCAGAATGAGGCTAATCTCCTGGCCATTAAAGGCTCTTATATCAACCTGTTTGTCCATGGATGCCAGACTGAACGGACATACCTGCAAGAACCATGTGTTAGCAACAGATATAACAACCTTTCCCTGTGTCACCTTGGGCATGCATTTACTCACTCTTATCAGAGCTCCATGTCGCCAAGACAAAGTTGCATCTGGCCTGCCTCCCTCAAAACAGCATTTAGCCATTTGACGCCACTGGTTTGATGCTTCTTTCCACAAATGGAGTCGGCTGCACGCTCCTTCTGAGAGCTAATGGAGCGCGCACTAGTGACATCAACAGAGGACGCCAGAAGCAGTTTCCACTGTGGGGAGCCATCCCTTTCATTCACTCTCTTATTTCTCCTCTCCATTTCCACACTTTCCCATTGTCTCCTACAGCCTTGCTCCATTTCTGTACGTTGTACATTTTCAGTGTACAAAAGCTATTAATCGATCTTTCTATCCACACATTTTTCTCACCCTTTCTACACCTTTCTCAACAAAGCCTTTTTTCTTCTCTCTCACATTCACCTCATCCATTCTGTAAATCCCCTACCAACCCCTGCCCTTTACCTCTGCTTTCATGCCTCCCTCGCCTCTCTATTTCACGATCACTCAATCCCTCCTGCGCCATCACTACACACTGAGTTTACCCCCCCCCCCCTTTTCCCCCCCAGAACAGCCTCAATTGGTCAAGGGCATGGACTCTACAAGGTGTTGAAAGCGTTCCACAGGGATGCTGGCCCATGTTGACTCCAATGCTTCCCACAGTTGTGTCAACTTGGCTGGATGTCCTTAGGGTGGTGGACCATTCTTGATACACACAGGAAACTGTTGAGCGTGTTAAACCCAGCAGTGTTGCACTTCTTGACACAAGCCGGTGCACCTGGTACCTACTACCATACCACATTCAAAAGGCACTTACACCCTTTGTCTTGCCCATTCACCCTCTGAATGGCACACATACACAATCCATGTCCCAATGCATAGAAATCTTTCTTAACCTGTCTCTTCCCCTTCATCTACACAGACATCAATAAGGGATCATACAGTAGCCTTCACCTGGTCAGTCTGTCATGGAAAGAGCAGGTGTTCTTAAGCAGGTGTTCTCAGTGTACATTCTCTTAATTTTCTGAAGAGGGGACAAGGGTAGATATCAGTATATTAAATACCATAATCTATTCATAAATGTATGTTAAGAATGAGGAGGAAGCATTGTTGTGTTGATATGTGGTAAGGAACTGTTCTAGCGACAGACCAGTCTGTGTCAGACAAGGAAGACAGAAAATACATCCGCCCTAGGAAACCATAACCTTCACCCTGTGCCAACACACACACACACACCTGCCCATCTGTAGTATGGAAAAGTGTGATAAGTATGCAGGGTTTTCAGTGTTTGCCAGATGCCGGTGTGCTCCATGCCCGCCTTCCTTCTGGGTTCTCTCTCCACTTTGTCTTCATTCGTCTCAGAGCATAGCAGGGCATGGTGGGTGGACCTGCTCCACTACAGTCAGGACTTTTAATTGAGTAATTGTGTGTTGCCTGCTCTGCGTCTGTCTGAGAGCAGCAAAGATGAATGTGTTCTATTGTGATCTGAACACACACACACACACTCGCAGGCAGATGCTGCGATGACAGCAGGCCACGCCTGTATGTGTGCACACAGCTATTTACGGATATTGCGGGGACCAGAGGTAACAGTTTCCCTCTATCCTAGCGGAAGACAGTGTTACAGTCTAACACACACCCTCTTCTTTTTCACCCCTCTATTGGTAACAGCGTGTTGACTGTGCCCCACTCAGTGCATGACATCGCCAAGCATCGTCATGGCAACATCAGTTCCACCGCATGGCAAGTAAGGTTGTGACGATACCAGTATCTCAATATTTTTTCCATGTATTTTTTTTTAACACGAAGCAGACCGAAGTCATTGGTCCTTTGAAAACCTGAATTGATTGTGTATATATATATATATATATATATATATATATATATATATATACACACACTATTGTGTGCTATAACTTGAAAAATGAATGGTGACATAATTATGTTTGTTTACAACATTCAGCTGTTTTTCTAAAGAAGTTAAATCCGCTTTGTGTTTTGCTTCCATGCCACGATACTAACAAGTATTGAGATACTGGTATAGACCTTAAACTCTAACTGTTTCAAAGCCACCTGATAGTGAAATCCCTGAGTGGTTTTTATTCCTCTTCAGCAACTGAGTTAGGAAGGACGCCTGTATATTTGTAGTGACTGGGTGTATTGATACACCATCCAAAGTGTAATTAATAACTTCACCATACTCAAAGGAATATTCAATGTCTGCTTTTTTAAATGTTTACCCATCTACCAATAGGTGACCTTCTTTGCAAGGCATTGGAAAACCTCCCTGGTCTTTGTAGTTGAATCTGGGTTTGACATTCACTGCTCGACTGGGGGGACCTTATAAATAATTGTATTTGTGGGGTACAGAGATAGGAGAAAACTGTGCATGTAAACGTGGGCAGTCCCTCCTGTAGGCTACCCTACCACGTTCGCCCACTCACAATCAATTCAAATAGCCCCTCCTGTAGGCTACCCTACCACGTTCGTCCACTCACAATCAATTCAAATAGCCCCTCCTGTAGGCTACCCTACCACGTTCATCCACTCACAATCAATTCAAATAGCCCCTCCTGTAGGCTACCCTACCACGTTCGTCCACTCACAATCAATTCAAATAGCCCCTCCTGTAGGCTACCCTACCACGTTCGTCCACTCACAATCAATTCAAATAGCCCCTCCTGTAGGCTACCCTACCACGTTCGTCCACTCACAATCAATTCAAATAGCCCCTCCTGTAGGCTACCCTACCACGTTCGTCCACTCACAATCAATTCAAATAGCCCCTCCTGTAGGCTACCCTACCACATTCGTCCACTCACAAAATAATTCCAGCATCCAAAAAGTGCACTGTGCACTCACAATTTGATGACTTTAAAAGGGACAGCATGTATTGTAATGACATTCTGCGATTGTCAATAGGCCTCCTACACTTGTAGCCTGAATGAATACGTCCAACACGTTTTTCGGTCTTGGCCACTCCTCTCCGCCTTGGCCACTCCTCTCCGCCTTGGCCACTCCTCTCCGCCTTGGCCACTCCTCTCCGCCTTGGCCACTCCTCTCCGCCTTGGCCACTCCTCTCCGCCTTGGCCACTCCTCTCCGCCTTGGCCACTCCTCTCCGCCTTGGCCACTCCTCTCCGCCTTGGCCACTCCTCTCCGCCTTGGCCACTCCTCTCCGCCTTGGCCACTCCTCTCCGCCTTGGCCACTCCTCTCCGCCTTGGCCACTCCTCTCCGCCTTGGCCACTCCTCTCCGCCTTGGCAAAATGTACAGTTGAAGTCATAAGTATACATACAAAGTTGGAGTCATTAAAACACATTTTTCAACCACACAAATTTCTTGTTAACAAACTATAGTTTTGGCAAGTCGGTTAGGACCTCTACAACAACAGACAGATTATTTCACTTAATCACAAATCCAGTGGGTCAGAAGTTTACATATACTAAGTTGACTGTGCCTTTAAACAGCTTGGAAAATTCCAGAAAATTATGTCATGTCTTTAGAAGCTTCAATTGGAGTCAAGAGTCAATTGGAGGTGTACCTATGGATGTATTTCAAGGCCTACCTTCAAACTCAGTGCCTCTTTGCTTGACATCATGGGAAAATAAAAAAAATAAAAAAATGTAGACCTCCACAAGAGGTATAAACACCATGGGACCATGCAGCTGTCATACCGCTCAGGAAGTAGACGCGTTCTGTCTCCCAGAGATGAATGTACTTTGGTGCGAAGTGCAAATCAATCACAGAACAACAGCAAAGGACCTAGTGAAGATTCTGGAGTTAACAAGCATCTATATCCACAGTAAAAAAAAGTCCAATATCGACATAACCTGAAAGGCCGCTCAGCAAGGAAGAAGCCACAGCTCCAAAACCACCATTAAAAAGGCTAGACTACGCTTTGCAACTGCACATGGGGACAAAGATCGTACTTTTTAGAGAAATGTCCTCTGGTCTGATGAAACAAAAATAGAACTGTTTGGCCATAATGACCATTGTTATGTTTGGACGAAAAAAAGGGGAGGCTTGCAAGCCAAAGTACACCATCCCAACCATGAAGCACAGGAGTGGCAGCATCATGTTGTGTGGGTGTTTTGCTGAAGGGGGGACTGGTGCACTTCACAAAATAGAAGGTATCATGAGGCAGGAAAATGATGTGTATATATCGAAGCAAGATCTCAAGACATCAGTCAGGAAGTTAAAGCCTGGTCCCAAATGGGTCTTCCAAATGGACAATGACCCCAATCACACTTTCAAAGTTGTGGAAAAATGTCTTAAGGACAATAAAGTCAAGGTATTGGAGTGGCTATCACAAAGCCCTGACCTCAAATGTATTTGGCTCAGGTGTGTGTAAACTTCCGACTTCAACTGTAGTACCCTCCAAACTCGGCATTAAGCTCGAGACCCTGGTTCTCGACCCCGCCCTGTGCAACTGGGTCCTAGACTTTGACGGGCCGCCCCCAGGTGGTGAAGGTAGGAAACAACATCTCCACCCCCACTGATCCTGAACACTGGGGCCCCCAAGGGTGCATTCTCAGCCCTCCTATACTCCCTGTTCACCCAACTCAGTCATCAAGTTTGCAGACGGCACTACAGTGGTAGGCCTGATTACCAACAACGAGACAGCCTACAGGGAGGTGAGGGCCCTCCGAGTGTGTTGTCAAGAAAATAACCTCTCAATGTCAACAAAACAAAGGAGATACCTGCCCTCCAGGACACCTACATCACCCGATATCACAGGAAGGCCAAAAAGATCACCAAGGACAACAACCACCCGAGCCACTGCCTGTTCACGCTGCTATCATCCAGAAGGCGAGGTCAAAACAGGTGCATCAAAGCTGGGACCGAGAAACTGAAAAACAGCGTCAATCTCAAGGCCATCAGGCTGTTAAACATCACTAACATAGAGAGGCTGCTGCCAACATACAGTCAAATCACTGGCTAAAAAAACAAAATGGTTCAGTTTGAGGACATGTGGCGGAGAATGATACGGGCCCTGGAGTTGGGGGGGGGGGGGGGGGGGGGGTGAGCAGGTGGGTCTGGGCAGTGGTGATGTTGTGGATGTTTGTGTGTGTCTGTATGTTGTCATTTGTATGTTGATGTTTTGTAAAAAATTAAATTAAAATTAAAATTAAGAATACAAATTTTAAAAAGGAAAGGAGGTGAAAAAATAGGAAAATATGTGAGGAAAGGAAATTGGGAAAGAAAGGATTAATAGCAAGATGCGGGTGTTAGAGAGGAAGTTAGGGAAGGAAGAGGATCACAGCAAGAAAAAGATAAGGTAGAGGGAAAGAGTGAATATTTGATTGAGGTGATGTGAGGGAGATGGTTCCTTTTAATGGTCGCTGATGGGTAAAGCCAGAGGCAGAATTAGACTCGCCTAGGCCACAGCAGGCAATGGAGAAGACGAGGCAAAAGGGGCAGAGAAGTAAAGGAGAGGCAAAAGGAAACTGATGATAGTTGAGGTAGAGGAGAAAGAAAAAGACTGGAAAGGAGAGGGGAGGAGAGCAAGAGGTGAGAACCCGAAAAAGAACAACGAGGAGAGAACCGGAGATGAGAATGAGAGAAGAGACGGGGACAGGGAGATTGCACCAGTGACTTGGCTGGATAGAAATAGAACACGGGTTGTTGGATAGAGCAGTCCACCGAGGCTGTTTGAATCAATTGATCCTCACTGTGACAGAGAAGTTGAAGACTCTTCTTACAATTGCCAATCTTATTGCACACCTCGGCAAAAGGATCCAATCCATAATCCTTTATCATCAACAAATACATTCTATTTTCACCTCCAATGTCTGGCACAGAGCCAATCTCATTATGACAGGAGGTCCACAGAGGACCTGCCAAAGAATTTAGGTACCTATTACAACAATTCCTAACTAGTCCAATCTGAGTGCGTTATTGGAGTGACTAGGCAAGGTGCAAGGTGGACAATGCAGTTGAACAATATCTTCCATTTCAGTCTGCCCACTCCCCCCACCCACACACACACAATTATAGAGCTCTCCCATTATGCATGAGTGGAATTGAGAGTGGTATAGTAAGTGAGGGCAGGTACGGGCATCGCAAAGTCAAAGCGCTTTACCCCTGGACAGCAATTATATAGAGTAGTGGGGGACTGTGGAACCTCAAGAGTTTGGGGTTGACAACAGGGGCATTTTGGGGATCAAACAGAAGATTACAGCACGTGTAGAAGCTGGTCTCCCATTTCCGACAGGTGGACAAGAGAGGAAAGGGACTTGGAAATGAGAGAGGGAGCGAAAGAAGATGCAAAAAATTAAGCAAGGGGAGGGAGGGACACTGAGTGCTAGTATCAAAAGCATAATTTCTGAGTTGTGAAAGTTGGAGAGTTTGGAGTGCTTACATCTCTGTCCATGTTCAAGCAGAGACAATTACTCAGGCAATATGAGGTTAAAATAACCCTATTTGGTAAAAGACCAAGTCGGTATTATGGCATGAACAGCTCAAATAAACAAAGAGAAATGACAGTCCATCATTACTTTAAGACATTAAGGTCAGTCAATATGGAACATTTCAAGAACGTTTCTTCAAGTGCAGTCGCAAAAAACATCAAGAGCTATGATGAAACTGGCTCTCGAGGACCACCACAGGAAACGAAGACCCAGAGTGACCTCTGCTGCAGACCATAAGTTCATTAGAGTTACCAGTCTCAGAAATTGCATCCCAAATAAATACTTCATAAAGTTTAAGTAACAGACACATCTCAACATGAACTGTTCAGAGGAGACTGCGTGAATCAGGCCTTCATTATCAAATTGCTGCAAAGAAACCAATGCTAAAGGACACCAATAATAAGAAGAGAATTGCTTGGGCCAAGAAACATTTTGGTTTGATGAGTACCATATTTGAGATTTTTGATTCCAACCTCCGAGACACAGAGTAGGCGAGATTCTTCAAATAGCCACCCTTTGCATTGATGAAATTTCATCTCTGTTATTTCACTTTATATGCCCATTAATATGTTATTAACATGTGTCACACAAAGAGAATTCTCACTACATGCAAATACAAGCATTTCTGCATCTCCTGGATAGAAATCTATATATCTATATTTCCTGGATGTAAGCTAACCACAATATGCAGATTTCATAGTGATTTCAAGACATATACTTCTGTGTATTGATTTTAAGACAGGCATTGGTGTTTATGGTTAGGTACACGTTGGACGAACGACAGTCCTTTTTTGCGAATGCGCACTGCATCGATTATATGCAACGCAGGACACGCTCCTGACCAACTTGCCCTCCAAATACACCTCTGCTGTTTTAAAATCAGGATCTCAGCAATCACTGCCTCATTGCCTGCATCCGCTATGGATCCACGGTCAAACGACCACCCCGCATCACTGTCTAACGCTCCCTAAAACACTTATGCGAGCAGGCCTTTCTAAATCGACCTGGCCCGGGTATCCTGGAAGGATATTGACCTCATCCTGTCAGTCGAGGATACCTGGTCATTCTTAAAAAGTAATTTCCTCACCATCTTAAATAAACATGCCCCTTTCAAAAAATGTAGAACTAAGAGCAGATATAGCCCTTGGTTCACTCCAGACCTGACTGCCCTTGACCATCACAAAAACATCCTGTGGCGGACTGCAATAGCATCGAATAGTCCCCGCGATATGCAACTGTTCAGGGAAGTCAGGAACCAATACACACAGTCAGTCAGGAAAAAGGCCAGCTTTTTCAAACAGAAATGTGCATCCTGTAGCTCAAACTCCAAAACGTTTTGGGACACTAAAGTCCATGGAGAACAAGAGCACCCCCTCCCAGCTGCCCACTGCACTGAGGCTAGGCAACACGATCACCACCGATAAATCCATGATAATCGAAAATTTCAATAAGCATTTCTCTACGGCTGGCCATGCTTTCCTCCTGGCAACCCCAACATCGGCCAACAGCTCCGCACCCCCCACAGCTACTTGCCTGAGCCTCCCCAGCTTCTCCTTCACCCAAATCCAGACAGCAGATGTTCTGAAAGAACTGCAAAACCTGGACCCGAATAAATCAGCTGGGCTAGACAATCTGGACCCACTCTTTATAAAATGATCCACCACCATTGTTGCAACCCCTATTACCAGTCTATTCAACCTCTTTCGCATTGTCCAAGATCCCTAAAGATTGGAAAGCTGCCACGGTCATCCCCCTCTTCAAAGGGGGTGAGACTCTAGACCCAAACTGTTATAGACCTATTTCCATCCTGCCCTGCCTTTCTAAAGTCTTTGAAATCCAAGTTAATAAACAGATCACTGACCATTTCGAATCCCACAGTACCTTCTCCACTGTGCAATTTCAGAGCTGGTCATGGGTGCACCTCAGCCATGCTCAAGGTACTAAACGATATCATAACCGCCATCGATAGAAGACAGCCGTCTTTATCGCCCTGGCCAAGGCTTTCGACTCTGTCAATCACCATATTCTTATCGACAGACTCAATAGCCTTGGTTTCTCAAATGACTGCCTCGCCTGGTTCACCAACTACATCGCAGACAGAGTTCAATGTGTCAAATCGGAGGGCATGTTGTCCGGTCCTCTGGCAGTCTCTGTGGGGATACCACAGGGTTCAATTCTCGGGCAGACTCTTTTTCTCTGTATATATCAACTATGTCGCTCTTGCTGCGGGTGAATCTCTGATCCACCTCTACGCAGACGACACCATTCTGTATACATCTGGCCCTTCTTTGGACACTGTGTTAACAAACCCCCAAACGGGCTTCAATGCCATACAACACTCCTTTCGTGGCCTCCAACTGCTCTTAAATGCTTGCAAAACCAAATGCATGCTTTTCAAGCGTTCGCTGCCCGCACGACTAGCATCACTACTCTGACCTAGAATACGTGGACAACTACAAATACCTAGGTGTCTGGTTAGACTGTAAACTCTCCTTCCAGACTCATATCAAACATCTCCAATCTAAAATCAAATCTAGAGTTGGCTTTCTATTCTGCAACAAAGCCTCCTTCACTCACGCCGCCAAACTTACCCTAGTAAAACTGACTATCCTATCGATCCTCGACTTCGGCGATGTCATCTACAAAATAGCTTCCAATACTCTACTCAGTCAACTGGATGCAGTTTATCACAGTGCCATCCGTTTTGTTACTAAAGCACCTTATACCACCCACCACTGCGACCTGTATGCTCTAGTCGGCTGGCCCTCGCTACATATTCGTCGTCAGACCCACTGGCTCCAGGTCATCTACAAGTCCATGCTAGGTAAAACTCCGCCTTATCTCAGTTCACTGGTCACGATGGCAACACCCACCCGTAGCACGCACTCCAGCAGGTGTAGCTCATTGATCATCCCTAAAGCCAACACCTCATTTGGCCGCCTTTCGTTCAAGTTTCGTTCAACTTTTCTGCTCTTTTGCACACCAGTATCTCTACCTGTACATGACCATCTGATCATTTATCACTCAAGTGTTAATCTGCGAAATTGTAATTATTCGCATACCTCATGCCTTTTGCACACAATGTATATAGACTCTTTTTTTTCTACTGTGTTATTGACTTGTTAATTGTTTACTCCATGTGTAACTCTGTGTTGTCTGTTCACACTGCTATGCTTTATCTTGGCCAGGTCACAGTTGTAAATGAGAACTTGTTCTCAACTAGCCTACCTGGTTAAATAAAGGTGTTCTCAACTAGCCTACCTGGTTAAATAAAGGTGTTCTCAACTAGCCTACCTGGTTAAATAAAGGTGTTCTCAACTAGCCTACCTGGTTAAATAAAGGTGTTCTCAACTAGCCTACCTGGTTAAATAAAGGTGAAATAAATAAATAAAAATGCACCATTATTGAGTGAGTGTAAACAAGACACCAGTCTACTGCACCCTTTGTGTTTACAGATGAACATAGATTATTTTAAGGTTACACATCCTCATGATCAGTCTTTATTTCCAGGAGACTTGCAGTACAAACAAAACATGTTTTGGGATATTTTTGGGGGCAAATGTATTCAAAATTAAATACAGAAATAAATCATTTACATAAGTGTTCACCACCCTGAGTCAATACTTTGTAGAAGCACATTTGGTGGCGATTACACCTTTGAATCATCTTGGGTATGTCTATCAGCTTTGCACATCTAGATTTGGGGATTTTCTCACATTCCCTACTCGCAGATTTTCACAAGCTCTGTTAAGTTAGAGTGGCGGTGAACAGAAATGTGAACAGAAATCTTCAAGTGTTCCACAGATTTTCAACAGGATTCAAGTCTGGGCTTTGGCTGGGCCACTCAAAGTATTTTCACATTCTTGTTCTGAAGCCATTTCAGCATTGTTTTGGCTGTATGCTTGGATTCATTGTCCTGTTGGTACGTAAAACTTCGCCCCAGTCTCAGGCCATTTGCACTCTAAAGCAGGTTCTCATCAAGGATTTGCCTATACTTTTCATACTGCATATCTGTCCGACTCCCACCCGCTACCGCAAGAACTGGTCCCGAACCCAACCGCAGTCCTGCAATGTTATTTTAAGCGCATATGATGCAGCTCACTTGCCAACCATGGTCCCTGCAATTTTGCACCTATGGGCAAATATTAAAATGAGCAAAAATAATTGAAGAAATAGCCTAGTTTAACTTACCTGAGATTCTCACACAGCCCATTACATTAAGCTATTGGTCATACTGGGCTATATCAGCCAATATGCTAGACACGGTTTAAAGAGAGCATCACTCAACTTCACAGTAGGGATGGTGTTAGATGAGCTGTGTCTGGTTTTATTCAGACATAACATTTTCCATTCAGGCCAAAGAGTTCAATTTTTGTCTCATCAGACCACAGAATCTTTTGCCTTTTGCTTTCAGCTTCTTTAATGTGCCTTTTTGCAAACTCCAGGCATCTGGGCAATCTCCCATGAAGCCCCGATTGGTGAAGCGCTGTAGAGACTGTTGTCCTTCTGGCAGGTTCTCCCATCTCAGCCAAGGAACTGTAGTTTTGTCAGAGTGGTCATTGGGTTATTTGTCACCTCCCTGACCAAGGTCCTTCTTGCCCAGTTGTCAGTTTGATCAGATGGCCAGCTCTAGGCAGAATCTGGGTAGTTCCATATTTTTTTCAATTTCCCAATGATGGAAACTTTCAACACTCTAGAAATTGTTTTATACCCTTCCCCAGATATAGGTCTCATCACAAGACTGACTATCTCAGAAATCTACAGACAGTTCCTTGGACTTCATGGTCAAGTTTCTGCTTTGACATGAACTGTCAACTCTGGGACCTTATATAGACAGGTGTTTCTTTCTAAATCATGTCCAAACAATTCAATTGGCCACAGGTGGACTCCAAGTTGTAATGACATCAAGGATGAGCAAAGGAAATTGGATGCACCTGAGTTCAATTTGGAACGTCGTAGCAAAGGGGTGTGAATACTTATGTAAATGACATTTCTCTGTATTTCATTTTAAATAAATTAGCAAACATTTTGTTCACTTTGTCATGATGGATCTGTGTGTAGATGGATGAGATGTAGTTATTTAATTAAAATCAGGCTGTAACACAACACTGTGTAGAATCATTAATTTAAAGTTTAAAAGCAACAATGTTTCACATGCATCATTTTAAAAACAGTGCCACTTACTTAACATCCTCCTTGATGACACACTACAACAAAAGCTAGCTAGACCGTGGGAAAACTAGGCTACTGCTCGTGCTCTCTGGGGTGACGTGTCTAGGCCTTTGAGAAGGTGGAAGTTTTAAAAAATGATAATAAAAATGGTCACACCCATTACAAGTCTAAATATGATCCGTTGATTTCCCTGTCACGCCAAAGTTCTGCATTTGAAGGGCAGATGCCTTCTGTTTCATTTCTGAGGGCCTAGCCAATGGCTGACAGGGTAGCTAGATTTCTCTCCCCAGAGACCACTAATAGGTGGTGGGCCGAAGGTGAAAAAGTGAAGTTCATCGATACCCGTAGAGGAAGGAGCAGTTTTTTTGTATTTGACAATAAATCATTCTTATGATGACTATAGATTTTGTTGTCACCTTCAACTTCTTGCACATTTTCTCATGAAAAGTATATATTCAACACCGTCTACTCAGGCAAATTTGCCAAACTGCTAAACTTGGAACAAATCAGAACCCCCATACATACCCCTCGTGATGAAGGCAGCCAATGCCTGCTTCTATATATGACGTAAACACAGCCTCCTGTTGAAAACCTGAGCTGCTGTCTGATGAAGACTGAAATAAGATAAATATCTGTTTTCGAATGTACTTGAAATATGCAGCATGCAATACGAATTGTCTTGGTCGTATGAAGAGGTAATGCCATTGATCATTAGGCAAATTTATTGAAAGCAAGCCAATGTTACAGTTTGACTAGCCTAGCCAGCTACTGTAAATGTCAATATGTGTTTCATTAGCTATCCATCTGTCAGTGAATTACATTTTTGACTCACATTTTGGCATGATTATATGTCTCATTTCAAGAAACTAGTTGAAGGCTTAAATCATATACTTTGCAAAGAAACCCAAATAAAAACGTGTGTCATTTATGCTAGAATGACGGTTTAGAAACAACAACACAATGCCTTCAGAAAGTATTTAGACCCCTTGACTTTTTCCAAATCTTGTTAGGTTACAGCCTTATTCTAAAATGTATTAAAATGTTATTTTCAATCTGCACACACAATGACAAAGCAAAAATAGTTTAGAAATTTCTGATACAACATTTACACACAGTTGAAGTCGGAAGTTTACATACACCTTAGCCAAATACATTTAAACTCAGTTTTTCACAATTCCTGATATTTAATCCTAGTAAAAAAATCCCTGTTTTAGGTCAGTTAGGATCACCACTTTATTGTAAGGAAGTGAAATGTCAGAATAAGTAGAGAGTGATTAATTTCAGCTTTTATTTATTTCATCACATTCCCAGTGGGTCAGAAGTTTACATACACTCAATTAGTATCTGGTAGCATTGCCTTTAAAATGTTTAACTTGGGTAAAATGTTTAGGGTAGCCTTCCACAAGCTTCCCACAATAAGTTGGGTGAATTTTGGCCCAATCCTCCTGGCAGAGCTGGTGTAACGGAGTCCGGTTTGCAGGCCTCCATGCTCGCACACACCTTTTCATTTCTGCCCACAAATTTTCTACAGGATTGAGGTCAGGGCTTTGTGATGGCCACTCCAATACCTTGACTTTGTTGTCCTTAAGCCATTTTGTCACAACTTTTGAAGTATGCTTGGGGTCAATGTCCATTGGGAAGACCCATTTGAAACCAAGCTTTAACTTCCTGACTGATGTCTTGAGATGTTGTTTCAATATATCCACATAATTTTCCTACCTCATGATGCCATCTATTTTGTGATGTGCACCAGTCCCTCCTGCAGCAAAGCACACCCACAACATGATGCTGCCACCCCCGTGCTTCACGGTTGGGATGGTGTTTTCGGCTTGCAAGCCTCCCCCTTTTTACTCCAAACATAATGGTCATTATGGCCAAACAGTTCTATTTTTGTTTCATCAGACCAGAGGACATTTCTCCAAAAAGTAAGATCTTTGTCCCCATGTGCAGTTGCAAATTGTAGTCTAGCTTTTATGGCGGTTTTGGATCAGTGGCTCCTTCCTTGTTTAGCAGCCTTTCAGGTTATGTCGATATAGGACTCGTCTTTACTGTGGATATAGTTTCCTCCAACATCTTCACAAGGTCCTTTGCTGTTGTTCTGGGCTTGATTTGCACTTTTCGCACCAAAGTACGTTCATCTCTAGGAGACAGAAGGCATCTCCTTCCTGAGCGATATCACGGCTGCGTGGTCCCATGGTGTTTGTACAGATTAGCATGGTACCTTGAAGCGTTTGGAAATTGCTCCCAAGGATGAACCAGACTTGTGGAGGTCTACAATTGTTTTTCTGAGGTCTTGGCTGATTTATTTTGATCTTCCCATGATGTCAAGCAAAGAGGCACTGAGTTTGAAGGTAGACCTTGAAATACATCCACAGGTACACCTCCAATTGTCTCCAATGATGTCAATAATCCTGAAGCACCAGAAGCTTCTAAAGCCATGACAACGTTTTCTGTAATTTTCCAAGCTGTTTAAAGGCACAGTCAACTTAGTGTATATAAACGTCTGACCCACTGGAATTGTGATTCAGTGAATTATAAGTGAAATAATCTGTCTGTAAAAAATTGTTGGAAAAATTACTTGTGTCATGCACAAAGTAGATGTCCTAACTGACTTGCCAAAACTATAGTTTGTTAACAATACATTTGTGGAGTGGTTGAAAAACAAGTTTTAATGACTCCAACCTTGTATGTAAACTTCCGACTTCAACTGTAAGTATTCAGACCCTTTACTCAGTACTTTGTTGAAGCACCTTTGGCAGTGATTACATCATTGAGTCTTCTTGGGTATGACGCAAAAGGCTTGGCACATCTGTATTTGGGCAGTTTCTCCAACTATTCTTCTCTGAAGATCCTCTCAAGCGCTGTCAGGTTGGATGGGAGCGTTGCTGCACAGCTATTCTCAGGTCTTTCCAGAGATGTTAGATCGGGTTCAAATCCGGGCTCTGACTTGGCCACTCAAGGACATTCAGAGACTCGTCCCAAAGCCACTCCTGCGTCGTCTTGGCTGTGTGCTTTGGGTCGTTGTCCTGTTGAAAGGGGAACCTTCGCCGCAGTCTGAGGTCCTGAGCAGGTTTTCATCAAGGATCTCTGTACTTTGCTCCATTCATCTTTTCCTCGATCCTGACTAGTCTCTCAGTCTCTGCCACTGAAAAACATCCCCACAGCATGATGCTGCCACCACCATGCTTCACCATAGGGATGGTGCCAGGTTGCCAAGCATCACGTCTTGAGGAAATCAGGCCAAAGAGTTCAACATTGGTTTCATCAGACCAGAGAATTCCTTTTGGCAAACTCCAAGCGGGCTGTCATGTGCCTTTTACTGAGAAGTGGCTTCCGTCTGGCCACTCTACCATAAAGGCCTGCTTGGTGGAGTGCTGCAGAGATGGTTGTCCTTCTAGAAGGTTCTACAATCTCCAGAGGAACTCTAGAGCTCTGTTAAAATGACCATCGGGTTCTTGGTCACCTCCCTGACCAAGGCCCTTCTCTCCTGATTGCTCAGTTTGAGCAAGGTTTGAGGCGGCCAGCTCTTGGAAGAGTCTTGGTGGTTCCAAACCTCTTAAATTTAAGAATAATGGAGGCCACTGTGTTCTTAGGAACCTTCAATGGTGCAGAAATGTTTTGGTACCCTTACCTAGATCTGTGCCTTAACACAATCCTGTCTCAGAGCTCTACGGACAATTCCTTTGATCTGATGGCTTGGTTTTTGCTCTGACATGCACTGTCAACCGTGGGACCTTATATAGACAGATGTGTGCTTTTCTCACTCATGTTTAATCAATTGAATATGCCACAGGTAGACTCCAAATCAAGTTGTAGAAACATCAAGATTGATCACTGGAAACGGGATGCCGGTGAGCTCAATTGTGAGTCTCATAGCAAAGGGTCTGAATATTTATGTAAATAAGATATATATATAAACCTGTTTTGGTTTTGTCATTATGGGGTATTGTGTAGATTGCCTAAGACATTTTTATTTAATACATTTTTGAATTAAGACATAAAATAAATTGGAAAAAGTCAAAGGGTCTAAATACTTTCTGAATGGACTGTATATACAAAAGTATGTGGACACCCCTTCAAATTAGTGGATTTGGCTATTTCAGCCACACCCGTTGCTGACAGGTGTATACAATCGAGCACAGAGCCATGCAATCTCCATATACAAACATTGGCAGTAGAATGGCCTTACTGAAGAGCTCAGTGATTTTCAACGTGACACTGTCATAGGATGCCACCTTTCCAACTAGTCAGTTGGTCAAATTTCTCACCTGACAGTTGACCAGGGCAGCTCTATAAGTGTTGTTATTATGAAGAGGAAACGTCTAGGAGCAAAAACGGCTCATCCGCAAAGTAGTAGGTCACACAAGCTCACAGAACGGGACCGCTGAATGATGAAGCACGTAGCTCATAAAAACCTTCTGTCCTCGGTTGCAACACCGAGGAACTGCCTCTGGAAGCAACATCAACACAAGAACTGTTTGTCCGGAGCTTCATGAAATGGGTTTCCATGGCCGAGCAGCTGCACACAAGCATGAGATCACTATGCGCAATGCCAAGCGTCGGCTGGAGTAAAGCTTGAAGCCATTGAAGCAGTGGAAAGACATTCACTGGAATGATGACTTATGCTTCACCATCTGGCAGTCCAACAGACAAATCTGGGTTTGGCGGATGCCAGGGAAATGTTACCTGCCCGAATGCATAGTGCCAACTCTAAAGTTTGGTAGAGGAGGAATAATGGTCTATGGCTGTTTCTCATGGTTCGGGCTGGGCCCCTTAGTACCAGTGAAAGGAAATCTTAACGCTACAGTATACAATGACATTCTAGATGATTCTGTGCTTCCAACTTTGTGGCAACAGTTTGGGGAAGGCCCTTTCCTGTTTCAGCATGACAATGCCCCAAGTGCACAAAGTGAGGTCTATACAGAAATGGTTTGTTGAGATCGTGTGGAAGAACTTGACTGGCCTGCACAGAGCCCTGACTTCAAATCCATCGAACACCTTCGAGATGAATTGGAACACCAGGTCTAAAAATCGCCCAACATCAGTGCCCGACCTCACTAATGCTCTAGGCTGAATAGAAGCAAGTCCCCGCAGCAATGTTCCAACATCAGTGGAAAGCCTTCCCAGAAGAGTGGAGGCTGTTATAGCAGCAATGTTCCAACATCAGTGGAAAGCCTTCCCAGAAGAGTGGAGGCTGTTATAGCAGCACTGTTCCAACATCAGTGGAAGGCCTTCCCAGAAGAGTGGAGGCTATTATAGCAGCAATGTTCCAACATCAGTGGAAAACCTTCCCAGAAGAGTGGAGGCTATTATAGCAGCAAAGGGGGGACCAACACCATATTATTGCCCAAGATATTGTCCATATACTTTTGATCATGAAGTGTATTTGGGAAACTGAACGCAATCATGCAGGGGAAATCCAAAAACATTGTTCAGATGACAGTGGATTCAGAGGAGATGCCTCCTTCCCTCGGCTGTGCATGTTTTAACAGAAAACAGCATCATTAAGTGTCCCACACGAGTGATGAATGCTCACCAACGCTTGGAAGAGCACTTTGAGACCTACTTCCCAATCCGTTTGACTGTAATGCTGGCTCAGTTGACATGCCAGTAAGTGGAATCGAAGAACTGATCGAGGCGTCATGTGACCGAATGCATTCACTGGTCACTACGGAGTGGTTTTGGTTCCCTCTGAGCATTAATGCCGCTTTCAAAACAACTGCGAACTCAGAAATCTCCGACTTCCGTTTGTTCAAGACAACTCAGTACTCGGAAACAAACAAGCTCCGACTGGTGAAAAAAACATTTTGAACGGTAATCCAACTCGGGATCTCAGGCCTTTTTCTAGAGGTCAGAATTTCTGACCTGAAGATCACCGATGTCATGATTTGACCTCGTATTTTTCAGAGTTCCCAGTTGTCTTGAAAGCACCAGAAAACCCATGGTAACCTTCGGCAGCTCATATCTGTGTGAAGCTGGGTTTAGCGCGCTCGTCTGCATTAAAATAAAATATCGATCCAAGTTGGATGTGACAGCAGAGATGAGGTGCACACTGTTGACCACGCCCCCTGACTTTGAGAACCTCAGACACGACATGCATCAAGCACACCCATCTCATTAGTGGTGGAGAGATAAGATACATACTTTTAATGTGGCTATGACAATCAATTTGTCTGACATAATGTGACGGTGAGTTGAGAAGACAATCAGAAATACTGTTAGATTGTTTTTCAATTGACTGCCATAGCCCCAAATAAAAAAACACTGGCTGTTAATTACATTTTTTTACATGGTTGGGGGTCGCAATAATTTAACAGGGTTGTACACGACCATGCTATTATCCCACACACAGTCTTCTGTGGTTCATATGAACCACGAAATTAGTTGTCTTTCTCCAGTTCAAAGTTTTTCATTTCTGGGAACTAGAGTAAAATTACGAATCGCCCTGTCTGTTGCCACAGAGGGGGCCATTTTTCACAGCTGTCTGTCCCATTCCCAGCTAGGTTACAAGGTGCTTTGTCACCAGGAACTATGACTGGTCGGTAGTGTAATCTCCATAAACGTTTTTTCTCCTGGGTTTATTTTTAATGTGTGCGGTCCACCCTTCAGATGGCACTTCACGAGAGGCTCGCTGTCTGCTCCGGCCAATGGTGACCAGGCACAGTGTTGCCCTGGATCATGCGAACTGTGACGTCAGGGTACTGGCTACAATTTGTTGTGCTTCACCCATGCTTCTGATGCTCAGGCGCTTTCCCCTGCTTGCCTGGTCAGAACCAACAATACGTCAATGGTGGCATGCATCAGAGCTCTGTTACCCGACCTGACCTGGGAAAATAATTAGCATGTCTGTTACATTTCTACCAAATCAGTTGAAACAAGCTATATTCTGTACGAGGAGAGGAGGACAAGGAGAATGACATCTTAAAAGCAGAAAAAACACAAAAACCGTCAACTTAGAAGTTCTAACAGTCATTCAGAGTGATGAAAAATCAGAAAATAACAATGATGTTGAAAACGATGGAAGATATTCCCATGACTGACAGAGAGAGACGTAATTAAAAGGTGTATGATGGATCGGTCTTGGTTACCAATCCGTCGCCACGGCCCGCAGATAAAAATTCTAATCAGAAGTGACTGCAGTGTGAAGGACAGGGCATGAAAGACAGACTGATTGCTTATACAAAGCGTCACTTCAAATTCACAGACGGAGATCACACACACACACACACACACACACAGAGAGCTAGATCATCAGTAAGAAGGTATTAAAATGACTCAATGACTTTACATAGAACACTCATATTATAAGTCAGAGGCAGATAATTGAGTGTTATGCTAATGATTGTTTTATAAGTATTAGGCCTACTCTGGTATGGAGACACACATGGTATTCCTTTTCATAATTTTTCTTCAGGAGTCATTTTCAGCTTGGACAAGGTAAACTAATAAAAATGTAAGTTGCTCATGGCATTAAGGATAAACAAATGTAGCCAATCAGTGTAAAATACTAGAAGGGTACCAGGGGGCATAGGTTTTTATTATATACATGATATGTGCAAATACTAATACATATTCATTCATCTGTTGCTACAGTATCAATAAAACGCCCACTGTCAAACCATAGCTGTTTAAATACTTTGGGATTATGGCAATGATTTGATCGACGTCCCCAGAGTCAGATGAACTTTTATCTGACTCTGGGGAAGTAGAAAAAGGGCTTCATTGTGAAAATCCTGAAGTATCCCTTTAAAGTCCTTTTGTTCACCTGACCTAGAATTCCTTACAATGAAATGCCGACCACATTATCTACCAAGAGAATTCTCTTCGATCATAATCACAGTCGTGTAAATCCCGCCCCAATCAGACACATCGACGGCCCTGAAAGAACTTAATTTGACTCGATGCAAACTGGAAACCGCATATCCTGAGGCAGCATTTATTGTAGGTAGGGATTTTAACAAGGCTATTCTGAAAACAAGGCTCCCTTTTATCAGCATATCGAATGTGCGACCCAGGCTGGCAAAACCCTGGATCATTGTTATTCTAACTTCCGCGACGCATATAAAGCCCTCTCCCACCCTCCTTTCGGAAAATCTGACCATGACTCCATTTTGTTGCTCCCAGCTTATAGACAGAAACTAAAACAGGAAGCGCCCGTGCTCAGGTCTGTTGGGCCGACCAATCGGATTCCACGCTTCAAGATTGCTTCGATCACATGGACTGGGATATGTTCTGCATAGTGTCGGACAATAACATTGATGAATACGCTGATTCGGTGAGCGAGTGATGTTGTACCCACAGCATCTATTAAAACATTCCCCAACCAGAAACCGTGGATTGATGGCAGCATTCGCGCAGAACTGAAAGCGCAAACCACTGCTTTTAATCAGGGCAAGGTGACCGGAAGCATGACCGAATACAAACAGTGTAGCTATTCCCTCCGAAAGGCAATCAAACAAGCTAAGCGTCAGTAGAGACAAAGTAGTCGCAATTCAATGGCTCAGACACAAGAGGTATGTGGCAGGGTCTACAGTCAATCACGGACTACAAAAGTAAAACCAGCCCCATCGCAGACCACGATGTCTTGCTCCCAAACAAACTAAACAACTTCTTTGCTCGTTTTGAGGACAACACAGTGCCACTGACACAGCCCGCTACCAAAACCTGCATGCTCTCCTACACTGCAGCCAACGTGAGTAAAACATTTAAACGTGTTAACCCTCGCAAGGCTGCCGGCCCAGACCAGCTGGCTGGTGTGTTTACAGACATATTCAATCAACCCTTATCCCAGTCTGCTGTCCCCACATGCTTCAAGAGGGCCACCATTGCTCTTGTTCCAAAGAAAGCAAAAGGTAACTGAGCTAAATGACTATCGCCCCGTAGCACTCACTTCCGTCGTCATGAAGTGCTTTGAGAGACTAGTCAAGGACCATACCCTAGACCCCACTCCAATTTGCTTATCGCCCATATAGGTCCACAGACGATGCAATCGCAATCACACTGCACACTTCCCTAACCCATCTGGACAACAGGAAAATCTATGTAAGAATGCTGTTCATCGACTACAGCTCAGCATTTAACACCATAGTACCCTCCAAACTCATCATTAAGCTTGAGAACCTGGGTCTCGAACCCGCCCTGTGCAACTGGGTCCTGGACTTCCTGACGGGCCACCCCCAGGTGGTGAGGGTAGGTAACATCTCCACCCCACTGATCCTCAACACTGGGGCCCCACAAGGGTGCGTTCTCAGTCCTCTCCTGTACTCCCTGTTCACCCATGACTGCGTGGCCATGCACGCCTCCAACTCAATCATCAAGTTTGCAGACGACACTACAGTGGTAGGCTTGATTACCAACAACGACGAGACAGCCTACAGGGAGGAGGTGAGGGCCCTCGGAGTGTGGTTTCAGGAAAATAATCTCACACTCAATGTCAACAAAACAAAGGAGATGATCGTGGACTTCAGGAAACAGCAGAGAGAGCAGCCCCCTATCCACATCGACGGGACAGTAGTGGAGAAGGTGAAAAGTTTTAAGTTCCTCTGCGTACACATCACGTACAAACTGAAATGGTCCAAACACACAGACAGCGTGGTGAAGAAGGCACAGCAGCTACCTGCCCTCCAGGACACCTACAACACCCGATGTCACAGGAAGGCCAAAAAGATCATCAAGGACAACAACCACCCAAGCCACTGCCTGTTCACCCCGTTATCATCCAGAAGGCCCTTTCACTTGGCTGTGCGAGTTAAACTTTCAATTGGTCGCAGAGGTGCACATTCTACCTGGTCACCCGAATCAAAACATCCTCTTTCAGGCCTCCCAAAGGTGGCGCAGTGGTTAAGGTACTGCAGCGGCAGCTGTGCCACCAGAGACTCTGGGTTCGCGCCCAGGCTTTGTTGTAACCGGCCGCGACCGGGAGGTCCGTGGGGCGACGCACAATTAGCCTAGCATCGTCCGGGTTAGGCCGGTAGGGAAATCCCTGTCTCAATCGCGCACTAGCGACTCCTGTGGCGGGCCGGGCGCAGTGCGCGCTAACCAAGTGCACGGTGTTTCCTCCGACACATTGGTGCGGCTGGCTTCCGGGTTGGATGGCGCTGTGTTAAGAAGCAGTGCGGCTTGGTTGGGTTGTGTATCGGAGGATGCATGACTTTCAACCTTTGTCTCTCCCGAGCCCGTACGGGAGTTGTAGTGATGAGACAAGATAGTAGCTACTAAACAATTGGATATCACAAAATTGGGGAGAAAAATGGGTAAAATTCTAAAATATATATTTTTTATCCTCTTTCTTAGGCAGATAAAACATTTGTTCAACAGTAAAAACATTTGTTCAACAGTAAATTGCACTATCCTCATGTCATTTCAACGTGGATAATTGGGTAATATTTGGTTGAGACATTGATCAATGACATTACAACCCACTCAAAAAGACAGCCAAAAGTTTGTGGAATTTACAATGCGTTGTCACTATGCTTTCAAACATCTAAAAGCACAACCAATTGCAATGGAAAAACAATGTGTGATTTTTTGGTTTAGTTGTCTCCCGAATGTCTATCACTGCGCTTTCAACCATTTAAAAGCAGATTATTGCCGCAATTGTGAAGATCTCCACAGACCTGCGACGATCTATGCATGCTATCGTGAACATGCACACTTTCTATGATTAGATAAGACATGTATAGTTACAGTAACCTCTAAATGTGGCTATAGATGTGCTACTCATTTTAAAGTTGAATGTTACATTAGTTTGTAAAATACCTTTAGGCTATTTACTGTACTACAAAAGTAATATTGAATTGTGTTTGGTTGACTACACAACCAAATAACAACATTTGAAGGAGATTTATGTTCTGCTCTAATAGTTCCATCTGTGCCACTGACTTAGTCTGGCTTTAATTCCAGTTTGTCTACATAATAATTAATAATCTATATGTTGGATTCACGCATCCATCTCAACCAAAATCCAAATGAAAGAATAGGACTAAATCAAACTTTAAATACACTTAAAATAATGTTCGATTTAGTCCTGTTCTTTAACTTAGATTTTTGATTGAGATGGAGATGGAGATGTGAATTGAGATGGATATGTCCAACATACTGTAGCAATTATTGATTGAGATGGAGATGTGAATTGAGATGGATATGTGAATTGAGATGGATATGTCCAACATACTGTAGCAATTATTAATTTGCAGTCAAACTGGAATTAAAGCCAGACTAAGTCAGTGGCACAGATGGAATTATCCAAGCAATTATCCTTCAAAATGTCGATATTTGGTTGTGTTGACAATCAAACACAATTAGCATTACATTTGAAATCAACCGGAGCTAGGCCCCCTAGGGCTATTGTATTGTCTATTGTTTTTATTTATTCTGGGTTAACTGAAACAATAGCTCTTAATTACTACAAATGCTATATAGGCCTAAATACATTTGACATATGAGTGGTAAAGTATGGTCACATTTCATTTGGAATCAATAGCAACAGTGAATCTATTTAGTTTCTTTTTAAACTAATCATTCTCACGATAGCATATTGATAATATCAGTGACATTTCATAGCTAAGCAAGGCTGGGTTTGATTAAAATGGTCTAAGGCACTGCTGTGTAGTGCTTGAGGTGTCACTACAGACCCGGGTTCGATCCCAGGCTGTGTCACAACCGGCCGTGACCGGGAGTCCAATAGGACAGTGCACAATTGGCCCAGTGTCGTCTGGGTTAGGGGAGGGTTTGGCAGGGGGGGTCTTTACTTGGCTCATTGCGCTCTAGCAACTCCCTGTGGCAGGCCGGGCGCCTGCAGGCTGACCTCGTCATTAGTTGAACGGTATTTCCTCCCAGACATTGGGTTAAGCGGGCTGGTGTTAAGCTTTTGGGTTAAGTGTGCGGGTGTTAAGAAGCGCGGTTTGGCGGGTCATGTTTCGGAGGACGCATTACTCAACCGTCGCCTCTCCCAAGCCCGTTGTGGAGTTGCAGCAATGAGACAAGATCGAAATTGGGGAGGGAAATAAAATACCTGGATGGGACACCAAAGGGTAGCTGTTGATAGATCAATTCTGACACTGTATATGTTGTATATCAGATGTTGCTTTAAAAAGGTACAAATTCAAAATATTTTATACAAAGTTTCTCTGTTGAAATTTGGTTACCATGATGACATAATCCTGTGGTTGACATTTGGTTACCATGATGACATAATCCTGTGGTTGACATTTGGTTACCATGATGACATAATCCTGTGGTTGAAATTTCACCATCAAAACAACAGTTGATGACTTTTTTCAAATCCAATGTATTTTCCAAGTCAAAATATAAAATTACACTGAAACAACATTGACTCATCCAGTTTTGCCCAGTGGGAAGTGTCTGCCCTGCCACTGTGCCTGCCTGTGTTGCTGGGGCTGACTGCTGTAATGAGGGAGCCTCTCACACTAAATCAAATCGTATCGGTCACTCTCACACACACACACACACACGTGTTTAGCAGATGTTATTGCGGGTTTAGCGAAATGCTTGTGTTTATAGCATCGACAGTGCAGTAATGTCTAACAAGTCATATCTAACAATTTCACAACAACCCCAATACACACAAACCTAAGTAAAGGAATGGAATTAAGAATAAGAATATAAATATATGGACGAGCAATGTCAGAGCGGCATAGACTAAGATACAGTAGAATAATATAAAATACAGTATATACATGAGATGAGTAATGCAAGATATGTAAACATTATTAAAGTGATTAGTGTTCCATTTATCTCCCCTCTGCTGTGCACCTCGTGATTGAATAACTTTCCAAAATGTAATTGCAGGGGTAAAAGAGAGGATGGTCTCAGCATTCTGTAGGTATAATTTTCATGTATTTTATTTTGCTGATAGATTAATACATGGCTACTGGCAGTTGGTGTTATAGACTTCGTGATCTTGTTAAAGTGTTTTGAGTTGGTGAATTAGCACCAATTGAAATGGGCCTATATACACTGCTCAAAAAAATAAAGGGAACACTAGAATAACATCCTAGATCTGAATGAATGAAATATTGTTATTAAATACTTTTTTCTTTACATAGTTGAATGTGCTGACAACAAAATCACACAAAAATTATTAATGGAAATCAAATGTATCAACCCATGGAGGTCTGGATTTGGAGTCACACTCTAAATTAAAGTGGAAAACCACACTACAGGCTGATCCAACTTTGATGTAATGTCCTTAAAACAAGTCAAAATGAGGCTCAGTAGTGTGTGTTCTCCACATGCCTGTATGACCTCCCTACAACGCCTGGGCATGCTCCTGATGAGGTGGCGGATGGTCTCCTGAGGGATCTCCTTCCAGTCCTGGACTAAAGCATCCGCCAACTCCTGGACAGTCTGTGGTGCAACGTGGCGTTGGTGGATGGAGCGAGACATGATGTCCCAGATGTGCTCAATTGGATTCAGGTCTGGGGAACGGGTGGGCCAGTCCATAGCATCAATGCCTTCCTCTTGCAGGAACTGCTGACACACTCCAGCCACATGAGGTCTAGCATTGTCTGGCATTAGGAGGAACCCAGGTCCAACCGCACCAGCATATGGGGGTCTGAGGATATCATCTCGGTACCTAATGGCAGTCAGGCATTTTGCAGGGCTCTGGCAGTGCTCCTCCTTGCACAAAGGCGGAGGTAGCGGTCCTGCTGCTGGGTTGTTGCCCTCCTACGGCCTCCTCCACGTCTCCTGATGTACTGGCCTGTCTCCTGGTAGCGCCTCCATGCTCTGGACACTACGCTGACAGACACAGCAAACCTTCTTGCCACAGCTCGCATTGATGTGCCACTCCGTCTCATGCTACCACTAGAGTGAAAGCACCGCCAGCATTCAAAAGTGACCAAAACATCAGCCAGGAAGCATAGGAACTGAGAAGTGGTCTGTGGTCCCCACCTGCAGAACCACTCCTTTATTGGGGGTGTCTTGCTTATTGCCTATAATTTCCACCTGTTGTCTATTCCATTTGCACAACAGCATGTGACATTTATTGTCAATCAGTGTTGCTTCCTAAGTGGACAGTTTGAGTTACATTGTGAGGTTTAAGTGTTCCCTTTATTTTTTTGAGCAGTGTATATAGATAGGCTAGACTGCATTGTCTACATAATGAAACAAACCCTAGTAAGCTATTGTTTTGACGGTGGATGATTGTATTATTTGGCATTAATGGACTGTTTTTACGCAGCACAGACTTTCTCTCTCGATATATGTCCGATTTTGTCTATTGTCTGAGATCAATCCAAATTTGCAAATGGCCACATGATAGCCTTAAGACCGATGACCCTCCCCAGAGCTTCTGGGAGCACAAATGATCTCCTGAACACACATGTGCAGCTTACTGTGTAGTACAGGATTCGTCAACAGGGACTTCATTGGCAAGCAGACCAACTGACTGGAACTGCTGGCATAGGCCTATATTGACACTATTCAGAGATATGACGACAGATATTCAATCTGTCAATAAGCATTTACAAACACACAGAAAAATGATCACCTCTATGTACCCAAGGGTGTTGCAAATTAAGCCAAGTCAGAATGCTTGATGTAGAATCACGTTGTTCTCTGCCCATAAAACTAGAGATAATAACACGAGAAGATGTAATACACAACTCCAGGGGACTATAAACATTGTTGTTTCTCAATGAGGGACACTAAACAGGCCAAAAAAAATAGAAAGTGTCCTCTGAGGTGGCCACAATAACAAGAGTTCCCTTGGAATAAGCATGACTGTTTATGGCAGAAGAAGTACAACAGTAAGGTCGCTGAACAAACGTATTGATTTAAAATAAAACGTAGTTTCCAAATCAATTGTGTACTAGGCTCTTGGGTGTTGTCCAACCTTTTGTTCATGAAACAATCCAAAGCCTTGGCATTTCACTGCATTCTCATTTCATTACACTGTTCTGTATCATAAACAAAATGTCACTTGTCCCATCCTGAACTATATATATATATATATAAAAGTGGACACACCTATGCAATTCAATGTTTTTCTTTATTTGTACTGTTTTCTACATTGTAGAATAATAGTGAAGACATCAAAACTATGAAATAACACACATGGAATCATGTAGTAACCAAAACATTTTAAACAAATCAAAATATATTTTATATTTGAGATTCTTCAATGTAGCCACCTTGGTAACAGGTTTGCACACTCTTGGCATTCTCTCAACCAGCTTCATGAGGTAGTCACCTGGAATATATTTCCATTAACAGGTGTGCCTTGTTAAAAGTTCATTTATAGAATTTCTTTCCTTCTTTTTTGCGTTTTAGCCAATCAGTTGTGTTGTGACAAGGTAGGGTTGGTTGGTATACAGACGATAGCCCTATTTGGTAAAAGGCCAAGTCCATATTATAGCAAGAACAGCTCAAATAAGCAAAGAGAAATGACCATCATTACTTTAAGACATGAAGGTCAGTCAATACGGTTAATAACAAAAAACTGAAGAAACGATTAAAGTTTCTATGATGAAACTGTCTCTCATGAGGACAGCCACAGGAAAGGAAGACCCAGAGCTACTTCTGCTGCAGAGGATACGTTCATTAGAGTTACCTGTCTCTCATGAGGACAGCCACAGGAAAGGAAGACCCAGAGCTACTTCTGCTGCAGAGGATACGTTCATTAGAGTTACCTGTCTCTCATGAGGACAGCCACAGGAAAGGAAGACCCAGAGCTACTTCTGCTGCAGAGGATACGTTCATTAGAGTTACCTGTCTCTCATGAGGACAGCCACAGGAAAGGAAGACCCAGAGCTACTTCTGCTGCAGAGGATACGTTCATTAGAGTTACCTGTCTCTCATGAGGACAGCCACAGGAAAGGAAGACCCAGAGCTACTTCTGCTGCAGAGGATACGTTCATTAGAGTTACCTGTCTCTCATGAGGACAGCCACAGGAAAGGAAGACCCAGAGCTACTTCTGCTGCAGAGGATACGTTCATTAGAGTTACCTGTCTCTCATGAGGACAGCCACAGGAAAGGAAGACCCAGAGCTACTTCTGCTGCAGAGGATACGTTCATTAGAGTTACCTGTCTCTCATGAGGACAGCCACAGGAAAGGAAGACCCAGAGCTACTTCTGCTGCAGAGGATACGTTCATTAGAGTTACCTGTCTCTCATGAGGACAGCCACAGGAAAGGAAGACCCAGAGCTACTTCTGCTGCAGAGGATACGTTCATTAGAGTTACCTGTCTCTCATGAGGACAGCCACAGGAAAGGAAGACCCAGAGCTACTTCTGCTGCAGAGGATACGTTCATTAGAGTTACCTGTCTCTCATGAGGACAGCCACAGGAAAGGAAGACCCAGAGCTCCTTCTGCTGCAGAGGATACGTTCATTAGAGTTACCAGCCCATATAAATACTTCACAGAATTCAAGTGACAGACATTTCAACAGCAACTGCCGAAGATAAGTTCATTAGGGTTACCAGACTCAGAAATTCTTTCCCAAATAAATGCATCACAGAGTTCAAGTAACAGACACCTCTCACCATCAACTGTTCAGAGGAGACAGCGTGAATCAGGACTTCATGGACTAATTGCTGCAAATAAACCACTAATAAAAGGACACCAATAAGTAGAAGAGACGCTTGGGCAGAGAAACACGAGCAATGGACATTAGAACCGACGGAAATCTGGTCTGATGAGTCCAAATTTGAGATTTTTGGATCCAACCGCCGTGTCTTTGTGAGATGCAGAGTAGGTGAACGGATGATCTCCGCGTGTGTGGTTCCCCCTGTGAAGCATGGAGGAGGTGTAATGGTGTGTGGGTGCTTTGCTGGTGACACTGTCAGTGATTTAATTTAGAATTCAAGGCACACTTAACCAGCATGGCCACCACAGCATTCTGCAGCGATATATCCCATCTGGTCTGCACTTAGTGGGACTATATTTTGTTTTTCAACAGGACAATCACCCAACACACCTCCAGGCTGTGTAAGGGCTATTTGATGAAGAAGGAGAGTGATGGAGTGCTGCATCAGATGACCTGGCCTCCACAATCATCCAACCTCAAACCAATTGAGATGGTTTGGGATGAGATTTTATTTTAAAAAATAATTTCACCTTTAATTATCCAAGTAGGCCAGTTGAGAACAAGTTCGACCTGGCCAAGATAAAGCAAAGCAGTGCGACACAAACAGAGTTACACATGGGATAAACAAACGTACAGTCAATAACACAATAGAAAAATCTATGTACAGTGTGTGCAAATGTAGTACGATTAGGGAGGTAAGGCAATAAATAGGCCACAGAGGCAAAATAATGACAATTTAGAATTAACACTGGAGTGATAGTGATGTACAAGTTGAGATAATGGGGTGCAAAAGAGAAACAAAAAAATTATTTGGGGATGAGGTAGTTGGGTGTTGGACCGCAGAGGGGAGGAAAAGCAGCCAACAAGTGCTCAAGCATATGTGGGACCTCCTTCAAGACTGTTAGAAAAGCATTCCAGGTGAAGATGGTTGAGAAAATGCCAAGAGTGTGAAAAGCTGTCATCAAGGCAAAGGATGGCTACTGTCATGACACTCCTGGTCGAGGATCCAAGGCCTCAGATCAGCTTGGCAAATTGCTGACCGATATCCAGACCCCCCTCTCTCCTACAGGAGAAGAGATGGGAGGGGGTTGGGACGGGTTTTATGACACCTTCACACTGTCGTAAATCAAGTGAGAGAGAACTCTCCCTTTGGTCTCTAGTATCAAGATTGGAATGTCTTTGTTACAAAACCTCTAACGTAAAAAAAAAAGTGAATATTGGAACAATATTTGAGTAGGTGTGTCAACTTTTGACTGGTACTGTATAAACTTGTCACTCCAAGCAATGCCAAGCATGTCAGCATAAGCAACAACTATTAGTTGTTATCAACCTCATTGAACCAACCAAGAGCTTTATTGGGATTCTCTTGTCCTGCCACATTGACAGCCAAAAATCTCTAGGGCCCAGCTACCGTAGTGTCCCTTCCAGATCTGGACTCTAAACCCTGGTAACAACACAACACACCATGGGGGATCTCATCGGGCCAGCTCTGCCCTCAGGGTTTTGGAGAGTCTACAACTCTCCTCACAGCATCTCTAATTAGCTGTCAGAAAGCCCCACTGAACTGTCCATTCACGTTTTTGGCAGCGGAGGGTGGAGAGGTAGCAAGTTACATAAGCCCCTGGGAAGCGCTGCATGTCAGGGAGAGGGAAATTGATAAGGGAAGGCTAGACGACAAAGACCACAGAAGTTTGCCTGTGGTCTTTGTCGTTTTTTGTTTGTTTGTGTAATAATCGGGTGCCAGAGGATTAGACACGTGGAAATGAGGATGCGTTAGACACCTCGGAAAGGTGTTCCTGTGGCATTGGCTTCCCTCCTTGGCGGTCATGCAGGCTTGGAGACAAAACATTTGTGGGGAGACTTGCTATCATGGGCCAAACACCAAGACAGTCGTGAAGAGGGCATGACAACGCCTATTCCCCCTCAGGAGACTGAAAAGATTTGGCATGGGTCCCCAGATCCTCAAAAAGTTGCATCATCGAGAGCATCCTAACCAGTTGCTTCCAACCATAAGGTGTTACAGAGAGTACTGCATACGGCCCAGTACATCACTGGGGCAAAGCTTCGTGCCATCCAGGACCTCTAAATTAGGAGGTCTCAGAGGAAGACTCCAGTCACCCAAGTCATAGACTATACTCTCTGCTACCGCACAGCATGGGGTACCGGAGCGCCATATCTAGGTCCAAAAGGCTGTTGACCAATTAATCAAATGGCCACCTGGACTTTTTGCATTGACAACCCCCCCACTGTTTATTATCTATGCATAGTCACTTTACCTCTACCTACATCAAAATAAATTCAAATTTTATGTCACATGCACCGAATACAACAGGTGTTACCGTGAAATGCTTACGTACATGTACAAATGACCTCAACTAATCAACTCTCAACTAATCAACTCTTCAATATTATTATATTAATCACGGTAGCTAAATGACATGTTTCTATTGAGTTAAATAAACATGACAATTAATAGAGAGAGAGCCTAAATACAGAAAAAACGAATGAGATGAAGCAGTCATCCCCCTCATGGACTTTCAGTGAAAGAGCCAACGTTGAGGGAAGAGGAGAAGGCAAGCCTTTTGGGAGAGGGAGTTTGATTCATATCCTCGTGGACAATAGTTACTCTCTCCTCCATTAGACAGGGAGCAATACTGTGGCCAACTCACAGTCCACTGCAAAGAAACAATTTGACAAGTAAGGCAACAGAAATAATTCCTTAGCACGAACAGTATCACATTGGCACCAACATGTGTGAGGACCCTGTGTGCTTTATAGTAACTCATTTAAAAAAGAAAATACAATAAGATAAGAAATCACTGAACCCACATTCTTAGAAAAGTAATAACTTCTCATAAAACTGTGTGTGGTCCTGTCAATCCATTCTTCAGTATACCGCTACGCACATTCTGTGGTATAAGCCTTCCCCCTAGCTTGATCCTCTTCATTCAAATTGACTTTTTGCATTGATGGACTTATCCGTTAGTGATCTATGGCCCTGATCTCTGGTCCTCTGAGATATGCCAATTGGAGGTCTGACGAGGAAAGGTAACTAAGGCTTTCTGAAGTTGTTTCTAATACACTGCTATACACTAGTCCATTGCTACTACTGCTATACACTAGTCCAATGCTTGTTTTTTGATTCTGGACTGGTTCGTCATGAGAGTGATACCTGAGACAAGAGTCAGATAGATACTGAGATGGCTAGTTGGCATGTGACTGCTTCATTCCCACTACAACCAGTCAAGTATGCAAACAAGGAGGAGACAGATTCAGTAGAGCTGGTTTGTTCAGTTCAGGTAAACGTATCATTCCTGAAATCCCTCCAGGAATGATACATGTTCCGTTCCGGAAATAAAGCTGATTCACATCTGTGTCCTTTGAGGCATTTTATTGATATCATTGGACATAACAATTATTTGAGCAACAATTATGTGGGTGTGTCAGTTTCTCTGGTGCCAAGACCTTGATTGCATATAATGAGGATCTGGAATCTCTCTGGAGACCAGACATGGGGACACATTGAGTCATTCTGCCCGGGGGAGGTAGTGAGGGGTGGGTAGCGATGGATAGCAGTAGCACTTGCTAAGGATAGACAGACACAGACCAAACTTCAGCAAGCTATGCTCATGGTGCAGTATGGGTGACATTATGAGATTGAGCAAAATGTTGATTTTGTGGCCAATGAATCATTTATTTGTCGATTTCAAATCGACAGTTATTGTCTTGCTTGAAGATCCACGTGTGGCCAAGTTTTCAGCCTCCTGGCAGAGGCAACCAGGTTTTGGCAAAAATATCCTGGTACTGGGTAAAGTTCATAATGCCGTTGACCTTAACAAGGTCCCCAGGACCAGTGGAAGGAAAATAGCCCTACTTTTACAGGTCATGTCTATAGGGTTCTTTTCTGCTCATGCACAACAACAAACCCACCAATATAGAATATACACCGGTATTGATGCACAGACCGGTTTGAATATTTACTTCACCTTACATAATCGTATTTCAATGTTTGGATTGTTTGTTAAAATGTAATAACTCAGTAATTAATCAATTGAAAATTCATGGTCATAGATGATAATAATTAATCAGATTAAGGAAAAAGTCAAGGGATCTGAATAATCTCAGAATGCACTCCGTGTGTGCCATTCAGAGGGTGAATGAGCAAGACAAAGGGGTATGGTGGTAGGCGCCAGGTGCACCGGTTTGTGTCAAGAACTCTGCTGAGTTTTTCACGCTCAACAGAATGGTCCACCACCCAAAGGACATCCAGCCAACATGGCACAACTGTGGGAGATATCCCATGAGACAGCATCCCTGTGGAACGCTTTTGACACCTTGTAGAGTCCATGCCCCGACGAAGTGAGGCTGCTCGGAGAGCAAAAGGGGGTGCAACTCAACATTAGGAATGTTTTCCTAATGTTTTGTACACTCAGAGTGTCTCGTTTTATTTGTAGGAATACTTGGGAACAGATTTCCTAAATTAATGAATTCCTTTTTTTAAATTTTTTTTATAGTATTTGTTAACCAAAAACTAACATCAAAATGACTGCACCTCCAATGCCACATCTGTCAAACTACTCAAGTTTGCTGATGATCCTACCCTGGTCAGTCTCATCTCCGAAGGTGACAAAACCAAGAACAGTGGAGAGGTTGACCGCCTGGTGCAGTCGCAACAACCTGAACTCAACACAGTCAAAACTGTGGAGATGTCCTGCCTCTTCTAAATGAATATAGGGGAAACACAGAGGTCATAAGCTCTGGCAGGTAGGAGCATTGGGCCAAGTTGCTGTATCAAATCCCCAAGCTGACAAGGTAAAAATATGTTGTTCTGCCCCTGAGCAAGGCAGTTAACCCACTGTTCCCTGGGCGCCAATGACGTGGATGTCGATTAAAGAAGACCCCCCCCCCCGCCCACCATGGACACACCATCTTTCAAAGCTTCCCTGCTGGCAGACGGTTTAGGTCAATCATGACCAAAACTACCCAACACCTGAACATTTTCCTCCCCCTGTGCTATGGCCCTCATTATGCAGCCATCGGGCTCATAGGGATTAAGTGACTTTGCATTGGGCCCGAACACTGCACCTTGTCATCAATTACCTCTAATACACCTCTGCACAACACTGTATACGAACTGTCTATATTTGTCACGGCAGCATCCCTCCCTCCTCATACATAAAATAGATATATCCCCTCTATAAATGGTATATTCCCACTGTAATTAGCCTATACACCAGAGTTTCATATTTTATGGTTACTGTTCTGATATTGTATGGCCCTGTCTATATTTGTATGATATCTATGTTGACTTGTGTCTGCATTCTGTTTGTATATTGATTTGGCAAATGTGTCCTTATATTGTTGAACATAAACTCTACAGGCAATTCAAAAGTTCCAAAGTGGGATATCTGCTAGTTTTAAAGTTATGGCCCATTTTATACAGATAAATTGGTGTAACAGTACTCTTCTTGCGTTGTGTACAATCAGTCATCGACACGGAACTCCAATATGTAGCACCAGTCATGTAGCTTTATTCTGATAAGAACGACACAAAATTGCACGTCATGCAATGCACGTCTCACCATCCAACTCTGCACGCACGCACGCTGGTTTGGTGCTTGTTCACTGGGATAGTTACCAAAATAATACAATTACAATATACAATATAATATCTTTAACAATGTACCTGATAGGAACGGCACAAAATTGCACGTCATGCAATGCACGTCTCACCATCCAACTCTGCACTCATTTAAAATCATCACTTGAGAGTATAAAAATCACTTGATGTACAGTGCTTGGCAACCAACAACTTACCGCTGGTTTGGTGCTTGTTCACTGGGACGATTCTAACTGCAACATCCCCCCTCGTAAGCAAGCTACGCAAACCAGCCAATAAGATACCATGTTGAGTAGGTGAAGGCAAGACAAACTCAAACCAAAAACCCATTGGCTTAACAATAAAGTGGCAAGTGGAATCACCAATATAACCCTGTTACATTGGCATAATAGGCAATGTAACCAATTACAGCCCTTTTTATTTGTATTGTTGCACAGCCTGCAAATCACCAGCAGAGGTTGACCATTTTGAATCCATTTTCACATTCACTCGGTTGGTAATGCTTACAAATTGGATCATAACTCTAAAAGTAACAGAGATCCCACTATGTATTTTTAATATTGTAACGGTTCTCTTGTGGTGAAGGAGAGTCGGACCAAAATGCGGCGTGTAGATTGCGATCCATGTTTAATAAACAAACGTAAAAACACAAATCAATACAAACACTACAAAAACAAAGAACGTAACGAAAACCGAAACAGCCCTATCTGGTGAAAACACAGAGACAGGAACAATCACCCACAAACACACAGTGAAACCCAGGCTAAATATGGTTCCCAATCAGAGACAATGACTAACACCTGCCTCTGATTGAGAACCATATCAGGCCAGACATAGAAATAGACAAACTAGACATAAAACATAGAATGCCCACTCAGCTCACACCCTGACCAACCAAAACATAGAAATATACAAAGTAAACTATGGTCAGGGTGTGACAAATATGCCTGTCTACAACCCTGGTCCTGGAGAGCTACCGTCCTGTAGGTGTTCACTCCAACCCTAATCTAGCACACCTGATTCTAATAATTAGCTGGTTGATAAGCTGAATCAGGTTAGTGACAACTGGGGTTGAAACAGAAACTTGCAGGAGGGTAGCTCTCCAGGAACCGGTTTGGAGAGCCCAGCAGTGGAGTATATTATGTTCAACAACAAAATTGTTTTTTTCAATAAAAATGTTTATATTTTTCAATATTCATAAACGAATGCAAGAAAATTGCTATTGGAATCAAAATACTGCTCGTATTACAGAGCAAGTGGTAAAGCTTCACACCAAATGTAGCTTTGTAGCACCTACAGATAAAACATAATGGAGTCTTAAAAGGGTCCTGGTTAAGGCCAAAATGTAATAAATATGCCAAACATAACTAATTGTGTCTCCATTATGCTTTTACATACAAATGTCAAATTTATGTCTCAACAATCCTTCCTCCAGAAGGACTATTATTTGGATTAAATGTCACCCTGGTTTCGTGAGGAATCACTCATGAGCGCTGTGAAAGGCATTTTTTTTTTTTTTGCCTCAGTGTGCAAATCAGCCCTGTTCTTGGTAAGCAGGGTGGGCTTTTTTCCCCTTTTCTACGTCAAGCCTCAACCCAGGGTCAAATAGCGAAGTGTGCTACTACTGTCAGTGTTGCGGGGCAAAGGGAATGCTGAATGAACATCTCACATTGATAAAATGCACACAGTAGCCGATATAAACCACAACGACACCCATACATAAAGTATTACACAAATGTAAGCAAAGACATACAGTATAAGGTGTACCAGTCTCGCAAAGTTATGTTTCACTGTGTGCCTCTCTCTCACTCACACACACACACACACACACACACACACACACACACACACACACACACACACACACACACACACACACACACACACACACACACACACACACACACACACACACACACACACACACACACACACGTTCTTTTTTTTATGTCCCAAGTTCTGTGAGAACAGGAATGTAAGCAAATCTAGGATAGACTAGGACCATGTGACCAAGATATGAAATCCATGTCCAATAATGTGATGGCAGGTCTAGGATAGACTAGGACCATGTGACCAAGATATGAAATCCATGTCCAATAATGTGATGGCAGGTGCATATCAGGATTACATGTGTAGAAAATAAACAGTTGCTGCCTGGCTCCAAGAAGAATCTCGGTACCTGTGAGTGAATTCTTAAAAATATATAAATATATAATATATAATATATAAAGTAAAATGTAACATCCATATATGGCCAGCTATCTAAACTTTAACATTGATTTATCCTGTAAAAAATGTCATTCAATTGGTAACATACATTTTTGTCTTCTTCTAATGCCTCTTAAGTGGAAAGTAATCTAAAAGTAACTGAATGTAATCAGATTACGTTACTGAGTTTGGGTAATCCAAAAGTTACTGATTACAATTTGACAGGTAACTAGTAACTAACGGATTACATTTAGAAAGTAACCTACCCAACCCTGAAAATAACGAATGTACGCCTCGAATATTTACCATAACGAACATCCATCATTCATGACATTTCTGTGGGGGAAAGGATGGAGTGGACACCTGGGGTGTGTTCAGGTTCATTTAACGTTTGCTACGTTATGTACTAAAAGACACCTTTCCCCAAAACCTTATTTAAACTTCTTGATTAGACTTTGAGGTACATTTGGTCAGTTTGGTGGGTGTGGATGGGGTGTGGTTTGAAGCAATGAGCAACGTCTTTAAAAAGGCAGCGGAGAGTTCCCCAACCCCTCACCGTTTTTCAACTGATCCTACAGAACAGCACCGTTTCATTTAATTGAACGTTGTAGTACGTTTTTTCGTATTGAATGCAGCCCAGCACTGAGCCCTGTCACAACAAATGAATAACTTAATGGCTACTTTTATTCATTAATTTATGAAAACGCTCTAGAGATGTCTCTGAAATGTTACTTGCCTACATATACATTTGTTTCAAGTTTAAAACGGTTTCATGTCGCCTGGCTCTGGCTTGCAATGGGGCGCTAAACTGAAAAGAAAACGGGTGCATTAATTGGCTATTTAAAAAGCGTTCTCGCTGTGGCTGGGCGTTTGCGCTCACTCACCTTTTGTTGCCTGCGTGCCATATCCGTGGGTTGTTTGGCATTGAATGGGTACGCTATACATCTCAACACAAATACATACATCTGTAGTTTACTTTTCCTCTCCGCTTCCTCTTTCTGAAGTCTTTCCTGTTCATTTTTCACCTGGTCTTCGACAGGAGACTTTTCGGCTTGTGCTTGGTCCGCAGGCGGTCGTTTCTTATGTTTACCTCCTTGACCCGAGGAAGTCGGGGGGTCTTTTGGAACTTGAGTGTCCTCGTTAATTTCTCCCCCCGAGTCTTCGCTGGAGGATGGGTCTAACATGTTTCGCACCGACACAGGTAAACTCCTGACCGCTTCCCTTGAATTGTCTAAACTCCTCGGTGTTTATTGGAGCTGTGACGACTCTTGAGTGAAATGTTTCTTGACATAAATGCGAGGGCGGAGTTTTGAGGAACGTGAGTCGGTGGATTTAGTTTAACGTTAGTCATCTCAGAGAGGAAGAGGCGAGAGGGTTTACTGCGATCAAACTCTGTCCACGAAAATAAGACGATTCATTTTTCTGTAGAGGTCGAATACAAATTATTTATAATTTGCTACTTGAAGCATATTTGATAAAATATGTTTCGTAATGGTTAGGTTGTTACGAGTGCACCGATATAAGTGGACTCAAGTGGCAACTTTGGGGGGGCGACTTTCAGTTGAGCCTATTCACACGTATCTGTCCTCTCATTGGCTAGAAAGGGTCCACCTGATCTCGCCTCCTACCGTCTGCCTTCCATCTTTCGGACATGTATTTCAATTGGTCACTCGACTATATTATCAATATAATAGATAATCCTCTCCTTTGTAAAGACTGCGTTAACTGTGTTGCTGCCGGTACAGTCCGAGGGAGGCAATACAGGTGGGCAACCTGTAGCATTGGCAACACGTGTGCGGTACCTTGCCTCTCAAAGGGGCAACTATGGTACTTTCACTTATACCATGGTATAGTCTGAATCATGGAAATGTACCATGGTTTTAGCTTTTAAGTTGTGTATTTATATATATATTGTGTGTGTGGACACCTTTTAAATTAGTGGATTCGGCTATTTCAGCCACCTGTTGCTGACAGGTGTATAAAATCAAGCACACAGCCATGCAATCTCCATAGACAAACATTTACAGTAGACTGGTCTTGCCTTACATAAGAGCTCATAGACTAACAACATGGAACGTCATAGGATGCCATCTTTTCAACAAGTCCGTTTGTGAAATGTATGCCCTGCTTGAGCTGCCCCAGACAATTGTAAGTGCTTTTATTGGGAAGGCGCAACAACGGCTGAAGTGGTAGGCCACAAAAAGCTTCAGCACTCGGACCACCGAGTGCTGAAGAGCATAAACATTGCCTGTGCTCTGTTGCAACACTCACTACCAAGTTCCAAACTGCCTCTGGAAGCAACGTCAGCACAAGAACTGTTAGTCGAATTGGAATGCCAACTGAGAGCCAGACCTAATTGCCCAACATTCGTGCCCGACCTCACTAATGCGCTTGTGGCTGAATGGAAGCAAGTCCCCGCAGCAATGTCCTCACATCTAGTGGAAAGCCTTTCCAAAAGAGTGGAGGCTGTTAGCTGCAAAGGGGGGACCAACTCCATATTAATGCCCATGATTTTGGAATGAGATGTCAGATGAGCAGGTGGCCACATACTTTTGGTCATGTAGTTTATGATGGTACTGCCATGCACACCTAAATAATACCATGGTATTGCCTCATTTTTACCATGGTTTCATGGAAATACCAAGGTTTTAACCTGCATTATACATTCTACCATATTATGATAAATGGTACCAAGAATTATAATGGTACCATCTGTATTAATTGTCTGTTAACGGCCGTATAATGCATTAAATAAATACCCGCCAACAAGGTCAAGAGGTCAGATTATTATAGGGAACAAAAATGTAACCGCAAAATGAATCGATTTCACAGCTCCATTTGATTCATTGAACAGATGTGAGTTGAGCAATGTCTACATAAGGGTGCAAATTATACACTCACAAAAGCTCTGCCGAATGCCTTGAGGCCGATACGTAAAGCTTAAATGAAAATAAGTGATACTAGCAAGAGCATTGTGCAGGTTTTGTTTTTCCTCTTCTTATTCAACTGTTACCATGCACTAGGCCCTAATCTATGGGTATCACATGACTGGGCATAGGCCCACACACTGGGGAGCCAGCCCCAGCCAATCCGATTTGAGTTTTTCCCCTACAAAAGGGCTTTATTACAGACAGAAATACTCTGCAGTTTCATCAGCTGTCTGGGTGGCTGATCTCCAATCCCGCAGGTGAAGAAGCCGGATGTCAAGATCCTGGGCTTGCGTGGTTACACGTGGTCTCACGCACCATCAACAAAACAAAGGAGATCATGGACTTCAGGAAACAGCAGAGGGAGCACCCCCCTATCCACATCGATGGGACAGCAGTGGAGAAGGTGGAAAATGTTAAGTTCCTCAGCGTACATGTCACAGACAAACTGAAATGGTCCATCCATACAGACAGTGTGGTGAAGAAGGCACAACAGAGCTTCTTCAACCTCAGGAGGCTAAAGAAATGTGGCTTGTCACCTAAAACCCTCAAACTTTTACAGATGCACAATTGAGCAACCTGTCGGGCTGTATCACTGCCTGGTAAGGCAACTGCACCGCCCACAACCGAAGGACTCTCCAGAGGGTGGTGCCGTCTGCTGTTGTTCTGGGATAGATTTGCACTTTTCGCACCAAAGTATGTTCATCTCTAGGAGACAGAACACGTTTCATTCCTGAGCGGTATGACGGCTGCGTGGTCCCATGGTGTTTATACTTGCGTACTATTGTTTGTATAGATCAAATCAAATGTATTTATATAGCCCTTCGTACATCAGCTGATATCTCAAAGTGCTGTACAGAAACCCAGCCTAAAACCCCAAACGGCAAGCAATGCAGGTGTAGAAGCACGGTGGCTAGGAAAAACTCCCTAGAAAGGCCAAAACCTAGGAAGAAACCTAGAGAGGAACCAGGCTATGTGGGTTGGCCAGTCCTCTTCTGGCTATGCCGGGTGGAGATTATAACAGAACATGGCCAATATGTTCAAATGTTCATAAATGACCAGCATGGTCATATAATAATAATAAGGCAGAACAGTTGAAACTGGAGCAGCAGCACGGTCAGATGGACTGGGGACAGCAAGGAGTCATCATGTCAGGTAGTCCTGGGGCATGGTCCTAGTGCTCAGGTCCTCCGAGAGGGAGAGAAAAAAAGAGAGAATTAGAGAGAGCATATGTGGGGTGGCCAGTCCTCTTCTGGCTGTGCCGGGTGGAGATTATAACCGAACATGGCCAAGATGTTCAAATGTTCATAAATGATCAGCATGTTCGAATAATAAGAAGGCAGAACAGTTGAAACTGGAGCAGCAGCACGGCCAGGTGGACTGGGGACAGCAAGGAGTCATCATGTCAGGTAATCCTGGGGCATGGTCCTAGGGCTCAGGTCCTCCGAGAGAGAGAGGAGAGAATTAGAGAACGCACACTTAGATTCACACAGGACACCGAATAGGACAGGAGAAGTACTCCAGATATAACAAACTGACAGATAAAAGTGGTACCTTCTAGCGTTTGGAAATTGCTCCCAAGGATGAACCAGACTTGTAGAGCTCTACAAAAAAAATTCTGAGGTCTTGGCTGATTTCTTTTGATTTTTACCATGATGTGAAGCAAAGAGGCACTGAGTTTGAAGGTAGGCCTTGAAATACATCCACAGGTGCACCTCCAATTGATTCAAATGATGTCACTTAGCCTATCAGAAGCTTCTAAAGCCATGACATAATTTTCTGCAATTTTCCAAGCTGTTTAAATGCACAATCAACTTAGTGTATGTAAACTTCTGACCCACTGGAATTGTGATACAGTGAAATAATCAATTGTTGGAAAAATTACTTGTAATGCACAAAGTAGATGTCCTAACCGACTTGCCAAAACTATAGTTTGTTAAACAAGACATTTTGTGGAGTGGTTGAAAAATGAGTTTTAATGACTCCAACATAAGTGTGTGTAAACTTCTGACTTAAACTGTATATACTATATTCTATCTATTGCATCTTAGCCTATGCCACTCTGTCATTGCTCATCCATATATATTTGTTGGTTTGTATTAGGAATTTGTTGTGGAATGGTTAGATTTTACTTGTTAGATATTGCTGCACTGCACAAGTATTTCGCTACACTTGCAATAATATCTGCATGTGACCAATAAAATTTGATTTAATTTGTTGTGAGGCCAGTTGGACGTATTGCTGAATTTTCTAAAATGACGTTGGAGGTGGCTTATAGTAGAGAAATTTACATTTAATTCTCTGGCAACAGCTCTGGTAGACATTCCTGCAATCAGCATGTCAATTGCACACTCCCTCAACTTGAGACATCTGTGGCATTGTGTTGTGACAAAAGTGAGCATTTCTGTGGCCTTTTATTGTCCCCAGCACAAGGTGCAATGATGATGTAATAACATATAACATAGAAATAACATTTTGTGCATATGGGACATTTCTGGGCTCTTTTACACGACCGGTCCAAAGTTTTAAAACACCTACTCATTCCAGGGTTTTTCTTTTACTTTTGACTGTTTTCTACATTGTAGAATAATAGTGAAGACATCAAAACTATGAAATAACACATGGAATCATGTAGTAACCAAAAATCTAAATATATACACAAATCTAAATATATTTGACATTCTTCAAATAGCCACCCTTTGCCTTGACAGCTTTGCACACTCTTGGCATTCTCTCACCCATCTTCATGAGGTAGTCACCTGGAATGCATTTCAATGAACAGGTGTGTCTTAAGTTCATTTGTGGAATTTCTTTGTGTGGTCCTCATGAAAACATGGGATCAATATTTAACTGTTGCGTTTTATTTTTGTTGTGTGTGTGTGTATGTATGTAAACTCAGCAAAAAAAGAAACGTCCCTTTTTCAGGACCCTGTCTTTCTAAGATAATTCGTAAAAAACAAAATAACTTCACAGATCTACATTGTAAAGGGTTTATACACTGTTTCCCAGGCTTGTTCAATGAACCATAAACAATGAATGAACATGCACCTATGGACACTAACAGCTTACAGACGGTAGGCAATTATGGTCACAGTTATGAAAACTTAGGACATTAAAGAGGCCTTTCTACTGACTCTGAAAAACACCAAAAGAAAGATGCCCAGGGTCCCTGCTCATCTGTGTGAATGTGCCTTAGGCATTCTGCAAGGACGCATGAGGACTGCAGATGTGGCCAGGGCACAATATTTCAATGTCTGTACTGAGGCGCCTAAGACAGCACTACAGGGAGACAGGACGGACAGCTGATCGTCCTCGCAGTGACAGATCACGTGTAACACCACCTGCACAGGATCGGTACATCCAAACACACCTACAGGACAGGTACAGGATGGCAACAACAACTGCCCGAGTTACACCAGGAACGCTCAATCCCTCCATCAGTGCTCAGACTGTCCGCAATAGGCTGGACTGAGGGCTTGTAGGCCTGTTGTAAGGCAGGTCATCACTAGACATCATCGGCAACAACGTCACCTATGGGCACAAACCCACCGTCGCTGGACCAGACAAGACTGGCAAAAAGTGCTCTTCACTGATGAGTCGCAGTTTTGTCTCACCAGGGGTGATGGTCGGATTCGCGTTTATCGTCGAAGGAATGAGTGTTACACCGAGGCCTGTACTCTGGAGCAGGATCGAGGTGGAGGGTCCGTTATGGTCTGGGGCGGTGTGTCACAGCATCATCGGATTGAGCTTGTTGTCATTGCAGGCAATCTCAACGCTGTGCGTTACAGGGAAGACATCCTCCTCCCTCATGTGGTACCCTTCCTGCAGCCTCATCCTGACATGACCCTCCAGCATGACAATGTCATCAGCCATACTGCTTGTTCTGTGAATGATATCCTGCAAGACAGGAATGTCAGTGTTCTGCCATGGCAAGAGAGGAGCCCGGATCTCAATCCCTTGGGCACGTTTGGGACCTGTTAAATCGAAGGGTGAGGGCTAGGGCCATTCCCCCCAGAAATGTCTGGGAACTTGCAGGTGCCTTGGTGGAAGAGTGGGGTAACATCTCACAGCATGAACTGGCAAATCTGGTGCAGTCCATGAGGACGAGATGCACTGCAGTACTTATTGCAGCTGGTGGCCACACCAGATACTGACTGTTACTTTTGATTTTGACCCCCCCTTTGTTCAGGGACAGATTATTCCATTTCTGTTAGTCACTCTGTGGAACTTGTTCAGTTTATGTCTCGGTTGTTGACTCTTATGTTCATACAAATATTTACACATGTTAAGTTTGCTGAAAATAAACGCAGTTGACAAGGAGAGGACTTTTCTATGTATGTATGTATGTAATGTATGTATGTATGTATGTATGTATGTATGTATGTATGTATGTATGTATGTATGTATGTATGTATGTATGTATGTATGTATGTATGTGATAGTCAGATGCAGCCGACGATTGTTGGTCCTAGTTTCTGTAACATAAAAGGTAATTAGTTGCTATGAAAAAGGGGTAATACTTTGTTTTAATAGTACAGTTTTTTTTTTTGCTCATGTTTGCTCAGGGTCCCTGTGATGCAAACCTGAAATGTGACATAATGTAGCCTAATCTTTGGCACTTTGTAATCATTGACATTGTTTATAGTCCAGGGGTTTTGTGCTTGTTTAGGCCCGCAGAGGGCTCTCTTGCTAGCCTGCCTAGTCGGTGTGTCAGTTGAGAGAGAGCAAAGCTAACTGAAGAGAGAAGCACTAGATAAACAAAATATTTTAAACATTATCACGGTGAGCGACTTATAAAGCATAGGATATGAAACACCAAGTTAAGTGGAGTATAATGATAATTTTTTGATTCGTTTAATTAATTTATAAAAGTCTGTTAGCATAGAAGCTAAAGTTAGCTCCAGCCAAAGTAGCTTATCATAGTCATGGTGACAGGACTAGATCCGTTTGTAAATTCAGAGTGCCTTGCTCTCTGAGCGCTTTAGAGCGCACACTGGACTCTATTCAGGTTATTCGGCATAACTATGTGTGTGGAAAACATTTAATCACGGGTAAGACGTTTAACTTGTACAGTCTGTTTGTAACTCCACTCACTGCTTGTAGCTGTATAGTCCATTTGTTGTTGGTCTTGGCTAGGTTAATGTTCCGGTCGCTAGCTAGCACTCACTCATGTGGCTGTTAGCACTGACATGAAAAGGGGCATGTGGGAAGCCCTACAATATTAAGTTTGTAGTGAGAACACTTAAGAGCAGGTCATCTTTAGACATGTAGTTTTGCAATTGACTAAAATAAGCATGCAAGAAAATTACATTTGAAACAAGTAACGGTTTTGCTGTGAGCTAAGATAACCAAGGTTGTTTTTCCCACAGGTGGGCGCGGCCCACTATAATTTTGATATCATGGATGATCAGTCCTTGTATCCATAGCTCTGTCTATGAATTTATATTTATCCAGGCCCATCCCTCCAGCTTTTTACCAAAATAACTTTTATTGTTTCAACTGCAAAATTGCCGCTTTAAAACTTCTTATGGCTGCAGGGGCAGTATTGAGTAGCTTGGATGAATAAGGTGCCCAGAGTAAACAGCCTGCTCCTCAGTCCCAGTTGCTAATATATGCATATTATTAGTATTAGTAGCATTTGGATAGAAAACACTCCGAAGTTTCTAAAACTGTTTGAATGATGTCTGTGAATATAACAGAAGTCAAATGGCAGGCAAAAACCTGAGAAAAAAATCCAAACAGGAAGTGGGAAATCTGAGGCTTGTAATTTTTTTAACTCAACCAATATCCCACTGTGTATTGGATAGGGCTATGTTGCTTCCTAGGGCTTCCACTAGATGTCAACCGTCTTTAGAAACTTGAATGAGGCTTCTACTGTGATGTGGGGCCGGATGAGAGCCCTTTGAGTCAGTGGTCTGGCAGAGAGCCAGGTCCTGGTCATGCGCATTTCACATGAGAGCGACCAGCTTTTCTAGAGACAATGTAATTCTCCTGTTGGAACGTTATTGAAGCTTTATGATAAAAACATCCTAAAGATTGATTCTATACTTAGTTTGAACTGTTTCTACGACCTGTAATATAACTTTTTGAACTTCTCGTCCGATGTTCGGCTGGACCTGCACGAGCATTTGGATTTGTGTACTGAACGCCCTAACAAAAGTAGCTACTTGGACATAAATAATGGACATTATCGAACAAATCAAACATTTATTGTGGAACTAGGATTCCTGGGAGTGCATTATGATGAAGATCATCAAAGGGAATATTTATAATGTTATTCCTTATTTCTGTTGACTCCAACATGGCGGATAAAAAGAATTCTGAGCGCCGTTCTCAGATTATTGCATGGTTTGCTTTTTCTGTAAAAAAAATTGAAATCTGACACAGCGGTTGCATTAAGGAGAGGTATATCTATAATTCCATGTGTAACACTTGTATTTTCATCAACATTTATGATGAGTATTTCTGTGAAATTGATGTGGCTATGCCAAATCACTGGATGTTTTTGGAAATAGTGAACTTTAAATATGAACTTTATCAAACAAAACATACATGTATTGTGTAACATAAAGTCCTATGAGTGTCATCTGATGAAGATCATCAAAGTTTAGTGTTTCATTTTATCTCTATTTGTGCTTTTTGTGACTCCTCTTTGGCTGGAAAAATAGCTGGGTTTGTCTGTGAGTTGGTGGTCACCTAACAATCGTTTGTGGTGCTTTCGCTATAAAGCCTATTTGAAATCGGACACTGTGGTGGGATTAACAACAAGATTACCTTTAAAAAGGCATAAAACACATTTATGTTTGAGGAATTTTAATTATGAGATTTCTGTTGTTTTGAATTTGGCGCCCTGCACTTTCACTGGCTGTTGTCATATCAATCCCGTTAACGGGATTGCAGCCCTAAGAAGCTATTTTAAGTCCCATAACACTTGATGGAATGACATTCCGAATGCACTGTATAGGCTGTCATTGACTTGCATTTAAGTAGGCTGTTGCTTCTATGGAAAGTATACAGGCCCCATTACTTTTTCCACATTTTGTGATGTTACAGCCTTATTCTAAAATCGATTCAATTGTCCCCCATCTACACACAATACCCCATAATGACAAAGCAAAACACTGGTTTTTATACATTTTTATAGTTACTTAAGTATTCAGACCCTTTACTCAATTTTTTTAACCCTTATTTTACCAGATAAGTTGACTGAACACATTCTCATTTACAGCCACGACCTGAGGAATAGTTACAGGGAAGAGGAGGGGGATGAATGAGACCATTGTAAACTTGGGGTGATTAGGTGGCCATGATGGTATGAAGGCCAGATTGGGAGTTTAGCCAGGACACCAGGGATAACACCCCCACTTTTACGATGAGTGCCATGGGATCTTTAGTGACCACAGAGAGTCAGGGCACTTGTTTAACGTCCCATCCGAAAGATGGCACCCTACACAGGGCAATGTCCCCAATCACTGCCATGGGATATTGGGATATTTTATTTTAGACCACAAGAAAGGGTGCCTCCTACTGGTCCCCCAACACCACTTCCAGCAGCATCTGGTCTCCCATCCAGGGACTGACCAGGACCAACCATGCTTCAGAAGTAAGCCAGCAGTGGGATGCAGGGTGGTATGCTGCTGGCCTAAATACTTTGTTGAAACACCTTTGGTAGCGATAACCGCATCGAGTCTTGGCACACCTGTATTTGGGGAGTTTCTCCCAATCTTCTCTGCAGATCCTCTCAAGCTATGTCAGGTTGGATGGAGAGCGTCGCTGTATAGCTATTTTCAGGTCTCTCCAGAGATGTCCGGACATTCAGAGACTTGTCTCAAAGCCACTCCCGCGTTGTCTTGGCATGTGCTTAAGGTCGTTGTCCTGTTGAAAGGTGAACCTTCGCCCCAGTCTGAGATCCTGATCGCTCTGGAGCAGGTGTTCATTTAAGGATCTCTGTACTTTGCACTCTTCATATTTCTCTCGATCCTGACTAGTCTCCCAGTTCCTGCAACTGAAAAACATCCCAACAGCATAATGCTGCCTCCACCATGCTTCACCGTAGTGATGGTATTGGCCTGGTGATGAGCAGTGCCTGGTTTCCTCCAGACGTGACGCTTGGCATTCAGGCCAAAAAGTTGCTTCTTGACACACTGCTCACTTAACCCAGAAGCCAGCCAATCGGCAATTCCGATTAATCGGGCGACCTCTAGTAGTAATGCACGTAAAGTTGGTTGGCAATCGATACATAAAGTCCAAAGAAGAAAAAGAAGCCTGAAGGAAGGAGGATGATGAGCACTAATTCAGTGTACCGTTTGATCTGTGGAATAATTGTTGGAGTAGTGGACCTTGTGCATTTCAGGTAAAATAACAACGCAATGTTTATATCCCAGGACAAATTAGCTAGCAACAGCAAGCTAGCTAGATAAATTGCCATACATATTTAATGATTTTTGACCTGTCCCCAAAGTAATATAATTGGTTCAGCGTTTGTTTTGATATTTCAACCTGCTGTCCTGATCGCTTCTGGTGTGGTTGAACAAAATCAACGTGCGCGCGACTAGATTCTATAAAGCGTGCTGAGGGCATAATCAAATTATCCTCGCGATAATGATCATTCTCCTAGAGACCTGTGTCTGACGTCATTTCAATGTTAATCAGGCGTCTCTGACATGACGTGGGTGTGCATGTGTCTGCATAGCAAATCTTTATTTACTGAACATTATCACCCATTAGATTTCATCTTGTGAAGATGGACACCTCTGCCAAAGCCCAAGGAAGCGTGTTCTTTTAAACCGCCTTTCCACGTGCTACTGTATCGTCACAAAAACAGACCCGATAAACATGTGCCTTCTTTCCCTTCAGAACATTCCTACTTCGTTCTTTAACACCGGACCTTTATTTGTAGCTAGCTTCTTAGTGGGTCGATAAATGGTAACCTCAATTGACATTGTAAACTTTGACCCCCAGGTTATTAGACAGACTAATAACGCACAACATTAGACACCAATCTACTCTCCCATTAAACTGGGCTTGTTTACAATAGGGAAATTAGTCGCTTTGGTAAAGTGTTTGGTTTGTCTTATTGTGTTGGAAGGGTTGTCATTTCTATCCGTGTTTGGCTTTTTTAGAGTCCTTGATTTAAAGGGTAACCCTGGAAACCGACATAATTAACCTTTTCTCACATAGTTTCTAAGCAAGAAATGAAGAGGTGGAATGACCACTTGGCCTTTCTATTTTTCATTCCATTCCACACTGGACTCCTACGAACTTTTCAATTAAGGGTTGAAAAAATATTTAAAAGAATATTAAACAGAGTTTATCTTTGTATTATTAAATATTTTCAGCCAGGATAGGTCAATGAACAGGTCTTGTAGGGAATTACACTTTCTTCACCTCTTGAAAAGATAATCACACACCTCAACAATACATTTGGCTTTGGAGGTGATGTCCCTCACCTCACAAAATGAAAGTTGTGTCACCCTGTTAAGGTAAAATATCTGCACTGTAAATGTCTGTGACTTTGTGTCATGAAAAGGACAAAGAGGCTTAACTATCTAAGTGAGTGAGTCTTGTGCGTATCTTGTACGGGAGTGAGTCCTGTACATCTGTAATTAAATGGCCAATCACCTTTCATTTACATGTGGTGAAGTGGGAATCGACATTAAAATAAATAATGGTTAATATGTTTAAGAACTGAACAGAACGGAGTATCTTGACTTGTATTTTACAGAAGGCTTGCAAGGTGACATGAACCTTTTGGATGGAGATTTGATCTTATGCAGAAGTGGCTGTAAAGCCAACCAAGCTGGGAGGATTAATACAATTGCACATCCCTGTAATGTGTAGAGTCAAATTATCATTTTGTAAGAGTCTATTGCTGACACATTTAAGTTGAATGCATTCAGTTGTACAACTGACTAGGTATCCCCTCTGTCATGTTGGTATACAGGGATCGGGAGACAGGCGCAGGAATGCGTAATAGGGTTTTTTATTGACCCAAATTACAGCGTGTCGGGGACAAAGACCAAACAAACACATATACAAAACACAAGGTTGAAACCAAAACAAAAGAGCGAAGAGTACCTTGAATAAATACACGGGACGAGACCCATAACATACACACACACAATGATTCCACACGGGACGAAATCTGTAATCTGCACAATACAAGTGGCACGAAAGCCAAAACAACAAGGCACAGGTACTCACATGACCAGCGGACATTGTAACAATAATCAACCATTAAGGGAGATAGGGGGAATGGCCTGTCCGACGAAGCTGGGGCTGGTCCATCCGGCGCCGCTGCAACTGGGCTGTCCCGACGTCGCCACAACGGGTCCGTCTGACTGCAACTGGCCCGTTCGACGCCGCCGCAACCAATCCGTCCGACGCCACTGCAATTGGCCCGTCTGACAACACAACTTCGGCAGCTGCATCAGGTCCTGATCGACCTGCACTGCATTTAGTAGGCACTAGATTCGATTTTCTTATCAGATGCATGGTCAATGAAAACATTTGCTGCGATGTCGATGAGAACCTATGGCCATGAATGAATGACACAATAAAAGGTTTTGAATATAAGACTTGCTGCGTTACAACACTTCAAACTGGTAACACTTGTATTAAGAGTGTAGCATATTCACCACATCTCACTGGGCAAAAACTGGATGGATCAACATTGTTTCCATGTCATAAATAAAATAAATGCAATGTGAATATGTTGAATTAATGTGGAAAACTGATTGGATTTGCAAAAAGTCATCAACATAAGAGAATTTAGTATTTTTTTCACCCAATTTTTTACCTAAATCCAATGATGGTGAAATGTTTTGTTGAATTCACATTATTTTACAACTCAACCAAAACTAGACATTGAGCTGACGTCTGTGCCTAGTATAAAACAATATAATTTCCCCATTGTTTTGAACATACAATATAGCTCAGTATTTGTATGATTTATTTTAGTATTTTTTGCTCATCTTTATCAAGGGTGCCAATCATTTTGGACCTCACTGTATGTACTGAAAACATTGTCTTTTTGTCTTCTTTTTTTTTTTGTATTTTAGCCTGGTACGACCATCCTGATCTCGCGAACTTACACGTAGATCAGGCTAGTAGTCTTTGACCATACAGTACAAAGCACTGAGAATGACCCTATGCCACCTGACTGTTAATCATTTGGATAACAGATAAGAAATGTGCTTCAATAACTTATTACGGACAGACATGAACACAAAGGTTTTAAATGTTCAATGTCATGTAAAAACAATGTAATAAATACTCCTTTATGAATTTATTAATCAGACCAGAAGATAAGTTTATCACACATAAAAGTGAGCAGTTTGGTAAGGTGGGTATAGTACACTATCACATTGGATTTTGAACATTCTGAATTGCTGGTAAAAATCCTTACCCAAGATCCTTTTAAGGATCTTATGGTTTTCCAGTGTAACACTGTTGTATCTAGCACTGAGGTATGTACCAGCTTCTTACTAAGATCATGCACACAAAGATCCATTCAGATTGTATTTTACAGTATTTATTTAATATCATCACTTCTATCATGAAATCAGACATCCATTTCAAAGTTGCATAAGCCAAACCAGTTCAATGATCATCAAATACACTATTTTTATTTGACATACAAGAGAGATGGTGAGGAAGAGGGGAAAGGGACAGACAGAGACGGGAAGAGGGAGGAACAGGGCTTCACTGCGTGGCCTTGCCACCAGCGGCTTGTGGGATGGTAGTCAGGATCCTGGCTGTCACCGTTTTGATGGGCTTGGCGACTAACAGGTTGCCGTGGGTGGCTGATTGCAAGTCCACTTCCTGGAGGTATTTGGCCATGACAGGGATCTTGGAGAAGTATTTCTTTGCCACTGTGTGTTTGTGTTTAACATTCCGAATGAACACCACTCCATAGGCCTGTCCATGGTCAACAGGGGTTGATACTTTAGACTTTTCCTCCCATCTAGCTAGTGGTATCATAATCTATGATATTATATTGCCTCGACTGATTTTTTTTCTCTCTCTGGTACTCTAATACTATCTCTTAATATAGGTTATGTTTACTTAGTTAAAACAAAATCTGCTGGAGAAACTAGGCAATTCATTTTAAACCCTCAAGTGTGCGGGTGTGTGTGTGTTTACCTTCTCAGTGTTCTCCATTTTGATGTGAGCAGCAGCTTCTCCCTTGGTGAGCAGGATGCAGTTCCAGGGACTCCACTCCCACTGGCAATCCCACCTCACCATTACCAAGTCATGCATGTCGCTCCATGCACTGAGGGCCGACTGGGCCCCCCACACTACATCTACCAGGTACCGCAGGTCCTGCTCCTGTAAGATACACACGACCACAGTCAGACACACACACACACACACACACACACACACACACACACACACACACACACACACACACACACACACACACACACACACACACACACACACACACACCTGCAGCAGGTAGGTAATCTTGGCCTCTGTGTTCCTCTGGGCCTCAGTCTTGCGGAGCCTCCTGAGGATGGTCTTGTAGTGGGAGAAGTCCTCGCGGCGGCGAGCCTCGTTGTCCAGCTCCGAACAACTGCGACACTTGCCTACCAAGCGAGCATTGGCTGTAAGTGCAAAGTCAGTGGAAAGCAGGTAGCGGCTGCAGCCGCGGCAGAAGTAGATGTTCTTCCTCAACTGAGCTGGGTCCTGGGGGACCTGAAGGAGGAATGAGGGGGATTGAGAGGAGGGTGAGGGTCAGAATAATACCGTTTTCTTAATTGGCCTAATTGAATCCACTGGGCGCACACTGGTTAAATCACCGTTGTTTCCACGTCATTTCAATGAAATGACGTTGAACCAATGTGGAATAGATGTTGAATTGACGTCTGTGCCCAGTGGGAAGGTTCAGTAATTATATTTTATTGACAAGAAAATACACCATATAACAACTATACGGTCTCAGATATGTACACTCGATATACAAAAGTATATGGACACCCCTTCAAATGTGTGGATTCGGCTATTTCAGCCACACCGTTGCTGACAGGTGTATACAATCGAGCACACAGCCATGCAATCTCCATAGACAAACATTGATAGCACAATCCCCATCATAGCACTGAGACTGCACTTGTGAAGGTGGTAAGTGACCTTTTAATGGCATCAGACTGAGGCTCTGCATCTGTCCTCGTGCTCCTAGACCTTAGTGCTGCTTTTGATACCATCGATCACCACATTCTTTTGGAGAGATTGGAAACCCAAATTGGTCTACACGGACAAGTTCTGGCCTGGTTTAGATCTTATCTGTCGGAAAGATATCAGTTTGTCTCTGTGAATGGTTTGTCCTCTGACAAATCAACTGTAAATTTCGGTGTTCCTCAAGGTTCCGTTTTAGGACCACTATTGTTTTCACTATATATTTTACCTCTTGGGGATGTCATTAGAAAACATAATGTTAACTTTCACTGCTATGCGGATGACACACAGCTGTACATTTCAATGAAACATGGTGAAGCCCCAAAATTGCCCTCGCTAGAAGCATGTGTTTCAGACATAAGGAAGTGGATGGCTGCAAACTTTCTACTTTTAAACTCGGACAAAACAGATGCTTGTTCTAGGTCCCAAAAAACAAAGAGATCTTCTGTTGAATCTGACAATTAATCTTAATGGTTGTACAGTCGTCTCAAACAAAACTGTGAAGGACCTCGGCGTTTACTCTGGACCCTGATCTCTCTTTTGAAGTACATATCAAGACCATTTCAAGGACAGCTTTTTTCCATCTACGTAACATTACAAAAATCAGAAACTTTCTGTCCAAATATGATGCAGAAAAATGTATCCATGCTTTTGTCACTTCTAGGTTAGACTACTGCAATGCTCTACCTTCCGGCTACCCGGATAAAGCACTAAATAAACTTCACTTAGTGCTAAATACAGCTGCTAGAATCCTGACTAGAACCATAAAATTTGATCATATTACTCCAGTGCTAGCCTCCCTACACTGGCTTCCTGTCAAGGCAAGGGCTGATTTCAAGGTTTTACTGCTAACCTACAAAGCACTACATGGGCTTGCTCCTACCTATCTCTCTGATTTGGTCCTGCCGTACATACCTACACGTACGCTACGGTCACAAGACGCAGGCCTCCAGCTGGAGGCAGGGCTTTCTCCTATAGAGCTACATTTTTATGGAATGGTCTGCCTACCCATGTAAGAGACGCAAACTCGGTCTCAACCTTTAAGTCTTTACTGAAGACTCATCTCTTCAGTGGGTCATATGATTGAGTGTAGTCTGGCCCAGGAGTGGGAAGGTGAACGGAAAGGCTCTGGAACAACGAACCGCCCTTGCTGTCTCTGCCTGGCCGGTTCCCCTCTTTCCACTGGGATTCTCTGCCTCTAACCCTATTGCAGGGGCTGAGTCACTGGCTTCCTGGGGCTCTTTCATACCGTCCCTGGGAGGGGTGCGTCACTTGAGTGGGTTGAGTCACTGATGTGATCTTCCTGTCTGGGTTGCCCCCCCCCCTTGGGTTGTGCCGTGGCGGAGATCTTTGTGGGCAATACTCGGCCTTGTCTCAGGATGGTAAGTTGGTGGTTGAAGATATCCCTCTAGTGGTGTGGGGGCTGTGCTTTGGCAAAGTGGGTGGGGTTATATCCTTCCTGTTTGGCCCTGTCCGGGGGTGTCCTCGGATGGGGCCACAGTGTCTCGTGACCCCTCCTGTCTCAGCCTCCAGTATTTATGCTGCAGTAGTTTGTGTCGGGGGCTAGGGTCAGTTTGTTATATCTGGAGTACTTCTCCTGTCCTATTCGGTGTCCTGTGTGAATTTAAGTGTGCTCTCTCTAATTCTCTCTTTCTTTCTCTCTCTCGGAGGACCTGAGCCCTAGGACCATGCCTCAGGACTACCTGACATGATGACTCCTTGCTGTCCCCATTCCACCTGGCCGTGCTGCTGCTGCAGTTTCAACTGTTCTGCCTTATTATTATTGGACCATGCTGGTCATTTATGAACATTTGAACATCTTGGCCATGTTCTGTTATAATCTCCACCCGGCACAGCCAGAAGAGGACTGGCCACCCCACATATGCTCTCTCTAATTCTCTCTTTTTTTCTCTCTCTCGGAGGACCTGAGCCCTAGGACCATGCCCCAGGACTACCTGACATGATGACTCCTTGCTGTCCCCAGTCCACCTGGCCGTGCTGCTGTTCCAGTTTCAACTGACCTGAGCCCTAGGACCATGCCCCAGGACTACCTGACATGATGACTCCTTGCTGTCCCCAGTCCACCTGGCCATGCTGCTGCTCCAGTTTCAACTTCCACCTGACTGTGCTGCTGCTCCAGTTTCAACTGTTCTGCCTTATTATTATTCGACCATGCTGGTCATTTATGAACATTTGAACATCTTGGCCATGTTCTGTTATAATCTCCACCCGGCACAGCCAGAAGAGGACTGGCCACCCCACATAGCCTGGTTCCTCTCTAGGTTTCTTCCTAGGTATTGGCCTTTCTAGGGAGTTTTTCCTAGCCACCGTGCTTCTACACCTGCATTGCTTGCTGTTTGGGGTTTTTAGGCTGGGTTTCTGTACAGCACTTTGAGATATCAGCTGATGTACGAAGGGCTATATAAATACATTTGATTTGATTTGATAATCTCCACCCGGCACAGCCAGAAGAGGACTGGCCACCCCACATAGCCTGGTTCCTCTCTAGGTTTCTTCCTAGGTTTTGGCCTTTCTAGGGAGTTTTTCCTAGCCACCGTGCTTCTACACCTGCATTGCTTGCTGTTTGGGGTTTTAGGCTGGGTTTCTGTACAGCACTTTGAGATATCAGCTGATGTACGAAGGGCTATATAAATACATTTGATTTGATTGACAGTAAAACTTACTAAAGAGCTCAGTGATTTTCAACATGGCACAGTCATCAGATGCCACCTTGCCAACATGCCAGATTGTCACATTTCTCCCCTGCTAGAGCTGCCCCGGCCACCTGTAAGTGCTGTTATTGTGAAGTGGAAACATCTAGGAGGAGGAACGGCTCAGCCGCGAAGTGGTAGGCTACACAAGCTCACAGAACAGGACCGCCGAGTGCTGACACTCACTAATAAGTTCCAAACTGCCTCTGGAAGCAACGTCATCACAATAACTGTTAGTCGGGAGCTTCATGAAATCGGTTGCCATGGCCGAGCAGCCGCATACAAGCCTAAGATCACCATTCGTAATACCAAGCATCGTCTGGAGTGGTGTAAAGCTCGCCGCCATTGGACTCTGGAGCTGTGGAAACGTGTTGTCTGGAGTGATGAATCACGCCGGAGGAATTAATTCACCATCTGGCAGTCCGACGGACGAATCTGGGTTTGGAGGAGGCCAAAAGAACGTTACCTGCCTGAATGCATAGTGCCCACTGTACAGCTCCCTCAGTGAAGGGAAATCTTAACGCTAAAGCATACAATGTCATTCTAGACGATTCTGTACTTCCAACTTTGTGGCAACAGTTTGGGGAAGGCCCTTTCCTGTTTCAGCATGAAAGGTGTGGAATTACTTGACTGGCCTGCACAGAGCCCTGACCTCAACCCCATCGAACACCTTCAAGATGAATTGGAACGTCGACTGCGAGCCAGGCCTAATCGCCCAACATCAGTGCCCAACCTCACTAATGCTCTTGTGGCTGAATGGAAGCAAGTCCCCGCAGCAATATTCCAACATCTAGTGGAAAGCCTTCCCAGAAGAGTGGAGGCTGTTTATCAAAGGGGGGACCAACTCCATATTAATGCCCATGATTTAGGAATGAGATGTTCGTAGAACAGGTGTCCACATACTTCTGGCCATGTAATGTACCTTGAGCAGTTTGGCCACCTCAGGGTTAAAGGTGGGGGTTTTGATGTATTGGAGGAAGAGGGTGGAGATTCTCTTCCTCAGCCCCTCCAGATTGGTCTCCTTTACCCCCCTCATCAGGAGGTCCGCCTCCCTGTCAATCAACTCCACAATGTTCTGGGTCAGCTTGCAGTCGTGCTCCTGTACAATTATTAAGCATTTTTGTGATTCACAAATTAAAGAATCCTCATAGAAAACAATGGCCAATTGTCAATTCACAATCAATCAGTATGTATATTTCATATCTAAAAACAACTCAAGATGAATATATATTTTCAGTCAGTATGGGTTGAGGGTAAGTGTTCCCACCTTGACGGTGTGTTTGAGTGTGAGCAGCACGTCAAGCCTCTCCTCCTGGTTGAGGTAGTGCAGGTTGATGCTGGAGTACAGATCTCTCAGCTCCTTGGCTCTGATGGTGTACTGGGTGTCCACCTGGGTCATCTTCCCATCGAATGCGCGCCACCTCTTAGGGGCAGCACACTGGCAAATACAAAAATAATATATTGTTTGGTCAAATGTTTTAATTGAAACTGAGAGCCTGCATTGCCTATTCAATGCTATGGAAAACTTTGGGAGAGAATTAATGGGACACCGCACATATCCCAGAGCAGTGGGAGAGAATAGAGGGGACCTTTGACCTTCTCAAGGAAGGCCTGCACGGCCTTGTCGTAATTCCTCTCTCCGGCGGCGATGCGATGGCGTCCGATGGAGGCAATGAGCTGGCTCTCCTGCTCCAGTAGCGCACACAGAGCAGCCTTCCTCTCAGCACCATCCAGAGTGGCATCGATGTGCTCTACCTCCTCTTTCCTCCACTCTGTTACAAACACATTCAGAGGATTTAAACACACACACACACAGTCTTGTACAGCTAACCTTGTGGAGACACACAATTCAGTCCCATTCAAAAACCTATTTTCCCTAACCCGTTCACTTACCCTAACCTTAACCCGATTGGTGCAGTGGTCTAAGGCACTGCATCTCAGTGCAAGAGGCGTGCCTACAGTCCCTGGTTCAATTCCAGGCTGTATCACATCCGGCCGTGATTGGGAGTCCTATAGGGCTGCGCACAATCAGCCCAGCGTTGTCCGGATTTGGCCGGGGTAGGCCGTCATTGTAAATAAGAATTTGTTCTTAACTGACTTGCCTAGTTAAATAAAGGTTACACACAACCCCAAACCTAACCCTTAACATAATTTGAATTCTAACCTTAACCCTAAACCCCCTAGAAATAGCATTTGACCTCGTGAGGACTAACAAAATGTCCCCAGTTGGTAAAAGTCCCTATCCTACCTACCAGAAGTCCCTATCCTACCTGATAGGTTAAACACAAGAATAGTTAAACAAGTCCACTCACACACACACAAACCAGTGGAGGGTGCTGAGGTGAGGACAGCTCATAATAATGGCTGAAACGGAGCGAATGGAATGGCATCATTTGATGCCATTTCAGCTATTCCGCTCCAGTCATTAACACAAGCCTGTCCTCCCCAATAAGGTGCCACCAACCTCCTGTCACACACACACACACACACACACACACACACACACACACACACATATGAGCAGCAGAGGGTGGTCCCTGCTTACTCTCCAGGGCACTGTAGAGCAGGGCAAAGTCGTCCCTGCACTGGGGGTTCATCCTCCTGTGGTACTCAGCCTTGATCTGCTCCTCTTTCTCCTCCCTCTTCCTCCTCCCCTCTCTCTCCATCCAGGCCAGACGCAGCTCCCTGTCCTGCCTCAGCTGGTCCGTCATCCGCTTGGCCTGCCAGCGCCGCGTGTACATCTGCAGAGTGATCACCTATAGGTGGGGGTAAAGGTGTGAGCACAGAGATACAAAGGCAGCTCTGTCTGTCTATGTATAGTTCAGAGGACGTACAGCTCTCAGTCTCCTGCTATGGTACTGGGCGGCAGTGATGTAGGAGCCAGGGGAGATGAGCTTGTCCTCCATGTTGGACACGTAGCAGCCGATCTTGGTCATCTGGGTGGATGTGCTGTTGGTGCACTGCTGGGACTGGCTCTTCACCGTCACTGTCTGAAGGAGAACATTTGGTTGTTCGCATACCTTATGCAGCTCCAGGTGCAAAAAATTATAATGTTTGAAAAATATTTTTGTTTCAAACTTTTTACACATTAAATGCACTATGCCTTATGTGGGTTGAATGCTGTAACGGCAACATTTATTCACATTACTTTAATAAAATATTTCAGTTGTTGTGTATATTACATTTGTTTTATTTGATGACTATTATTTTATTCAACGACATCATGTCCTTTCTATAAGAGCTGCTGCTTATGCTGTCTGACAAAAATCACAATTCCCAATACCAACTATCAATCACTTAGATAATGTATTTTTAGGTAGATACCCCACGAAGCAACTGCTTTCTATCCCTCTCGATCGCTCCTCTCCGTGCCTGCCCCACACAGACCGGACAAGTAGGCACGCAATGGATTATGGTCATTGTTAGTTACCATATTTTCTGTGCTAAACTATGTAGAATATTGGCCTGTTGGAAACTACAACACCCTACTACATTGCACAGTTCGGACTTGATCTGATTTACATTATATATACAAAAGTATGTGGACATCCCTTCAAATGAGTGGATTTAGCTATTTCAGTTACAACTGTTGCTGACAGGTGTATAAAAATCGAGCACTCCGCCATGCAAAATCTCCACAGACAAACATTGGCAGTAGAATGGCCTTACTGAAGAACTCAGTCACTTTCAATGTGGCACCTTCATAGGATGCCACCTTTGCAACAAGCCAGTTCGTCAAATTTCTGCCCTGCTAGAGCTGCCCCGGTAAACTGTAAGTGCTGTTATAGTGAATTGGAAACGTCTAGAAGAAACAAAGGCTCAGCCTCAAAGTAGTAGGCCACACAAGCTCACAGAAGTGCTGAAGCACATAGCTCTTAAAAATCATCTGTCCTCGGTTGCAACACTCACTACAGAGTTCCAAACTGCCTCTGGAAGAAACATCAGCACAAGAACTGTTTGTCGGGAGCTTCATGAAATGGGTTTCCAAATACAAGCCTAAGATCACCATGCGCAATGTCAAGCATTAGATGGAATGGTGTAAAGCTCGCCGCCATTGAACTCTGGAGAAGTGGAAACGCGTTCACTGGAGTGATGAATCATACTTCACCACCTGGCAGTCCAACAGACGAATCTGGGTTTGTCGGATGCCAGGAAAACGCTACCTGTCCAAATGCGTAATGCAAATGCAACTGTAAAGCTTGGTGGAGGAGGAATAATGGTCTGGGGCTGTTTTTCATGGTTTGGGCTAGGCCCCTTAGTTCCAGTGAAGGGAAATCTTAACGCTACAGCATACAATGACATTCCAGACGATTCTGTGCTTCCAACTTTGTGGCAACAGTTTGGGGAAGGCTCTTTCCTGTTTCAGCATTACAACGCCCCCTTGCACAAAGCGACGTCCATACAGAAATGTTTTTGGTCATGTAGTGTATATCTAAGGAAACTGCGCATTGAGCGCACAGAACTAAATGGAATTCAAATAATTGAACCGACATCAGTCAATTAGTTGTTTAAAAAAATTAAATATAACAAATGTCAGTTAATCGCTCACCAATAGTGTGTGTGTGTATGTACCTGTGTATCACGGCTGAAGGTCCCCACCCCCCTAATGGGTTTCCTCTTAGCTATGGTCTGTACAGCTGCATGGTGGTACTCGGTCTCTGTGGCCTTGTGTCTGTAGCCTCCCAGGAAAGCCTTCCTATGGGTGACCCTCTCAATCTCCACCACCACATCCTGGAATGTCTCTGTCTCTGGGAGAGCGGGAGAGCAAGGGGGGGGAGACTGAAATATACAGATAAAGGATACAACGCATATGACTATCATCCATGAAAGCTGGCCCTACAAAAGTATGGTATTGTCTCCCAGAAGACTGGTAGAGAAAGTCTAGTAAAAAAAATACCTGTCTGGACACGGACAGTGATTACGTCAGGCATGTTGTAGTCCTGCTGCGGCTTGACAGGACGGATGGGGTGGTTTTCAGGGTCAGACGAGGTCATCTCCAACTGGATGGTGCCATGAGGCTGCACTCCCAGCTCTATCAGGGTCCTATGGTCCTCTACCATCCTACCTGGATGGAGAAAGACCTAAATCATAATGCATAAACAAAGAAAGTCAAGGCCTTAGCAGTTAGTTGAAAGACTTACCGCTCTGAGAAATCTGTATGAGTTCTGATGGCACTTTCAGCTCAGTTGCGAAGTGATACTTCAACTCCTTGACGGTCAGCCCAATTGCAAAGGCCATCGTCATCATGTGTCCCTCCGGCATCAGCATGATCTTCACTACAATAGAGAAGATAAACAACATGTCCAACACATAATATGATAAAGCAGACAAATGCCCTTCCTATCATGAAACTATTGTGGTCTATAATTATTGTGATACTTTGTAAATCCTCTTTCTTACCAGTGGCTGTTGAGTTCCCAACTTCATTAGAAAAGGTTGTTTTCTTTGGTGATGCTCCATCTTGCATGATGTCCTCAGGAAGGTCCGCTTGAGCTGTCGCCTCCACGGTGTCCTCCTCACCTGATGTCAAAAAAGTTGACTTGTGCACCGTTTCCCCCACCTGCTCGCCAGTTTCAGTCTTTACTCCAGTATCGCTATCTTGTACATCTGGAAGCGGGTGTTCAGTGGTGTTGCTTTCAACCTGAGATTCATCTAATTCTGCTTCAGGACCTATCCCCTCTTTTTTCACATTTTGTTCATCAGCAATCCCGTTGAGCCCCGACGTTTCTGCGTCTTCTTCGGACATGACGCGTAGCTAGTTAGCCGCTGACAGCAATAGTGGGAAACAATACGTTTTTAAGCGTCAGTAAAAGTGAGTGGATTTTGAATTTACTCTCAAAAAGTCGATAAGCAAGCTGGATAGAAGCACGCTAGCTTTTATTTCCCTGTGTATTTTCAACCGCAACCGACTGCTGTTTGTGCAGCAAGTGCTTGGTCGCTGCCATGGTAACGTCCATGTGATCTCTGCTAAAATGTAACCAATGAAATGCCTCTGCCCACAAAGGTTACCAGAGTCCAAGTGGGGACCATCCCTTGCGAAATCAGCATTACAATATTTGAACGTTAATTCATTTCAAGTGAATGGTAGCAGTATATCTTATAATTGGTATTAGTGTGGTAGTTATCAGGTAGCACTACACGATGTTTATCTTTGCGAGCATTTATAGAGTTGACCACACATGTGATGTCTATTTAAAAAAATTGGCGCCCAAATTAATTATTTGGCCTTAAAGTTTTCAGAGATAAATTAAATAAGCTTTTATATATTTCAAAATGTCCTCCTAGTTCAGGGATCAATTACAATGGGGGTGTGACACACAACATGATGAGATTGGCAAATTAGTTGCAAAAAACAAACCAATTGAAGCTTATTATAAAAGCCTACATTTTTCCCATTTGAAGAACTGTATCCACTTCCACTATCCTCCAAGCAACGCGAGCGTTGCAAAATAAATGTAGAAATCTATGTTATTCAATTATTGCACCTACAATGCTCGCGTCTATTTCTGACGCAGGTTGCACTGCAAGTCCTGCCTCTCCCATCTCCTCATTGGTTTAAAGTGTGACTGAAAGACGAACGAACGAGCTCAGTGGTGGTAATGCACCTAATTTATGGAAGTTGCCAATCGCAATATAAAGTAGGATAAATGAGCTAGTAAGTGCAAGCTAACTAGCTTAAGTGCCATAAATGTTTAATGCTTTTCGACCTGTCCCCAAATTAATATAATTGGTTCAGAGTTTTTTATATATTTTAAAGTCTAAAGCGGACCTTAGTCTAAAGTTTAATAATGATGTTATGTACAGTGAGACTAATGGTAAAATGGCTTTCTAAATGAAAACATAGCAAAGTATCAATCTATGTGACATCAAAGGGGGCCAACCAACTTTCTGGTAGAGAATGCAGTGATGCGCTATGCGCTACGCTACGCGCTATGATAAACTGCATCTAATGGCTTTAATGAAGTGGCAGCTGTGTTCATACGCATGACGTCTCCATAGTCTAGGAACAATAGGAACGTCAACTGAATAATCTGCTTTCTACTATTGAACGAGAGACAGCACCTATTTCTTTAAAAGAAGCCCATTGTTATTCTCAGCTTCTTCACTAACTCATCAATATGCTTTTTAAAAGACAGCTTTTCACCTATCCAGATGCCCAGAGATGTGTAAGCACGGACACGATCAATATGGACACCATCCAAAGTGCATATGCTTAAATCATCAGACTTATGTTTATGCACTCTAGAGAACATATACTTAGTTTTACCTGCATTCAGTATTAATTTATAGTCAACAAAGTTTTTTTTGTACAACAATGAAGGCAGACTCTAGTTCAGATAGAGCCTGGTCAACTGTGGGGGCAATAACATACACAACAGTATCATTGGCATTCAAGTGCAGGTTACAATTTTTGACAGACAAGTCAATATTGTTAATATAAACAGTAGAAACTCTGAACTGGTCTGGTCAGATTGGACAGCTCTGCTAAGGTATTTGTTATTGTAGAATACTGTTATAAAGCTTGGAGTTTGAATGGGTCTGATGGGTGATCTGAGTCTGATGTATGTAGTTCTGTCTGTCATTGAGCTGTGTTCTCTAATATGTCATGTTTCGAGTTTTGTGTAAACCCCAGGAACAGTAGCTGATGTTTTCACAACATCTAATGGGGATCCTAATAAAACACCAAATACCAATGATGGCTCCTCAAAGCCATGGTAATCTAGCAGCTCTATACTACTGAGATAATCCACACTTCAGAACCAAGTACCCACTGCTATGTGGTTACAGACACAAGAGCTCATAGCAATTTATAAGATACTGAACTTTAGAGGCCTGTTGTCTGCACGGACACACACACATGCCACAAAAGAGAATAATCCATTGCATCTATGAGCTTGATCTCTGATGACATGAATGGTGGGATTCAAGCCAAACATAACTGAGAGCAGGCTTAAAACACACAATGATGACATATGCAAGTGTGCCATATTTATGATAAACAGCCCATGATAATTGACTCATAGTTATACACTGGCACCAAGTAGTTCCAATTTATTTAAATGCAGTAAGTACAAAACCTTTTATAGTACCAACAAGGTACTATACTTTCTTTACGTCAACAAAGCCCTGCAGTTTGTTCCATACATTAAAATACCTACCCAATTTGGTAGCCTGGATTCCATCCAGATTGAGCCCCTCCCCTGTCTGGCTCAACCAATCTAGATGGCAATAGACATTTGCCAGTCAGAATGGCACCCTTGCATCATAATGGTTGGTCAGACATTAAGTCCAGGAATTTCTGCCGTGACCTTTTGAATTGTTCTAGTAGCTTCACATGGGCTAACGCTGGAGGAGAGAACAGCAATGGGGGGAGAGACGCCACTGACTCTGGCAGCTAAAGCCGATCTGGTGGAGACTCCTGGAGCGTGGGAGCTTCTCCACACAACACCAACACAATGACTACCCACTATTGCTGGGTAAAATTAGTGTACTGCAATCTGAGGAAAATGACACACTTAAACTGTAAACAATTGTGTTGTTTAATCACATTGATCATGACACTGTTACCAAATCAACCTTAAAACAAATAGGTGTAGACCTGCATTTCATTTGGTTAAGTAATAAACAGACAAATATTTCAGTTAGAGATAAATGTCTTCACAATGATTTTGTGATGAATCCAGAAGTTCATAGAAACACAATCTTTGAGTTGTATTCACCATTGTTGTGTTGTAAGGAGTTTTTAAAACCACGGAGCTGCATAGCTTCATTCTCCTTGCTGAAACTGTTAGGGCCGGTTCATATGAAATGGCCTATTCTTTGATTGCTAGTGGGTGGAGCGGATCTGTCAGAAGAAGTGGACCTTCATGCAGGAAGCAGCCAAGGTGGGCTGCTCTGAGGTCACGATGGTGTTGCGGAGCTCAGGTTAACTAGAAAGATCACCGGGGCTTGACCCTGTTGGGTGTTTCCATGTCCACATGCTAGACATTGCTCTCCACTATGGTATGTAACCAGTGAGGTAAAATCAGCTCGGAATGTTAATGTATCCATCTAGTCATAGGTTCTGTGAATTTACAGAGGTCGTGCTTATAAACTTTACTCATGTATTCTCTCAGGTGGTGTGACTTTGTTTTTACATGTCATATAAGGAAACGGAGTCAATTCCCAGGCTTTAAATGGGAAGAGTGGATGCAGTTCTGGCGGATGCAGTTGGTACAGGAAACCCAGACTGTATTGAACTTCTCTTAAAAAATGGAGCCAACCCTAATCTACCAACATTCGGCCAGGCCTCACAGGTGTTGAATGACATGTCCATCTCCACCAAACCTTTTTCATTTCTCACTGCTATCAAACTCACTGGCCAAAGCCCGATTCACTCTGCAGTTGATAGCAACCATTCTGATTGTATGGAACTACTCATAGAAAATGGCTTTGTACGTCAACGTCCTCCTGACGCCTCTCAGACAAGAACATGGACTTGAGAAGAAGCACATTATACTTTGCTGTCTCTAGGGACATCCCATGCGTGGAAATGCTGCTGAACGCAGGAGCCAAACCTGAACTGGACCCTCTATGCTGCCTCCTGGTGGCGGCGAGAGCTGGGAGGTATGAGATTGTGAAGCTGCTTCTGGCCAGACGTCAATTGTTACTTCACAGTGGTCAGTAACACAGTGCTTCCCCCGGCTCTGTATTACTGCCTGCGGGACGAGATGATGTGTCTTCTGCTCAACAATGGCTATGACGTTGAAAGGTGCTTCACTTGTAACCATGACGACAGCTTGAGTATGAAATGTGTAGAGGGAAGAAGGAATTCCAGTGAGTTGTCAACCTTTTTTTCATTATTTCCATTGTGGGATGTTTATTAAGCTTCTCTCGACTGAGTGACAAACAAAACATTTTCCAATCGCGTCTATCCTTTATGCAGTTTTGTGAATTCATGAGTCTCTCATGCCTCATGCACCTGTCTGGGTGTGTGGTGCGCATTCTTCTGCACTATGTTAGTCATGTGCATATCTCTTCACAATTCAAACTCACCCTGGAGAAGCAGAAAGAATGGCCTGACATATGTGACGTTCTGGGTAAGGTTATATACTGACAAGACTATAGGTTCAAATACAATGTTTTTACTATTCCAGATGCACCATTTACATGGAGTATATCACATTCAAATACAATGCTTTTACTATTCCAGATGCACCATTTACATGGAGTATATCACATTCAAAAGGTTTACTCTTCTGTTTATTCTCTTTCACCTAGGGAAACCCGATCACTCAAGCACCCGTGCTGACTGGAGATCAGGAAGCAGCTGACCTTGAAAAGACTGAATGACCCCATGATCAGGGTCGGATTAATGCAGGGGCTTACTGCGGCTGAAGCCCCTGGGCGGCCCAAGAGGCAGCAAAAATAAGGAAATGGCAGCAAAAATAAGGAAATATATACAGTATATATTACATATGTAGTATGTTTTTACTGCACCAGCCAACCACAGGAGGATTCAGGAGCCCGCTTTCAATGAGTGGAGACAGGAGGTCAGAGCGCTGGCCGTGCCGTGCCAGGATAACAACCTCTCCCTCAACGTGAGCAAGACAAAGGAGATGATTGTTGACTACAGGAAAAGGAGGACCGAGCACGCCCCCATTCTCATCGACAGGGCTGTAGTGGAGCAGGTTGAGAGCTTCAAGTTCCTTGGTGTCCACATCACCAACAAACTATCATGGTCCAAAAACACCAAGACAGTCGGGAAGAGGGCACGACAAAGCCTATTTCCCCTCAGGAGACCGAAAAGATTTGGCATTGATCCTCAGATCCTCAAAACGTTCTACAGCTGTACCATCGAGAGCATCACTGCCTGGTATGGTAACTGCTCGGCCTCCGACCTCAAGGCACTACAGAGGGTAGTGCGTACGGCCCAGTACATCACTGGGGCCAAGCTTCCTGCCATCCAGGACCTCTACACTAGGCGGTGTCAGAGGAAGGCCCTAAAAATTGTCCAAGACTCCAGGCACCCTAGTCATAGACTGTTCTGTCTGCTACCGCACGTCAAGCGGTACCGGAGCAGCAAGTCTAGGTCCAAAAGGCTTCTTAACAGCTTCTACCTCCAAGCCATAAAACTCCTGAACAGTTGTCATCAAGGCAAAGGGTGGCTACTTTGAAGAATCTCAAATATAAAATAGATTTTGATTTGTTTAACACTTTTTTTGGTTACTACATGATTCCATATGTGTTATTTCATAGTTTTGATGTCTTCACTATTCTACAATGTAGAAAATAGTAAAATATAAAGAAAAACCCTTGAATGAGAAGGTGTGTCCCAACTTTTGACTGGTACTGTATATACATGTATATCCTCCTAATATTGTACAATATGTGTGTCGCTTCATTGGCCTGGGCTGTTGTTTGCTTGAATTCAAGACCAAAGCTCCGTTGCCTATGATTTCTTAATCCGGCCCTGCCCATGTTCATGAGCTGTGACCTTTTCCCTCCCAGACTGAAGAGCTACTTGATGAATGATCTGAATGGCCAAAGTGTTTGCCATGTAGGGAGAAGAGACGACTGTGAACTACCAACCATGCAACCGTATTGACTATGCAGCTTGTATACAGTATGTTTGAATTGTTGAGCATATTATTACATTTCTGTTTCACACGTTGTAAAGTCTTTTTTTTATTTTATTGATTGGATAATGTCTTCCCCTGTCTCTTTTTGAGTAACATATTAGTCAAAAAAGCAATAAGTAAAGCATGGATGTTTGATAAAGCCTTTGAAAGGGAATTGATGCTGGAGCTCCAGCAGTTCTGATGCAGCTTCTGAGAGATCCTATTCAGAATCAGCACAATAGTCTTGAATCATCTTTGCGTCTCGGAAAATCAACAACAATGGATGTCTTTCTACATTTTAATCACATGTTAATACTACCCAGCAGGGAGTTCTTCAAGCCCCTTTGATGGTCTGCCAGAGAAAATGGATCTTCCCTGAACAATTCTCTTCTGACAAGGCTAATATTTGCCATCTGTTATTTTAACATTGCTGTCTCTTTCTGCACTAGTCGTATAAATATCTCTGTAATTATTACAGTTGACATTATGGAAAATGAGTGAACATAAGACACAACATTTGGATGTTGTGGTATGGCCTGCATGCTAAACAAACGACTTCAACGGAAGCAGATGACACCTAAAAATAGCATTAGGCGTGTGTGGATGAACATGCGGATGAACCCCCAGTGCAGGGACTACTTTGCCCTGCTCTACAGTGCCCTGGAGAGTAAGCAGTGTGTGTGTGTGTGTGTGTGTGTGTGTGTGTGTGTGTGTGTGTGTGTGTGTGTGTGTGTTTGGTAGAGAGGGGATTCAGTTCAGGCATGGCACAAATTACACTCTCTGTCTGGACCGGGTGGGACCTGTGATTTCAACGGAACTAGATTTCACAGGTGAGAACTGAAATCTGCCTGACTGGTGAAAAGGACAATGCATCTAATAAAACAGAACATTGTGTTTAGATGTTTCTGGAGTCAATTACCTTTGCACACCTAAAGGTCGGGAGCACGGTGATAGTAGGCCACATGGTAACATCCCTATTTCCTCTGAAGCTATGGATCCTGACGACCTGGACGAAGATCGACTGCTTGATTACGACATTTAGATGAGCATTCAGGATTCGTGCCACAAATATCATTATCATCTTTAGAGAGGTAATGCATGATACGAATACACTTGTGAAAATACTCCATGTCCTAGGCTACTTTTGCATTTTGCTATATGCTGTCATTTTTTAGATCAAAATGACATGAACAATTATTCATATTATGCTTACTTCAATTATTTTGGAACACTGTCTAAACATGATCTCCTCTGTTTCAATATTCTCAGTGATGAACATCTGAAGATCCTAAAGGCTATTGATCGAGGTAAATGCATTGTGACTCTGTCTGATTACTGAGATTGTCATTTTCACATGCAGGGTTTTATGGGTAACACTTTTCTTGACAGCCAGCATCATAACACGTTATGACATGGTCATAACCATGTCATAATATGCTATAACATCTGACATAAATTGTTATAAACTGTCATAGTATGGTTATAACACTGTCATGACCAATATGTTTACACCTGTTGTGAGATATAGTGCGTTCTTTTATGGCTGATTATGACACCTATTTAAGAGTGTCAAAACCCACATTTATTCAAATGTGTTTTTTTCCCTGCCAAGAAGTTTCCTTTGTGTAAATTAATTCTTTACATTCATGTTTTTTTTACATCATATTTTAAATAACTTTTAAATAGAAAATTCACTTTATGACACAGTCAAAAAGTATTGTTACCATCAAAATCATATAACCCAGATAAGCCTATCACCTACATGCCCTTGGTCTAAGGCACTGCATCTCAGTGCCAGAGGTGTCACAACAGACCCTGGTTCGATTCCAGGCTGTATCACAACCGGCTGTGATTGGGAGTCCCAAAGGGCAGCACACAATTGGCCCAGCATCGTCCGGGTTAAGGTTTGGACAGGGCAGGTCGTCATTGTAAATAAGAATTTGTTCTTAACTGACTTGCCTCGTTAAATAAAGGTTAAATAAAAAAAATTAAAAAATGTCAGTTAAAAAGAGTGTGTCTTGTCCTGCTCCTGCATTCATCCCAGTCATCAGAAACCATGACAAACATCTGACATCAATGTGTGCACAATTACAATGATAATTTAATATGGTACATTTCAGAAAATGTTATATAACAAAAACATACTGTTCACAAGTAGGCTATGGTGTAATGGAATGTTTTGCCTTGTTTTGGTAGGCTTTGTGGGTTTTGACACTCTAATGTAGGGTGTCACAACCAGACATAAAATAATGCAATATATGTCACGACAGGTCTAAATATATGTGTTATGACAGTGCTATGACCATATTATGTCAGCTATTATGACATATGACACGGCTATGACTGTGTTATGACAGTGCTATGACCATATTATGTCAGCTATTATGACATATGACACGGCTATGACTGTGTTATGACAGTGCTATGACCATATTATGTCAGCTATTATGACATATGACACGGCTATGACTGTGTTATGACAGTGCTATGACCATATTATGTCAGCTATTATGACATATGACACGGCTATGACTGTGTTATGACAGTGCTATGACCATATTATGTCAGCTATTATGACATATGACACGGCTATGACTGTGTTATGACAGTGCTATGACCATATTATGTCAGCTATTATGACATATGACACGGCTATGACTGTGTTATGACAGTGCTATGACCATATTATGTCAGCTATTATGACATATGACACGGCTATGACTGTGTTATGACAGTGCTATGACCATATTATGTCAGCTATTATGACATATGACACGGCTATGACTGTGTTATGACAGTGCTATGACCATATTATGTCAGCTATTATGACATATGACACGGCTATGACTGTGTTATGACACTGGGTGCCATGTAAAGTCATACTGTTTTATTTAAATCATGAACCATGGCTGCAGATGAGCTGTATGCAAAAAAAAATATTGCAATGAAAATGCATCAAGCCCACTTGTCCCAACTTTAAATTGTAAAGTGATATTTATCAATAACTCAGCAAGAAAATAAACATTTCTTTCTCAGGACCCTGTCTTTCAAAGATAATTCATAAAAAACAAAATAACTTCACAGATCTTCATTGTAAAGGGTTTAAACACTGTTTCCCATGCTTGTACAATGAACCATGAACAATTAATTAACATGCACCTGTGGAACAGTCGTTAAGTCACTAACCGCTTACAGACAGTAGGCAATTAAGGTCGCATTTATGGAAACTTAGGTCACTAAAGAGGCATTTCTACTGACTCTGAAAAACAGCCAAAAGAAAGATGCCCAGGGTCACGTGCCTTAGGAATGCTGCAAGGAGGCATGAGGACTGCAGATGTGGCCAGGGTAATAAATTGCAATGTCTGTACTGTGAGACGCCTAAGACAGCGCTACTGATCGTCCTTGCAGTGGCAGACCACGTGTAACAACACCTGCACAGGATCGGTACATCCGAACATCACACCTGCGGGACAGGTACAGGATGGCAACAACAACTGCCCGAGTTACACCAGCAACGCACAATCCCTCCATCAGTGCTCAGACTGTCCGCAATAGGCTGAGAGAGGCTGGACTGAGGGATTGTAGGCCTGTTGTAAGGCAGGTCCTCACCAGACATCACCGGCAACAACATCGCCTATGGGCACAAACCCACCGTCGCTGGACCAGACAGGACTGGCAAAAAGTGCTCTTTACTGACGAGTCGCGGTTTTGTCTCACCAGGGGTGATGGTCGGTTTATCGTCGAAGGAATGAGTCTTACACCGAGGTCTGTACTCTGGAGCGGGATCGATTTGGAGGTGGAGGGTCCGTCAAGGTCTGGGGCGGTGTGTCACAGCATCATTGGACTGAGCGTGTCGTCATTGCAGGCAATCTCAACGCTGTGCATTACAGGGAAAACATCCTCCTCCCTCATGTGGTACCCTTCCTGCAGGCTCATCCTGACATGACCCTCCAGCATGACAATGCCACCAGCCATACTTCTCGTTCTGTGCTTGATTTCCTGCAAGACAGGAATGTCAGTGTTCTGCCATGGCCAGCGAAGAGCCCGGATCTCAATTCCATTGAGCACATCTTGGATCTGTTGGATCGGAAGGTGAGGGCTAGGGCCATTCACACCAGAAATGTCTGAAAACTTGCAGGTGGAAGAGTGGGGTACCATCTCACGGCAAGAACTGGCTAATCTGGAGCAGTCCATGAGGGGATGCACTGCAGTACTTAATGCAGCTGGTGGCCACACCAGATACTGACTGTTACGTTTGATTTTGACCCCCACCCCCTTTGTTCAGGGACACATTATTCCATTTCTGTTAGTCACATGTCTGTGGAACTTGTTCAGTTTATGTCTCAGTTGTTGAATCTTGTGTAAATATTTGTATGAACATAACATGTTAAGTTTGCTGAAAATAAACGCAGAGAGGACGTTTCTTTTTTTGCTGAGTTTATATTATACATATCCCACATCGACCCGTGATAAGACTATGTAATTAATAATGACAAAGTCTATTAAACTGTTTATCTGACTCCATACCGATGATTTAGCAATATTGAAGCAGGACTATTGATGACTTACATTAAGAATCAAGAAATATCTAAGAATTGAATACTAAATGCAAGTATCTCATATCATTGTAAAATTAATGATTACATTATACAGGGCATGGACATAAGTTACAATGCATTGCTGACATTAACGTAGCATTCATAATCTGGGCATGATCGGAGAGGGAGAGAGACAAGGAACCCTTGGCTTGTGCCATACTATTTTGGGGGCCGGCTCGACACCATTTTATGTAGCTTAGATGAATCATGTCCAATTACTTGACAACAGAAAACTGCTAGGAAACTGTAGACTGATATTGAATGTAGACTGATATTGACTGATATTGAATGGCTGATACTTCATCATAAGACACTAATGCTCCTGTGAAAAGTCATCATTCTTTCTGGTACATTCTCTCCCTCCAAGAGCTGATGACAGGGGCTGGTACCCTCTGCACAAGGCAGCTGTCCAACCTTTTCACCTTTATTTATCTAGGTAGGCAAGTTGAGAACAAGTTCTCATTTACAATTGCAACCTGGCCAAGATAAAGCAAAGCAGTTCGACACATACAACGACACAGAGTTACACATGGAGTAAAACAAACATACAGTCAATAATACAGTATAAACAAGTCTATATACGATGTGAGCAAATGAGGTGAGATAAGGGATGTAAAGGCAAAAAAAGGCCATGGTGGCAAAGTAAATACAATATAGCAAGTAAAACACTGGAATGGTAGATTTGCAGTGGAAGAATGTGCGAAGTAGAAATAGAAATAATGGGGTGAAAAGGAGCAAAATAAATAAATAAATAAAATAAATACAGTAGGGAAATAGGTAGTTGTTTGGGCTAAATTATAGATGGGCTATGTACAGGTGCAGTAATCTGTGAGCTGCTCTGACAGTTGGTGCTTAAAGCTAGTGAGGGAGATAAGTGTTTCCAGTTTCAGAGATTTTTGTAGTTCGTTCCAGTCATTGGCAGCAGAGAACTGGAAGGAGAGGCGGCCAAAGAAAGAATTGGTTTTGGGGGTGACTAGAGAGATATACCTGCTGGAGCGTGTGTTACAGGTGGGAGATGCTAGGGTGACCAGCGAGCTGAGATAAGGGGGGACTTTACCTAGCAGGGTCTTGGAGATGACATGGAGCCAGGGGGTTTGGCGACGAGTATGAAGCCAGGGCCAGCCAACGAGAGCGTACAGGTCGCAATGGTGGGTAGTATATGGGGCTTTGGTGACAAAATGGATTGCACTGTGATAGACTGCATCCAATTTGTTGAGTAGGGTATTGGAAGCTATTTTGTAAATGACATTGCCGAAGTCGAGGATTGGTAGGATGGTCAGTTTTACAAGGGTATTGTCACACCCTGACCATAGTTTACTTTGTATATTTCTATGTTTTGGTTGGTCAGGGTGTGAGCTGAGTGGGCATTCTATGTTTCATGTCTAGTTTGTCTATTTCTATGTCTGGCCTGATATGGTTCTCAATCAGAGGCAGGTGTTAGTCATTGTCTCTGATTAGGAACCATATTTAGGTAGCCTGGGTTTCACTGTGTGTTTGTGGGTGATTGTTCCTGTCTCTGTGTTTTCACCAGATAGGGCTGTTTCGGTTTTCGTTACGTTCTTTGTTTTGTAGTCTTTTTATTGATTCGTGTTTTACATTTGTTTATTAAACATGGATCGCAATCTACACGCCGCATTTTGGTCCGACTCTCCTTCACCACAAGAGAACCGTTACAGGTATGTATGACAGCATGAGTGAAGGATGCTTTGTTGCAAAATAGGAAGCCAATTCTAGATTTAACTTTGGATTGGAGATGTTTGATGTGGGTCTGGAAGGAGAGTTTACAGTCTAACCAGACTCCTAGGTATTTGTAGTTGTCCACGTATTCTAAGTCAGAGCTGTCCAGAGTAGTGATGGTGGGCAGGTGCAGGCAGCGATCGGTTGAAGAGCATGCATTTAGTTTTACTTGTATTTAAGAGCAATTGGAGGCCACGGAAGGAGAGTTGTATGGCTTTGAAGCTTGCCTGGAGGGTTGTTAACAGTGTCCAAAGAAGGACCAGAAGTATACAGAATGGTGTCGTCTGCGTAGAGGTGGATCAGAGACTCACCAGCAGCAAGAGCAACATCATTGATGTATACAGAGAAGAGAGTCGGTCCAAGAATTCAACCCTGTGGCACCCCCATAGAGACTGCCAGAGGTCCGGCCAGCAGACACTCCGATTTGACACACTGAACTCTATCAGAGAAGTAGTTGGTGAACCAGGCGAGGCAATCATTTGAGAAACCAAGGCTGTCGAGTCTGCCGATGTGGTGATTGACAGAGTCGAAAGCCTTGGCCAGATCAATGAATACGGCTGTACAGTAATGTTTCTTGTTGATGGCGGTTAAGATATTGTTTAGGAGCTTGAGCGTGGCTGAGGTGCACCCATGACCAGCTCTGAAACCAGATTGCATAGCAGAGAAGGTATGGTGAGATTCGAAATGGTCGGTAATCTGTTTGTTGACTTGGCTTTCGAAAACCTTAGAAAGGCAGGGTAGGATAGATATAGGTCTGTAGCAGTTTGGGTCAAGAGTGGCCCCCCCTTTGTAGAGGGGGATGACCGCAGCTGCTTTCCAATCTTTGGGAATCTCATACGACACGAGAGGTTGAACAGGCTAGTAATAGGGGTGGCAACAATTTCGGCAGATAATTTTAGAATGAAAGGGTCCAGATTGTCTAGCCCGGCTGATTTGTAGGGGTCCAGATTTTGCAGCTCTCTCAGAACCTCAGCTGACTGGATTTGGGAGAAGGAGAAATGGGGTGGCTTGGGTGAGTTGCTGTTGGGGGTGCAGTGCTGTTGACCGGGGTAGGAGTAGCCAGGTGGAAAGCATGGCCAGCTGTAGAAAAATGCTTATCGAAAATTCTCAATTATGGTGGATTTATCAGTGGTGACAGTATTTCCTATCTTCAGTGCAGTGGGCAGATGGGAGGAGGTGTTGTAAAGTCCATGGAGAATTAGAATGTCCCAGAACTTTTTTGAGTTAGTGTTGCAGGAAGCAAATTTCTGCTTGAAAAAGCTAGCCTTGGCTTTTCTAACTGCCTGTGTATAATGGCTTGTAGCTTCCCTGAACAGCTGCATAACACTGGGGCTGTTCGACACTAATGCAGAACGCCATAGGATGTTTTTGTGTTGGTTAAGGGCAGTCAGGTCTGGGGAGAACCAAGGACTATATCAAATCAAATCAAATCAAATTTATTTATATAGCCCTTCGTACATCAGCTGATATCTCAAAGTGCTGTACAGAAACCCAGCCTAAAACCCCAAACAGCAAGCAATGCAGGTGTAGAAGCACGGTGGCTAGGAAAAACTCCCTAGAAAGGCCAATACCTAGGAAGAAACCTAGAGAGGAACCAGGCTATGTGGGGTTGCCAGTCCTCTTCTGGCTGTGCCGGGTGGAGATTATAACAGAACATGGCCAAGATGTTCAAATGTTCATAAATGACCAGCATGGTCGAATAATAATAATAAGGCAGAACAGTTGAAACTGGAGCAGCAGCACAGTCAGGTGGAAGTTGAAACTGGAGCAGCAGCATGGCCAGGTGGACTGGGGACAGCAAGGAGTCATCATGTCAGGTAGTCCTGGGGCATGGTCCTAGGGCTCAGGTCAGTTGAAACTGGAACAGCAGCATGGCCAGGTGGACTGGGGACAGCAACGAGTCATCATGTCAGGTAGTCCTGGGGCATGGTCCTAGGGCTCAGGTCCTCCGAGAGAGAGAAAGAAAGAGAGAAGGAGAGAATTAGAGAACGCACACTTAGATTCACACAGGACACCGAATAGGACAGGAGAAGTACTCCAGATATAACAAACTGACCCCAGCCCCCCGACACATAAACTACTGCAGCATAAATGGCAACAACAAAGAGGACAAACCATTCAGAGACAAACTGATATCTTTCCGACAGATAAGATCTAAACCAGGCCAGAACATGTCCGTGTAGACCAATTTGGGTTTCCAATCTCTCCAAAAGAATGTGGTGATCGATGGTATCAAAAGCAGCACTAAGGTCTAGGAGCACGAGGACAGATGCAGAGCCTCGGTCCGATGCCATTAAAATGTCATTTACCACCTTCACAAGTGCCGTCTCAGTGCTATGATGGGGTCTAAAACCAGACTGAAGCATTTCGTATACATTGTTTGTCTTCAGGAAGGCAGTGAGTTGCTGCGCAACAGCCTTCTCTAAAATTTTTGAGAGGAATGGAAGATTCGATATAGGCCGATAGTTTTTTATATTTTCTGAGTCAAGGTTTGGCTTTTTCAAGAGGCTTTATTACTGCCACTTTTAGTGAGTTTGGTACACATCCAGTGGATAGAGAGCCGTTTATTATGTTCAACATAGGAGGGCCAAGCACAGGAAGCAGCTCTTTCAGTAGTTTAGTTGGAATAGGGTCCAGTATGCAGCTTGAAGGTTTAGAGGCCATGATTATTTTCATCATTGTGTCAAGAGATATAGTACTAAAACACTTGAGCGTCTCTCTTGATCCTAGGTCCTGGCAGAGTTGTGCAGACTCAGGACAACTGAGGTTTGGAGGAATACACAGGTTTAAAGAGGAGTCTGTAATTTGCTTTCTAATAATCATAATCTTTTCCTCAAAGAAGTTCATGAATTTATCACTGCTAAAGTGAAAGTCATCCTCTCTTGGGGAATGCTGCTTTTTAGTTAGCTTTGCGACAGTATTAAAAAGGAATTTCGGATTGTTCTTATTTTCCTCAATTAAGTTAGAAAAATAGGATGATCGAGCAGCAGTAAGGGCTCTACGGTACTGCACGGTACCGTCCTTCCAAGCTAGTCGGAAGACTTCCAGTTTGGTGTGGCGCCATTTCCGTTCCAATTTTCTGGAAGCTTGCTTCAGAGCTCGGGTATTTTCTGTGTACCAGGGAGCTAGTTTCTTATGAGACATTTTTTTTGTTTTTAGGGGTGCAACTGCATCTAGGGTATTGCGCAAGGTTAAATTGAGATCCTCAGTTAGGTGGTTAACTGATTTTTGTCCTCTGGCGTCCTTGGGTAGGCAGAGGGAGTCTGGAAGGGCATTAAGGAATCTTTGTGTTGTCTGTGAATTTATAGCACGACTTTTGATATTCCTTGGTTGGGGTCTAAGCAGATTATTTGTTGCAATTGCAAACGTAATAAAATGGTGGTCCGATAGTCCAGGATTATGAGGAAAAACATTAAGATCCACCACATTTATTCCATGGGACAAAACTAGGTCCAGAGTGTGACAGTGAGTGGGTCCAGAGACATGTTGGACAAAACCCACTGAGTCGATGATGGCTCCGAAAGCCTTTTGGAGTGGGTCTGTGGACTTTTCCATGTGAATATTAAAGTCACCAAAGATTAGAATATTATCTGCTATGACTACAAGGTCCGATAGGAATTCAGGGAACTCAGTGAGAAACGCTGTATATGGCCCAGGAGGCCTGTAAACAGTAGCTATAAAAAGTGATTGAGTAGGCTGCATAGATTTCATGACTAGAAGCTCAAAAGACGAAAATGTCTTTTTTTTTTTTGTAAATTGAAATTTGCTATCGTAAATGTTAGCAACACCTCCGCCTTTGCGGGATGCACGGGGGATATGGTCACTAGTGTAGCCAGGAGGTGAGGCCTCATTTAAAACAGTAAATTCATCAGGCTTAAGCCATGTTTCAGTCAGGCCAATCACATCAAGATTATGATCAGTGATTAGTTCATTGACTATAATTGCCTTTGAAGTAAGGGATCTAACATTAAGTAGCCCTATTTTGAGATGTGAGGTATCATGATCTCTTTCAGTAATGACAGGAATGGAGGTGGTCTTTATCCTAGTGAGATTGCTAAGGCGAACACCGCCATGTTTAGTTTTGCCCAACCTAGGTCGAGGCACAGACACGGTCTCAATGGTGATAGCTGAGCTGACTACACTGACTGTGCTAATGGCAGACTCCACTATGCTGGCAGGCTGGCTAACAGCCTGCTGCCTGGCCTGCACCCTATTTCATTGTGGAGTTAGAGAAGTTAGAGCCCTGTCTATGTTGGTAGATAAGATGAGAGCACCCCTCCAGCTAGGATGGAGTCCGTCACTCCTCAGCAGGTCAGGCTTGGTCCTGTTTGTGGGTGAGTCCCAGAAAGAGGGCCAATTATCTACAAATTCTAACTTTTGGGAGGGGCAGAAAACAGTTTTCAACCAGCGATTGAGTTGAGACTCTGCTGTAGAGCTCATCACTCCCCCTAACTGGGAGGGGGCCAGAGACAATTACTCGATGCCGACACATCTTTCTAGCTGATATGCACGCAGAAGCTATGTTACGCTTGGTGATTTCTGACTGTTTCATCCTAACATCGTTGGTGCCGACGTGGATAACAATATCTCTATACTCTCTACACTCGCCATATCTGTTCCTGGTTCTAAATTTCTTGAATGGGGCATGCTTATTTAAGATGATTAGGAAGGCATTTAAAAAAAATACCCAGGCATCCTCTACTGACGGGATGAGATCAATATCCTTCCAGGATAACCCGGCCAGGTCGATTAGAAAGGCCTGCTCGCTGAAGTGTTTCAGGGAGCATTTGACAGTGATGAGTGGAGGTCGTTTGACTGCTGACCCATTACGGATGCAGGCAATGAGGCAGTGATCGCTGAGATCTTGGTTGAAGACAGCAGAGGTGTATTTAGAGGGCAAGTTGGTTAGGATGATATCTATGAGGGTGCCCGTGTTTAAGGCTTTGGGGAGGTACCTGGTAGGTTCATTGATAATTTGTGTGAGATTGAGGGCATCAAGCTTAGATTGTAGGATGGCTGGGGTGTTAAGCATGTTCCAGTTTAGGTCGCCTAGCAGCACGAGCTCTGAAGATAGATGGGGGGCAATCAGTTCACATATGGTGTCCAGAGCACAGCTGGTGGCAGAGGGTGGTCTATAGCCGGCGGCAACGGTGAGAGACTTGTTTTTAGAGAGGTGGATCTTTAAAAGTAGAAGTTCAAATTGTTTGGGTACATACCTGGATAGTAAGCCTGCAGAGTTCTGTCCATCTTTGCAGTAGATTGCAACACCGCCCCCTTTGGCAGTTCTATCTTGTCTGAAAATGTTGTAGTTTGGAATTAAAATGTCAGAATTTTTGGTGGTCTTCCTAAGCCAGGATTCAGACACAGCTAGAACATCCGGGTTGGCAGAGTGTGCTAAAGCAGTGAATAGAACAAACTTAGGGAGGAGGCTTCTAATGTTAACATGCATGAAACCAAGGCTATTACGGTTACAGAAGTCGTCAAAAGAGAGCGCCTGGGGAATAGGAGTGGAGCTAGGCACTGCAGGGCCTGGATTCACCTCTACATCGCCAGAGGAGGAGTAGGATTGTCACGCCTTGGTCATTGTATTTTGTGTTTTCGTTATATATTTGGTCAGGCCAGGGTGTGACAGGGGTTTATGTTATTGTATTTCGTATTGGGGTTTGTAGTATTTGGGATCGCGGCTGATTAGGGGTGTTGTATAGGCTTGGCTGCCTGAGGCGGTTCTCAATCAGCTGTCAGGTGATTTTCGTTGCCTCTGATTGGGAACCGTATTTAGGTAGCCTGAGTTTCGCTTTGTCTTTCGTGGGTGATTGTTCATGTCTCTGTGTAGTTTCACCAGATAGGCTGTAATAAGTTTCACGTTTTGTTTTCGTATTTAATAGTTATTTCATGTATCATCACTTTTTTTTCATTAAAGAACATGAGTAACCACCACGCTGCATTTCGGTCCGACTCTCTTTCAACAAACGAAGAACGCCGTTACAAGGATAAGGGTACGGCTAAAAGCAACAAGAATTGGTCGTCTAGAACGTCTGGAACCGAGAGTAAAAGGAGGTTTCTGGGGGCGATAAAATAGCTTCAAGGTATAATGTACAGACAAAGGTATGGTAGGATGTGAATACAGTGGAGGTAAACCTAGGTATTTAGTGATGAAGAGAGAGAGATTGTCTCTAGAAACATCATTGAAACCAGGAGATGTCATCGCATGTGTGGGTGGGTGGTGGAACTAATAGGTTGGATAAGGTATAGTGAGCAGGACTAGAGACTCTACAGTGAAATAAGCCAATAAACACTAACCAGAACAGCAATGGACAAGGCATATTGACATTAAGGAGAGGCATGCTTAGTCGAGTGATCAAAAGGGTCCAGTGAGTAGAGAGGTTGGTTGGGGTCATGGCGATTTAGACAGCTAGCCGGGCCATCGGTAGCAAGCTAGCATAGGATGGAGGTCTGTTATTACGCACGAGGTCTGCCACCTCGTGCGTTTCTGTCGGTAGGATTAGTGGGGTTCCGTGTGGTAGAGGGGTTGAATCCAAACCACACACAAAAAAACAATAGATATAGTTATAGAGGCCCGGGTTGGCAGTAAAACGGGTCCGGATAGGTGATTGTAGCCCACGAATGATTGATGGAACTCTTCAGCTGGCTAGCTCCGGAATAATTGATGTTTGCTCCAGAATCGACGAAATCCGATAGTCACATGGATAGCAGCTAGCTAGCTGCGAGATCCAGGTATGAATGTCCAGAGTTAGCGGTTGAAATCCAGGGACATGGAGAGAAAAATAGGTCCGGTATGTTCCGGTCCGAGCCGCGCCGTACAAAACTGGCGATAGATTTTCGAGCTAAAGGATAGCTGATGACCACAAACCGTGGTTAGCTGAAAACTAACGATTAGCCAGTAAAGAAGCTAACTAGCTTCTGGTTAGCTTCTGGTTGGCTTCTATGGAGGATTACAGATTTGAGGTAAATAATACATTTTTTTTTTAAATAAATTGGTGAGGCGGGTTGCAGGAGAGTGTTTTGAAGATGAGTTTATGGAGAAAAAAAAAAAAATGTATGTATATGTGTGTGTGTATATATGTATGTATGTATGTTTGTGTGAAAAAAGTTGTAAATATATGTATATATGGGACACGACAAGATGAGGACAAAAGACGTCTGAACTGCTATGCCATCTTGGAACTGACCTAATCTGTGAGCTGTTCTGACAGCTGGTGCTTAAAGCTATTGAGGGAGATACGTGTTTCAGAGATTTTTGTAGTTCGTTCCAGTCATTGGCAGCAGAGAACTGGAAGGAGAGGCGGCCAAAGAAAGAATTGGTTTTTGGGGTGACCACAGAGATATACCTGCTGGAGCGCGTGCTACAGGTGGTGACCAGCAGGCTGAGATAAGGGGGGACTTTACCTAGCAGGGTCTTGTAGATGACATGGAGCCAGTGGGTTTAGTGTTGTGGGGTAGGCTATTACAGAGCAATTACGTCATCGGCTGCATATCTGGACACGTACTGCATATCCTATAAATCTACTGGCATGAATGTGGATATTTACTGATTTATGTGCGACATGACTTGTTTTGTTGGACGTGCTAGAACTGGTTCCTGATCTCTTGGGTTGTGTCCAACAGCGTCTCTTAGGTTGTCCCTGGAGAAGACAATGGAGGGAGAAACACTGCTAACTCTAGCAGCTATTGCTGGTCTGGTGGACAATGTGAAGATTCAAGCGAGAATCCCCTCTACTGCTAGGTAATAGTGAAAGGTATAAAGTCTGTGTCCTTGGCATCCTTGTTGTCACAACAAGTATTGTTGTTGAAATGACTCATATTGTTCCCCTGATATTCAACAGTTGTTGTGATTTCTCCCAGTCAGCTGTTAGATCGTATGAAATGGCATCTGCCCTGATCACGAGAGGAGCCTGTGTGGAGCAGGTCTGTCTGAAGCAGTCGACTGCCTTGCACGAGGCGGCAAAGGTAGGCTACTCTCATATCATGGAGCTGTTGTTGGAACATGGTGGCCAGGTCTCTGAGATAGATCAAGACGGCGTGACTCCAATGACCATTGCAGCACAGCACGCCCACTCAGAGGTTCTTGAGATCCTTTTTTCACAATGGTGAGTATGGAAAAACACGACAGCTCCAGTTTGCCCTCTGATAGGCTAGAGCTATATATAACTTTCAACATTTTGCATAAAACAACCCAAACCCAGAGTCATATCTATATAGAGAGTTGGGCCAATACGGTTTCTGTCTGAATGTTACGAGAGCGCCACTTTCTCCTCCATAGTCGTTGCTAGGTGATAATTGATGCTTCCGCTTTGTGCCGTTTATTTCTGATAATTTTCAAAACCTATGAAGATGTCCAGTGAAAGCAGATATGCAATTTATTAACACCATAACACAGGACCGACTTGGATACACATTCTCTTAATATATGGCTCTGCCCAAACCCATCAGACACTTGGGCTGCATTTAGACAAGTGGCCCAATTCTGATCTTTTTTTCACTAATTGGTATTTGGATCAATCAGATATGCTTAATAAAGATCTCATGTGAAAAGATCTGATGTGATTGGTTAAAAGACCAGGTAGTGGAAAGAATATCAGAATTGGGCTAACTGCGTGAACGCTGCAAAAATTACTATGGGTTAAGGTGTGATTTGGGACATCGTGAGAATCTCAATTTAATTTCCTTGATTTCTCATGTCCTCTCTCCTCGCCTTCTCAACACCCATTGGACAGACAGGAGGGACACCTGACCTTTTCATCCAATGGGTTTTGAGGAGGCGAGGAGTGAGGACCTGACAAATTAAGGAAATGCAATTGAGATTCTCCCACTGTATCTATCCTACCGATCCTTGACTTCAGCGATGTAATTTACAAAATAGCCTCCAACACTCTACTCAGCAAATTGGATGTCGCCTATCACAGTGCCATCCGTTTTGTCACCAAAGCCCCATATACTACCCACCACTGCGACCTGTATGCTTTCGTTGGCTTGCCCTCAATACATATTCATTGCCAGACCCACTGGCTCTAGGTCCTCTATAAGTCTTTGCTAGGTAAAGCCCCGCCTTATCTCAGCTCACTGGTCACCATAGCAGCATCCACCCGTAGCACGCGCTCCAGCAGTTATATTTCACTGGTTGTCCCCAAAGCCAACTCCTCGATTGGCTGCCTTTCCTTCCAGTTCTCTGCTGCCTGCCAATGACTGGAACGAATTGCAAAAATCACTGAAGCTGGAGTCTTATATCTCCCTCACTAACTTTAAGCAGCAGCTTACTGATCAGAGCAGCTTACTGATCAGAGCAGCTTACTGATCATTGCACCTGTTCATAGCCCATCTGTAAATAGCACACCCAACTACCTCATTCCCATATTGCTATTTATTTTTTTCTCCTTTGCACCCCAGTATCTCTACTTGCACATTCATCTTCTGCACATCTATTACTCCAGTGTTTAATTGCTAACTCTCGCCACTATGGCCTATTTATTACCTTACCTCCCTAATCTCACTACATTTACACACATTGTATATAGACTTTTCTATTGTGTTATTGACTGTACGTTTGTTTATCCCATGCGTAACTCTGTTTGTGTCGCACTGCTTTGCTTTATCTTGGCCAGGTCGAACTTGTTCTCAACTGGCCTACCTGGTTAAATAAAGGTAAAATAAAAAATACATAACAATTGTCTGAGAAATGACAATAAGCAGAAGCTGGATTTCCTCTCCCTACAACTAGGTGGTAATGTGAATGCACAGGCGCCCAATGGGGACAGTGTGCTGTATGATGCTGCACAATCTGGGAATCCAGACTGTATAGATTTCCTTCTGCAGCATGGAGCCAACCCCAATGTACCTAGCCTGTGCTCAGAGCTACCCATTCATTGAACAGCATATGAGGGCCATTACCTGTGAGTACTCTAAGGAGGATGGTGGGAGGAGCTATAGGAGGACAGGCTCATTGTAATGGCTGGAATGGTATAAATGGAACAGTATCAAACACATCGAACATATGGAAACCACGTTTATTCCATTCCAGCCAGAACAATAAGCCTTTCCTCCTATGGCTCCTCCTACCAGCCTCCTCTGCTTGAGTCCATTATTCATCTTTCAAATAAAGAAGAACCGAATGTAGTTTGAAGGAAAACTACTTCACTGATCAGAGTTAACTTTTCTCTATCAGGTCACAGAGAATTTTTATTCTGATAACCACTAGAAGGGCAATCAGACTTTCAGGCAAGAGTCCCGTTCACTCTGCAGCCAACGGAGTCCATGTACAATGCCTGGAGCTACTCGTGGAAAAGGGCTTTGATGTCAACGCTCTCCTAGACTTTCACATCTCTGAAGACTACAGAGACATGAGAAAAAGTGCATTGTACTTTACTGTCTCTAATGGAGACGTGACCTGCACTGAAATGCTGCTGAACACAGGAGACAAACCTGACCTGGCCGCTCTATTCTGCCTCGTGGTGGCGGTGAGAGATGGGCAGTACGAGATTGTAAAGCTGCTTTTGGCCAGACATGCAGACATCAATTGTTACTTTTCCGTGGTGAGTGACAGTGTTTCCCACAGGCTCTGCAGTACTGCCTGCGGGACGGGATGATGATGCGTCTGCCGCTGAACAACAGCTATGACGCAGACAAAAGTTTCTGCTGTCTCAATGACGGCACCTGGGATGACTTGAGTGACCAGACTGATTCCAATTATCAAGAAAAGGTTTCTGTGAGTTATCATTTTAAATCCATAAACTCTCATAAAATCCACATATTAACGATTGTAATAAATGCCGTAACAAATCTTTTTTGTCACCCAGTTCTGTAATTTCATCAGAGTTTCTTGGCTGTTGCACTTGGCTGGGAGAGCAGTGTGGATCTGTAACGGAATTCCTCTTCAGAGGAGTAGCAAGGATCAGACCAATGTGCAGCGTGGTAAGTGTCCATAATGATATATTTAATAAATCAACTGAACAAAAGTACAAACAATCAACTGAAACAGTCCCATATGGTGAAAACACTAACACAGGATACAACCACTCACAAAACACAATAGAAAACAGGCTACCTAAATATGGCTCCCAATCAGAGACAACGACTGGATAAGCGCAAAGCGTGGCTTAGATCAGCTGCATATTAGGTGAGTAGTTTGATAAAATTCAAAGGAAAAATCAAGATAAATGTGTAGGCAATGCAATGGCCATGAGTAGGGGACATGGGGGGCCCCCCCCCCAAAAAAAACGACCTTTGCTCCTGAACCTGAAACCTCTCTTCTGTCTTTCTTCTCTGACCGAAACCCCGTTCACTGACACATCTGTGCAGACTGGTGATCAGGAAACAGATGACTCCAAAGAGACTGGAGGATCCAAACATCAGGGACTCCGCCCCATTCCCACCCAGACTTTTTTTTTAAATTACATGTTTTAATTTCACCTTTATTTAACCAGGTAGGCCAGTTGACAACAAGTTCTCATTTACAACTGCGACCTGGCCAAGATAAAGCAAAGCAGTGCGACACAAACAACACAGTTACACATGGGATAAACAAACATAGGGTCAATAACACAATGGAAAAGTCTACATACATTGTGTGCAAATGTAGTAAGATTAAGGAGGTTAGATAGGCCATAGTGGCAAAATAATTACAATTTAGCAATTAACACTGGAGTGATAGATGTGCAGAAGATGAATGTGCAAGTAGAGATACTGGGGTGAAAAATAACAAAATAAATGAATAACAACATGGGGGTGAGGTAGTTGGGTGGGCTATGTACAGATGGGCTGTGTACAGGTGCAATGATCGGTAAGCTGCTCTGACAGCTGATGCTTAAAGTTAATGAGGGAGAAATAATTCTCCAGCCATTGGCAGCAGAGAACTGTAAGGAAATGCGGCCAAAGGAGGAGTTGGCTTTGGGGATGACCAGTGAAATATACCTGCTAGAGCGCGTGCTATGGGTGGGTGCTGCTATGGTGACCAGTGAGCTGAGATAAGGCGGGGCTTTACCTAGCAAAGACTTAGAGATGACCTGGAGCCAGTGGGTTTGGCAATGAATATGAAGCGAGGGCCAGCCAACGAGAGCATACAGGTCGCAGTGGTGGGTAGTATATGGGGCTTTGGTGACAAAACGAATGGCACTGTGATCCAATTTGCTGAGTAGAGTGTTGGAGGCTATTTTGTAAATGACATTGCCGAAGTCAAGGATCGGTAGGATAGTCAGTTTTACGAGGGTATGTTTGGCAGCATGAAGGATGCTTTGTTGCAAAATAGGATTCTTTGTTGCGAAATAGGATTGGATTGGAGATTCTTAATGTGAGTCTGGAATGAGAGTTTACAGTCTAACCAGACACCTCGGTATTTGCAGTTGTCCACATATGTTCTAAGTCAGATCAGACCACAGGCCCTCTGATTTGACACGCTGAACTCTAACTGAGAAGTAGTTGGTGAACCAGGCAAGGCAGTCATTTGACTCAAAAGGGCTGTTGAGTCTGCCAATAAGAATGTGGTGATTGACAGACAAATCTTGGCCAGGTCGATGAATACAGCTGCACAGTATTGTATTTTATAGATGGCGGTTATGATATCGTTTAGGACCTTGAGCGTGGCTGAGTTGCACCCATGACAAGCTCGGAAACCAGATTGCATAGCGGAGAAGGTACAGTGGGATTCGAAATGGTCGGTGATCTGTTTTTGTTAACTTTGCTTCCAGAGACTTTAGAAAGGCAGAGTAGGATAGATATACTGTAGGTCTGTAACAGTTTGGGTCTAGAGTGTCACCCACTTTGAAGCGGGGGATGACTGCGGCAGTTTTCCAATCTTTAGGGATCTCAGATGACATGAAAGAGGTTGAACAGGTTAGTAATAACGGTTGCAGCAATTGCAGCAGATCATTTTAGAGAGGGTCCAGATTGTCTAGCCCGGCTGATTTGTAGGGTCCAGATTTTGTAGCTCTTTCAGAACATCAGCTATCTGGATTTGGGTGAAGGAGAAATGGGAGGCTTGGGCAAGTTGCTGTGGGGGGTGCAGAGCTGTTGACTGGGTTAGGGGTAGCCAGGTGGAAAGCATGGCCAGCCGTAGAAAATGCTTATTGAAATGTTTGATTATCGTAGATTTATCGGTGGTAAGTGTTCTCTAGCCGCCGTGCAGTGGGCAGCTGGGAGGAGGTGCTCTTATTCTCTATGGACTTTACAGTGTCCCAGAACTTTTTGGAGTTTGCGCTACAGGATGCACATTTTTGTTTCAAAAAGCTAGCCTTTGCTTTCCTAACTGCCTGTGTATATTGGTTCCTAACTTTCCTGAAAAGTTGCATATCATGGGGGCTATTTGATGCTAATGCAGGCCGCCACAGGATTTTTTTTGTGCTGGTCAAGGGCAGTCAGGTCTGGAGTGAACCAAATGCTATATTTGTTCTTAGTTCAACATTATTTGAATGGGGCATGCTTATTTAAGATGGTGAGGAAAGCATTTTTAAAGAATAACCAGGCATCCTCTACTGACGGAATGAGGTCAATATCCTTCCAGTATACCCGGGCCAGGTCGATTTGAAAGGCCTGCTCGCCGAAGTGTTTTAGGGTGAGTTTGACAGTGATGAGGGGTGGTTTGACCGTGGACCCCTTACGGATGCAGGCAATGGGGCAGTGATCGCTGAGGTCCTGGTTGAAGACAGCAGAGGTGTATTTAGAGGGCAGGTTGGTCAGGATGATATCTATGAGGGTGCCCGTGTTTACAGATTTACGGTTGTACCTGGTGGGTTCCATGATAATTGTGTGAGATTGAGGGCATCTATCTTAGATGGCTGGGGTGTTAAGCATGTTCCAGTTTAGGTCGCCTAGCAGCACGAGCTCTGAAGATAGATGGGGGGCAATCAGTTCACATATGGTGTCCAGGGCACAGCTGGGGGCTGAGGGTGGTCGATAGCAGGCGGCAACAGTGAGAGACTTATTTCTGGAGAGGTGGATTTTTAAAGTAGAAGCTCGAACTGTTTGGGTACATACCTGGATAGCATGACATAACTCTGTAGTAGATTGCAACTCCACCCCCTTTGACAGTTTTTTTCTTGCCCGAAAATATTGCAGTTGTGGGGATTAACATTTCTGCATTTTTGGTGGCCTTCCTAAAAAAGGATTCAGACACGGCTAGGACATCAGGATTGGCAGAGTGTGCTAAAGCAGTGAATAAAACAAATTTAGGGCGGAGACATCCGATGTTAACATGCATGAAACCAAGGCTTTTGCGGTTACAGAAGTCAACAAATGATAGCGCCTGGGGAATAGGAGTGGAACTAAGGGATACAGGGCCAGGGTTAACTTCTACATAACCAGAGGAACAGAGGAGGAGTGGTTGTCTAGTGCATTGGGGACAGAGAATAAAAGGAGCAGATTTCTGGGCATGGTAGAATATATTCAAGGCATAATGTACAGACAAGGATATAGTAGGATGTGAGTAGAGCGGAGGTAAACCTAGGCATTGAGTGACGATGAGAGAGGTTTCACCAAGTGAGGTCTCTGCATGTGTGTGGGGTGGGACGAAAGAGCTCTAGCATTTTGAGCGGGACTGAAGGCTCTACTGTGAAATAAAACAGTAAAAACTAGCCAAGACAGCAGACAAGTAGGCATATTGACATTAGAGAGAGGCATAAAGCAATCACAGGTGTTGATCAGGAGAGCTGAGTCAGCAACGGGTAAATGGCGATGAATGGGCAGAGCGGGTCTGTTAGGACAGGACCTGAGTTCGAGGCTTGTGCCGACAGGTAAACAAAATGAGGTACCGTGTTATTGAAACAGTCCAGGGGGCATCAGCTGTGTAGCCGAGTGACCATGGGGTCAAAAAACAGCAGTAGGTGAGTCAGGATGTTTTCTAATCACTACTACGCTTAGGCGAGCAGGGGACACAGCGTTCTGAAAGCTAGCGGGTCGGAGCTAGTAGCTGGTTCTTCGCCGACATCGTAACAAAATAGCCTGTTGAGACCACATCGGGCGATCATGTCGGCAGTCCAGTCGTGATGGATCGACGGGGCTCTGTGTCGACAATAAAGGATCCAGGCCAATTGGCCAAGGATGTATTGTAGCCCTAGAATTAGCTGGTATAAGGGCCTAGCTCGAGGCTAGCTGGTGCTTGCTTCGGGACAGAGGCATTAGCTAACAGTAGCCACTCCTTTGCAGATAGCTAGCTGCGATGATCCGGAGTAATGATCCAGAATGGCAGGAATCCGGTGATATGGTAGAGAGAAGCAGTACAATATGCTCTGAGTTGATATCGCGCTGTGCAGACTAGCAGGTGATTGTCCGAGGCTTGCTAATGACGGGGGAAAAAAGCGAGGACCACTAGCCGTGGCTAACAAAGACTAGTAGCTAGTTATCTGGCTAGCTCCTGATGGAAGTTCCAGTTATAAGGAATAAAAATAGCAGATCCCTACCGCATTGGGTGAGATGGGTTGCAGGAAAGTATATTTAGTTCGTAGATAGAAAGTGAGATTAAGATATATCTGAAAAAGACTGGCTATTTACACGAGATAAGACAAAGACTGAAACACATCCAACTGCAGCGCCATCTTGGAAACTCTAGGAACTGAAGGAATAGACTGAAGGAATACCTATTCTCCAAAGAACATGATTTGCATGGCAAAATGATATGTATGGACAAGTGAATGTCTGTTGTGTTTCATGGTTAGGGTGATATGAAATGAAATAGGAAGGAGGGATGATGGTTCTTATAGTAAATGATGGCATTTAATTGGATCCAGAAGTGACAGATGACCTGCATTCCTTAAGTGACAGATAGTGAAAGCAGGTCAACTCTAATTCTAACCATATATTGCCTGGAGTGCAAACAACAAACATGCACTCTAACCTGACCGGCAGACCTCTGACTTCCATGTGAAAGAATTATACCATGTTAACACCAGAAAGGGGGAAAAAAGCGAGGACCACTAGCCGTGGCTAACAAAGACTAGTAGCTAGTTATCTGGCTAGCTCCTGATGGAAGTTCCAGTTATAAGGAATAAAAATAGCAGATCCCTACCGCATTGGGTGAGATGGGTTGCAGGAAAGTATATTTAGTTCGTAGATAGTGAGATTAAGATATATCTGAAAAAGACTGGCTATTTACACGAGATAAGACTAGACAAAGACTGAAACACATCCAACTGCAGCGCCATCTTGGAAACTCTAGGAACTGAAGGAATAGACTGAAGGAATACCTATTCTCCAAAGAACATGATTTGCATGGCAAAATGATATGTATGGACAAGTGAATGTCTTGTGTTTCATGGTTAAGGTGATATGAAATGAAATAGTTCACATAAGGAAGGAGGGATGATGGTTCTTATAGTAAATGATGGCATTTAATTGGATCCAGAATAAGAATATGTATGTTTATTTTAGTTAGAAAGAGACCACTTAACTATGAAAACAATCCTCTGTATTCATAAACTCGTCTTAAAAGTATACATTCATTTTGCAAAGTCGTTTTTCAATCATTTATTTATTTTCATTTTACTGTTCGTCTTTGCTTTTATAGTGAATTCAATGCATGGCAAGAAGGCTCATCCTATGTTGCTGTTTTTAAAACAACTTATATTATATTGTTAGTACTGAAAATAACACCTGTCTAGATGTTGGCTATCTAATTAAATATTTTGATTATCAAAACATTGAGGTTAATGCTGATTACTGACTCCAGTTGATTGCTGCATGGAACATCACAACACTTCAGGAGTGAAGTGGAATGACCTGCATTCCTTAAGTGACAGATGACCTGCATTCCTTAAGTGACAGATAGTGAAAGCAGGTCAACTCTAATTATAACCATATATTGCCTGGAGTGCAAACAACAAACATGCACTCTAACCTGACCGGCAGACCTCTGACTTCCATGTGAAAGAATTATACCATGTTAACACCAGACATGATTTTATATGGACAGGAGCCAGAGGAGGTAGCATACTTCAGTCAATTGTCTTCCTGAGAGTTTCTTAGATGTTTCACTGTCCACCCAATATGTTGTAATCTTCCACTAGAGTGCAACATTAGCATTTATGCTATACAACAAAGCTCACTATTTTTGCGGAACCCATGGAAATGTCCTGGGGGAATATGGGACCTTGAACTGTTCATGGTCAATCTACTCAAAATTGGACATTGTCGGGTCTTGTTTGGGTAGTACCTGCCATAGATATTAGATCATTATATCATATTACAATATTTACTGCTTAATGTCCTTTTACATTTGATTCAAATGTATCAAGAAGCTGATTAAACAGCATGATAATTACCCAAGTGCATCTCTAAAATGTGCAGTTTTGTCACACAACACAATACCACAGACGTCTCAAGTTTGAGGGAGAATGCAATTGGCATGCTGACTGTAGAAATGCTCACCAGAATCGTTGCCAGAGAATTTAATGTTAATTTCTCTAGGTCATTTTTGAGAATTTGGCAATATGTCCAACCAGCCTCACAACCGCAGATCACGTGTGGAGGTCCCGGGCTGGCTTGTTACATCTAAGTTCTTCACCTGAGGGATTGTCTGAGACCAGCCACCTGGACAGCTGATGAAATTGAGGAGTATTTCTGTCTGTAATAAATCCCATTTGTGTGAAAAAACACATTCAGATTGGCTGGGGCTGACTCCCCCACTGCCCAGTCATGAATTTATTTCAGTCGCCGGATTTTCTTATATGAACTGTGTCTCAGTAAAATTGTTTAAAAAAATGTGCATGTTGTGTTTATATTTTTGATCAGAATATATTTTCCTTTATTATTTTCCCCTAACCCGACCACCCCCCCCCCCCCCAATCAGAGTAAACTAATTGACAACAAGACTTCTATTTCCAGTTTATACATACTATATACATTTTACGGACATGGTACATTGTACATTAGTTAAAGTATATTTTTTAATACCACCATTCAGCTAATATTATATTATCCATCAATTGACTGGCTTTTGAAGTCATTGTCATAGGATGCCACCTGTCCAACAAGTCAGTTCATCAAATTTCTGCCCCACTAGAGCTGCCCCGGTCAACTGTAAGTACTGTTATTATGAAGTGGAAACATCTAGGAGCAACAACAGATGAAGTGGTAGGCCACACAAGCTCACAGAATGGGACCGCCAGCTACTGAAGCGCGTAGTGCGTAAAAATAGTCTGTCCTCGGTTGCAACACTCACTACCGAGTTCCAAACTGCCTCTGGAAGCAACGTCAGCACAAGAACTGTTCGTCGGGAGCTTCATGAAATGGGTTTCCATGGCCAAGCAGCCGCACACAAGCCTAAGATCACCATGCACAATGCAAATCGTGGACTGGAGTAGTGTAAAGCTCGCTGCTGTTGGACTCTGCTACTGTGGGAAAGCATTCTCTGGAGTGATGAATCTTTCTTCACCTTCTGGCAGTCTGACAGACAAATCCGGGTTTGGCTAATGCCTGGAGAATGCTATCTGCCCGAATGCATAGTGCCAATTGTAAAGATTGGGGGAGGAAGAATAATGGTCTTGGGCTGTTTTTCATGGTTCAGGCCCCTTAGTTCCAGTGCAGGAAAATCTTAGCATGACAGTATACAATGACATTCTAGACAATTCTGTGCTTCATACTTTGTGGCAACTATTTAGGGAAGGCCTTTTCCTGATTCAGTAAGACAATGCCCCTGTGCACAAAGCTAAGTCCATACAGAAATGGTTTGTTGAGATCGGTGAGGAAGAACTTGACTGGCCTGCACAGAGCCCTGACCTCAACTCCATCAAACACCTTTGGGATGAATTAGAACACCGACTGCGAGCCAGGCCTAATTGCCCAACATCGGTGTCCGACCTCACTAATGCTCATGGCTGAATGGAAGCAAGTCCCCGCAACAATGTTCCAACATCTAGTGGAAAGCCTTCCCAGAAGAGTGGTTGGTATTATAGCAGCAAAAAAAGGGACTAACTCCATATTAATGCCCATGATTTTGGAATGAGATGTTCGATGAGCAGGTGTCCACATACTTTTGGTCATGGAGTTTATTTTGCTTCCTCTTTAAATATATTGTTTGGTGAATCATGGATGACTATGTTGAAGATTTAAAAATAATTTGGTGCATTTTCCCCCATATTTCATCCAGTTGTCTTTATTTTTATAATATATTACACTTGATCTTTCTTGAATAAGTTCCTCCAGTTATTTTTGTTTTTCATCAAACATATTCTGTGCCTCTATGGTCCAGTTTTTATTGCTATCCATCTGAACGGCTAGTTCTTCTATTTCCTTTGTTAATATGAACTCTTGACCAAAATGTTTTTTTGTTTTAAAGATGAGTACTGAATCGCATGGCCTCTGAAAGCACATTTGAAAGGGGATCTGTTATGTAGGAAAAAGTCAGTTATAAATGATAGTGTCTTGGTTAAAAACAAGTTGTAATCCAGTAGGCTTTGATTACATTTCCAATATCCTCAGCCATGTGGAAATGCTGTAAGAGTAATGTCAATTATTTGATGGTCTGACCACATTCTGTCCCCTTTGAACACTTTCTGAACTTTTGGTAGCAGCGAGAATTACATAAGAAAGTATTCAAGACGACTAGCTTGATTGAGCCTCCTCCATGTACTGTATATCTCACTAGGTCAGGATATTTGAGCCTCGATATAACCACTAGTTCTAATATGTCCATAATATTTGTGATTTAAGTGCATGAGGGGGATAGTTTATAGTGTGATTTCCTTTACAGAACATTGAGGTACTTAATATTAGAGTTGTGTATTGCCTGTAAGCGAGATAAAATATTATATATATTTCAAAGAAGTGTGGATCATCATTATTTGGACTGTATAGATTAATGAGCCAAATCTGTTAACAGCCATTAGCATATTTAAAAAGATGCCGAGCTGTTTGGACATTTAGCACATTTAGACATTCTTTTTGAATTCTTTTTGAATTAATATCATCACCCCTTTTGAGTTTCTTTGACCATGAGAGAAGTATATCATCCCCCTCTCCCAGTCCCTTTTACACACAACTTAATCTAAAGATGTAGAATGATTTTCCTGTAAACAATAGATATTATATTCTTTCTCTATTAGCCAGGTAAAGACCAATCGTCTTTTCTTATCATCTACTTAGCCATTACAATTATTAACTAGCTAATACTTATTTCACCACTTACCATAATGAGATACACGTTTCAATTATACTGACAATAATATGTTTGTAAACTTACCATTAAAAAGTACCAAGATGACTGAATGCCCATATAGCGTACCATGATATCTGCACTGTTAAGCATACTGTAACTATGACTGAGTAAACCTCCAATTGTCCTCCAATTTTTCACCCGTTAAAACCTCCTCCCATCCCAAGTTGGGTTGTCGTCTAGGTGACTGGCAGACCACCACTGTACACATGGATCCTAGGGCCTTTAAGAGATTGGCCTCACCCCTTGAAAAGAGCACAAGGTGCCACCTACAGAACAAAACAGATTAGAAGCCAACAGCATTTCCAGCGCTTTTACCTCGGTTGTACTATATATATAAAATAAAATAAAGTATTTTAATAACCCACCCACACAAACACCTCTACACCTCTCTCCCCTTCCACCCATGGACCAACCTATAACCAACCTATAACCCCCCCGCCTATAACCCCCCCTGCGCGCTCACACACACACACACACACACACACACACACACACACACACACACACACACACACACACACACACACACACACACCTTCAACAATTGTTCCATCCCTGAGGCCAACTCGAGAGTTGACCTGTGAAATGTGTATACCATCGTAGCTATTTTGAGAAGGCATGCCAAATTGAGGAGGAATGGTAAGATTTGATTAAACAATGTCTAGTCCCAGCTGATGGAACTCAGATACCCTCCTTCCCCCCAACAAACACACACGCTGGTCCCCCGTTGTGACACTTCTTCCCAGGTACCTCTGTGCAGTCAGTCCATTTGATTAATCTGTGCTGCCAGGGCCACAATAATTTGCCCCCTCTCTGATCGTCCGAGTGTGTAACACCCCCCCCCCCCCCCCGCCCATGGGTTACCACAACCTGGGTGGGGGTACTCCAGCGAATTCCCACTGGCTAAGTACGATGTCGTCAACGTCAGCTTTGAGAAAATCGTTGTATATTATACTCTCCCATCTGGGGTCTTTAGCTTTGTTGGACCAATCCTGCCAGGCATGCTCAGACTCATCTTTGTTTTTATTGCGCTATACAAAATATTAAACACATTTGTTTACTTTCTAGTGACATTCAAAAGAATAGATAACTATAAATTCACAAAACATGTCACTACAATGCTACTTGGACAAGCCAATTTGCTTAAACAATGTATGAACAATAAAGTTTTGCGGTGTAAAGGACTTGCATTAAGTTTAAAAATTGATAAACTGTTTTTCATGGTTGCAAAAGTGAGGAATGCAAATGCAACCGCAATTTAAGAATTGACCCATCAGCTGCTTAGAGAGCCACTACAGTGCCTTGCGAAAGTATTCGGCCCCCTTGAACTTTGCCACATTTTGCCACATTTCAGGCTTCAAACATAAAGATATAAAACTGTATTTTTTTGTGAAGAATCAACAACAAGTGGGACACAATCATGAAGTGGAACGACATTTATTGGATATTTCAAACTTTTTTAACAAATCAAAAACTGAAAAATTGGGCGTGCAAAATTATTCAGCCCCTTTACTTTTAGTGCAGCAAACTCTCTCCAGAAGTTCAATGAGGATCTCTGAATGATCTCTGAATCTGCATGTTCTGACACATTATGTAACACCATTCACGTTCATCTTTGATGTCTCCCTCAGGCTTTGTTGGTCTATTTTTTTCTCCCTGGGTACGAGCTATGGTGATAGGTCTCTTCAGAGCAACTAAGTGGCCTCACATTGCTCCTGTAAACCTATCTGGTTGATCCCCCACACCCTAAAAAAAGAACATCATTGGCAGACACTTTACACATTTCCCTCCCTTTAAGGGTCTTATGGCAGCTGGGAAGATTAGACAAACAGAGTCTCTCTTTCGCCATCAGTCTTCCTCTCAGATTCCCTACATCCACAGCATCCCTGGCCACACGCCTTTACCATTACCCAGTAACTTTAAGAGAGTGTGCGGAGATTCAGTTGAAAAAGATCCTCGCTAAGATCCAAGCGTTTCTGACAAGTCCATCATGAGTACCTTTGGGTACCGAAAGGAGCTGAAGAAGTATGAATCAATGGATGAAGATGAGGTGTTGGCTGGCTTGTCATTTGAGGAGCTTCAGGAGCTGGAGAGGGAGCTGGCGGATATGGACCCGGATGACAACGTACCTATTGGGCTGAGGCAGAAAGACCAGACCGCCAAGACCCCCACAGGCACCTTCTCCAGAGAGGCACTGCTGAAATACTGGGAGGACGAGACACGCAAACTGCTAGAGGATGACAGATCTGAATCATCCCCTGAACATGTAAGAAAAGGGATGGTATTTCAAGGCTTAAACCAGAGAAAACAAATATATATATATATTATTATTATTATTATATAGATGCCTTAACTTCAGAGGGCTTCCAGATGCAACAAGATCAATTTCAGGCATCTCAAAAAATATTGGCAGAACAAAACAATCTGAAATTAGGTTGTTATGTCTGACTCCTTAACAACATTTTTCCTATTTCGGTGATGAAAAAAATACAATTTATTTCAATCAAACTTAAATATTTTAACTTGAAAAGGTTTATTTATTTCATTTCTAATTGTGAAATAGCAGGGACATCTTTGGAATTCAGTGTCTCGCTGATTGAAATGGCCGATTACTTATATTCTGCATTACAGTATAATTGTACAGATAAATTCCCTTTTGGCACCAGCCTATCTGAAAATAAAAGATAAAGACAGATGAAGATGTTTTTATTTTTTGCCAATGATAGAAATCACAATAATTTGAGATTCAATATTTTAAATAAGAATGATTGAAGATTATAAGAAATGCCAGAGGTTAAGGGAAAGGTTGAAGTATATATGCAAGTGTGCCAAACATTTATTGTTGTGTAAGAGTTAAAACAATATGAAGACTGTGTTCATTGCCTACTGTGTTATTTAGTGTAAGTTAGTGGAAAACAATCAAAAAATACATTGTCTCTGAAAATCCAACTTTAATGATTATGTGTGCTCAGAGAGTTCTGGAGGTATTCCTCATTAAGAGACAGTAACTGGAGAATGTTAGGTCTCAACCTAATTTTCCACCCTGTTAAAAAATACAGGATAGAATGGAGGAAGGACAGACTGATAAGAGCGAAGAGGAATGTGTGACAGAGAGTGACAGTAACAGCACAGAGTCTGAGGACTGTGATGAGGAAGAGGAACGCCAAAATAGAAGGGAAGGGAGCGAAGACGAGGCAGGTGAGGATGAGGATGAGAATGATTCAATTGAGGCTGAAAATGAAGAGGAAAAGAAGGACAAATGCAAACAGGAGCCTTTACCAACTTCTGGTAGACATGGGCAGAACGCTGTTGACCACCTGTCAAGAAACCTAGAGAATTGTTCTGAAAGGGGAGACTTGAGAACAACAATGACTGACCAAAACCTAAATGTGACTCCAGAGAGACCTTGTGGGAACCCTATCGTGATTGACGAGGCACTTGAACGGATCCTTCGCGATGACCCAACGATGAGCGAGCTCAACTTCAACAACATCGAAGACATCTCTCAGGAGACCTTGCTGCGTATCTCCGAAGCACTGAGCGCCAACACACACGTACGTGTTTTAAGCCTTTCTAACACCCGAGCCAATGACCGGGTTGCCTTTGCCGTCTCCAAGATGCTCAGAGAAAACTGCTCCATCACCAACCTCAACATTGAGTCCAACTTTGTGTCTGGCCGGGGAATCTTGGCGCTGTTGGCATCGCTCCAACAAAACAGTACTCTGGTGGAGCTGCGCTTCCACAACCAGAGGCACATCTGCGGGGGGCAGGTTGAGATGGAGATGGTTCGCCTCCTGAGGGACAACAGCACCCTCCTCAAGCTGGGCTACCAGTTTGATCTGCCAGGCCCCAGGATGACCGCCACCAGTATTCTGACCCGCAACCAGGACCGACAGAGGCAGAGACGGCTGCAACAACAGAGGGAGAAAGGCCATCCAGAAGCAACAGTCCAGCCCAAGGCTGATGCCGGGACAACAGGCCTAGTTTCTGTATCGCCTCCTTCAAACAAACCACCCTGGTTCTCTCCAAGACATGCGAGGAATGACCAGACCCCAAATAACATCCCTCCTCCACCTCCCCCACTCACTGGCCTTCAGTCTGAGAGGAATACACCAACCAGGAAGATTGCAGAGACGATCAAACAACATGAAGGGAGTACAAAGGGTCAATCAGGCCAAAAGAAACCCAAATCCAAGAGGGTCAAAAATGGGGCCAATAAGAAGTGCAGCTCTGACATTCTCAAGGAGCTGAAGAATGCCTTGAAGCCTTCTTCACGAAAGAAGAAAGACAACCCACCCCAGCCACCAGCACCTCTGAGCTCAACCCGTGATGATCTGATGGCGGCCATTCGTGGTAGCAGCATTAGATCACTCAAAAGTGTAAGTATGACAGACGCACAAACATCCTATCATGAACCAGTGACAGAATTATTTTTATTAGCACATAAATCATTGCTCAAAAAAGGACTTTCAGTAGACATGAGCAAAACTCAGTTGTACGCATATGATGCTACAAATAAAACTGAAACACTCTTCCAAAAGTCATTACACAGCCTTTGTGGAAACAGTGCTATCATTAGATGACAGCCTTCATAACCCTGTGAATTCCTCCCACTTAATACAGTTATAAATAGCTGAACTCGATAAGACTAATGGCTTGGAGCACTGATGTGCACAGGATGACAGTGTGCCAACAGACCAAACAATCTACAGCATGGATCACCATGAGGCTGTCAGTTGAACAATATGGTTGACAAGAAGAGAAAATAGATAAATTATCTGACCAGAATAAAAAAGTGATAAAAAAGTGATAAAGTCCATGACCCCTTAGAGTAAAGAAAGGTATGTTTAGAATTACAGGAAAATAGCTTAAAAACGGCAAAATCTTCTCTCAGCCAAATAGCAAAATTCATAGAATAGCATGAGATTAGCTATAAAACTGAAAATGTGTCTATCTGCTCCATGTCAAAATGTGTAGAATTGCAAGAAATTAGCATTATAACAGCAACATTTTCTCTCAGCCTCATGGCAAAATATGTAGAATAGCATGACATTAGCTATACAACCATACATTTTTCTCTTAACCCCTTAGAAAAATGTGTAGAATTGCTGTTTTGCTTGGAGAAAAGTATTTTTGTGAATGGATGGTATACCTACATACAATACCAGTCAAATGTTTAGACACCTACTCATTCAAGGGTTTTTCTTACAATTTTCTACATTGTAGAATAATAGTGAAGACATCAAAACTATGAAATAACACATATGGAATCATGTAGTAACCAAAAACGTGTTAAACAAATCAAAATATATTATAGATTTTAGATTATTCAAAGTAGCCACCCTTTGCCTTGATGACAGCTTTGCACACTCTTGGCAGTCGGTCAACCAGCTTCACCTGGAATGCTTTTCCAACAGTCTTGAAAGAGTTCCCACATATGCTGAGCACTTGTTGGCTGTTTATCCTTCACTCTGCCGTCCAACTCATCCCAAATCATCTCAATTACGGGTGATTGTGGAGGTCAGGTCATCTGATGCAGCACTCAATCATTCTCCTTCTTGGTCAAATAGCCCTTACACAGCCTGGAGGTGTGTTGGGTCATTGTTCTGTTGAAAAACAAAATGATAGTCCCCCTAAGCCCAAACCAGATGGGATGGCGTATCGCTGCAGAATGCTGTGGTAGCCATGCCAGTTAAGAGTGCCTTGAATTCTAAATAAATCACAGACAAATCACAGACCGTGTCTCCAGCAAAGCACCCCCACACCATCAGACCTCCTCCTCCATGTTTCACAGAAGATATAATTCGTTCACCTAGTCTGCATCTCACAGACATGACAGTTGGAACCAAAAATGTCAAATTTGGACACATCAGACCAAAGGACAGATTTCCACCAGTCTAATGTCCATTGCTCATGTTTCTTGGCCTAAGCAAGTCTCTTCTTCTTATTGGTGTCCTTTAGTAGTGGATTCTTTGCAGCAATTCGACCATGAAGGCTTGATTCACGCAGTCTCCTCTGAACAGTTGATGGTGAGATGTGTCTGTTACTTGAACTCTGTGATGCATTTATTTGGGCAAGAATTTCTGAGTCTGGTAACTCTAACTCTAACTTATCTTCTTCAGCAAAGGTAACTCTGGGTATTCCTTTCCTGTGGCGGTCCTCATGAGAGCCAGTTTCATCACAGCGCTTAATGGTTTTTGCTACTGCACTTGAAGAAATGTTCAAAGTTCTTGAAATTGCAGGATTGACAGACCTTCATGCCTTAAAGTAATGATGGACTGTAGTTTCTTTGTTATTTGAGCTGTTCTTGCCATAATATGTACTTGGTCTTTTACCAAATCTTCTATATACCACCCCTAACTTGTCACAAACGCATTACGAAGGAAAGGAATTCGACAAATTAACTTTGAACCAGGTACACCTGTTAATTTAATAATTTATTTACCAAATAGGGCTATCTTCTGTATACCACCCCTACCGTGTCACACCACAACTGATTGGCTTAAATGCATTAAGAAGGAAATAAATTCCAAAAATGTACTTTTAAGGCACACCTGTTATTTGAAATGCATTCCAGGCGACAACCTCATGAAGCTGGTTGAGAGAATGCCAAGACTGTGCAAAGCTGTCAAGGCAAAGGGTGGCTACTTTTGAAGAATCTCAAATGTATTTCGAACACTTTTTTTTGGTTATTACATGATTCCACACACATGTTATTTCATAGTTTTGATGTCTTCACTATTATTATACAATGAATGAATGGTACAAATAAAGAAAAACCCTTGAATGAGTACACGTGTCCAAACTTTTGACTGGTACTGTATATACACAGTATATACATACACACACACACAGCATATAAACTCAGCCAAAAAATGTAAATCCTCTTACTGTCAACAGCGTTAATTTTCAGCAAATTTAACATGTGTAAATATTTGTATGAAAATATCAAGATTTGTCAACTGAGACAACTGAGACATAAACAGAACAAGTTCCGCAGACATGTGACTACCAGAAATGGAATAATGTGTCCCTGAACAAAGGGAGGGGGGGGTCAAAATCAAAAGTAACAGTCAGTATCTGGTGTGGCCACCAGCTGCATTAAGTACTGCAGTGCAACTCCTCCTCATGGACTGCACCAGATTTCCCCGTTCTTGCTGTGAGATGTTACCCCACTCTTCCACCAAGGCACCTGCAAGTTCCCGGACATTTCTGGGGGGAATGGCCCGAGCCCTCACCCTTCGATTTAACAGGTCCCATTGAGATCTAGGCTCTTCGCTGACCATGGCAGAACACTGACATTCCTGTCTTGCAGGAAATCAAGCACAGAACGAGCAGTATGGCTGGTGGCTTTGTCATGCTGGAGGGTCATGTCAGGATGAGCCTGCAGGAAGTGAGGGAGGAAGATGTCTTCCCTGTAACGCACAGCATTGAGATGGCCTGCAATGACAACAAGCCCAGTCCGATGTTGCTGTGACACACCGCCCCAGACCATGACGGACCCTCCACCTCCAAATCGATCCCGCTCCAGAGTACAGGCCTCGGTGTAACGCTGATTCCTTTGACGATAAACGCAAATCCAACCATCACCCCTGGTGAGACAAAACCGCAACTCGTCAGTGAAGAGCACTTTTTGCCAGTCCTGTCTGGTTCAGCGACGGTGGGGTTGTGCCCATAGGCGGTGCTGTTGCCGGTGATGTCTGGTGAGGACCTGCCTTACAACAGGTCTACAAGCCCTCAGTCCAGCCTCTCGCGGACAGTATGAGCACTCGGGCAGTTGTTGTCATCCTGTACCTGTCCCACAGGTGTGATCCTGTGCAGGTGTTGTTACACGTGGTCTGCCACTGTGAGGACGATCAGCTGTCTGTCCTGTTTCCCTGTAGTGCTGTCTTAGGCGTCTCACAGTACTGACATTGCAATTTATTGCCCTGGCCACAACTGCATTCCTCGTGCCTCCTTGCAGCATGCCTATGGCACATTCACGCAGATGAGCAGAGCCCTTGGGCATCTTTCTTTTGCTGTTTTTCAGAGTCAGCAGAAAGGCCTCTTCAGTGTCCTAATTTTTCATAACTGTGACCTTAATTGCCTACCGTCTAAGCTGTTAGTGTCTTAACGACAATTCCACAGGTGCATGTTCATTACTTGTTTATAGGTCATTGAAAAAGCATTGGAAAGTGTTTAAACTCTTTACAATGAAGACCTGTAAAGGTATTTGGATTTTTACGAATTATCTTTGAAAGACAGGGTCCTGAAAAAGGGACATTTATTTTTTTGCTGAGTTGAAGTATACAGTTGAAGTCAGAAGTTTACATACACTTAGGTTGGAGTCATTAAATGGATATAGATACTTTTGTACCTGTTTCCTCCAGCATCTTCACAAGGTCCTTTGCTGTTGTTCTGGGATTGATTTGCACTTTTCGCACCAAAGTACGTTCATCTTTAGGAGACAGAATGCGTCTCCTTCCTGAGCGGTACAATTGCGTACTATTGTTTATACAGATGAACGTGCTACCTTCAGGCGTTTGGAAATTGCTCCCAAGGATGAACCAGACTTGGGGAGGTCTACAATTGTTTTTCTGAGGTCTTGGCTGAATTCTTTTGATTTCCCATGATGTCAAGCAAAGAGGCACTGAGTTTGAAGGTAGGACTTCAAATACATCCAAAGGTATACCTCCAATTGACTCAAATGATATCAATTAGCCCATCAGAAGCTTCTAAAGTCATGACGACATTTTCTGGAATTTTCCAAGCTGTTTAAAGGCACAGTCAATTTAGTGTATGTAAACTTCTGACCCACTGGAATTGTGATACAGTGAATTATAAATGAAATAATCTGTCTGTAAACAATTGTTGGAAAAATGACTTGTGTCATGCACAAAGTAGATGTCCTAACCGACTTGCCAAAACAATAGTTTGTCTAACAATACATTTGTGGAGTGGTTGAAAAACAAGTTTTAATAACTCCAACCTAAGTGTATGTAAACTTCCGACTTCAACTGTACATACACACACACACAAACACACACACACACACACTGAGCAAAAATATAAATGCAACATGCAAGAATTTCACAACTTTACTGTTACTGTTACAGTTCATATAAGGAAATCAGTCAATTGAAATAAAGGAATTAGGCCCTAATCTATGGATTTCACATGACTGGGAATACAGATATGCATCTGTTGGTCACAGAAATCTTTAAAAAAGGTAGAGCCATGGATCAGAAAAGCAGTCAGTATCTGGTGTGACTACCATTTGCCTCAAGCAGCAGGACACATGTCCTTCGCATAAAGTTGATCAGGCTGCCACTCCTCTGGCTGTGCAAAGTTGCTGGATATTTGCGGGAACTGGAACACGCCTGCATACACATCGATCCAGAACATCCCAAACATTCTCAATGGGCGATGTCTGTTGTGTACGCAGGCCATGGAAGAACTGGGACATTTTCAACTTCCAGGAATTGTGTACAGATCCTTCCAGGAATTGCGACAGAGGGCCATGCATTATTATGCTGAAACAAACATGAGGAGATGACGACAGATGAATTGCACGACAATTGGCTTCAAATTGCAATCGCTAAAATGCAATTGTGTTTGTTGTCTGTAGCTTATGTTTGCCCATACCATAACCCCACTACCAACACTGGGGCACTCTGTTCACAACGTTGACATCAGCAAAGAGCTCGCCCACACAATGCCATACACGCTGTCTGCCCGGTACAGTTGAAACCAGGATTGATCTGTGAAGAGCACACTTCTCCAAGGTGCCAGTGGCCATCGAAGATGAGTATTTTCCCACTGAAGTCGGTTACGATGCCGAACTGTAGTCAGGTCAACACCCTGGTGAGGACAACGAGCACACAGTCTGTGCAGAAATTCTTCAGTTGTCAAACCCACATTTTCATCAGCTGTCCAGGTCGCTGGTCTCAGACGATTCTGCAGGTGAAGAAGCCGGATGTGGAGGTCCTGGGCTGGAGTGGTTACACAGTCTGTGGTTGTGAGGCCAGTTGGACGTACTGCCAAATTCTCTAAAACGACGTTGGGAGGGGAGACTGCTTATGGTAGAGAAATTAACATTAAATTATCTGACAACAGCTCTGGTGAACATTCCTGCAGTCACCAATTGCACGCTCCTTCAAAACCTGAGACCTCTGTGGCATTGTGTTGTGTGACAAAACTGCACATTTGAGAGTGGCATTTTATTGTCCACAGCACAATGTGCACCAGTGTAATGATCACGCTATTTAATCAGCTACTAGATATGCCACACCTTTTAGGTGGATGGATTATCTTGGCAAATGAGAAATGCTCACTTACAGAGATATAAACAACTCTGTGCACTACATTTGAGAGAAATACGCCTTTTGTGCATATTGGAAAATTTCTGTGTTATTTTATTTCAGCTCAGGAAACATGGGATCAACACTTTACATGTTGCGTTAATATTTTAGTTCAGGTAATGATACTAATACAAATAGGGTTTGTTATTATTTTGTTATGAATAACTGGTAAGGTAGTTGGAACTCAATTGCAACCCCCATCAAAATCATCACTGCTTACAAACAACTTAATGTTACCAAGCTATTTCTCTCACCACGCCAACTGTTTTGCTCTCTCTCCTGATCACTTGGTCTCTCTCTCGAGGTCCATTGGTCCTGAAATACCCATCTACTTATCCACTTATTGCATAGATGGTCCGATGGTTTGTGGCAGTAGGACATGTGTTGACACTGACTGACACACTCTTTCTCCTTGCAGGTGACTCTCCAGCCGGATCTATGTTAACGTTGTGGTAGGAGAGGTTATATCCAACCTGATCAAGAGCTGTTCTCCACAAATACTGCACCCACTTCATTCTGTACTCATAAAAAAAACATGAACCATTTGTACCACAAATGCTACATATATAAATACAAGTATATTAAAATATAATTTGTTTATGTATTACCATGAAACTTTCTGCTTGGAAAACTGTTGACACATTATACATATGATTTTGTTAGTGTTATGTAAATATTTTATATTACTACCTGTCACGTAGTGAAAAATACAACACTGGACTTGATTGCATATTATGAACGGGTCGCAATTTATAGATTAACAATCCATAATATTACTGCTGTTCAATAGTCATTTCAATTAATGATTTATACCCATTGAGTCATCACAGAAATCTTAACTACAAACTGGTTAAATGTAGGCTTAGGGAAGATCCAAAAGATAAGCCTTCTCCCATCCTAGCCAGGATTAAAATGACTTGGAACAAAATTAGAACACATTAATGCTATCTGTAACTAAATCACCTTTAATCCCACCTTGCAGCTTCATGTGTCTCTTGGAATTGTTCCCAATTCCTTAAAGTTAATTTTGAGAAAATCCTTATAATTGTAGTGTGTCATATATTCAAAAGCCTTTTCAATGAAATGACATAAAAATGTCAATTTAAATGTGGAAAATGTCATTTAAACAAGATTCATAGGGCTGGGAATGGAGGGAAAGACAAAGTGAGGAATAGCGTTATAGTGTTACTGACAGGTTATGACAGTGACATGTCAGACGCACCACAGGAAGAATTGGAACAAATGCTTAAAATAAGGTATTGTCACTCTGTACAACTTCACTCAAGCAAAGTAATTCAGTTTAGGGAAGCCATCTGGGTTGAACAACTATTGTCATACATAATACAAAAATTAGATTTTACTGTTCTATATTTACCTTGTACAAATTGTGCAAGTTCTCCCACTTAAAAAGATGAGAGAGGCCTGTAAAATACTTTTTTTCCACCATAATTTGCAAATAAATAAATTTAAAATCCTACAATGTGATTTTCTGGATTTTTTTTCTCATTTTGTCTATCATAGTTGAAGTGTACCTATGATGAAAATTACAGGCCTCTCTCATCTTTTTAAGTGGGAGAACTTGCACAGTTGGTGGCTGACTAAATAGTTTTTTGCCCCACTGTATATAATATTCATATTTTAGCTTTGACCGAAACACATTTTGATGCATCTGTAAATGATGGGCAAATTAAAATTCATGGACATAGTCTACTGAGAAGAGACAGGAATAGGAATGGTGCGAGTATAGCACTGTACATTCAGAATCATATACCTTTTAAGAGAAGGGATGACCTTAATGTATGTCAGATAGAGGCACTATGGGCTCAAGTACATCTGCCTCACCAGGCAGCCATATTGGTAGGATGTGTGTATAGACCACCTAGCTCTAAGGTGTGCTATCTGTATGACTTATGCACAGGGTTTTACCAGGCCACAAATAGTAAAAGAGATGTATTTATCTTGGGTGATTTTAATATAAATTGGAAGGATCATAATAATTCAAATATAACTAAATTAATGAGATACATTGCCTTCTGAAAATATTCAGATCCTTCACTTTTTCCACATTGTTACATTTTTTTCATCAATCTACACATAATACCCAATAATGACAAAGCGAAAACATGTTTTTAGACATTTTTGCAAATGTATTAAAAATAAAAAACAGATACCATATTTACATAATTATTCAGACCCTTTGCTATGAGATTTGAAATTGAGCTCTGGTGCATCCTGTTCCTATGGATAATCCTTGAGATGTTTTTAAAACTTGATTGGAGTGTACCTCTGGTAAATTGAATTGATTGGACATGATTTGGAAAGGCACAAACCTGTCTATATAAAAGTTCCCACAGTGCATGTCAGAGCAAAAACCAAGCCATGAGGTCGAAGGAATTGTCCGTAGAGCGCCGAGACAGGATTGTGTCGAGGCACAGATCTGGGGAAGGATACCAGAACATTTCTACAGCATTGGAGTTCTCAAAAACACAGTGGCCTCCATCATTCTGAAATGAAAGAAGTTTGCAACCACCAAGACTCTTCCTAGAGTTGACCGCCCAGCCAAACTGAACAACTGCGGGAGAAGGGACTTGGTCAGGGAGGTGACAGGCATGTACAAATTACCTCGACTAACCTGTACATTGACTTGGTACCGGTACCCCTGAGTACCCTGAGCCTCGTTATTATTTCATTATGACTTTTGATACATTTTTACTTTAGTTTGGTAAATATTTTCTTAACTCTTCAAATCAAATCAAATCAAATTTTATTTGTCACATACACATGGTTAGCAGATGTTAATGCGAGTGTAGCGAAATGCTTGTGCTTCTAGTTCCGACAATGCAGTAATAACCAACAAGTAATCTAACTAACAATTCCAAAACTACTGTCTTATACACAGTGTAAGGGGATAAAGAATATGTACATAAGGATATATGAATGAGTGATGGTACAGAGCAGCATAGGCAAGATACAATAGATGATATCGAGTACAGTATATACATATGAGATGAGTATGTAAACAAAGTGGCATAGTTAAAGTGGCTAGTGATACATGTATTACATAAGGATGCAGTCGATGATATAGAGTACAGTATATACGTATGCATATGAGATTAATAATGTAGGGTAAGTAACATTATATAAGGTAGCATTGTTTAAAGTGGCTAGTGATATATTTACATCATTTCCGATCAATTCCCATTATTAAAGTGGCTGGAGTTGAGTCAGTGTCATTGTCAGTGTTTTGGCAGCAGCCACTCAATGTTAGTGGTGGCTGTTTAACAGTCTGATGGCCTTGAGATAGAAGCTGTTTTTCAGTCTCTCTGTCCCAGCTTTGATGCACCTGTACTGACCTCGCCTTCTGGATGATAGCGGGGTGAACAGGCAGTGGCTCGGGTGGTTGATGTCCTTGATGATCTTTATGGCCTTCCTGTAACATCGGGTGGTGTAGGTGTCCTGGAGTGCAGGTAGTTTGCCCCCGGTGATGCGTTGTGCAGACCTCACTACCCTCTGGAGAGCCTTACGGTTGAGGGCGGAGCAGTTGCCGTACCAGGCGGTGATACAGCCCGCCAGGATGCTCTCGATTGTGCATCTGTAGAAGTTTGTGAGTGCTTTTGTTGACAAGCCGAATTTCTTCAGCCTCCTGAGGTTGAAGAGGCGCTGCTGCGCCTTCTTCACGATGCTGTCTGTGTGAGTGGACCAATTCAGTTTGTCTGTGATGTGTATGCCGAGGAACTTAAAACTTGCTACCCTCTCCACTACTGTTCCATCGATGTGGATAGGGGGGTGTTCCCTCTGCTGTTTCCTGAAGTCCACAATCATCTCCTTAGTTTTGTTGACGTTGAGTGTGAGGTTATTTTCCTGACACCACACTCCGAGGGCCCTCACCTCCTCCCTGTAGGCCGTCTCGTCGTTTTTGGTAATCAAGCCTACCACTGTTGTGTCGTCCGCAAACTTGATGATTGAGTTGGAGGCGTGCGTGGCCACACAGTCGTGGGTGAACAGGGAGTACAGGAGAGGGCTCAGAACGCACCCTTGTGGGGCCCCAGTGTTGAGGATCAGCGGGGAGGAGATGTTGTTGCCTACCCTCACCACCTGGGGGCGGCCCGTCAGGAAGTCCAGTACCCAGTTGCACAGGGCGGGGTCCAGACCCAGGGTCTCGAGCTTGATGACGAGCTTGGAGGGTACTATGGTGTTGAATGCCGAGCTGTAGTCGATGAACAGAATTCTCACATAGGTATTCCTCTTGTCCAGATGGGTTAGGGCAGTGTGCAGTGTGGTTGAGATTGCATCGTCTGTGGACCTATTTGGGCGGTAAGCAAATTGGAGTGGGTCTAGGGTGTCAGGTAGGGTGGAGGTGATATGGTCCTTGACTAGTCTCTCAAAGCACTTCATGATGACGGATGTGAGTGCTACGTGGCGGTAGTCGTTTAGCTCAGTTACCTTAGCTTTCTTGGGGACAGGAACAATGGTGGCCCTCTTGAAGCATGTGGGAACAGCAGACTGGTATAGGGATTGATTGAATATGTCCGTAAACACACCGGCCAGCTGGTCTGCGCATGCTCTGAGGGCGCGGCTGGGGATGCCGTCTGGGCCTGCAGCCTTGCGAGGGTTAACACGTTTAAATGTCTTACTCACCTCGACTGCAGTGAAGGAGAGACCGCATGTTTTCGTTGCAGGCCGTGTCAGTGGCACTGTATTGTCCTCAAAGCGGGCAAAAATGTTATTTAGTCTGCCTGGGAGCAAGACATCCTGGTCCGTGACTGGGCTGGATTTCTTCCTGTAGTCCGTGATTGACTGCCACATGCCTCTTGTGTCTGAGCCGTTGAATTGAGATTCTACTTTGTCTCTGTACTGACGCTTAGCTTGTTTGATAGCCTTGCGGAGGGAATAGCTGCACTGTTTGTATTCGGTCATGTTACCAGACACCTTGCCCTGATTAAAAGCAGTGGTTTGCGCTTTCAGTTCCACACGAATGCTGCCATCAATCCACGGTTTCTGGTTAGGGAATGTTTTAATCGTTGCTATGGGAACGACATCTTCAACGCACGTCTTCTAATGAACTCGCACACCGAATCAGCGTATTCGTCAATATTGTTATCTGCCGCAATACGAAACATGTCCCAGTCCACGTGATGGAATCAGTCTTGGAGTGTGGAGTCAGCTTGGTCGGACCAGCGTGGGAGCCTCAGCGTGGGAGCCTCTTGTTTTAGTTTCTGTCTGTAGGCAGGGATCAACAAAATGGAGTCGTGGTCAGCTTTTCCGAAAGGGGGGCGGGGCAGGGCCTTATATGCATCGCGGAAGTTAGAGTAACAATGATCCAAGGTCTTTCCACCCCTGGTTGCGCAATCGATATGCTGATAAAATTTAGGGAGTCTTGTTTTCAGATTAGCCTTGTTAAAATCCCCAGCTACAATGAATGCAGCCTCCGGATAAATCGTTTCCAGTTTGCAGAGAGTTAAATAAAGTTTGTTCAGAGCCATCGATGTGTCTGCTTGGGGGGGGATATATACGGCTGTGATTATAATCGAAGAGAATTCTCTTGGTAGATAATGCGGTCTACATTTGATTGTGAGGAATTCTAAATCAGGTGAACAGAAGGATTTGAGTTCCTGTATGTTTCTTTCATCACACCATGTCACGTTAGCCATCAGGCATACGCCCCCGCCCCTCTTCTTACCAGAAAGATGTTTGTTTCTGTCGGCGCGATGCGTGGAGAAACCCGTTGGCTGCACCGCCTCGGATAGCGTCTCTCCCGTGAGCCATGTTTCCGTGAAGCAAAGAACGTTGCAGTCTCTGATGTCCCTCTGGAATGCTACCCTTGCTTGGATTTCATCAACCTTGTTGTCAAGAGACTGGACATTGGCAAGAAGAATGCTAGGGAGTGGTGCACGGTGTGCCCGTCTCCGGAGTCTGACCAGAAGACCGAGTCGTTTTTTTGGGTCGCTGCATGGAATCCACTCCGTTGTCCTGTTTGTAAGGCAGAACACAGGATCCGCGTCGCGAAAAACATATTCTTGGTCGTACTGATGGTGAGTTGACGCTGATCTTATATTCAGTAGTTCTTCTCGACTGTATGTAATGAAACCTAAGATGACCTGGGGTACTAATGTAAGAAATAACACGTAAAAAAAACAAAAAACTGCATAGTTTCCTAGGAATGCGAAGCGAGGCGGCCATCTCTGTCGGCGCCGGAAGTCTTCTGGAACTGCACTGTTGGGCTTGTCAGTAAGCATTTCACTGTTGTATTTGGCGCATGTTGTATTCGGTGCATGTGACAAATAGTTTGATTAGATTTTTTACAATTGTTCACTGGAAAAAAGGGACATTTCCAAATATATGGAAGCATGCTAAACTTTGTCCAAAGACCGCAAAGAACCCATTACTCCTGCCAATTGTCAACTCCTTTCACTCAGTAAGATTTTCATGGAAAATAATGATCTGATCACAGCCAATCAGCATGCTTATCACAAAAACCATTCCACTACACTGGTTGACATGACTGACCAGTTGCTCAGTGCTATGGATAATGGGTGTGCTATTTTATTTTAGTGCAGCATTTCATTTACTGGATAATAAAATAATTTTGACAAAACTATTGCATTATGGGTTTAAGGAGGCAGTATTGAATTGGGTACAGTCATATCTAACTGACAAGAAACAGTCCACCTATATCAATGGGTCATTTTCTTCCACTCATGCTTTAAACTGTGGCATACAGCAGGGCAGCTACCTTGGGCCACTTATTTACTTAATATATACCAACTTAATAGAAACTCAAGCTACTATATTTGCAGATGATACTACAAATTATACAGCAAGACAATTGTTTACACAGGTTTAAAAAAATATATAATTTAACCTTTATTTATCTAGGCAATTGTTTTAAGGTGGAAATATGGTTCTTCTGTTGTCTTCATGCACAATGCTCTTGGTTGGTCATCAATCAACAAGATAATTGAAAAAACATGCTTATTGTATTACACATTGTACAACATTTAAAATGGCTATCTCCACTCACAACAGTATTCAGTTGGTGTAGAGACAGCCATTCAGTTAATACTAGGAATATATAGTCCACCATCTACAGTTGAAGTTGGAAGTTTACATACACTTAGGTTGGAGTCATTAAAACTCGTGTTAACAAACTATAGTTTTGGCAAGTCGGTCAGGACATCTACTTTGTGCATGGCACAAGTCATTTTTCCAACAATTGTTTACAGACAGATTATTTCACTTATAATTCACTGTATCACAATTCCAGTGGGTTAGAAGTTTACATACACTAAATTGACTGTGCCCTTAAACAGCTTGGAAAATTTCAGAAAATTATGGCTTTAGAAGCTTCTGATAGACTAATTGACATCATTTGAGTCAATTGGAGGTGGATGTGAAATATACACTGCTCAAAACAATAAAAGGAACACTAGAATAACACATCCTAGATCTGAATGAATGAAATATTCTTATTAAATACTTTTCTCTTTACATAGTTGAATGTGCTGACAACAAAATCACACAAAAATTATCAATGGAAATCAAATTTATCAACCCACGGAGGTCTGGATTTGGAGTCACACTCAAAATTAAAGTGGAAAACCACACTACAGGCTGATCCAACTTTGATGGAATGTCCTTAAAACAAGTCAAATGAGGCTCTGTAGTGTGTGTGGCCTCCACGTGCCTGTATGACCTCCCTACAATGCCTGGGCATGCTCCTGATGAGGTGGCGGATGGTCTCCTGAGGGATCTCCTCCCAGACCTGGACTAAAGCATCCATAAACTCCTGGACAGTCTGTGGTGCAGCGAGACATGATGTCCCAGATGTGCTCAATTGGATTCAGGTCTGGGGAACGGGCGGGCAAGTCCATAGCATCAATGCCTTCCTCTTGCAGGGACTGCTGACACACTCCAGCCACATGAGGTCTAGCGTTGTCTTGCATTAGGAGGAACCCAGGGCCAACCGCACCAGCATATGGTCTCACAAGGGGTCTGAGGATCTCATCTCGGTACCTAATGGCAGTCAGGCTACCTCTGGCGAGCACATGGAGGGCTGTGCGGCCCCCCAAAGAATTGCCACCCCACACCATGACTGACCCACCGCCAAACCGGTCATGCTGGAGGATGTTGCAGGCAGCAGAACGTTCTCCACGACGTCTCCAGACTCTGTCACGTCTGTCACATGTGCTCAGTGTGAACCTGCTTTCATCTGTGAAGAGCACAGGGCGCTCTTCACAGGGCGCTCTTTTGCACAGGGCGCTCTTTTGGCGAATTTGCCAATCTTGGTGTTCTCTGGCAAATGCCAAACGTCCTGCACGGTGTTGGGCTGTAAGCACAACCCCCACCTGTGGATGTCGGGCCCTCATACCACCCTCATGGAGTCTGTTTCTGACTGTTTGAGCAGACACATGCACATTTGTGGCCTACTGGAGGTCATTTTGCAGGGCTCTGGCAGTGCTCCTCCTGCTCCTCCTTGCACAAAGGCAGAGGTAGCGGTCCTGCTGTTGGGTTGTTGCCCTCCTACGGCCTCCTCCATGTCTCCTGATGTACTGGCCTGTCTCCTGGTAGCGCCTCCATGCTCTGGACACTACGCTGACAGACACAGCAAACCTTCTTGCCACAGCTCGCATTGATGTGCCATCCTGGATGAGCTGCACTACCTGAGCCACTTGTTTGGGTTGTAGACTCCGTCTCATGCTACCACTAGAGTGAAAGCACCGCCAGCATTCAAAATTGACCAAAACATCAGCCAGGAAGCATAGGAACTGAGAAGTGGTCTGTGGTCACCACCTGCAGAACCACTCCTTTATTGGGGGTGTCTTGCTAATTGCCTATAATTTCCACCTGTTGTCTATTCCATTTGCACAACAGCATGTGAAATTTATTGTCAATCACTGTTGCTTCCTAAGTGGACAGTTTGATTTCACAGAAGTGTGATTGACTTGGAGTTACATTGTGTTGTTTAAGTGTTCCCTTTATTTTTTGGAGCAGTGTATTTCAAGGCCTACCTTCGAACTCAGTGCTTCTTTTCTTGCCATCCTGGGAAAATCAAAAGAAAATCAGTCAAGACCTGTAGAACTCCACAAGTCTGGTTCATCCTTGGGAGCAATTTCCAAAGGCACCACGTTCATCTGTACAAAACATTAGTACGCAAGTATAAACACCATGGGACCACACAGCCGTCATACCACTCAGGAAGGAGACGCGTTCCGTCTCCTAGAGATTAACGTACTTTGGTGCGAAAAGTGCAAATCAATCCCAGAACAACAGCAAAGGACCTTGTGAAGATGCTGGAGGAAACAGGTACAAAATAATCTATATCCACAGTAAAACGAGTCCTATATCAACATAGCCTGAAAGGCAGCTCCGCAAGGAAGAAGCCACTGCTTCAAAACCGCCATTAAAAAGGCCAGACTACAGTTTGCAACTGCACATGGGGACAAAGATCGTACTTTTTGGGGAAATATCGAGGGTCACGAGGGTGGAAAATTATGTGGATATATTGAAGCAACATCAAGACATCAGTCAGGAAGATAAAGCTTGGTCACAAATGGGTCACCAAATGGACAATGACCCCAAGCATACTTCCAAAATTGTGGCATACTGGCTTAAGGACAACAAAGTCATGGTATTGGAGTGGCCATCACAAAGCCCTGACCTCAATCCCATAGAGAATTTGGAGGCAGAACTGAAAAAGCGTGAGCAAGCAAGGAGGCCTACACACCTGACTCAGTTATACCAGCTCTGTCAGGAGGAATGGGCCAAAATCCACCCAATTTATTGTGGGAAACTTGTGGAAGGCTACCCGAAACGTTTGACCCAAGTTAAACTATTTAAAGGCAATGCTACCAAATACTAATTGAGTGTATGTAAACTTCTGATCCACTGGGAATGTGATGAAAGAAATAAAAGCTAAAAGCTGGAAATAAATCACTATTATTCTGCCATTTCACATTCTTAAAATAAAGTGGTGATCCTAACTGACCTAAAACAGGGAATTAAAATTAAAATTCATGAATTGTGAAAAACCGAGTTAATATATTTGGCTAAGGTAAACTTCCGAATTCAACTGTATAGTCGTTATACTCTTTTAAATATTTACATTTCGCATTCTAATGTTTTAACACCTTCATAAACAAAACTAAAATGACATTGGCACTAAGGGGGGTCCAATGAGGCCAGCCTTTCTAGTTGAATGGATTTATTAGACTGTTGGCTACTGGTACTCCTTGAGGCCCAAGGAATTAAATATTAAATATTAAATATGTTAAATATCATTTCAGGATGAAACGCTCAAAGCTTTTCTATTTTATGATATTTTTCTGAAAGTACAGCTAGACTATTTTTCTGAAAGCTAGACTGTAAAACACACATTTAAGTGGGTTCAAGGTTTTTTATTGAAATTAAGATATTTAAATTACAAAATGATTAGATTGAGCATCTTGGTGGTTCTAGTGTTAAAGGATTAGCGTCTCCATACACAACCGTACTAACTAGCTAGGTTACTAGCCTAAGTGGCAAACTCTTGTTACGTTTCACTTTGGTCTCAGGGGGAGCCATGAAACCTGCTAGCTAAGCCCGTGTGGCACCGAGCAAGGACCTGACCCTGCCTATGCACCGGCACACCCGTGCCAATGCGGGCGATCATTTCGAGCAAGGGCACACAGACCTTGTGTCATCTGCCTGGGTCTCGAACACACAGAATCAGCATTCGACGACCCCTGGTCATACATCTCTCCACTAGAGTGCTACAGAACAACCCAATATAGTTAGTCTCCCACTCTTAACTCGAGCCGGGAGACTGCCTCGTAGACCCAGCCCTCATGGTACATCATGGAGGGCTATCCCAAGAATCTTCACCCACTTTTACAGTGCTTGGCCCTGGAGGACAGTGTGGAGCTGGGCCTTGACAAGCCACCAGTGGTCACTGGCCAACCACCTCAAACCCAGTGCCTCGTCAATGAAATGCACTTCTGTCCCTGGTAAGACGGAATGCTTATCCACGTCTACCAAAAAGGTCTACGTGTGTGCTGTACGTTCTGTACGGCATTGAACGTTACATCCCTACTACTGGTTTACCAGGCTGATTTGATGCTAGAGATGCATAATCTCCTAGCTATCGGCAAGCCTAATCCAGACTTTTGGGATGAGACCTCAACCTCCGAGCATGCAGGGCTATTCCATGAGCCTTGCAGTGGTAGGGGAGAGAGCTTTGTTGCTCAACCTGATGGACAAAGAGAAATCAGATTTCCTTGATGCTCCTGTCGAGCTGAAGGAACTGTCTGGGTCGGCTGTTGCCGCCATGCGGCAGAAGTAAGAACTTCGAAAGAGGAGGGAAAATACTTTTTGAGGAGGGCAAAGACCATTTCTGTCTACCTTGTAAACCCAGGAATTGTGGCTAACCAGCCTACACCTTCACAAGCCAAGGCTTCGTGTCAGAGAGGGGGCAATTTGCTGGCACCAGGACTGTATGCTGGAAAGCCCCCAGTGACGGCGCGGGCATTGACCCCACAGTTCGGGTCCCCAAACTGGGGCCAACAGTTGGGAAAACGGTCCTTCGCTGCAGCCACATTGAGGTCCCACCCATTTGATTCCCTTGCAGGCAACAGTTCACCCCATGTTCTGGCCTGCCACCTCTCGGATGGAACACGGCCCCACTCCCCTCCCCGGGGAAAGGCATATCTGTGCTATTAAGATCTTTCCCTTTGTGCTGCAACCCATTTTCATGGGTTCACTCAAGGAAGATGGAGGGAATCCATTCTATGCGATTGCCCTCCATGCCACAGCTCTCCCTCCAGGTCTTGTTCAAGCAGCTGGGCCAGGAAGACACATTTTCACTACCAAGCACTGTCCCCATATTCCAGTGGGTCAACCCTGTCCTTTCTAATAAAAAAGCCTGTATCCAGAAGTCATGCCAAGGACACAGAACAAAAATACAATTTGGCTCCCCAAACATTCAGCCTTCATAGACGATTACCTACTTTGCTCCCCATTGCAGGAACAAGAGGTACAAGACACAACTTCCTTTGTAACCCGAGCTAGGTTTCAAGATCAGAAAAAGCTGTTCGGTGCCAACACAGAATAGAATACCTAGGCAATAATGGGGTACTCTCTCTTATCAGGCCACAATCTCCGACAGTGACTCCAATCAATCACATTCAAGACGTGCCTCCGAGTGCTGGGGTTGATGGCGTCCACCACCTCAGGAAGTACCTCTCGGCCTACTGAGGATGAGAGACTTCCAGTGCTGGGTGTCTGTGTACACAGCGTCACCTGAATCTCCAGATCTCAATCTCCCTTGATATTCGTTACTGGTACTCCCTTAAAAAGGTTGTGGCAATGAGGAAAGTGGTGACGAGAGATGTGTCAATCATGGGCTGGGGCACAGTTCATGAATGAAATTACCTTGAATTGCTGACAGTGCTTCTTTCACTGAAACACTTTCTATCCTTCCTTCGGAATAGTCACGTCTTGATAAGGACAGACAATACAACTGTAGTGGTGTATATCAACTGCCAGAGTGTCACTTTCACAGAATATCTTACAGTGTGTGTAACAGAGCACACCTACTGTCCCTACGTGTAACTCATGTCCCAGATGTACTGAACGTAGGAGCAGCCTTATTGTCTAGAGAGAATCCCCATCAATGGGACAGGAGACTCTTTCCCCAAGTCAATCAAGCAATCAAATGCATTTATAAAGCCCTTTTTACATCAGCAGATATCACAACATACAGAAACACAGCCAAAAACTCCACACAGCAAGCAAAGCAGATGTGGAAGCACAGTGGCTAGGAAAAGAAAGAACCTAGGAAGAAACCGAGAGAGGAACCAAGCTCTGGGGGGGGGGGGGGGAGGCCAGTCCTCTTCTGGCTGTGCCGGGTTGAGATGAGTATATGGCCATTAAGACTAGAACAGATCACTTCGCATTGCAAGAAAACGAGCACTGCCCATTGTTCTTTGCGCTAGCAGGAGACACACCACTGGGGGTGGATGAGCTGGCAGACCATTGGCCAAGGGTGTTGCTTACACTTTTCCTCCCCTAAGGTTCCTGCGGGACCTTTTGGACAGAGGGAAGGCTTTCACCAATGTTAGGGTCTATCTAGCTACTAACTTGGTCTGTCATATAGGCTTGGACAAGAACACGGTGGGAAAACTGGATATTTGCAATGAGGCTTGTTGGTCATCCCCTCATACTTTTATGAGGTTCTACCGACTAGACATCACTGCACCTTCAATGGAGCATACTGTCCTCAGTGTCGGGGTCTCTGAGGGTTGCCACGTTGGGACTACCGTGCTTCGGAGAGTATGTGCAATACGGGAGTTGGCCCTATCCCAAGGTGAGAAAAGAAAGAAAATAAGAAATACTTACTTTCAGACCTTCCCAATAACACAGAAGATACACAATGAGTAACAACTTGGCGATATACACGGGGTACCAGTACCGAGTCATGTGCAGGGGTATGAGGTAAGAGATAGATACTGTATATATACAGTAGATAGGGACAAAGTGACTAGGCAACAGGATAGATAAACAGTAACGTACGTGATGAGTCAAAAGAGAGTAAAAAAAGGGTAAATGCAGATAAATTGTTAACCAATAGCAACCAAGACTAACTATTTAGCAGTCTTACGGCTTGGGTTCAGGTTCCTGTTGGTTCGGGACTTGGTGCATCGGTACTGCTTGCCGAGCAGAGAGAAGTCAATGACTTGGATGGCTGGAGTATTTTACCATTTTTAGGGCCTTCCTCTGACACCACTAGGTATAGAGGTCCTGGATGGCAGGGGGCTCGGCCCCAGTGATGTACCCTCTGTAGCCCCTTGTAGTCGGATTTCAGGGAGTACAGGAGGGGACTAAGCACACTTGAGGTGCCCCCGGGTTGAGGTTCAGCGTAGAAGATGTTTTGTTGCTTACCCTCACCACTTCAATAGAGATTGCGTCATCTGTTGATCTGTGGTGCGGTATGCAAATTGGAATGGGTCCAGGGTGTCTGGACCCCGATCTTGCTTTTGAAGAACATATCAAGACCATTTCAAGGACAGCTTTTTTCCATTTACGTAACATTGCAAAAATCAGAAACTTTCTGTCCAAAAATTATGCAGAAAAATTTATCCATGCTTTTGTCACTTCTAGGTTAGACTACTGCAATGCTCTATTTTCCAGCTACCCAGATAAAGCACTAAATAAACTTCAGTTAGTGTTAAATACGGCTGCTAGAATCCTGACTAGAACCAAAAAATGTGATCATATTACTCCAGTGCTAGCCTCCCTACACTGGCTTCCTGTCAAGTTAAGGGCTGGTTTCAAGGTTTTACTGCTAACCTACAAAGCATTACATGGGCTTGCTCCTACCTATCTCTCTGATTTGGTCCTGCTGTACATACCTACACGTATGCTACGGTCACAAGACGCAGGCCTACTAATTGTCCCTAGAATTTCTAAGCAAACAGCTGGAGGCAGGGCTTTCTCCTATAGAGCCCCATTTTTATGGGTCTGCCTACCCATGTAAGAGATGCAAACTCGGTCTCAACCTTTAAGTCTTTACTGAAGACTCATCTCTTCAGTGGGTCAGTGTAGTCTGGCCCAGGAGTGGGAAGGTGAACGGAAAGGCTCTGGAGCAACGAACCGCCCTTGCTGTCTCTGCCTGGCTGGTTCCCCTCTTTCCACTGGGATTCTCTGCCTCTAACTCTATTACAGGGGCTGAGTGACTGGCTTACTGGGGCTCTTTCATACCATCCCTGGGAGGGGTGCGTCACTTGAGTGGGTTGAGTCACTGATGTGATCTTCCTGTCTGGGTTGGCGCCCCCCCGCCCCCTTGGGTTCTGCCGTGGCGGAGATCTTTGTGGGGCTATACTCGGCCTTGTCTCAGGATGGTAAGTTGGTGGTTGAAGATATCCCTCTAGTGGTGTGGGGACTGTGCTTTGGCAAAGTGGGTGGGGTTATATCCTTCCTGTTTGGCCCTGTCCGGGGGTGTCCTCGGATGGGGCCAGTGTCTCCTGACCCCTCCTGTCTCAGCCTCCAGTATTTATGCTGCAGTAGTTTATGTGTCGGGGTGCTAGGCTCAGTTTGTTATATCTGGAGTACTTCTCCTGTCCTATTCGATGTCCTGTGTGAATTTAAGTGTGCTCTCTCTAATTCTCTCTTTCTTTCTCTCTCTCGGAGGACCTGAGCCCTAGGACCATGCCTCAGGACTACCTGACATGATGACTCCTTGCTGTCCCCAGTCCACCTGGCCGTGCTGCTGCTCCAGTTTCAACTATTCTGCCTTATTATTATTTGACCATGCTGGTCATTTATGAACATTTGAACATCTTGGCCATGTTCTGTTATAATCTCCACCCGGCACAGCCAGAAGAGGACTGGCCACCCCACATAGCCTGGTTCCTCTAGGTTTCTTCCTAGGTTTTGGCCTTTCTAGGGAGTTTTTCCTAGCCACCGTGCTTCTACACCTGCATTGCTTGCTGTTTGGGGTTTTAGGCTGGGTTTCTGTACAGCACTTTGAGATATCAGCTGATGTATGAAGGGCTATATAAATACATTTGATTTGGGATGATGGTGTTGATGTAAGCCATGACCAGTCTTTCAATGCATTTCATGAATACAGATGTGAGTGTTACAGGGCGAAAGTATTTCAGACAGGTTACCTTGGCATTCATGGGCACAGGGACTATGGTGGTCCGCTTGAAACATGAAGGTATTGTGTTAGTGAAGGCGGTTGCCAGCTGGTCAGTGCAAGCTGCCAGAACAGCTTCAATACGCCTTGGCAGAGATTTTACAAATGTCTGAATTCCCTCATTTTATGTTTTGTTGGTGGTTGAAAATGCTGTCTCAGGGGCCGCTCCAGAATCTCCCATACGAGTTCAATTAGGTTTAAATCTGGTGACTGAGACATACACACACACACACTTTGAACCACCTATGGTCCTTTTCAACCTGGTCTCAAAGCATTTCACATTATTCTGTACGTAAACCCGAGACACACCATTTAGTATGATACTGTATGTTGTTTCATATGGCATGCATTAATTTGTTGATGTCCATCATCCATTTCATATGTTACGAATTACAATTTGTATGATGTTACAAATTGCAATTCATACAATATGTTAAAATATTTGCTAAATGTATAATGTTACAAATTCCATTTTGTTTTGGCTACCGTTAGCAAGGCTAGGGGTTAGAGTTAGGGGTTAGCATACACACTAAGAAGGGTTAGCATACATGCTAAGTAGATGCAACGTAGCTAGAGTGTAGTAAGTAGGTGCAAAGCCATGATGAGATTCGAACATGGAAACTTTGTATATTTGTTTAGATTATATACACACACAACCGTTCCAAAGTTTGGGGTCACTTAGAAATGTCCTTGTTTTTGAAAGAAAAGCACATTTTGTCCAATAAAATTACATCAAATTTATCAGAAATACAGTGTAGACAATGTTAATGTTGTAAATGACTATTGTAGCTGGAAACGGCAGATTTATGGAATATCTACATAGGCCCATTATCTGCAACCATCACTCCTGTGTTCCAATGGCATGTTGTGTGAGCCTTTTTAAAATTATAAACTTGGATTAGCTAATTGATCATTAGAAAACCCTTTTGCAATTATGTTAGCACAGCTGAAAACTGCTGTTCTGATTAAAGAATCAATAAAACTCAACTAGTATTTAGACTAGTTGAGTATCTGGAGCATCAGCATTTGTGGGTTCAATTACCGGCTCAAAATGGCCCGAAACACACGCCTTTCTTCTGAAACTCGTCAGTCTATTCTTGTTCTGAGAAATTAAGGCAATTCCATGTGAGAAATTGCCAAGAAACTGAAGATCTTGTACAACGCTGTGTACTACTCCCTTCACAGAACAGCGCTAACTGGCACTAACCAGAATACAAAGAGTGGGAGGCCCCGGTGCACAACTGAGCAAGAGGACAAGTACATTAGAGTGTCTAGTTTGAGAAACAGACCTTACAAGTCCTCAACACGCAGCTTCATTGAATGGTACCCGCAAAACACCAGTCTCAACATCAACACTGAAGAGGCGACTCCAGGATGCTGGCCTTCTAGGCAGAGTTGCAATGAAAAAGCCATATCTCAGACTGGCCAATAAAAAAGAAAAAAATAACACAGACACTGGACAGAAGAACTCTGCCTAGAAGGCCAGCATCCCGGAGTCTCCTCTTTACTGTTGACATTGAGACTGGTGTTTTGCGGGTACTATTTAATATGCTGGTCATCCAACTCGGAATTGAAAGTTGGGAATTCGGGCTTCTTTCTAGAGCTCGACCTGAAAAATCACGTCATCATGATTCAACCTTGTTTTTTCCCAGAGTTCCCAGTTGTCTTGAAAGCACCATAAATCCAGAGAATGCCAGACTTTGATGACAAAATTTGCCCATCAAGGACCCCTGCACCACCTTTCTGTCCAAGTGAGCACAACAAGGTGAGTCCAAAAATGTAATATGCCAGGGAGGCATACTGTAGCTAAGAAAGTAATACCAAGTGTATGTTGTGTAGTAAGATGCTAGTAGCCCATGTGCCTCACCCTAATAATTTGGTCCCTTTTCCGCTCTTAATTTCGCCTACTGTTTGGACGGTGGTGCACATGTAGCCTATAGCCTGCTTTAGAGAAATGTAATCATTGAATATTGTAAGAGCTTTCAATGTCTGCTTTATATGCCCCCTTTATTTATCCTACAGTTCTGACTTGGAGTACAGTGAGAACGCTGTAAGAATGGACCATTTTCTGAATTCTGTTGCTGTACATTTCAAAAGTGCTGAACAAATAGTTATATTGACTATGTGCGTCGCTTAAAAATGTCTTAATCGAAATGACGGATTGCCTCCTTTCCCGCTCGTCCCCTTATACCTTAGTTTGTACGTCTTAAATTGTCAGTAGAAACACCATTTGTTTATGCAAGTCACCCATGTCAGATATATTTTTTAAAGGCAGTAAATAAGGCTGAATGAACTGTTTTGCTGCCAGACAAGGCTCCGCTGATAACCAGGTGTAGCAGAGGTAAGGTGTTGGGACAGCTTTATGTAGCACCTTAATTGCACCATTATAGTACAATTAAAGTATTGTTTAGTGTTGTGGATTTGCTGGCATGCATCTGCCAGCTCACCCATCAGCAACTCCCAGCTCAGAGGTAACTGGTTTGGATGTTGAATGTAAATCGATATTTCAGAGACATGTTGTCTGTGATATTTGAAGGATATAATGTGTGTCTGATAGCCTGATCCCAGATCTGCCGTCTTGCCAACTCCTATAGTCCATGTTATGCCAAACATGTTTGACAATGATCAAAAGAGTTGGCAAGATGGGACTAAGATAAGCGAACTGGCCATTTATATGTTTGTATCATGTTTCTCAAGGTGACTGTGTTGAGGTCATTATGAGAAGCCTAGTGTATCCTTGTTATGTCCCCTCTGGATGTGTTCTACGAGGGGCCCATTCCCATCAAGGAGGTTACCTTTTGCTCACCTCAATGATAACATCAAGGAGCAGTTCCTGGCAGAAACATGTGCCAAGTTTGGAGAGGTGGAGGAGATCTTCACCAGCACCAGGAAGGCTAAGGACACGGTCAAACACCTGCACAACATCTCATGGGCAACATTGTTCACACTCAGCTGGATATCAAAAGACAAGACTTGGCTTTATGTCTGTGTGCTTTGAGTGTTGGGAAAAAAACGTATGATTAATATTGAAGCACAGAGGAGTTTTATGGAGACATGAGAAATTATTGTACTCAATATTCCGGGCCTTTGTCAGGGAGGTGAACAAGAACCCGATGGTCACTCTGACAAAGCTCCAGAGTTCCTCTGTGGAGATGGGCAAACCTTCCAGAAGGACAACCATCTTTGCAGCACTCTACCAATCAGGCCTCAGTAGTTTGCCTAAAAGCACCTAAAGGATTCTCAGATGAAACCAAGAGTGAACTATTTTGCTTGAATGCCAAGCTTCACGTTTGGAGGAAACCTGGCACCATCCCTACGGTGAAGCATGGTGGTGGCAGCATTATGCTGTGGGGATGATCTTCAGCGGCAAGGAATGGAAGTCAAGTCAGGATCGAGGGAAAGATGAACGTAGCAAAGTACAGAGAGATCCTTGATGAAAACCTGCTCCAGAGTGCTCAGCACCTCAGACTAGGGCAAAGGTTCACATCCAACAGGACAACGGCCCTAAGCACACAGCCAAGACAACGCAAGAGTGGCTTCGGAACAAGTCTCTGAATCTCCTTGAGTGGCGCAGTCAGAGCCCGGACTTGAACACAATCAAACATCTCTGGAGAGACCTGAAAATAGCTGTGCAGCGACACTCCCCATCCAACCTGAGAGGACCTGCAGAGAAGAATGGGAGAAACTCCCCAAATACAGTGTGCCAAGCTTGTATCATCATACCCAAGAAGACTTGAGGCTGTAATCCCTGCCAAAGGTGCTTCAGCAAAGTACCGAGTAAAGGGTCTGAATACTTATGTAAATTATATTACATTTTTTAATAAAAACCAGTTTTTTTATGGGGTATTGTGTGTTGATTGATGGAATTATTATTTTTTATATCCATTTTAGAATATGGCTGTTAACAAAATATACGTTTCAACACAGATCCAAAAATTGCTTGCACGAGCACGAGAAAAACTAAGTATACAATTTATTTCCATCGCTTTTCCCAACCCATTTGAAGGTTTCTAAAAACGCAGCAATCACCTTGGTGGAGGATGAGCTTCATTACCATCTCAAAACCTTTCAGGAGAGTCAAACCAAAACCTTGTAGACGCTTCATGCAAATGCCAATTTTGGTTCAGTATTAACTTTTGTATGGAGGTATTTAGAGATTCATCCCATAAAAGTAATGGTTTGTAAAAACAAAAAAAGGGAAGACATTTATAGCCGGTACATATGAAAACTGACCTGAAAAAAAAATTATTTTCATTTCAGCAGGAAGGAGAGAATAATACGTTTGGGAATCGTAACAGGTACACTAAGTGACAGAAAAGAAACGAGCGCAGCACAAAACCTAAATGATTGATATGAGCCTATTTGTGTGATTCTGTATTAGTTATCATTTAACGCAGGACACCTTCGTAGTGTCAATCACGAGTGGAGTACAATAAAATAAAAAGTTCAAGCAGAAGCTGCTTTAAGAGCAGCATGACTGGCAAAAAGCATACAGTGATCCTACCCACGGATACAGTGATCCTACCCACGGATACAGTGATCCTACCCACGGATACAGTGATCCTACCCACGGATACAGTGAACCTACCCACGGATACAGTGATCCTACCCACGGATACAGTGATCCTACCCACGGATACAGTGATCCTACCCACGGATACAGTGATCCTACCCACGGATACAGTGATCCTACCCACGGATACAGTGATCCTACCCACGGATACAGTGATCCTACCCACGGATACAGTGATCCTACCCACGGATACAGTGATCCTACCCACGGATACAGTGATCCTACCCATGGATACAGTGATCCTACCCATGGGAATCTTTGTCTTCCCTGTCACTGAATAAGCATACAGTGATCCTACCCATGGGAATCTTTGTCTTCCCCGTCACTGAATAAGCATACAGTGATCCTACCCATGGGAATCTTTGTCTTCCCCGTCACTGAATAAGCATACAGTGATCCTACCCATGGGAATCTTTGTCTTCCCCGTCACTGAATAAGCATACAGTGATCCTACCCATGGGAATCTTTGTCTTCCCCGTCACTGAATAAGCATACAGTGATCCTACCCATGGGAATCTTTGTCTTCCCAGTCACTGAATAAGCATACAGTGATCCTACCCATGGGAATCTTGGTCTTCCCCGTCACTGAATAAGCATACAGTGATCCTACCCATGGGAATCTTTGTCTTCCCCGTCACTGAATAAGCATACAGTGATCCTACCCATGGGAATCTTTGTCTTCCCCGTCACTGAATAAGCATACAGTGATCCTACCCATGGGAATCTTTGTCTTCCCCGTCACTGAATAAGCATACAGTGATCCTACCCATGGGAATCTTGGTCTTCCCCGTCACTGAATAAGCATACAGTGATCCTACCCATGGGAATCTTTGTCTTCCCTGTCACTGAATAAGCACATCGTTGGAACACAACTATGACACCGCACTGTTACTCTTATAATAAATTCAATTTTGAAATTGTGCAAAGACACCAGCTGTGAACATACTAGCATTGAAAACATTTGAGTCAATTGTGGCTTACAATTCTAATAAGTGGACTCCATAAAATAACTTTGCTAAACTAGGATCTCTTTAAGAAAATCAAAAAGGTACAAAAAAGTAGGGTAGGAAAATAGTGTTATCTTGCGTCAACCAACAATAACGACATGAGGATCCCGTCCGTTTGTTTCTCATCTCCCTTTCTTTACCAACGAGAACATACAGCAACATTTAATAGTAACGCACCAATGAAATATATCCCAAATAAAATTGCACATGGTTAATCCAGCAGATACCGTACTGCTTGAACCTGCTGTTATAGAGCGTCTTTAGGCTGTCATAAGCATGACATAGCAGCAATGTACAGTGTTACTCCTTCGGGCTAAATGCTCAGAACGTTGGAGACAAATGTAATGTAAAGAGCTGATAAATGTATAAGACTCTATTCTTGAGGACAGACAATCATATCAATATTACAAAATGTGTTTCTATCTGGAAGTTCTGTGACATTGCACCATCCTGAACAGACCCCAGGTGTCGTTGGTGGTAATAATACATCATATACAGCGGTAGTCAGCCTAAGCATCTCAGCTTATTACCATTAACAGTTATGACTTTTCTATTGGGACTTCCAATCACGGCCGGTTGTGATACAGCCTGGAATCGAACCAGGGACTGTAGTGACGCCTCAAGCACTGAGATGCAATGCCTTAGACCCCTGCGCCACTCGGGAGCCCTTATAAACAGACTATATAATTGATGTCATGCTTTTAACGGCGATGTGAGCAGAGTTCCAGGAAAGTGTTCACAGAGACTCTACAGAGGGTATGTGGAAAAAAAAGACTTTACAGATTAAATGAACAAGGTATTGCACAGATTAATAAAAAGGCAACAATAAATATACACCAAATTCATGGAACATTTACATTACAATTTTAGTCAGGCTTTTGGAAGATTTTAGGATCAGTTTAGTGTCAGAACAGGTGTTGGGGGAGGAAAGACGTAACTAGTCATCCCATTCGTCATCATCTTCAAAATCCTCTTCGTCATCATCATCATCTTCATCTAGGAAATGACAAAACAAACTCGTAAACAAAGCATAGATCTGTATTTTGAGGGAAACTGGCAATAACACAATTCAGATGAGTACTTTAATTCAGCGTCTTGACAACTGCTCACCAATGCCTGCTCGGCACAAGACTTTATTCGGACGTTAAATTAAAGCCTAGGCATTAACTCAGGGAGCTAATGTATATCCTCAGATCTCAGGTTTTTCCTCAAGCTGTTAACTGAATCATTTCCATCACACTGACAGTGGGCACCTACCTGAGGAGTGGATGGCTTTGCTCCTCTTCTGCATTACTTCCATAAGTGCCCCCACTATGCCTGCCGAGGGTGCTGGTGTAGGGGAGCCAGAGTCTGGGCCGTCTGGTACCTGACACGCGCGCGCACACACACACACACACACACAGTTACAAACATGGAAATGCACACACACATGCACAGACAAAAATGGTACACTTACAGTTTTGAGCTGGATGCCCTGCCGTATCTGATCGAGCAGCGCATCGCGCCCCACAGTGGTGGCCGGTGGTTTGGAGACCGGTGCCTCCACCTTCTTCAGCTGGGTGCCCCCACGGATCTGCTCCAGCAGGGCAGACTTACCCCCCGAGCCCTGGGGTGAGCGGGACAACGGCACACCACAGTCCAACTCTGGAGGGGGCGGGGGTCCAGGTGGGGGTGGTGGAGGTGGTGGTGGAGGGGCTCCACAACCGGAGGGTGGTGGTGCTGGTGGGGGAGGTGGTGGTGCAGCCTGGGGTGCTGTGTTGGCATGCAAGGGTGGAGGAGGAGGTGGTGGTGGCTGGTGGTGGCCCCCTCTGGTGGGGGGCGGGGGTGGAGGGGGGGTTCCTAGGGCACCAGGCCTGGAGGGTGGGGGTGGGGGAGGGGCCGAGGTGGGGGCCCGAGAGGGTGGAGGTGGCGGGGCACCCCGGCCACCTCGCAATGGTGGTGGTGGGGGAGCTGGGCCCGAGCTGTGGGGCGGGGTAGGGGGAGGTGGGCCTCCCCGAGAGGGAGGAGGTGGTGGGGCTGCGTGGGACAGAGAGGGAAAGAGAAAGTCAGTTAAGGAGTCGCAATATTCCATCCAGCAGGGTTCAAATGACTGGGGTGCACAAGAGTACTGCACGGTCCCAATACAAATCACAGTTCTTTCACTTAATAAGCACTGAAAATGAATGTTGTTTCCAATTATAGGTTACCCCCAAGAGTTAATGTGTCATTCAAACCCTGTCATCCAGATACTCTGTTTCAAAGCACTCCAATGCACAGCCAAAACAACTCCCAGCACAGCGATGTGGCATTTAACATCCAAAATCAAACACTGATAAAAACTAAAGCACTCTACCACAACTCTCCAATCCATGCTTGATTTTCTGAGTCGAGTAGTAGAATACCTGGATCCCCATTAAGATTTTTTTAAATTAGTTAGACTTCTGGTACGTTCAACGTTCAAGAGCTCAGAAATTCACTTCTAGCAACATTTTCTATTATAGCCTTTCAACTCTGTTAATTAAAACTTCAGACAAACCACAAGCTAGTTAGCTTTATCCGGTCAAGCATGTCAAAGCTCACAGTCAACACCTGAGGCAGAAACACACTAACCACAACTCTATGGAAACACACAGTCAGTTACCCAACACACCACCTGCACGGCCCTGGAAAAATAACACATAATTAAGCCCCATCTGGCTTTCGCCATCTCATTACCAGTGGAGTGCATTCTCAACAAGGAAGTTCATCACATTCACAGTGGGTGGAATCCTTAATACTTCGAGATACACGGAACTCAGACGACGGTTCAGGTGAGCTCACCTTGCCTACGGAGCTCGTTCTTGACGGCCTCCACCCCTCCTTTCTTCTCGATGAAGTCGTAGATGACCTTGGAGGTCTCCTTGTCTTTGAGTTGCGCCTCTGAGATGCCACACATGTCAAACAGGTTCTTCAGCTCTGGGTCCAGGTTATTCAACTGGGACAGAGAAAGGGGGACAGAGAGAAAGACCTGGTCAGGAAAATAAAATAAAAAAGACACAGGCTAGCATCTGTGGTGTTTTGTAAAGGGCTACAAAGACGCTGTACAACCATGGCCTAAAATAAATTAAAAAATGCAATGGCAATATCATTTAACTCATGACTCATTGAGCACACAATAAACAAATGACTTTGTCAATCTAAGTGCCATCCTGCCTCCTGGTGGATTAAAAGGGGAATTGCACCTGGTGGAGCACACAACAATAACCCCAAACACACATCAAACTCCACAAAGAAATGGTACATTGAACACAAAATCAACATTTTGCAATAGCCATCTCAGTCTCCGGACTTGAAACCCATTGAAAACCTGTGGTTTGAATTTAAGAAGTTAGGCCACAAGATTCTGGAGGAATGGTATAACCCTCCCAACGTGTTCTCCAATTTCATAAAACATTTTAGAAAAAGGCTGTGTCATTATCCTCTCAAGGGGCGGGTGCTAGAGCCCCAATAAATTTGACCAATATCTGTTTTGTATTACTTGTTAAACAAAATCTCTAAGTAATTGTATTCCATTTTTTGAGCATACAATATAGCTCAGTATTTGTATTATTCATTTCATAGTATTTTTTGCTCATCTTTATAAAAGGGTGCCAATCATTACAGACCTGGCTATGTATTCAGTGTCTGCTAAATGGAATTTTTACATTATACACTGAGTGTACAAACTGCTGTTTCAATGACAGACTGACCAGGTGAAAGATGACCAGTTAAATCCACTTCAAATCAGGGTCGATGAAGGGCAGGAGACATATTAAAGAAGGATTTTTAAGCCTTGAGACAATTGAGACACTGTGTACGTGTGCCATTCAGAGGGTTAATGGGCAAGACAAAAAAGATTAAAGCACTTTTGAACAGTCTACCGGTTTGTGTCTAGAACTGCAACGCTGCTGGGTTTTTTCAAGCTCAACAGTTTCCCGGATGTATGAAGAATGGTCCACCACCCAAAGTACATCCGGCCAACTTGACCCAACTGTGCAAAGCTTTGGAGTCAACATGGGCCAGCATCCCTGTGGAACGCTTGACACCCTGAAGAGTCCACACCCAGATGAACTGAAGCTGTTCTGAGTGCAAACGAATTGCTCGCACCTGCTTGCCAGACAGGCAGGTCTTGGCAGGGGAGCTGTGCTGAGATGAACGTTGGGCTTGTAGCCTTTGCAAGAATCCGCATTGTACTCACCAGAATGGGGGAAGGTTGTCGTTGGCTGCTGGGTAGGGCAGCCGGGGACGAAGACCGGTAGTAAGTGGGAATTTGGGAAACCAGACAAGATAGTGGGGTTGCTAGGAGTGCGAGCCATCTCCCCAGTGTTTGCAAAACAGCGTGCTGCAAGTGTAGTGCGCTCCTCTTAACCTACGTAATTAAATCACACCAAAACCGACGCTGATCAACCTGAATCAGAATATAGCCTCGTTGTTGTTCCTGTCCAGATTGTAGCCTATTCAGTGCACCGTGGATCAGCCTGCCACTAGCCACTGCCAGTCGGCCTCCAACCGCCCCAACGGTGATGCACATGCCCAGACCCATGAGGGGGCCCCGTAAACTAGGAGAGCTGTTTTTAAATGTTACATTTAAAATGTTCAATGTTGTCTATGCCCTCTTTCATTGGCCTAGTCTTAAATGTTTTTAGAAATATTTATATATATATATTTCTATTTTAAAATCAGTCAGCATCCACAGCGTGGGTTATGTGGAGCGAACAGAACGGGTATGTTCTATGACTTCACTATCAGGTGTGGGTCTCTGAACAGTGTGTAGGCTATGATGCGCCTTGGGGTGCAGTGAATTTGCATGTTTGTACAATTGCGTTTCATTGGGCTAGGCTCGGGTTTACAGTGAAGTAGTAGTAGAACCTTGGATGTTCAGTTCTCCTTAACCGTATATCTCACTAGTGTGTGAAGTGTCACTTTTTACCACGTTATCACTATCGTTATCGTCTTCGGGTCATTGCAGCACTTCCGATTGAGTTATGGACAGATTAATTTTTTTAAACATACATTTTTTACAGGACAAGGGGAAATATTTTGTAACATAATTACCCTCAAAATAATTTTCCACCAACAGATGTGTCAATGCACCACACAACCAATAAACAAAACATACTGGCATGGATTGCATTAACACCACAGTAAATAGACAAACAGAAAACAGATCCTTCCCTACCCAGTATCAAAGGCTGAATGTCATTCAACTTTTTGCTGTTTTGTAACAATCTCTTTCCATTTGTTAAACAGTCCTCTGCACAGCTTGGATTGCATATGCTACAGTAATATAAAGGACTGAATGTCTCATTTATAAATCATAAATCTCCAGTCCGGGGCCCACAACGAGGGTGCCCAGTCCTCTGCACAGCTTGGATTGCATATGCTACAGTAATATAAAGGACTGAATGCACATCTAATTTATAAATCATAAATCTCCAGTCCGGGGCCCACAACGAGGGTGCCCAGTCCTCTGCACAGCTTGGATTGCATATGCTACAGTAATATAAAGGACTGAATGTCTAATTTATAGATCATAAATCTCCAGTCCGGGGCCCACAACGAGGGTGCCCAGTCCTCTGCACAGCTTGGATTGCATATGCTACAGTAATATAAAGGACTGAATGTCTAATTTAGAAATCATAAATCTCCAGTCCGGGGCCCACAACGAGGGTGCCCAGTCCTCTGCACAGCTTGGATTGCATATGCTACAGTAATATAAAGGACTGAATGCACGTCTAATTTATAAATCATAAATCTCCAGTCCGGGGCCCACAACGAGGGTGCCCAGTCCTCTGCACAGCTTGGATTGCATATGCTACAGTAATATAAAGGACTGAATGCACGTCTAATTTATAAATCATAAATCTCCAGTCCGGGGCCCACAACGAGGGTGCCCAGTCCTCTGCACAGCTTGGATTGCATATGCTACAGTAATATAAAGGACTGAATGCACGTCTAATTTATAAATCATAAATCTCCAGTCCGGGGCCCACAACGAGGGTGCCCAGTCCTCTGCACAGCTTGGATTGCATATGCTACAGTAATATAAAGGACTGAATGCCTAATTTATAAATCATAAATCTCCAGTCCGGGGCCCACAACGAGGGTGCCCAGTCCTCTGCACAGCTTGGATTGCATATGCTACAGTAATATAAAGGACTGAATGCACGTCTAATTTATAAATCATAAATCTCCAGTCCGGGGCCCACAACGAGGGTGCCCAGTCCTCTGCACAGCTTGGATTGCATATGCTACAGTAATATAAAGGACTGAATGTCTAATTTATAGATCATAAATCTCCAGTCCGGGGCCCACAACGAGGGTGCCCAGTCCTCTGCACAGCTTGGATTGCATATGCTACAGTAATATAAAGGACTGAATGCACGTCTAATTTATAAATCATAAATCTACACCTTATTTTTTTTAAACATAGCTACACCTATGGGCTTCTATGTTTTTCTGTTGTGCGTAATGTGCGGTAGCCTATATCCTAGGCTACGTATTGGATAACGGCACAATCAATTGGGCTCATATATAAATCAAATCCAGACATTCATTTAGCTTTAGAGTGACTCTTCTGGTTTGGACGGGAAATACTGGGTTACCCGGGAGCAAAGTGATTATTTGTGGGATGGAACATTTGTAAAATACCGGGAAAATATTCAACCCTCTGTGGCTGCTGGTGAACCATGATGTGCAGACATAATCAAAGTGACACTGGAACTGGCACACTTGCCATTCTTCAGGGTGTCTATAGGTTTCCATCCAATTGGCAACAGATTTTCATGTGAATATTCAAAAGCTACATAAAAACAACATGCACATTTCAGGGTTTAGTTTAGGAAAATGTGACAGGGTTTAGTTTAGGAAAATGTGACCGACCGGGAAATGCTTTATTTACTTGCATCCGTCTTTATGCCTCTAACTTTCTCATTCATCATTATTATTCACGATTCATTGAGGATTATCCGTAATCATGGTAGCATTCACATCATTTTTAAAGGTGACTCCAAAAGTTGACACAATATATTATCTACCATTCATTTCTATTGGGCACAAAATACTCTGCAACACAACCAAAACAAACAGCAAATTCATCCAACAAATCTGTAGTCACAAGCTTGATGTAGTCATTGCGTACTAGGGATATGGGACTAAATACTTAACCTTTGACTACTTTAACACAAGTGAATTTGTCCCAATACCTTTGCTCTCCTAAAATGGCGGGACTATATACAAAAAGTGCTGTAATTTCTACGGTTTAGAAATATGGATTTCTACGGTTTACCCGATATGGATTAAAATACCATCAAGTTAAAGCTGACAGTCTGCGCGTTAACCTCAGTCATTGTATAATTTCAAAGTGCTATGAGTACAGAGCCAAAACAACAATAAAAATGGTCACTGTCCCAATACTTTTATAGCTCACTGTATTTGGCGCATGGAGCTAGATGAGGAAATTTAGCTAGATGAGGAAATTTAGCTAGATGAGGAAATTTAGCTAGATGAGGAAATTTAGCTAGAATGGAAGAAATTATATAGTAAAACATGCAAAATAGCAAATGTAAACCCCCCAAATAAAAAACACTACCCTTGCCTCCCCCATCAGTAAATTGTGATCTGTCCCTTAGAGACTGCAGGAATTTAGTAGGTTGCCTGGCATTTTCCGCATGCGGTCTTATTAAATTGTGTAGTTAATAAAGATCATTGTTTGCCATATCTGTGTTGAGTTTGTGTCCTATTCTCTGACGCCGGAACATACCAGTCAAACAAGCTCTGCTCAATCCAGTACTTGTTTCTCAGTCCCTGCCGATGAAAAACATCCCCACAGCATGATGCTGCCATCACCATGATTGACTGTGGGGATGGTATTCTCGGGGTGATGTGAGGTGTTGGGTTTGCGCCAGACATAGCATTTTCCTTGATGGCCAAAAAGCTCAATTTTTGTCTCATCTGAGCAGAGTACCTTCTTCCATATGTTTGGGGAGTCTCCCACATGCCTTTTGGCGAACACCAAATGTGTTTGCTTATTTTTTTCTTTAATCAATGGCTTTTTTTCTGGACAATCTTCCGTAAAGCCCAGCTCTGTGGAGTGTACTGCTTAAAGTGGTCCCATGGACAGATACTCCAATCTCTGCTGTGTAGTTTTGCAGCTCCTTCAGGATTATCTTTGGTCTCTTTGTTGCCTCTCTGATTAATGCCCTCCTTGCCTGGTCTGTGAGTTTTGGTGGGCGGCCCTCTCTTGGCAGGTTTGTTGCGGTGCCAGATTCTTTCCATGTTTTAATAATGGATTTAATGGAGCTCTGTGGGATGTTCAAAGTTTTGGATATTTTTTTTTATAACCCAACCCTGATCTGTACTTCTCCACAACTTTGTCCCTGACCTGTTTGTAGAGCTCCTTGGTCTTCATGGTGCTGCTTGCTTGGTGGTGTCCCTTGCTTAGTATTGTTGCAGACTCTGGGGCCTTTCAGAACAGGACAGAACCATGTGACACTTAAAAGTCCATCTGTGTGCAATCTAACTAATTATGTGACTTCTGAGGAGAATTGGTTGCATCAGACTGTATTTAGGGGCTTCATAGCAAAGGGGGTGAATACATATGCAAAGGAGGTGAATACATATGCAAAGGGGGTGAATACATATGCAAAGGGGGTGAATACATATGCAAAGGGGGTGAATACATATGCAAAGGGGGTGAATACATATGCAAAGGGGGTGAATACATATGCAAAGGGGGTGAATACATATGCAAAGGGGGTGAATACATATGCAAAGGGGGTGAATACATATGCAAAGGGGGTGAATACATATGCAAAGGGAGTGAATACATATGCAAAGGGGGTGAATACATATGCAAAGGGGGTGAATACATATGCAAAGGGGGTGAATACATATGCACGCACCCCTTTTCCGTTTTTTATTTTTTCAAATGTTTTGAAACAAGTTATTTTTTCCATTTCACTTCACTAATTTGGAATATTTAATATTTAATAGGAAAACCGCCAAGGGGGTTGAATACTTTTACAAGGCACTGTATGACCTTCTTAAAACAATTCCATATGGTAGCTTACTAGAACCCCCCAGCCCACACAGCTTAGACAGGGTTTAGACTGTATGGGGTTTTGTTTAAGTTAGGAAGTCGCATAGAGAGAAAATGCATGAAAATCAACTTATGTTCCATTCATTTGCGCTTACCTCGGGTCGGAATCAGGGAATATGTGCTTAAGCCAACTTCTCTGACAGTTGTCTGAATGGCATGACAAAGATTGTCAGATGCCTAATTGTTAGGTCTAATATTGGCAAAAACACTTTTTTGGTGACCCGAGCAGAAACATTGAGTTTTGGGCAACACTCACAAACATATGTGATGGTGATGATTGATGAACTGCAGAACACAGGTATTCTATGAGGATCAACTGACTTATGACTTGCGCTACTGAAGCATAGCTGCCCAAAACAGTGACCAACAATTTTCCGGAATATTCTGGGTTGCAGGAGAGGCTTGTATGACGGCATTGGATGCATGATAAATATGTGCTGTATACAAATGAGGCCATTGTGTGGGTCAATCATGAGTCGACCACACAGGTCACCATTGTGTGCCCATGAAGGATCCGGTGTGTGTGTGGTACTCACATCGAAGCCTGTGTTTGGGTCCCAGCCCACATGGCCGATGTGCCTGAAGAGAGACAGACAAGGATGAGAACATACATACACGTGTACCCACAAGCAAGCCGATTCACAAACGTGTGTGGGTGTGCATTGCAACAATCACGTGCAAGCACAGACACTCACGTAAGACCACTCACTTGTGCGCACACACACAAACACACAGAGAGGGGCAATTATGAATGCAGACAAAACACAACTGAGCCATTGAAAAGGTTCTCAAGACACAAAGAACACCCTCAAACATGAGTGACAAGCTCAATACGTTACACAACTTCCGCTGCGCTACATCTCTCTACACAGACCCGTCTGTAGTCTCGACGGCAGTGTGGTCCACTCACTGGAAGTTGCTGGGGGTGCCTATGTCTGCCTTGGTGAGCTTCTTCCTCTTGCACTTGACTTTCTTCTCCTTCTTGCTGAGGCTGCTGTGCAGCATGTTGTTGATGTGGTGTGGCTGGGGAAGCTGCTGCTGAGAGTTGTGGAAGCGCACATTGTTAATCTCTGGGTTCTTGATGTCCACTGTGGCCATAGGGAGAGCCGGGCCTATAGAAGGAGGGAGAGATGGAGGAAGAAAATGAGAAGCTTCTAAAACTAGCTCAGAACCACTGCTGGGAAGCTCAGAAGCAGTGTTTCTCTCCCGAAATGAGGTGGAGTCAATCCAAAAGGTCGTCCTTTGGTTTCTTAGCATACTGGACAAGTTATATTACACAGGCCAAACAGATCATACACGATCATTTTAAATATTAATCATTTAAAAAAAGTTACACTTAGTTTGCATACTTGACTGGTAGTAAAAAGACAACTGTATAACTTGGCCTGTGTTGTGACTATGGTAGTCTCTGAAGTCCATCAATATTGCAATCTTTAAAATGTTTTTAAATATAAATATATAGAAACAAGGGAAAAAGTTCAAGACAGCTAACAATGAAGGACCACACACAATAAAACAGTATTTCGATGTATTTAGCACTATTTCAAAATAGTGTACAGACAACAAACAATAGAGGGCACCAATTGTCTATACAAATGCCAGGGCCTTAGTGAATATCATCTGTAGAAGCTGAAAACCAGCATGTGCCAAACAAAGTCAGTACAAATTCCATTAAAATTATAATTCAAAGTTTTTACATTTATGAAAAACATTGATGCAATTATGTAAATCATGTGCATTAATTGCTTAATTCACTAGAATTTAAATGGGATCATGGACATGAACTCTGACTGACGACAACCCTACCGTTAAACACCGCTCTCAGCCAGCTCTTAATCCTCGGCTCCTCTAGCACCACACCCCCCTCATTTGCCTCTTCATCATCCTCTTCCTCAAAAGGACAAGGGCGGGATGGACATGAACTCTGCATGACGACAACTCTACCATTAAATATCTCTTTAAACCAGCTCTTAATCCTCGGTTCCTCTAGCACCACACCCCCCTCCTTTTCCTCTTCATCCTCCTCCGCTCTCTCTTCCTCAAAAGGACAGGGGCAGGACAACAGCATATAAAGCCCATCCACGAGCAGTACTGGACACCCAAGCAGACCCAACCAGTCTCCCAACTTCAACTCACTGTCCAATGACTCTGTTAAAGACAGGCTTGATAAAGAGGTTGTGCAATACATCCTTGTGCCATCCATATGATAGTGTTGGGTAGACCAACCGACTGGCGAGGCTTTCAGACTGACACAACGGAATAGCACAGCACAACTCAAGAAACGGTGACAGAATCAAACTGGCTCATAGACAGTGCTTGTCCTCCCATTGTTTGTTCCTTATGTGACATCAGTCATATTAACTTTAGAGCTGGAAGCCATGTTGCTGCTTGGACAATTCAAATATACTCTTGTTGATCATCTGTTGCTTGGTTTAAAATTCTGCTAATTCTTTGGACTGTTAATGGTAAAAATTACCCAAGAGGCACCAACATGGCTGCTATAAAACGTACACGATGTTGTCTAGGAACATTATAATAATGACTTCTGATTGAAACTGCAATGGCCAACAAACAGAGCTACAGTAGTTCTGTGAACTACTCTTGCATGAGGAATAACCTTACGTGAGACCTAGGTTAGGCTTCAGTTCAGCGGGATAACAGTCTTATGGCATGCACATGATTCGGGTTTTACCCCAGTTAGTCACACAAACTCTCAATACATGGTGTGGTCAAACCTCCCCCTGTCCCGGCATTTGATTACGCTCCTCGAGTCCCCTGTTAATCTCCACAATATGCAGATGGGTCAGACATAAATCAGTAATCTACAGCTAATCCCAACCAAATCCCTGGATTTCCTACAAATGTTAGAAGTCTCAGCTATCGACGAGGACTTTGAAAGCTCCTTCACCATGAGACATGTTTACCCTCCTTGTACATCACCAGAAGCTTTCAATGGAAAACGTGCAACAAATCCCGGGAGTGGTACCATACAGATGGTTGTCTTTGGCTGTATGAAAGTCAATGATTGACAGATAATGTCAATGGTTGTCCAGTCCATATTAGGGTTCAGAAACCTCATAAATGTAATGATTAAATATTAAAGCGCACACGGTCAGCATGACAGTGAATTATGACATGGAAAACAAATTGGGGGAGGGAAGCAAAAGACCTCTCCATCATGGTTGACAACTCCACGGTGTTCCCATCCCAGAGTGCAAAGAACCATGGATTGACCCTGGACAACACCCTGTCATTCTCTGAAAACATAAAAGCGGTGACTCACTCCTGCAGGTTCATGCTCTGCAACATCTTTAGAGTATGACCCTTCCTCACACAGAAAGCGGCGTGGGTCCTAATCCAGGCACTCGTCATCTCCCATCTAGACTACTGAAACACTGGCTGGGCTCCCTGCTTGTGCCATCATACCCCTGCACCTTATCCAGAACGCCGCAGCCCGCTTTGGGAGAACCTGGGAATGTTGAACACGTCACCCCGCTCCTCTGCACAATCCACTGGCTTCCAGTCGAAGCTCGGAGACACCACAAAACCAGAGTGCTTGCCTACGGAGCAGTAAAGGGAACTGCTCTTCCCTACCTTCAGGCTCTGCTCAAACCCTACAACCCAACCCGAGCACTCCGTTCTGCCACCGTCGGTCTCTTGGCCCTCCCCCCTATGGGGAGGTCTTGTCCCGCTCAGCCCAGTCAAAGCTCTTCTCTGTTCTGGCACCCCAATGGCGGAACCAGCTTCCCCCTGACGCTAGGACAGCAGAGTCCCTGTCCATCTTCCCCCTGACGCTAGGACAACAGAGTCCCTGTCCATCTTCCCCCTGACGCTAGGACAGCAGAGTCCCTGTCCATCTTCCCCCTGACGCTAGGACAACAGAGTCCCTGTCCATCTTCCCCCTGATGCTAGGACAACAGAGTCCCTGTCCATCTTTCCCCTGATGCTAGGACAACAGAGTCCCTGTCCATCTTCCCCCTGACGCTAGGACAACAGAGTCCCTGTCCATCTTCCCCCTGACGCTAGGACAGCAGAGTCCCTGTCCATCTTCCCCCTGACGCTAGGACAGCAGAGTCCCTGTCCATCTTCCCCCTGATGCTAGGACAACAGAGTCCCTGTCATTCTTCCCCCTGATGCTAGGACAACAGAGTCTCTGTCCATCTTCCGAAAACATCTGAAACCCTACCTCTTCAAAGAGTATATTAAATTAAACTCACAGCGATGTGTGTATGTGTGTGTACACATGCATCTACTCCAATACATTTGATTTCGCTTGACTGATTATAGGAGAACTACGCTTTTAAATGGTAAAATAACCAAAGATTACATTTAAATAAAACATGTTGAAGGTCAAATTTGGACTAACCAAATTGGTACAAATCAAAGAATGGACAACATACCATTTGCAGGGTCACATCTTTTCTCTGCAAAACAAAATGGGAACAATTATAATTTCGCAGCCAATGCAAGTGGGCTTTGGCACACCTATCAGAGCGACAGAGAGTGTTGATGGAAGTGTCGAAGGACAAAGTGTCTGGAAAGTGTTCAGAGTGAGTTTATGAGAGTCATGGACAAAGGGAAATGCCATGGAAGTCCATGGAAATGTTGGAGAAAATACCAGTTCCATTCAGATCCTGGGAGCCAAATGCATTTCACTCAGGAGGAGAAGGATGCATTTTCACAAGTTCAGAAAATATGCACAAAAAAAAAGACAAGAAGTACTGGTGCAGAATGAAAGCTAGTGTCCCTACCATACCATTACAGTAGACCCCTTCCCTGCCCCACGTCTGAAAGCACACTCCTCACAGCAAGAGCAGCAAACTTCAAAGGCCGGCATGGAGAGAGAAACAGAGAGATGTAGAGAAGCCAGAGAGGAACACCACTGCAGCCTTTAGCGCAGAAAGACCCTCTTCTGTTTTTACAGACAGAAACCGTGCCGTCGGAAAGTATTTAGACCCCTTGACTTTTTCCACATTTTGTTAAGTTACAGCCTTATCCAAAAAATGATTACGTCCTCCCCCCCCCCTCAATCTACACAATGGGAGTTTTTTTTTTAAGTGTTTGCTAATTTATTAAAAATAAAAACATTTACATAAGTATTCAGACTCTTTACGCAGTACTTTGTTGAAGCATCTTTGGCAGCGAATACAGTCTCGAGTTTTCTTGGTTATGACGCTAAAAGCTTGCCACATCTGTATTTGGGGAGTTTCTCCCATTCTTCTGCAGATTCTGTCAAGCTCGGTCAGGCTGGATGGGGAGCGTTGCTGCTCAGCTATTATCAGGTCTCTACAGAGATGTTCGATCGGGTTCAAGTCCGGGCTCTGGATGGGCCACTCAAGGACATTCACAGACTTGTCCCGTCTTTGCTGTGTGCTTAGGGTCGTTGTCCTGTTGGAAGGTGAACCTTCACCAGAGTCTGAGATCCTGAGCAGGTTTTCATCAAGGATCTCGCTGTACTTTGCACGGTTCATCTTTGCCTTGATCCTCCCAGTCCCTGCCGCTGAAAAACATCCCCACAGCATGCTGCCACCACCATGATTCATCGTAGGGATGGTGCCAGGTTTTCTCCAGACGTGACTGTTCGCATTCAGGCCAAAGAGTTCAAAATTGGTTTCATCATACCAGAGAATATTCTTTCTCATGGTCAGAGTCTTTAGGTGCCTTTTGGCAAACTCCAAGCAGGCTGTCATGTGCATTTTACTGAGGAGTGGTTTCCATCTGGCCACTACCATAAAGGCCTCATTGGTGGAGTGCTGCACTGGCCTCAGTGGTTGTCCTTCTGGAAGATTCTCCCATCTTCACAGGGGAACTCTAGAGCTCTGTCAGAGTGACCGTCGTCTTCTTGTACACCTCCCTGACCAAGGCCCTTCTCCCCAGAGGGCTCAGTTTGGCCGGACGGCAAGCTCTAGGAAGAGTCTTGGTGGTTACAAAATTCTTCCATTTAAGAATGGAGGCAACTGTGTTCTTGGGGACCTTCAATGCTGCAGACATTTTTTGGTACCCTTCCCCAGATATGTGCCTCAACACAATCCTGTCTCTGAGCTCTACGGTCAAAACCATCGACGTCATGGCATGGTTTTTGCTCTGACATGCACTGTCAACTGTGGGACCTTTATATAGACAGGTGTGTGCCTTTCCAAATCATGTCCAATCAATTGAATTTGCCACAGGTGGACTCCAATCAAATTGTAGAAACATCTCAAGGATGATCAATGGAAAAGGATGCACCCGAACAAAATTTAGAGTCTCACAGCATAGGGTCTAAATACTTATGTAAATAAGGTATTTAGGTTTTTTAGACTATGGCTGTAAGGTAACATGTGGAAAAAGTCAAGGGGTCTGAATACTTTCCGAAGACACTGTATATCACTGATTTTCCAACAGCAACCAGCAGGAAAAATTTGACACAGGGCTCCATTCCAAAACAATTCCTAGACCGTTGTTGACCCCAAATGAACCCCCTCGCAGGTCTGAGTTACAAGATGGGTCTCAGGTAATAGAGGGATCGGCTTGGGATGGGGCCCTGTGGTCTTGTTAGTAGTAGCGCAGGAAGAGAAATTGAAGCTTCCTCCAGAAGATGAAAGGTTGAGGTGGTGAGAAAGCAGATGTAGAGTAGACTGAGCACACCGAGCCACTGTAGTTACCCGTTTTACGTTGGCGTCTGCCGAGTAGCTCGTTAAGTGCGGCTCTAAATCGCTTGGCCTCTTCCTCGCTAGCGAAGTTCAGGCCTACCTGGCAGTTCTGGAGATAAAGAGAGTAAAGAGAGATCAGTCTTTTTTAAGACACTGTCCTTGTGGGGTCCAAAAGCTTTCAAGCGGCGAGATTTCATACTTACATCTCCTGCGAATGAAATGAAATACGACCTAGAGCTGTTGATTGAGAAGTTATTGTAGAGCTCCTGTTCAAACATGGTTTTCCCTTCCTGAAGAGAGAGAAATAACATTAATTAGTGAACTGCCTTTTGGCAGCAGAGGGAATTCCTCAGGAAAGGGACTCAGTGTTAGGCTAGCTTCAACCATCCTTCATCTACTTCACTCACCTTGATGTCAAAGACCCTGATGAAGTAGGACCTCAGAGGGTTATCCTTGATCAGACAGGCTACTCCGCAGCACCTCTTCATCCAGGATGAGCTCCTGTCTGCCCCATACACCTGGACCACCGCTGAGCACAGGGTCTAAGGACGAATTCACGGTGGGAGTGTTACAGCAAAGTAAAAACACTATAGTGACACGTTTTGATAATAAAATGTGATTAAGCAGCATTAGATTGCACATTGTCTTCGGTCTTCACAAAACTACCTTAACTAGTGGAATGCCTCTAGGGGGAAATGTGTAAATGATGGCCATATAGAGGAAGCGGACCACATACACGAACAGGAAACACTGATTACTTGCCCCAAGAGCATAGTACAACATTTGCAGATAATACACCCTGAGAATATCTGATAGGGAATGATGACAGACATAGCCAGTGGCCACACAATCTAAAGCTTTGTTTGCTTCAAGGACACAGAGCGACCTGTGCCAATCACAAAACGAGATGAGGAAGAGGAAATACCATTCTAGCTCGCTTCCTCTTCAGTGATTTATTATTGCGGGTAGGAGAGAAAGAACATGAGGAAGCACTTCTCTCCTCAAACTCACACCTCATCATAACACAGGAAAGGTCACTGGCCAGACCATAGGCCACTAGCCAGACCATAGTACATTGGATTTGATTAGTTAGGACACCCCAAAAATTAGGTTTTATTTTTTTGCCTGATTACGTTTATTTTTTCCCCAAAAATTCTGTTTTCCCCCTTGGTTTTTCCAGTTCTCAGGTTTCCACTATCAAAAAAAAGAGAGATGTTCTAAGTCCACAAAAAATGCTTAGATTAGGCTGGCAATAATATAGTGCCTATAAGAACATCCAATTGGTAGAGAGAAATAGTCCTAAAATAACTACAACCTAAAACTTCTTAACTGGGAATATTGAAGACTCATGTTAAAAAGGAACCACCAGCTTTCATGTGTTCTCATGTTCTGAGCAAGGAACTGAAACGTTAGCTTTCTTACTTCTCTAACATTGTGGTTTTGCATTATTTAAACCAAATTGAACATGTTTCAATATTTATTTGAGGCTACATTTATTTAATTTATGTATTATATTAAGTTAAAATAAAAGTGTTCATTCAGTATTGTTGTAATTGTCATTATTACAAATATATATCAAAATCGTTTGATTAATCTGTATCGGCGATCTTTGGTCCTCCAATAAATAGGTATCGGTGTTGAAAAATCGTAATCAATCGACCTCTAGTATACACACACACTCCAGGGATTTTCATTATTTTTTTACATTGTAGAATAAAAGCGAAGACATCAAAACTAATAAATAGCACATATCGAATCATATAGAAACCAAAAAAGTGTTTAAAATATAAAATATATTTTGATTTGAATGAGATTCTTCAAAGCAGCCACCCATTTGCACACTTTTGGCATTCTCTCAACCAGCTTCACCTGGAATGCTTTTCAAACAGTCTTGAAGGAGTTTCCCTAATGCTGAGCACTTTTCGGCTGCTTTCCCTTCAATCTGCGATCAAACTCATCCCAAACATCTCAACTGGGTTGATGTTGGATGATTGTGGAGGCCAGGTCATCTGATGCAGCACTCCATCACTCTCCTTCTTGGTCAAATAGCCCTTACACAGCCTGGAGATGTGTTGGGTCATTGTCATGGCACATCAAAGCACTGAAACACCATCACACCTCCTCCTCCATGCTTCACGGTGGGAACTACACATGTGGAGATCATCCGTTCATCGTCTCACAAAGACAAGGCGGTTGGAACCAAAAATCTCAAATGTGGACTCATCAGAACAAAGGACAGATTTCCACAGGTCTAATGAGCATTGCTCGTGTTTCTTTGTCCAAGCAAGACTCTTCTTATTATTGGTGTCCTTTAGTAGTGGTTTCTTTGCAGCAATTCAACCATGTAGGCCTGATTCACGCAGTCTCCTCTGAACAGATGAAGTTGAGATGTGTCTGTTACTTGAACTCTTGTGAAGCATTTATTTGGGCTGCAATTTCTGAATCAGAAACTCTAATGAACTTATCCTCTGCAGCAGAGGTAACTCTGGGTCTTCCTTTCCTGTGGGGGTCCTCATGAGGGCCAGTTTCATGTTTTTTGGCGACTGCACTTGAAGGAACTTTAAAAGTTGAGAAATTTTCCAAATTGACTGACCTTCATGTCTTAAAGTAATGATGGACTGCCTTTTCTCTTTGCTCATTTAAGCTGTTCTTGCCATAACATGGACTTGGTATTTTACCAAATAGGGCTATCTTCTGTATACCACTCCTATGTTGTCAAAACACAACTGATTGGCTCAAATGCATGAAGGAAAGAAATTCCACAAATGTACTTTTACCAAGGCACACCTGTTAATTGAAATGCATTCCCTGGAATGAGTAGGTGTCCACATTTTGGACTGGTACTAATACACACACAAAAGTTTGGGGTAATGTAGAAATGTCCTACATAATATATTAAATATTTATATTTTTTATTTTTTATCCATTAAAATAACATAAATTTGATCAGAAATACAGTGTAGACATTGTTACTGTTGTAAATTACTATTGTAGCTGGAAACAGCAGATTTTTTATGGAATATCTACATAGGCATACAGAGTCCCATTATCAGCAACCATCACTCCTGTGTTCCAATGGCACGGTGCTAGCTAATCCAAATTTGTCATTTTAAAGGGCTAATTGATCATTAGAAAACTCTTTTGCAATTATGTTAGCACAGCTGAAAACTGTGTCCTGATTAAAGAAGCAATACAACTAGCCTTCAGACCAGTTGAGTATTTGGAGCATCAGCATTTGTGGGTTCGATTACAGGCAGAAACAAAGACCTTTCTTCTGAAACTCATCAGTCTATTCTTGTTCTGAGAAATTAAGGCTATTCCATGCGAGAAATTGCCAATAAACTGAAGATCTTGTACAATGCTGAGTACTATTCCCTTCACAGAACAGTGCAAACTGGCTTTAACCAGAATAGAAAGAGGAGTGGGAGGCCCTGGTGCACAACTGAGCAAGAGGACAAGTACATTAGAGTGTCTAGTTTGAGAAACAGATGCCTCACAAGTCCTCAACAGGCAGCTTCATTAAATAGTACCCGCAAAACAACAGTCTCAACGTCAACAGTGAAGAGGAGACTCCGGGATGCTTGCCTTCTAGGCAGAGTTCCTCTGTCCAGTCTCAACATCAACAGTGAAGAGGAGACTCCGGGATGCTTGCCTTCTAGGCAGAGTTCCTCTGTCCAGTCTCAACATCAACAGTGAAGAGGAGACTCCGGGATGCTTGCCTTCTAGGCAGAGTTCCTCTGTCCAGTCTCAACATCAACAGTGAAGAGGTGACTCCGGGATGCTGGCCTTCTAGGAAGAGTTGCAAAGAAAAAGCCATATCTCAGACTGGCCAATAAAAAGAAAGGATTAAGATGTGCAATAGAACACAGCTTGACCGTATGGTACGTAAGAAGTGCCCATCAAGCCAATTTAACTTGTGGGAGGTGCTTCATGGGGTGAAATCTCTTCAGATTACCTCAACAAATTGACAACTAAAATGCCAAAGGTAGTAACTGCTGCAAATGGAGGATTCTTTGACAAAAGCTCAATTTTAAGGACAATTATTATTTAAATTAAAGTCATTATTTATTACCTGGTCAACGTCTTGTCTATATTTCCTATTCATTTTGCAACTCATTTCATGTATGTTTTCATGGAATAAGGACATTACTAAGTGACCCCAAACTTTTGAACGGCAGTGTTTATGTTTTTTATTTATTGCTTGTGGCGGCAATGATTTAGCAGCAGTGCCCCGCAGCTGCTAAATGATTCTAGGGGAAACACTGTTAAACCACATCAGGAGACCACTTCAATTCAAGTGCAAACCAGTCAGAGACCATTGTTTGGTTAGCGTTGTTTCTATAGCGCTTATGTGATTGCAGAATTTGCAAAACAAATGGCCACTAGATTGATGCAAATAATCACGATATCATTCTGCCAGGTAGGAATAGGCTACTTTGTAGTTTAATTGAGAAGGTTTGCAGTCTGAAAGTGTACTGTATACCGATATGTGCACAGAACACAGATAGGGTCAATCCAGATCAGTATGTTCTCAATCCCCATGGTAGGAAAAATGTTGAGGGATAAAAAGAACACACATCAAAGCTATGGCTCTGTCTTAATAGACACTCAGCTTTGACTTACGGCAAATGGTGATATGTTATTTATTTAGACAGTGTACTGTAGGCTATAGTAGTCGTTCCACTGGGCTGCCATTTGACACTTACTGTAATCTAATTCAGCTTCTCAATAATAAACTGATTTGACTTTCATCCTTACAAAAAACAATTGTCGTAAAAGTGCAGTAACTACAGTAAAATATTTTGGGATGCAGTATTTGCAGAATACTGCCCTCCGACTGCAGTTATACTGCAATCCCACAGCAGTCTTTTTTTTGTAAAGGGCACAACTACCTTCTTAGCCTTTAGCATTGGGGAAATAGTTGCTTCTTCCCGCAACGAACCTGTGTTATCTGTGTAAACAATGGCTCGTGTAAACAATGGGACGAGGCAAGGATAATATGCATGTTCTGAACATATTCCATTGTGCAAACACGGATTTGACAGCGATCGTTATCAAATAAAAACAAAATACTGACGTGCAAACATGCCAGACAGACTGCAGTGCATCAGTTGGTTGAGTAACGTTAAGTTGTCCATTTTATATCACACACCGTAGCGTTCAACCTTAACTTAGGTCAACACTATCGGTCATGTTTATTAATGTTTACTGTTTACAGCCAAGCCAGGCGAAAACCACTAATACTCCAGAGGCACACGTTATATTTCCAAGCCAATTTCTTGACAGCAAATCCATCTGACAGGCAAACAGTTCTGCTTATCCAAACATCGTTCCAGCAAAGCCATGGAAAAAGATGCTGAGCTGTCATGCGTCTTATTGGCCTACAGCCAGGTTATTTCCTAACGTTAGCCTACATAACACTAACATTTAGCCTAACACGTTATTTTGCAACGGTGCAGGTAGACAAATTGCACTTGAACTTGAGAGCGTGGCATGGTCGTAAACAAGACAACTTACATTGCATTTCCTGCCCAGGTAGTTGAATAGGCATTCGTTCTCTTGCGGGGTGAGGAGTATGGAGCCAATATTTCCAACCCGCCGCTGCTGAGAATGGCTATTCATGTTCGTAAATAACTTCTCAATAAACAAAATTAACTGTTTTACTCTTGAACATTACATCAAATTGGTGCAGCCTTTGGTCGCCATGGCCTGCAACCGGATCATCTCATGACGTTGTTTCAAAGGTAGAGGTCTGCAAAATGAAATATTTCAGGATCCTGGTTGTTGGATAACAACCTCCATGACTAAATGGTGGGAACCCCAATCTTTGCAGAATGCAAATTCTAAACTTTCATTCCGAACTCCAGCTGCAGCATCGATACATCCATCCAACATGGCAGTGTAAAGGAACAACCATTCCAATGAAGATAGGGGTCATGGAGAAATATACAAATACTATTCAATTGAAGGGCAGGGCTTTCCGAACGAAATTAATTTCCATTCAAAAAAGATGTTGCCTGTCGTCTTTAAATGTTCTGATGTTAGAATATAACGAGGATGCCAAAATATCCCGAACTATGAAATGGTCTAGCCCTATTTCCCAGTGGATTTTGTAACATGAATGCAGTATACTGAGAGGTTGCGCGTGGAGCTGGGCAGGGACTGGTGTTGGTTACTTATGAGGGAGGAGCTACTACCGTTGTCATATTTTTAAGAAGATGGATACAATGTTACATATGTACAATATAGCCTACTTTATTACATTTTGGGCACAAATACTTTATATTTCTTATAATTGCGCTGCCTCTCACCCCCCCCCCCCCCCCCCCCCTCTCTCAAACACACTGAGGTCAGTGAGTTCAATTGTTATCAATATGGATATTTTGGAGTTTTAAAACAAGTCCAAAAGCTATATCATAATTTGAACATGGGGGCATGACTAACATGACTCATGTTTTCAAGTTTAACGTCCTCTAGCCTTATACTACCACACTGCACAGTTCTTCAGTCACCCCAACAACTGAGCCTCAATACCCCCTGGGGTGTAGATTTGCATCAAAGTGCCCTCCATGTCTTCCATCCAACATATAAAAAGGGGAGGAAGAGAGATAGACAGATGGACAGACTTTAACTGAGGGGGCTGTCCTACCAGGTGCCACCTGGCCCTTGCTTAAACCCTGTCAATGAGGTATTAGCAAATCATTAATCTGTTAGGCTAGCAGCCCCTCGTGTGTTTGTTTGTGTTGTTAAAAAGGTATAAGTCAAAATGTCACATGCGCCAAGTACAAGATGTAGACTTTATAGTGAAATGCTTCCTTACGAGCCCTTTCCCAACAATGCAGAGTTAAAAAGTAAGACAAATTTGCAAATAAGAAGAAAAAAGTAACTCAATAAAAAAAAATCTATTTTGTGAAGTGCACCAGTTCCTCCTGTAGCAAAGCACCCCCACAAAATGAGCTATGTGCTACACGGTTGGGATGGTGTTCTTCGGCTTGCAATCATCCCCCTTTTTCCTCCAAACATAACGACGGTCATTAAGGCCAAAAAGTTATAGTTTTGTTTCATCATACCAGAGGACATTTCTCCAAAAAGTACGATCTTTGTCCCCAACTGTAGTCTGGCTTTTTAAATGGTGGTTTTGGAGCAGTGGGTTCTTCCTTGCGGAGCGGCCTTTCAGGTTATGTCGATATAAGACTTATTCTACTGTGGCTATAGATACTTTTGTACCTGTTTCCTCCAGCATCTTCACAATGTCCTTTGATGTTGTTCTGAGATTGATTTGCACTTTGCACGAAAGCACATTCATCTCTAGGAGACAGAACGCATCTACTTCCTGAGCGGTATGACGGCTGCATGGTCCCATGGTGTTTATACTTGTGTACTATTGTTTGTACAGATGAACGTGGTACCTTCAGGCGTTTGGAAACTGCTCCCAAGGACGAACCAGACTTGTGGAGGTCTACTATTGTTTTTCTGAGGTCTTGGCTGATTTCTTTTGATTTTCCCATGATGTCAAGCAAAGAGGCACTGAGTATGTAGGTAGGCCTTGAAATCCATTCACAGGTACACCTCCAATTGACTCAAATGATGTCAATTAGCCTATCAGAAGCTTCCAAAGCCATGACAGCATTTTCTGGAATGTATGTAAACTTCAACAAGTTTGAATGACTCCAACCTAATTGTATGTAAACTTCCGACTTCAACTGTAGTTGCGGTAATTGAGCTAATATTTACACGTGGGTAGGGGTAAAATTGACTAGGCAATCAGGATATATAATAAACAGAGTAACTGCAGCATATGTGAAGAGTGTGAAGGTTTGTGTGATTGTGGGGTGGAGGCTGCTGAGGGAAGAACGGCTCATAATAATGTCTGGAATGGAGTGTAATCAAACCATGTTTTGATTACATTCCAGCCATTATTATGAGCCGTTCTCCCCCCAGCAGCCTCCACTGGAGTGTAGGTAGTGTGCGTGACCATTTTTATTGCCTTCCTCTGATACCGCCTGGTGTAGAGGTGCTAGATGGCATGGAGCTCAGCCACAGTCTACTGGGCCATACTCACCACCCGCTGTAGCTTCTTGCATTCAGGTGCCTTGCAGTACCAAGCAGTGATGCAGCCAGTTAAGATGCTCTCAATGGTGTAGCTGTAGAACTTTTTCCAGCTCTGAGGGTCCATGCCAAATCTTTCCAGCCTCCTAAGGGGGAAGAGGTGTTGTCATGCCCTCTTCACAACTGTGTTTGGACCATGTTGGATCTTTTTTTCCTTCATTTTATATTTAACCTTTATTTAACTAAGCAAAGAAGTTAAAGAACAAATTAACTAAGAAGTTAAGAACAAATTCTTAGTTACAATGACAGCCTACTCTGGTCAAACCCTAACCCAGACAACGCTAGGCCAACTGTGCCTATGGGACTCCCAATCACAGCCAGTTGTGATACAGCCTGGAATTGAACCAGGATCTGTAGTGATGCCTCTAGCACTGAGATGCTGCGCCTTAGACCGCTGTGCCACTCGGGAGCCCAAAGGATAGGACACTAACTAATATTAGTGTGGAGAGACTTGCTGTGTCATAAGTCTGACCACGTGGTGGCCACAATATTCTCTCTCTCTCTTTCTCACTCACACACACCGCATGCATACACACACACGGACACACACCTTTTGACCTCTTCACCATCTTTCGTTATCTCGCATACATGCACGCACACACACACGACTTGACCTGCACACATACAAGGCTGACAGAAATAGTGGTGGAGGGCACACAATTTTCCACTAGTGTTGTTTTGCCTGTGGTTCAACACTCACAGACTAAAGCTAGTGGATTATGTAAGAGAGACAGACAGAGAAAATGTCATTAAGACAAGACAAGAGAATGGGCTGAACAGAGGAAATTCAGAAAGGAAATACCCTAGTTTTGAGACATCCACCACTCCCCCTCCCTTTCCCTCGGCCTCTTCTGTGCAGTACCAAGATTGATTCGTCACTGTATTCTTCTCTCCCTCAGATGGGTCATGTCATTCCAGGTGGTGACTGTAACATGTGGGCTGGTGATTATTCATTCATTCTCATCACAAGTAGATTCTGTGCTGCATTCATGAAGCCGACATCAGAACAATACAGTGGGCACAATGAGGCCATTCTCTGTCATGGACTCATCATACTGTAAAAAGTTCAAAGAGGCTATTCTTTTAAGTACAGTTCACAAACACAGTAAGGCAGTTTGATTGTGCTTACTATATAACTAAAACTCTATGTTTTCTGACATTTTCAACATATTTACAATATTCTTAACACAAAATTACATTTGAGACATTCACATAGTTTCCCCTCTCACAGACCAGTTCCAGATTCCCTGTGTAAAAATGTCAGTGCTTCCTCTACAAGGTCTGGAACACTTCAGTCATAGGTTTTAACCAAATCATCATTATCTAGAGTAGACATTGGATATAACAATGGATTTATAACATTACATTTAAAGGCTTAAAAGCCTTCACAAACTATTTTATAACCCTTTTGTACCACCGCGTTGTTGATGACATGTTTCTGATTGGCTAGGGCATTCTAGAATGGGCATTAAAAACTGATATTTGTTTTGTTTCTTGTCCGAACAATGCAAATGGACTACATTTACTGTGTTGAACACTGCAACTCCAGAGTAAAAAAAATAAACGTTAATTACTTTAATCTTATGTGGTCAATGAGGCCTGGGCCTATGTTCATAAACCATCTCAGAGTTGGAGTTTTGCCTTTAAGATTAAATTGGACTGAGAGGCGGGACCCGAGTTTATATCAGTACTCCTACTTGGTTAAATCAATGACATTGACAACCACGGACACGCCACATGTCACCACACAGACAGAAAGAAGAAGACTCCCACAAGCTGATTAGAACAAGGTATTTTGTTTAAGATGGTATGGTCAATTTTTCGATGACTTATTTCCCTGAACCTCTTTCACTTACAGTGAGACACCAAATTATCCACCAGTAGATGGAGGTAGACACTCCATTATGGCTGGGATCTATTCAATTCCAACAGTTGATTCATGAAATTGATTGAATTTCTATTCATAAAGGTGGGGGAAAAAATTCAATAATAGGCCCATTTCCATTTCATGAAGTGATGAATTGACCCCACCACAGGGTTATTTAGAGAAATATTCATCAGAAGTCACACTACAACATGGTACACTGTAAGAATAGAAAGTCTCAAAACCCCATGATTGTGTAATGAAACCATGACAAGTGGTGCACCTAAGCTGAGATCTGGTGTTTGGAGGTGGTTTGAATGTAAACCCAATGTAAGTGTTTTAATACAGAGAATGTGTATTGAAAATAAAGTACTCTGAAACACCCAAAAGGGGTTCTTCAACCTGGATATTGGTGTTTTTAAGAGATCGTTGTGAAAACACTTTTTGAGGGTTCAGATCGTCTAACAGGCAGCATCAAAACACCAAAACCGTGTTTTTCATACAATCAGTGGTTTAGAAATGCAAATGCTTTATGGCCTAAATATTGATTGATGATAAGGGCTTATAGATAATATTTTTTTATGGACTTCCACCTTTAGTTTTTTATGCTTTATTTTGACAGATTAGGAACAGGAGGGGCAGTAAGATCAAAATCAAATCAAATGTTATTTGTCATATGCGCCGAATACAACAGGTGTAGTAGACCTTACAGTGAAATACTTACGTACTTACAAGCCCGTAACCAACAATGCAGTTCAGAAAATACCCCCCAAAAAGCATAAATAAAAGTAACAAATAATTACAGAGCAGCAGTAGGATAACAATAGCGAGGCTATATACAGTGGGTACCAGTACAGAGAAATATCAATGTGCGGGGGCACTGGTTAGTCAAGGTAATTGAGATAATATGTACATGTAGGTATGGTTATTAAAGTGACTATGCATAGATAATAACAAAGAGTAGCAGCAGCAAAGACGAGTGGGGGGGGGGGGGGGGGGGGGCAATGCAAATAGTCTGGGTAGCCATTTGATTGTTAGATGTTTAGGAGTCTTATGGCTTGGAGGTAGAAGCTGTTAAGTCACTTGGACCTAGACTTGGCATGCCGGTAACACTTGCCGAGCTGGAGAAGAGAGAACAGTCTATGACTAGGGTGGCTGGAGTCTCTGAAACTTTTTTAGGGCCTTCTTCTGACATCGCCTGGTATAGAAGTCCTGGATGGCAGGAAGCTTGGCCCCGGTGATGTACTGGGCCGTACACACTACCCTCTTTCGTTCCTTGCGTTCTGAGGCCAAGGAGTTGCCATACCAGGCAGTGATGCAACCCGTCAGGATGCTCTCGATGGTACAGCTGTAGAACCTTTTGAGGATCTGAGGACCCATGCCAAATCTTTTCAGTCTCCTGAGAAGGAATAGGTTTTGTCATGCCCTCTTCACAACTGTCTTGGTGTGCTTGGACCATGTTAGTTTGTTGGTGATGTGGACGCTAAGGAACTTGAAGTTCTCAACCTGCTCCACTACAGTCCCATCAATGAGAATGGGGGTACAGATGGTACATTTCGTTGACATTTTACCCACTCAACCACACAGGCACAATGTAAGAAATGATTCTGGGGTGAAGTGAGTGAATAGCCGAAAGGTTGCTATATCGAATCCCTGAGCTGACAAGGTAAAAATCTGTTGTTCTGCCCCTAAACAAGGCAGTTAACCCACTGTTCATAGGCCGTCATTGTAAATACGGATTTGTTCTTAACTGACTTGCCTAGTTACATAAAGGTAAAAAAAATGCAAGTTGTGCAGAGCCTGTGGTCTAGCGGTAATGCACCCGGCTTAGACATGTCACCCCTCTCCCCACTGAAGATCGGAGTTCAGACAAAGGGATCTAATTCTGTAGAAGACAGGATTCAAAACCTCATAATGGTGTGTAGAAGCTTTAGAGAGAGGACACGACGCCAAAAGAGAAGGTATTTATTTCTATACTAAACAAGCCTCGAAAACGGCAACATTGGATTTTCAACCATTTTGGTGTTTCAAAGCACTTAATTTGAAGAGTGTAATCTAATGTTGTCTGCCACAGAAGGCCTTGATGTAATTAACTTGCCTATGGTGTTTCTTTCTTCTTCTTTTTATAAAATTGGTATCTAGACTCAGACAACAACAAGTTAAAGACTTCCTGAATATATCTGCTCCCATAATGTCATTGTCTTACCCCTATTCTGAATGCAATCTGTAAGTTGTCTGTCCCCTCTGTGGCAAAGACGTTGGGCAGGTACCAATATTAATTTGATCTCTAGGGACCTTTCTTCAGTCTGTTAATTCATTGTTAGGAAATAAGTGCATTAGAACTCATGAGCCCTTCCTACTCTTATAAGTGCAGGTCAATAGATCACAATGTCCATGACTGCTTGAAACAGAAAGCCGAATGTAGTCATTTATAGATGCAGCCATAGTCGTTTAAGCTCTCATTGAGGGATTAGGGTACTACTGATCATCTATAGATGGACTTTTGGACTCCAACTGCCGTGCTCTACAAAGTTCAAATAATCAGTCATTCAATTCAGTGATGGCCTGAAGCAAGATTTTGGGAAAAGAACACCTTGCTAGACAATATTCTTCCATTCTCAATGTCTGCCAGTGTCCACACAATGTCAATAACAGCTGAGCTCTGTAATTGGCATATTACTGGAAATGTTCAACGTTTACCAGTAAACTACCAGAATATTGGTAACTTTCAAGGATTTTATGTAATTTATCACATCTAGTGGCCCTTTTGGGTACTTCAGATGATCACAGGTGTCTGTAATTATCTCTGGCCAGTTGAGCTCTGTAATTGGCATATTACTGGAAATGTTCAACGTTTACCAGTAAACTACCAGAATATTGGTAACTTTCAAGGATTTTATGTAATTTATCACATCTAGTGGCCCTTTTGGGTACTTCAGATGATCACAGGTGTCTGTAATTATCTCTGGCCAGTTGTGTGAAATACATGAAATAATCAAACAAGATTATTTTAAAATAGAAAACAGAATGACGAAGCTGTAAAACATTATACTAAATTATAAACCATCAACTTAATGAATACTATTGGTGTTTAATAAGAAGGGTTCTGCATGTAATATCCTTTACATATATTTTTTACACACTTTGATTTATTTTACTATGTCAATATGTCTTTGTTTTGCATCCAAACTAGTGGTAGGTGTGGAAAAAGTCAATAGTTGGAAGAGTTGAAAAGTGAATTGAAAATAAAGCCATTAGTCTCTTGATTAGTCTCTTCATTAATTAGGCTATTTTCTCTTGAACCATAAGGCTGGCATCCCCAGCCGCGTCCTATTAGAAACTCATGGACAATATGGACACAAATATAAACAATGAAGACAATATATTAATGCATATTTTTTTTGTTATTCAAGTATAAATTACCAAAGTTACCATAGATTACCTGTTAATTACCACACTTATAGAACATTCCGGTAACTTTCCGGTACAGTAGCTTTGCAACCTTCGACATGCTTATAACTCTTGTAAACAGATTGTAGATGCTGTAGATTTCTTGGGTGCTGAAATAATGATATCACATTACTAAAAATACATGTGCTGTGAGGGATGTTCTCACACCGGTTAAAATAAAGATGAACTGACTGTACCAAGATGGTACAGACACTTCCGGCGCCGACAGAGATGGCCGCCTCGCTTCGCATTCCTAGGAAACTATGCAGTATTTTTTTTACATGTTATTTCTTACATTGGTACCCCAGGTAATCTTAAGTTTCATTACATACAGTCGAGAGGAACTACTGAATATAAGAGCAACGTCAACTCACCATCATTACGACCAGGAAGATGACTTTCCCGAAGCGGATCCTGTGTTTTGCCCATCACCCAGGACAATGGATCGGATCCCAGCCGGCGAACCTAAAAAACGTTGCCGTAAAAGGGGCAAACGAAGCGGTCTTCTGGTCAGGCTCCGTGTAGCTATTCCCTCTGCAAGGCAATCAAACAATATAGAGACAAAGTAGAGTTGCAATTCAACGGCTCAGACACAAGAGGTATGTGGCAGGGTCTACAGTCAATCACGGATTACAAAAAGAAAACCAGCCCCGTCGCGGACCAGGATGTCTGAAAACCAGCCCCGTCGCGGACCAGACAGACTAAATAACTTCTTTGCTCACTTTGAGGACAATACAGTGCCACTGACATGGCCCGCTATCAAAACCTGCGAACTCTCCTTCACTGCAGCTGACGTGAGTAAAACATTTAAACATGTTAAACCTCGCAAGGCTGCAGGCCCAGACGGCATCCCCAGCCACTGAACGACTACCGCCCCGTAGCACTCACTTCCGTCATCATCAAGTGCTTTGATAGACAAGTCAAGGACCATATCACCTCCACCCTACCTGACACCCTAGACCCACTTCAATTTGCTTACCGCCCCAATAGGTCCACAGACGACGCAATCGCAACCACACTGCACACTGCCCTAACCCATCTGGACAAGAGGAATACCTATGTGAGAATGCTGTTCATCAACTACAGCTCAGTATTTAACACCATAGTACCCTCCAAACTCGTCATCAAGCCCTGGGTCTCGACCCCGCCCTATGCAACTGGGTACTGGACTTCCTGATGGGCCGCCCCCAAGTGGTGAGGGTAGGTAACAACATCTCCACCCCGCTGATCCTCAACACTGGGGCCCCACAAGGGTGCATTCTGAGCCCTCTCCTGTTCACCCACGACTGCATGGCCATACACGCCTCCAACTCAATCATCAAGTTTGCGGACGACACTACAGTGGTAGGCTTGATTACCAACAATGACGAGATGGCCTACAGGGAGGAGGTGAGGGCCCTCGGAGTGTGGTGTCAGGAAAGTAACCTCATACTCAACATCAACAAAACAAAGGAGATGATCGTGGACTTCATGAAACAGCAGAGGGAGCACCCCCCTATCCACATCGACGGGACAGTAGTGGAGAGGGTAGTACGTTTTAAGTTCCTCAGCGTACACATCACGGACAAACTGAATTGGTCCACACACACAGACAGCATTGTGAAGAAGGTGCAGCAGCGCCTCTTCAATCTCAGGAGGCTGAAGAAATTTTGCTTGTCACCAAAAGCACTCACAAACTTGATTTCCATTGATAATCTTTGTGTGATTTTGTTGTCAGCACATTCAACCATGTAAAGAAAAAAGTATTTAATAATAATATTTCATTAATCAAGATCTAGGATGTGTTATTTTAGTGTTCCCTTTATTTTTTGAGCAGTGTATATACTGTATATACTGTACTCGATACCATCTACTGCATCTTGCCTATGCCGTTCTGTACCATCACTCATTCATATATCTTTATGTACATATTCTTTATCCCTTTACACTTGTGTGTATAAGGTAGTAGTTGTGGAATTGTTTGGTTAGATTACTTGTTGGTTATTACTGCATTGTCGGAACTAGAAGCACAAGCATTTCGCTACACTCGCATTAACATCTGCTAACCATGTGTATGTGACAAATAAAATTTGATTTGATTTGTGCTAAATGTGACCCATTTCAGGGAACTAGGCGTATGTCGCGGGTCACTACTTCACAGGAGAGCCGTTTCAAATTATAGGTTGTTTTTGTAAATCAAAATGCCTTCTCGAACATGTGAACTTTTATGTGCCTTAATAACAAACTTGTATGCCATCTGTAAATATGAATACAATTGTTAAATTACGAGCCTAGATGGTTTATCCAAAGAAAAAGTCAGCAACCTAGCCATGATTGGCTGAGATAATGAGTGGGCTGGACATGCCGAGAGATGAGCTTGGATTGGTCTGCCATATAGCATGCTTCTGTCTATTTGAGCAGGTCAGTATGTCTAGGTAATCCTGTCTAATGCAGCTTTTTTTATGTATTGTGTATTAAAACTGCATAAGTGCTTATATCTTCAAACTATGGGCAAGAATTTGAATATGATAGCTTCCGGATTATATCTTCAAACTATGGGCAACCATGGCATCCGACAGGAGACGGTCCAACCATGATGAATGATGAATACGGGTAAGATTCTGGATAGCTATATTATCAGAGATGACATGTTTCTAATTGTGACAGAAAGAGTCATTTACTTGGCTAGCTATAGCCTAATGTTAGCTAGCTAACATTGTTCCTTGTTGGTTAGCTAATTGCAGATTCATGCAGGATAGTAATGTCATGAGCTGTGGTTATAGTTCATTGTTTACCAAGTTAGCTAGCTAAAAAATTTAACATTTAATTTGAGTAAAATGTTTGAAAAAAAGTAAATGTGAAATAATATACATCAATATTTTTATTCTAAACGTGTGCCACAATTTTTGGCACCCCTAAAATCTAACTGAAGTACATTCCCATTAATAGTTTACGTTTTTAAGTTCACCTGAGTGATTAGGAACACTTAAGTGGTAAGCCATGACTTCCTGTTTCACTGGGGTATAAATACGGTATGACACACACAGGTCAAGTTCCCATAGACATCCATCACTATGGGAAAGACCCGAGAATACAGTAATGATCTGCGACAAAAGGTTGTTGAGCTGCACAAATCAGGAAATGGCTATAAGAAAATAGGTCAATGGTTGAAAATGCCCATTTCCACTATCAGGGCAATAATTAAGAAGTTTAAAGCAACTGGAGATGTTAACAATCGGCCTGGAAAGGGACGTGTGTCTATATTGACCCCACGCACAGTGAGGAGGATGGTTTGAGTGGCCAAAAAATCTCCACGGATCGCAGCTGGAGAATTGCAGACGTTAGTTGGGTCTTGGGGTCAGAAAGTCTCCAAAACTACAATCAGACACCACCTACATAACCACAAGTTGTTTGGGAGGGTTGCCATAAAAAAAAGCCTTTGCTGTCATCAAACAACAAACTCAAGCACCTATAGTTACTGGAACGTTACTGGAACATTCAATGGGATCGGGTTTTATGGTCAGATAAGACCAAAATAGAGCTTTTTGGAAACAAACACCAGAGGTCAGTTTGGTGTAGACAGAAAGATAGCCATGCAGAAAAGTACCTCGTCCCTACTGTGAAGTATGATGGTGAATCTTTGATGTTGTGTGGCTGTTTTCCTTCCAAAGGCCCTGGACAACTTGTTATGATACATTGTATCATGGACTCCATCAAGTACCAGCAGATACTAAATCAAAACCTGACTGCCTTTGCTAGGAAGCTCAAACTGTGGAATGAGCTTAAGAGGAGAGTCCACAAGCGTGGACCTTGGAATCTGAAGAGACTCTGTATGGAGGAATGGTCTCAGATCCCTTGCCATGTGTTCTCCAACCTCATTACACATTATAGGAGAAGACTCCGAGCTGTTATCTTGGCAACGGGAGGTTGCACTAAGTATTGACTGAAGAGGTGCCAATAATTGTGGCACACATATATTTGAGAAAATGATTTGTTTTATGATAAGAATACATTTTATCTTTCAATTATTTTTTACTTTAATTAAAGGTTAGATTTTTGTGAATATTTTGAAAGAAAGAACAAGAGGATAAACAATAAATACTTTTTTTCACAGACAGTTTTGCTCATATTTACCAAGGGTGCCAATATTAATGGAGGGCACTGTACCTGCAGATTCATGCAGGGTAGTAATGTCATGAGTTGTGATTATGGTTAATTGTTTACCTAGCTAGCTACATGTCTTAATAAAATACTCCACCATGCAAGTAACCATTTCGTGTGCGTTAGTAAATTCAGTCTGGCCATCTACTCCGATTTCAGAGCACTCTTGTGCGAGTGTGCCAGAGTGTGCAGAATAACTGAAGAATTTAAGAACGCTCAATACCCGTTGAATATGGCCGGTGTCAGTAAACTCATCGACCGCTGTGTGCTATGAACGCGGAACGCTCTGAATTTACGAACGGACAATCTGACAGCACAGTTACAGTCACCAACGCTCCGGATAACATAACAGCCTAACCAGATCTGCTAGGGCGAGTGATGTTCAGTGAGCTGTTCTCTCTCACTTAGATGTCTGGAAGTAGCTAGCAAGTTAGCTTGACTGCTGTTGTTAGTACATTCGGATCAACCCTTAAAGAGATGGGTGGGGCTAAAACTTAAGAGGGTGTGAACGATGCTGAATGGGTGGGGCTAAAACGTAAGAGGGTGTGAACGATGCTGAATGGGTGTAGACAAAGAAGGGCTCCAATAGTAGTACCAAAACATTGAAAGGTAATTTTGTCAAAAGTGAGTTTACAACTTTCAAAGCAAAATTACTTTCCCATTGTTCCTCAACTGTAGTGTATGATATACCATTTTCTAGCTCTGAGTCTCTACTTTTATCCAATGTAAAAAACACAATTTAAATTTTTGCTCCATAAGACCGATTTGGAACTCCATGTTACATCTTATCCATATGCACCTTAGCCACCTCGTAGACGTAGTTGTGAGTTTTAACTGTACCAGTGGTGAAAAAAGTACCCAATTGTCATACTTGAGTAAAGGTAAAGATACCTCAATAGAAAATGAGTAAAAGTGAAAGTCACCCATTAAAATACTACTTGAGTACAAGTCTAAAAGTATTTTGTTTTAAATATATTTAATTAAGTATCAAAAGTAAATGTTATTGCTCAAATATAGTTAAGTATCGAAAGTAAACGTTGAAACATTTCAAATGATTTATATTAGGCAAACAGCACCGTTATCTTGGTTTTCTTTTATTTTGGATAGCCAGGGGCACACTCCAACACTCAGACATAATTTACAAAGGAAGCATTTGTGTTAAGTTAGTTTGCCAGATTAGAGGCAGTAGGGATGACCAGGGAAAAGGGTGTGAATTGGCCAATATTTCTGTCCAGCTAAGCATTTCAAAATGCTACTTTTGTGTGTCAGGGAAAGTGTATGGAGTAAAAAGTACATTATTTTCTTTAGGAATGTAGTGAAGTAAAAGTTGTCTAAAATATAAGTTGTAAAGTAAAGTACAGATACCCCAAAAAACAACTTAACTCATACTTATTAGTATTTTTTATTAAGTACTTTACACCACTGAACAGTAGCCAAAAACCTTCTGTGATTGTATTTGGCAGTGGAAAAAATTGCTTTGTTTCATTGTGACAGGTTTCTATTGAACTTAGGCCATGGTCTACTTCATAAAGTCCATAAAAATGTGATCTGTTTTCATGTTTTAAAGATAACACTCTTCCGAGGAAATCCTCCAGTTGAGAAGAGATAGTAGACTGAGAGTGACTAGCAGGGACGGGTTCCCTCTCTGGCAAGAGCGGTGCAACCATCTCCACTGCCTGAGTTAGTCAGGTCAGCGAGGAGGAGCCAAGCCAACAAAAGAGGGGCATCGCTGGCCCCACAGACACCAAGGGTCCCAGGGGAGATCCAAAGCGAAGGGCACTGCTGGTCCCCAAATAACCCAGTTAGAGGGGCATATAGGAGAGAAGAAAGCATTGTTGAACCGTTATCGTTTTTAGAAGACCTGGACTGGTTCCTCGGGATCAATGGGACCAGGCTAGATCAGTAGGAGCTTTGAAAGAGGTATGTGAGACTTTAGATCAGGGCTCCCAAACCTTGTTCCTGGAGAGCTACACTCCAGTAGGTTTTCAATCCAACCCCAGTTGTAACTAACCTGGTTCAGCTTATCAACCAGCTAATTATTAGAATCAGGTGCACTAGATTAGGGTCGGAGCGAAAACCTACAGGACGGCAGGGTTGGGCAGCCCTTTTTTAGATCATAAATCTTCCTCATAGTATCTATGGCTCAGATCAAATGTATTTCTATCATAAAACTGTTTAACTTCCATAGCAATTCGTTTCACAAGCCATTCATTTAACTGAGGAGAGAAATATTTTACTCAGTAGTATCTGATAGTGATCATTTTTTAAGACTTGCAGGGTCATTAAGATTGAAACTCAGAGATGACGTGTTGAACCAAAAGTATGGTGCCACAGTAGATGAACTGGCAGGGAATATTAATAAAACCACCATCACATATGGAAATGATATTCACCACACTGAAGGGTTCAGAGAAAGACCGCAAGATGTGAAGACAGCTAAATGTGAACATGATCAAGGCTTCAGAACAGCCCATTCGTTCATGTTTGGTGGTGTGCATGTGTGTGTGCGTGTGTGATTGTGTGTGTGTGTGTGCGAGCGCGTGTGTGCGTGCATGTGTAAATTATTTCGGGAGGGTGTTATTGGAGCACAGTTTCTTCCAGTGTTAATAAGAACTGGAAAAGTGACAAGTGCATCAAGTCTACAGTATGACAGGCCAATAATAGCCTGCTTTCATCAAAGACCAATCTGTTTCATCACAGTTGTCAGACACAAGATTAGATACACAGACACAGACACAGCTATACATGCATACACACGTTTGAAAAGTGAAAGACCTTCCATATGATATGCAGATCACAGGGATAGCATCAATAAACACATCTCGCTGGGTGCTGACTAGCGGTGGATCCAAAGGATGTAGAGAAAGAGTCTGACTCATCTGTTCTGCCCAGCACTGCTATGCAGATTAGTGTCTCCACATGTTTACTTTTATTTCCACACTCATTCTTTTCAACATTTAACCTAACGCCATCTCGGCTCCCTCAAAAGCACATTCACTCAGACATTCACAAAAAGATCCATGAAGATCCATGGTACATAAAGATGGGCCATTTAGTTCCACGGTTGGTCTCATACTTTCCAAATGACATGAACAGCCTGTGAATTGCAGGTTTTTTTCAATGGCTTTGGGGCCATTTTCACATGTATGTGGGACATTTTCACAATGCTTAGTACAAAACTCAAAAGAGATCTGAGAGATCAAAATGAAGTTGCTGGGGTCTTTTTGTTGATGTTTTTCGATACTGCTTTATTAATGCAGCATTGGCCAAACAGTAGTAGTAGTAGTAGTATATGCCATTTACATAGCAGGAGCTTTTATCCAAAGTGACAACAGTGAGTCCACATATTTTCATACTGTATGTAAACTCAGTGGGAATCAACCACACAACTCAGGTGTTGCTAGTACCATGCTCTAATGAACTGAGCCACACAGGACCACGACCAGTTTGGAGTTTTGTACCGAGTTTAGAAAATTGACCACATAGTTGTGAAAATAGTACCAATGCGATTAAAGAAAACTGTAAACACATGTGAATTGTATATAATAATATAATTATATAGACCAACATACCAACTGTAAACACATGTGAATTGGGTCTCCATAATTATATAGACCAACATACTCTGAGTGTACAAAACATTAGAAACACCAACTTCCTCATATTGAGTTGCACCCCCCTTTTGCAATCAGAACAGCGTCAATTCATCAGGGCATGGACACTACAAGGTGTTGAAAGCGTTCCACAGGGATGCTGGCCCATGTTGACTCCAATTTTGGCACACACACAATCCATGTGTCAACTGTCTCAAGGATTTATTTTTTTTCAGATTTTTTTTCTTCCAACGGGGCTATAGATTTGGGTGAAGTTTTTTTCTCACCTGAGTAGCCTCGTTTCACTGCCAAAAATAAAATTAAACCATCTAGTGTTCAGCGAAATAACAACACAATGTCAAATACAGGTGGCCCAGTCAAATAATTAACATCCAATCACATTAACCGTTACTCTCTCGCAGGAATTCCACTAACTGTCCGTATGTAGCCAAACGTAGCTGCTACTCATTCCGTTTGCTCGAAAATGTATAAATGGTTAAAAAGGCCCGCGTCCATAGAGACACATACCAGCTCTACTGGTAGTACTGCTACTAGCAGCATTACTACAACTGCACCTGTCGACCACAAGCACATCCAATGCTAGCATCAGTAGTTCTACATTTGTTGTTAGCCCAGCTAACATGGACACTGACAGTTGTGAATCTGATGCAGTCGAAGAGCTACTGCCCACTCACCCGGGAAAGCACCGAATAATAGACCATCGAAGAGGCACAAATATGATGAGAACTACATTGGTTTGGGGTTTACTTATATTGGGACTGGTACGTTTCCTCAGCCACAGTATGTTATATGTGCAAAAGTACTTTCTCACAACTCGATGAAACATTCACTCTTGCGCAGACATTTAGAAACAAAACATGCCAACTTGAAAAATAAGCCACAGGAGTTTTTTGAGCGAGAATTAAGACTACTTTCGAGTAGTAAGACATGTATAAATGCAACAGTTACCATTAATAAGAAGGGGCTAGAAGCGTCTTATATGGTGAGCTACCGTTTGGCTTGGACAGGCAAGCCCCATGCTATTGTGGAGGACTTAATTCTTCCTGCTGCTGCGGATATGGCTGAGACAATGCTGGGGGAAAAGGTAAAAAACAACTATACAGACAATGCCTTCATCAAACAACACTGTTTCACGACGCATCAGTGACATGGCAGGAGATGTTTTTGAAACAATTACTGCTTCTCATACAAGCCAATGAATTCTATGCGTTACAGCTGGATGAGTCCACAGACGTGGCGGGACTGGCACAGCTACTCCGTTACGTTTATAGAGAGTCAATTAAGGAAGACATCCTCTTTTGCAAATCACTGGAAACCAGGACAACAGGAGAGGATATTTTTTAAGGACTGGACAGCTTTGTGACATCAAATGGACTTTGGTGGTCAAGATGTGTTGGTATCTGTCCTGATGGCGCAAAAGCCATGACATTGAGACATAGTGGAGAGGTAACGCACGTGCAAGCAGTTGCTCCCGACACCACTTGGGTACACCGCAGCATCCACCAAGAGGCTCTTGCTGCCAAAGGAATGCCTGATAGCTTGAAAGATGTTTTGGACACTACAGTGAAAATGGTTAACTTTGTTAATAAAGAAAGGCCCCTGAACTCTCGTGTATTTTCTGCACTATGCAATGATATGGGCAGCGACTATGTAACGCTTTTACAACATACAGAAGTTCACTGGTTAAAGTATTGACACCATTTTTAAAAATTGAGAGACGAGCTTAAGGTTTTCTTTACTGACCATCATTTTCACTTGTCAGAAAACTTGCATGACTGGCCTATCTGGGTGATGCTTTTTCTCGCCTGAATGATCTGAATCTAGGATTACAGGGACTCTCCGCAACTATATTCAATATGTGGGACAAAATTGGGGCTATGATTAAGAAGTTGGAGCTCTTCTCCAAGGACAACACACGTCTTTCCATCATTGTATGATTTTTTTGTGTGTAAATGAACTCAAGATTACGGACAATGTCAAATGTGATATAGCGAAGCACCTGAGTGAGTTGGATGTGCAATTACTCAGGTACTTTCCCGAAACGGATGACACAAACAACTGGATTCGTTATCCCTTTCATGCCCTACATCCAGTCCACTTACCGATATCTGAACAAGAGAGTCTCGTCGAGAATTGCAACGAAATTGCCTTGGCAAATCGCGCTAAGACATTGATGGCCTTTGCCACCACGTACCTATGTGAGTGTGGATTCTCGGCCCTCACTAGCATGAAAATGTGGAAAATGATTTATGACTGAGATGCTCTCCAATACAACCCCAAATTGTAGAGTTATGTTCATCCTTTCAACCCTTCTCATTAACCTGTGGTGAGTTATTCACACCCTTCTCATTAACCTGTGGTGAGTCATTCACACCCTTCTCATCAACCCGTGGTGAGTTATTCACACCCTTCTCATTAACCTGTGGTGAGTCATTCACACCCTTCTCATCAACCTGTGGTGAGTTATTCACACCCTTCTCATTAACCTGTGGTGAGTCATTCACCATTTTTTGATGAACAAATAAAGTTTTATATGTAAGATGGCTAAATAAAGAGCAAAATTATTAATTATTATATTATTATTTGTACCCTGGTCCTATAAGAGCTCTTTGTCACTTCCCACGAGCCGGGTTGTAACAAAAACGAACAAAAACTGTTTAATAAATGTGTCGTATAGTGTGTGTGTGACAGGCTAACAATGATGGCAAAAAACAACATTTGAGAGTGCTCTGACCCTGGTGTTAGAGGGGGTACACAGCTGGCAGTTGAATGTTTGAAGGGTTACGGGACTATAAAAAGTTTAGGAACCACTGATCTACACTGATTGAAGTGGATTTAACAAGTGACATAAATAAGGGATTGTAGCTTTCACCTGGGTTCACCTGGTTAGTCTATATCATGGAAAGGTGTTCCTAATGTTTTGTACACTCAGTGTATATTGATGACCAACATATTTATGCCAATTGTACATACATGGCGATGATAATGCCAAAGATATATTTATTTTTCCTACCACAAACTATCGGCAAGGGACTTATTTCATTTTAGCTGCTCCCGGCATTTTATGGGAAGGAAAATAAAATGTTTGATGAATTACAATGCATGGTTAGCAAAATGACAGTTCATATGTCAAAGTATGAAAGTTCTATGAACAGTTCTAAGAACTGAAAGCTAGCGATGACACAAGGCACAACTGTCAGTATTACTAAGTAATCACACTAATAAAGGATCTGTTATAATATAACGTTTGTACATTGACTGATTGATTAGGATCATTTACTTGTCAGCTCATTGAAGGTTTGAGAAAAGGGTTAGCTTCCATTCTTGAAGTTCAGCGCTGGTACGTTCATCTGGAGTCAATCAGCCCAGTCAGGAGACTTGGCTCCGGTTTGAGTTCAGTTGTGTCTTTTTGAGGAAAAACATGACATCAAATGTGGAGTCTTTTGTCTGTTTGAGCTAAGACATTTTTTTTTTTGTTGGGGGGGGGGGGGGTCTTTTTAGTGGTCAGGGCGAGTGGTGTTCCTGGAGGCACTGGGGCTATTTATGGTTTGAGGAAAGCCTGAGAGACTTCACCACAGACTGTTTGTCTTCGGCAAGGATTACGGTACAGTTTGACTGACAAAGCACAGCACAGGACTCGCAGCCAAAGCCTTTTCCTCTTCAGTTATAACTACAAATGTAAATGTTATATTCAGGAATTATACGGAATGCACAGTTGTTGGCCCTGCATAATAAGAACGACAAAAAAAAAAACATATTGTTCTTTCTGGCGTTAAACAGGTTATAAAACTTCCCAGAATCAGATATTGGTCAAAAAGATACTGAAATACAGTGCCTTGCGAAAGTATTCGGCCCCCTTGAACTTTGCGACCTTTTGCCACATTTCAGGCTTCAAACATAAAGATATAAAACTGTATTTTTTTGTGAAGAATCAACAACAAGTGGGACACAATCATGAAGTGGAACAACATTTATTGGATATTTCAAACTTTTTTAACAAATCAAAAACTGAAAAATTGGACGTGCAAAATTATTCAGCCCCTTTAAGTTAATACTTTGTAGTGCCACCTTTTGCTGCGATTACAGCTGTAAGTCGCTTGGGGTATGTCTCTATCAGTTTTGCACATCGAGAGACTGAAATTTTTTCCCATTCCTCCTTGCAAAACAGCTCGAGCTCAGTGAGGTTGGATGGAGAGCATTTGTGAACAGCAGTTTTCAGTTCTTTCCACAGATTCTCGATTGGATTCAGGTCTGGACTTTGACTTGGCCATTCTAACACCTGGATATGTTTATTTTTGAACCATTCCATTGTAGATTTTGCTTTATGTTTTGGATCATTGTCTTGTTGGAAGACAAATCTCTGTCCCAGTCTCAGGTCTTTTGCAGACTCCATCAGGTTTTCTTCCAGAATGGTCCTGTATTTGGCTCCATCCATTTTCCCATCAATTTTAACCATCTTCCCTGTCCCTGCTGAAGAAAAGCAGGCCCAAACCATGATGCTACCACCACCATGTTTGACAGTGGGGATGGTGTGTTCAGGGTGATGAGCTGTGTTGCTTTTACGCCAAACATAACGTTTTGCATTGTTGCCAAAAAGTTCAATTTTGGTTTCATCTGACCAGAGCACCTTCTTCCACATGTTTGGTGTGTCTCCCAGGTGGCTTGTGGCAAACTTTAAACAACACTTTTTATGGATATCTTTAAGAAATTGCTTTTTTCTTGCCACTCTTCCATAAAGGCCAGATTTGTGCAATATACGACTGATTGTTGTCCTATGGACAGAGTCTCCCACCTCAGCTGTAGATCTCTGCAGTTCATCCAGAGTGATCATGGGCCTTTTGGCTGCATCTCTGATCAGTCTTCTCCTTGTATGAGCTGAAAGTTTAGAGGGACGGCCAGGTCTTGGTAGATTTGCAGTGGTCTGATACTCCTTCCATTTCAATATTATCGCTTGCACAGTGCTCCTTGGGATGTTTAAAGCTTGGGAAATCTTTTTGTATCCAAATCCGGCTTTAAACTTCTTCACAACAGTATCTCGGACCTGCCTGGTGTGTTCCTTGTTCTTCATGATGCTCTCTGCGCTTTTAACGGACCTCTGAGACTATCACAGTGCAGGTGCATTTATACGGAGACTTGATTACACACAGGTGGATTGTATTTATCATTAGTCATTTAGGTCAACATTGGATCATTCAGAGATCCTCACTGAACTTCTGGAGAGAGTTTGCTGCACTGAAAGTAAAGGGGCTGAATAATTTTGCACGCCCAATTTTTCAGTTTTTGATTTGTTAAAAAAGTTTGAAATATCCAATAAATGTCGTTCCACTTCATGATTGTGCCCCACTTGTTGTTGATTCTTCACAAAAAAATACAGTTTTATATCTTTATGTTTGAAGCCTGAAATGTGACAAAAGGTCGCAAAGTTCAAGGGGGCCGAATACTTTCGCAAGGCACTGTATATCTTGATTATTATCATTACACCATACAATGTACCTATTGCATATACAGTATACAGACAAGGATGTTCTCCTAGAAGTGAAGGAATTATTAAATAAATGAAGCAATCACAATCCCATCAGGGGTGGATAAAAATTACGGCCGATTTTCCATGTCTCTATTGAAGACAACGTCAGGGGCCTTGTATTCTGAGAGTGGGGTCATGGTTTCTCTCCCTGGACTCGGATAAAGGCACTAATTGCAATTAGGTGTGGGGGCATCTTACACAAGATCCTGAAAAGAGTGAGCGTGTGTGTGTGTGTGTGCGTGTTTGTGCGTGTGTGTGTGTGCGTGTTTGTGCATGTGTGTGTCTGTGTCTGTGTTGGTGTGCATGCCTGGTGATGGATGGGAATCATTGTCAAAACAACAAACGCAACAGTTCTAATTAAGGCCCACTCTGATATGTAAATATCTTCATCGTGGTCACATTAACGAAGGCCAACTCAAAACGTCTTTGTTAGGGCAATATGACAAAATAAGCCCGGCAGACTTGATAGATCTTGACAGGAGCACATTCAGTCAAATGGCACCTTTCTCTGAGAAGAATAGAGGACCATTGTACAGTGTGTGCAATCTAGAGCAGTGCAGCTCATTGACCCTCACTCACATGTCCTTTCCAGCCTTGATTATCCCTGCCTACTGAAGCCCATGATGCGTTTACTTTTATCCCGTGATTTCTATCCTGTTCTTTTTCCTTTTCATGTTGGGATAGAACGACTAAGACTCTAGGGCGATGGCGCTGATTCGCTGCTGTCTGCTGGTGGTAGTGTTGTGGATTGGGGTCAGAGAAGGGGCCGGTGGTGAGCAGATGAAGCAGGCCCAGGCTCCTCTTATCCCTCATCGGCCCTTCATCGTAGTGTGGAACGCCCCGACAGAGTCCTGCCGCCTTCGCTTCAAGGTGGACCTGGACCTCAGCGTCTTTGACATCGTGGCCAACCTCAACGAGACCCTTAGCGGGCCCAATGTCACCATCTTCTACCATAGCCACCTGGGCTATTATCCTTACTACGCCAGCTCTGGGAACCCCATCAACGGGGGCCTGCCCCAGAACCAGAGCCTGTCCAAGCACCTGAGCAAGGCCAGGGCCGACATCGACAAGCTCATTCCTCACAAGGACTTCCGAGGCCTGGGTGTCATTGACTGGGAAAACTGGAGGCCCCAGTGGGTGCGCAACTGGGGCTCGAAGGACATCTACCGCAACAAGTCCAAGGAGCAGATCCGGATGCTCCATCCAGATTGGCCTGAGAGCAAGGTGGAGAATGAGGCCAAGGAGGCCTTTGAGAGGGCCGGACAGGCCTTTATGAACAATACTCTACTGTTGGCCGAAAGTCGACGACCTGACGGCCTCTGGGGCTTCTACTTGTTCCCCGACTGCTACAACTATGGCTACAAGACACACCCGCATCGCTACACAGGTGAATGCCCCAACGTGGAGCATGTCCGCAATGACCATCTGATGTGGCTTTGGAGGGAGAGCACAGCTCTCTACCCCTCTGTGTACCTAGACTACGAACTCAAGTCCTCGGCCAACACCGTCAAGTTTGTCCACTACCGCGTCAAAGAGGCCATGAGGATTGCCTCCATCGCACGCACTGACTTCACCCTGCCTGTGTTTGTCTACTCTAGACCCTTCTATGCCTACACCTTCACGGTCCTCTCAGAGGTGAGAAGGATTACTAATAACTGGTGATGTTGCTGTTGGTTCAAGAGTGAAAATAATAGTGTTAGAACAGTGCTAAATATTCCAACACATTTTTAGCGCTTCTTAACACAAGTTAGCGCTTTTTATCATTTGTGCAAGGTTTGTATTGCCTTTCAGTCATTGTGATAAACTACCTAACCTCTGTTAAGTCACTTGTCTTGTCTCCTGCCATGTTCAGGTTGATAAAAAGCTATTAATCTCCCAGAAGCTTCTGGAACTGTCACAGAGTGATGAGTAGATTGCTTAGTCTCAGCTATGAAATCTCACATGACCTTTCATTTATTTACAATACATGGGCTCCATCCAGAAACATCCCCTAGCCCTTAACCCCTATAGGCACTTGAGTAGATCTGAAATAACTGGATAGTTTAAGCATTTCTACCTTGCCCTCTGATTGGCTGGGTGGATATTGCTTACCTACAGTATTTGAACCTTTCAGGTGTATTAAAGTACCTATAGGGAGGTGATATAGGGCTTTTTCTGGATTGGGCCATGATCTCTATTTTGAGTTTCAGGGTGTAAAACATGAGAATGTACCAGTCAACATTGATCACTGGAGCAGGTCAAGTATTCACCTCACTTTGACCTGAAGGGGAGACTGTGTCTGCAGTGTTACATCTTTTATTATGTCTCTCCTAGAGTGACCTGGTGCACACTATTGGAGAGAGTGCAGCTCTTGGGGCGTCAGGAGTGGTACTTTGGGGCTCCTCAGAATATGCTCGAACTCAGGTAAAGAAATAACACAGAAAACTATATGCAATATGATTGTTTTTATTTATTAATCCCGGATCTGAGGACCAACAGTGGGGCACCTTTTTTTGCCTGGAAACACGTGATTTCAACTAATCATGTTCATAAAATGATAGTCTTATCAAGTTATGTCAAATCACAATTGATATTCTAATGTGATCCAAACATAGAAATCTATAATGTACTGTACTGTATTGTACTTTACTGTACTCTACTGCACACTTAACTCAAGTAGAGTACAGTACAGTACAGGAAAGTAGAGTATAGTTCAGTAAAGTAGAGTGGAGTACAGTAAAGTAGAGTACAGTACAGTATGGTACTCTGTACTGTACTCTACTGTGCTGTGCTGTGCTGTACTGAACTGTACTGTACTCTACTGTACTGAACTGTACTCTACTCTACTGTGCTGTGCTGTACTGAACTATACTCCACTAGAGTTTCTTACAATTCACTGGGTCTAAATTCTTACAATAATTATTTTGGATTAATTACAAGCTGTGCTATTTTCAATCTTCCTGAATAGGGCTATGGCGGTCATAAAATTTAGTCAGCCGGTGATTGGTTGCTATTTCATTGGGGCCAGGAGTGAGAACCTAGATGAAGATGTCTGGTATCTAACTTGTTTGACCCAGTAACAATGGGAGATGAACTGATCTGCTGGTTTATTCTGGTCGGTTTTCGGATGCAAGCAGGTTTGTTTTAACATGTAATCTCTCCTTAGTAGCATAGGAAATCCAGCGCTAACCTGCAGCTGCACATTAAGTTCTCCATGTTGGTTGCAATTGACCCAATATGTTTTTACCAAGCTCATCCTGTGTATTAGATTGAACATTTCAAGCCTTGATTCCCTCCATTCCAGTTTTAGAGGAAATCAAACGAAGAGAAAAAAAGAGAAGAAAGCCAAGGGATAGTGCATGAAGTAAATTAACATACTGTGTGTGACATAAGGGATAGTGCATGAAGTAAATTAACATACTGTGGGTGACATAAGGGATAGTGCATTAAGTAAATTAACATACTGTGGGTGACATAAGGGATAGTGCATGAAGCAAATTAACATACTGTGGGTGACATACGGGATAGTGCATGAAGTAAATTAACATACTGTGGGTGACATAAGGGATAGTGCATGAAGTAAATTAACATACTGTGGGTGACATAAGGGATAGTGCATGAAGTAAATTAGCATACTGTGGGTGACATAAGGGATAGTGCATGAAGTAAATTAACATACTGTGGGTGACATAAGGGATAGTGCATGAAGTAAATTAACATACTGTGGGTGACATAAGGGATAGTGCATGAAGTAAATTAACATACTGTGGGTGACATAAGGAAGGTTCATTCAACATAACTATTATTCCCAGTGAACTGCAGGCCTATTTTTTAGCTATACTTTCACAGACACCTATACTTATGCTGTGTATTTATGCTGTGCATCACATTGTGTTTGTGCCTCTGCCTGTCTATGTGCACCTCCAGAGAAACTGCCTGACCGTGAAGAAGTATATTGATGGCCCGTTAGGCCACTATGTCATCAACGTCACCTCAGCCGCCAAGCTGTGCAGCAAAGCCCTGTGCAAGAAGAACGGCAAGTGTGTGAGGAAGAGCCTCGACTCAGGAGCCTACCTCCACCTCAATCCCCGTTTCTTCCACATTCGCCGCAACCTGGGCCCCCGGGGGCCCCGCTTCCACGTGAGCGGCCATCTTAACAACCACGACATCCTGGACATGAAGCACAAGTTTACCTGCCAATGCTACCAAGGCTGGACGGGGGTCTACTGCGAGATGCCCCAGATGCCACCGCTCCCTCCCATGCCCCGACCTAGGGACAACAGCCTGCTAGGGGACATACTGGTCATCCTGTCACTTCACTTCTCCTGTCTGTGTGTCATCATGTTCCTTGGTCTCTGCCTCATCATCAAGTGCTTGATACTGTAGAGAGAGGACTACCCAGCAAACTGGGAACATTCCCAGGACATTAAATAACATTCTTATTAAGTTCCAGCTAACATTAGGATGATAACATCCCACAAACATTTGTAATCACCAAATATTTTTTTTATGAGAAATGTTTCAAATGAAATATAATTGGAATGTGCTCCTAACATTCACTAAATTGTTGTGCACAACATCTGTATAAACGACCACAGAACATTCTCCTAAGGTTCACATTAGGTTGCCAGGGAATATAATAACACAACATCGCGTTAATGTTCTCAGAACTTACTGGCGCAACAAAATGTGGATGAAATAGTGGTTGTGTGGAAACATTACCGGAGCGTTCTGCTGATTTTGATGGAAATTGTTATTCAAAACAACAAGCAGGGAATATACCTACAATGGTCTCATAAAGTTATAGTGTGACATTAAGACATGGTGTTCCAAAAACATCCCCGAACAAACTTCAGCAATTATGTCTGGATTTCAATTGAATAGGTTCTGAAAAATCTGCCCCAATCATTTGAATTTTAAATATTTGGAAGTAGATATATTTCCTGCCTGTCATAAAACAATTGCCAGAAACTTTAACAGAATGCTGAAATCAATTCAATCTGACCCCAGTAGATAGATTAACATCCCAATTGCTTTCACTGGCAGAATATCTATTGTCAAAATGAATATATTGCCACGGCTGAATATCTGTAGGTCAATGCTTCCCGTGGCTCCCCCTTCTGGCTATTGGGATAAAATTCATATTGTGGTTTCAAAATGTAAATGTAAAGGTAATTAAAACAAAACATCTACAAAGAGGGAAAGACCAAACTTTAAATTGTATTTCCAGGCACTGACATTTCGCCCCGTCCTAAATTGGTTTACTGATATTTCCCTTAAACATTGTAAACTATGTTTTGGTCCTATTGTTGCTCATACAATTTCTATTTGGCACATAATGGTTTGAGAACAATCCAAGATTTGAAAAACACATACACATTTCCAGGCATCTCTTTCTTTCTATATTTACAACTTCGGTCAGCTATGTTGGCCTATGGAGTATCTCGGGAAACCCAACTACCAAACCATCCAATGATGGGATTTATATATAAAGGATCTGGGCTACCAAAAGGACAAATCTCTTTCATATATAAACAACTGTTGGAAAGCTCATATTCAGAGGTAGCCAATACAAAAGTATGGTCTACAGATCTAAGTGAATTTGAATAGCCCTTTAACTGGAAAAGAATATGGGAAAAACAGAACCTTAGAATCCGATAATTCGAACAATCAATGTATATATTTTACATTTGTTCATAGACTATATTTAATACCAAGGAAATGTCTTACTATGAAATTGGACATCATTTATTTTTTGTTTTCTTTTCCTGTATATACAGAATGTGGTTAGGTAAAATAATGAATTGAAAATATATGACCGGAATATGAAATCATAAACATTTAAATATTGTACCTGTAAGCCACCCCCCCCCCCCCCCCCCATGAAAAAATGACATATAAAATACACATTTGGTCTAAAACCTAAAAGAAACATAGTGCGACTGTTAATGGAGAAGTCATCCTAAATACATAAAACAACATGAAGGGTACATTCCCACTAGACTCTCATGAAGTTAGGCACAGTGATGGTGAAACGTTAAATGACTGGGAGGTTGTACAGATGGAGTGTGCGACTCTCTTTGCTTGTATAGCTTACGGTTTATTCACCTCTACATCCTTTTGCGAGAGTCTTATGAAGTTATTCTGTAACGTTATGACATGATGTTCCAATGATGTTCTAAGAACATACTTCAATGATAATGGAAGTGGCTCTGAAAACGTCACTGCAATGCTCTGCCAATATTGATGTACCATATTATTATACGAAGTTGCCAAACTTTGAAACTTAGTCTAAAAATGGCATTTCAATATGTTTACATGATGCTATCTAATTAGGGTATTGTCCAAATATAGTTATAACTAGGGCTGAGCGACATAGACAAAATATAATATCACAATATATATATTTCTTTCTGAATCCATTTGTCAGTATTTTATGTTTTATGTTTACAAAAAAGGGGAAATTTAAAATGCAATTTGGTAAATGGCAAAAAATAAAAAATAAATGGCCCCAGCTATTAGGGTACTAGGGGGTAACTAGCCCCCCTAAGAACAATGTCTAATTGCTGACACAAAAAAGCAACTTTGGATAAAATAAAATTTGTGGATGAAGGTCATGTTTAGGTGAATAAAGTATAAGGGGAAATAAACAGTCTACACTTTTTTTTGTTATTTAATGATATGTTGTTTTTAGAAAAGGGGCGTTTGTTTTAAGTTCCCGGGGAAACTGCTCCCGGAGGTGCCAGTTACCCTGTAGAAGATTTTGGCATAGTGTTTCACACAAGTTGTCACAACACAGAATAAGACCCTGATGCAGACAGTATGAATAACAGACGTTTATTATAAAACAGGGGGCAGGCAAACGACAGGTCAAGGGCAGGCAGAGGTCGGTAAATCCAAGGCAGAGTCCGTAAGGTACAGAGTGGAAGGCAGACTAAGGGTCAGGTCAGGCAGAAGTCAGTAATCTAGCGCAGTGTCAAAAGGTACAGAACGACAGGCAGGTTCAGGGTCAGTGCAGGCAGAATGACCAAAACCGGGATAACTAGAAATCAGGGGCTCAAGAACACAGGAGTACGAAAAACACGCTGTAGGCTTGATGAGACAAGATGAACTGACAACAGAGAACACAGATATAAATGCACAGGGGATAATGGGGAAGATGGGCGACACCTGGAGGGGGGTGGAGACAAAACAAAGACAGGTGAAACAGATTAGGGTGTGACACACGTGTGTTAAAATCCGTGTAATCAGTTATATTTAGAAATTCTTTAGAAACGAATACTTAAAAGCAAAGTCTAGTTGGCTTATTTGAATTATTTTAATAAAATATGGAGGGGGGAATGGTGTTGCACATTTCACCATTAATATACACACTAATCAAATCAAATCACATTTTATTTGAATACAACAGTGAAATGCTTACTTACAAGCCCTTAACCAAATTGAAGTTTTAAGAAAAAAACTAATAATTAAAGAGCAGCAGTAAATAACAATAGCGGGGCTATAGACAGGGGGTACCGGTACAGAGTCAATGTGCGGGGGCACCGGTGTCAAGTTAATTGAGGTAATACATACATGCAGGTAGAGTTATTAAAGTGACTATGTATAGAGAATAACAGGGAGAGGCAGCAACGTTTAAGAGGGAGGAGGGGCAACGCAAATAGTCTGGGTAGCCATTTGATTAGCTGTTCACAAGTCTTATGGCTTGTAGATGCCTTTTGGTCCCAGACATGGCACTCTGGTAAAACTTGCAGTGCGGTAACAGAGAAAACAGTCCATGACTTGGGTGGCTGGAGTCTTTGACAATTTTTAAGGCCTTCTGACACCGCCTGGAATAGATGTCCTTGATGGCAGGGAGTTCGGCCCCAGTGATGTACTGGGCCGTACGTACTACCCTCTGTAGCACCTTATGGTCAGATGCCGAGCAGTTGCCATACCAAACAGTGATGCAGCCAGTCAAGATGCTCTCAATGATGCAGCTGTAGAACTTTTTGAGGGCCACGCCAAATCTTTTCAGCCTCCTGCTGGGGAAGAAGCATTGCCATGCCCTCTTCACTACTGTGTCGGTGTGTTTGGACCATGACAGGTCCTTAGTGATGTGGACACCGAGGAACTTGAAGATCTCGACCCACTCTTCTACAGCCCCGTCAATGTGAACATGTTCGGAACAGATGGTGCGGTCACGCATGGCCCTGCCACATTCGTCGAGCATCAGAGCCGGTATAGTAGGATTCAATCTTAATCCTGTATTGACGCTTTGCTTGCTTGATGGTTCATCTGAGGGCATAGAAGGATTTCTTAAAAGCATCCAGATTAGTGTCCTGCTCCTTGAAAGTGGCAGCTCCAGCCTTTAGATCGATGCAGACGTTGCCTGTAATCCATGGCTTCTAGCCTTTAGCCCAGGGCGGTTGTTACCTGTAATCCATGGCTTATGCTTGGGGTATGTATGTAAGGTCAATGTGGGTGCTCCTCAATGCCAACGGATGAATCACAGAACATATTCCAGTCTGTGCTAGTGAAACATGCTTAGCATCCACTTTATCAGACCACTTCCATATTGAGCGCGTCTCTGGTGCTTCATATTTGATTTTGCTTGTAAGCAGGAATCAGGATAGAGTTATGGTCCAATTTGCCAAATAGAGAGCAGGGGAGAATCTTTGTATGTAGAGAAAACGTGATCTAGAGTTTTTCCCCCCTCCAGTAGCACGAGTGACATGCTGGTAGAAATGAGGTACAACGGATTTAAGTTTTCCTGCATTAAAATCACTGGCCACTAGGAGCTCCGCTTCTGGATGAGAATGTTCTTGTTTGCTTATTGCCTTATACAGCTTGTTGAGTGCGGTCTTAGTGCCAGCATCAGCTTGGGGTGGTAAATAGACAGCTATGAAAAATACAGACAAAAACTCTCTCTGTAAATAGTATGGTCTACAGCTTATCATGAGGTATTCTATTACATTTCTTTGTATATATCCATTACAATTATACCAGCTGATTCATGTCACTGCCCTATCCCATCTGGACAAGAGGAATACCTATATAAGAATGATGTTCATTGACTATAGCTCAGCCTTCAACACAATATTACTCTCCAAGCTCATCATTAAGCTCGGGGCCCTGGGTCTGAACCCCACCCTGTGCAACTGGGTGCTGGATTTCCAGACGGGCCACCCCCAGGTGGTGAAGGGAGGAAACAACATCGCCACTTGGCTGAGCCTCAACACAGAGGCCCCACAAGAGTGCATGCTCAGGCCCCTCCTGTACTCCCTGTTCACCTGTACACTCATCATCAAGTTAGCAGAAGACATAACAGTTGTAGGCCTGATTACCAACAATGACAAGACAGCCTACAGGGAGGAGGTGAGGGCCCTGGCAGAGTGGTGCCAGGAAAATAACCTCTCCCTCAACGTCAACAAAATGAAGGATCTAATCGTGGACTTCAGGAAACAGCAGAGAGAGCACGCCACTATCCACATCGACGGGACCGCAATGGAAAAGGTGAAAAGCTTCAAGTTCCTCAGCTCTGATCTGAAATGGTCCACCCACACAGACGGTGTGGTGCACAACAGCATCTCTTCAACCTCAGGAGGCTGAAGATATTTGGCTTGGCCCCTAAGACCCTCACAAACATTTATAGATGCACAACCGAGAGCATCCTGTTGAGCTGTATCACCGCCTGGTATGGCAACTGCACTGCCCACAAGCGTAGGGCTCTCCAAAGGGTGGTGCGGTCTGCCTAACGCATCACCGGGGGCACACTGGACACCTACAGCACTGGATATCACAGGAAAGCCGAAAAGATCATCAAGGACATCAACCACCCGAGCCACGGCCTGTTCACCCCGCTACCATCCAGAAGGCGAGGTCAGTACAGGTGCATCAAAGCTGGGACCAAGAGACTGAAAAACAGCTTCTATCTCAAGGCCATCACTAGCAGCTACTGCCCGGTTACTCAACCCTTCACCTTAGACATGGAATCACTGGTCACTTGAATAATGTTTACATACTGCTTTACTCACTTCACATGTATGTACTGTATTATATTCTACTGTATTTTAGTCAATGCCCCTCCGACATTGCTCGTCCTAATATATATTTTTTAACTCCAATCTTTAACTTTAGATTTGGGTGTATTGTTGTGAATTGTTAGATATTACTGAAATTGTTGGAGCTAGGAACACAAGCATTTTGTTACACGCGCAATAAAATCTGCTAAATGTACTCAGCAAAAAAAATAAACGTCCTCTCACCCTCAACTGCTTTTATTTTCAGCAAACTTAACATGTGTAAATATTTGTATGAACAAAACAAGATTCAACAACTGAGACAAACTGAACAAGTTCTACAGACATGTGACTAACAGTAATGGAATAATGTGTCCCTGAACAAAGGGGGGGATCAAAATCAAAAGTAACCATCAGTATCTGGAGTGGCCACTAGCTGCATTAAGTACTGCAGTGCATTTCCTCCTCATGGACTGCACCAGATTTGCCAGTTCTTGCTGTGAGATGTTACTCCACTCTTTCACCAAGGCACTTGCAAGTTCCCGGACATTTCTGGGGGGAATGGCCCTAACCCTCACCCTTCGATCCAACAGGTCCTAGACATGCTCAATGGGATTGAGATCCGGGCTATTCGCTGGCCATGGCAGAACACTGACATTCCTGTCTTGCAGGATAACACACACAGAATGAGCGGTATGGCTGGTGGCATTGTCTTGCTGGATGGTCATGTCAGGATGAGCCTGCAGGAAGGCTACCACATGAGGGAGGAGGATGTCTTCCCTGTAACGTACAGCATTGAGATTGCCTGCAATGACAACAAGCTCAGTCCGATGATGCTGTGACACACTGCCCCAGACCATGACGGACCCTCCAGCTCCAAATCGATTCAGCTCCAGAGTACAAGCCTCAGTGTAACAATAATTCCTTCGACGATAAACGCGAATCTGACCACCACCCCTGGTGAAGAGCACTTTTTTTCATACCGGTGAGGTCTACAAGCCCCCAGTCAAGCCTCTCAGACTGTGGACAGCAGAGCACTGATGGAGGGATTGTGCATTCCTGGTGTATCTCTGGCAGTTGTTGTTGCCATCCTGTACCTGTCCTGCAGGTGTGTTTTCATAACTGTGACCTTAATTGCCTACCGTCTGTAAGCTGTAAGTGTCTTAATGACCATGCCACAGGTGCACATTCATTAATTGTTTATGGTTCATTGAACAAGCATGGGAAACAGTGTTTAAACCCTTTACAATGAAGATCTGTAAAGTTATTTGAATTTTTACGAATTATATTTGAAAGACAGGGTCTTCTTTTTTTGCTGAGTTTATGTGTATGTGACCAATATTATTTGATTTGATTTGATGATTTCGACTGGCTGAGAATCACTGCCTGTCTGTCTCGTTCCGACTCCAGACACGTTCATTACTATCGGACCGCTGGAGATCGAATTTGAATATTGAAACAATGTTGCAAATGTCGAAGAGACAGACAGACAGCAAGGTTTATATAAAAATCTCCATTGTTGAAAAGAAAAAGTTAGTCAAAAAAAAAAGTTAAATAATGTCGATGCTTTTTACAGTGGAGATCAAGTTTATAAATTGCCTGGCTGGGATGATGAGACAGTGGATTGCAGTTAGATGGAACAGAGTAAATAGACATTTTAACTTCATAGATTTGGCCTGTGATTACTTCTGGAATAGACACCAGCTGGAATGCGGTTTTAACCAATCAGCACTCAGGATTAGAACCACCCGTTGTATAAGTAAGGGATAATCAACGAGGGCTATGCTTTCTATGGAAATGAATGAATGACGTGGACCATGGAGTTGCGTAATTTTCCAGAAAACATATAGAGCTTGATTATCCCTTTTACACCATGGCTATAAAGAAACGTGTTCATTTGCCTGTAGAAATGTGTTTAACATCCACTAAAGTAGCTAGCAAGTTTACTAGATAGTGACAGTAGTTGCGGTGGTAACCAAACAAATAGACTTGCTAGTTTATCTAATCAAACCTTCAGGGCTGACATTATGGGCCCGCCCTACCGTACACTGCTTGCCCATCAAAATAAAATATTGAATATTTATAATTTATTTGATCAAAAAGCACACCGACAATCTCAGATAAAGCATAGGGTAGCCTAGTGGTTAGAGTGTTGGACTAGTAACCAGAAGGTTGCAAGTTCAAACCCCCGAGCTGACAAGGTACAAATCTGTTGTACTACCCCTGAACAGGCAGTTAACCCACTGTTCCTAGGCTGTCATTGAAAATAAGAATTTGTTCTTAACTGACTTGCCTAGTTAAATAAAAGGTCAAATAATTATAAAAATCAGATTGAGTGAAACAGCGCTCCTCTGTCTAAGTATGTGTAGACCATGCATCTGATGCTGTCTATACAAAAACAGAACAGCATGTCATACTATTTCTGGCCAGACAGGATCAGATACATATTGTAAGACAGAGGGGGGTGCTTTCTCCGGTTATAGTTTCAGCAGAGAGGAAGAGGGGAAGCGAGACTGCTCACTCTCAACAAAATCTGTACAGAATACGCCCAATGTGTTTTGATGGGCATATTACGCAGACCTAAGCTTGTAGCCTGCCTTTGCGCACAGCCTTTGCTGACTCCCATTGTTAGGGCAGACGCATGAGCATCTTGTCATTATATAAAGATCTCTAGTTTCAGCCTCTTGCGAATTGGAAAGGAAAGTTGGCACTGTTCGGATGCTGGCTTCCCCTAAAGTAAATTGATGTTGTGCCAAAATGATATAATTTCTCCTGTTTAAATAAAATCATTCAAAATACATCACCAGAAAGCATGACTTAGCCACAGAGGATCATTAGCTTCTTAAAAAGATATAGCTGTGTATTGATTCAAATCACAAGTGTGTAGGCCTGTGCCTATTTGGGAAGCCTGAAATTTGAGCAGCATGTGTGGCAATAGGCCTAGTTGATTGAGTTGCAGCGGTCAGTGAAAAAACAAAATGTGTGTCAAGACAACTTCCCTTGAATATAGTTGAAAATGTTTCAACAAGAACAAGGGGAGGGGTGTGTGGCGAGGATATGACATGTCTCTCTCCAGAATACATGCATTCAGCTCTCCAGAATGTCCTCAGCTGTCTCCCACCAATTCTTGTGCATTCATTGTGTGAATGGTTTCCCCTTTGATTGTACATTTTTGATCAATTCCCTATTACGTACAACACCAGTAGTCCCAGTAAATGTACCGTTAATCGTCTGTCATTTGGTTACATTCATTTCTGTTAAAGCATGTATGAATTACAGTCATTTTGTCACGCCCTGGGTTATTGTCTATGTTTAGTTGCCTGTGTCTTATATATAGCTTCACGTTCGTTTGATTATTTTGTATAGTTTGTGAAGTGTTTATTGTTCATTAAAAGATATGGATTCTCATCACGCTGCGCCTTGGTCTCCTCGTTACAAAGAATGTGACAGAATAACCCACCAAACAAGGACCAAGCAGCGTGAAAGGGAGGAACAGTGCTTTGTGGAAGAGTGGACCCGGGAGAAGGATGAGTAGGTAACAACCTGGGAGGAGATAGAGAGGTGGTCAATTGATCCAGGGAGAGTACCAGAGTCCGCTTGGGATTCTATGGAGTAGTGCGAGGAGGGATACAGGAGAATGGAGGAACAGCGACAATATAAGGGTACACGGCTAGCACGGAAGCCCGAGAGACAGCCCCCAAACATTTTTTGGGGGGGCACACGAGGAGATTGGCTGAGTCAGGTGGCACCGGAACACACACGGTGTCTCCAGTGGCATTTCTAGCCCGGTGTGCTCTATTCCAGCTCCTCGCAGTTGCCTGGCTAGAATGGGCATCCAGCCAGGAAGGATGGTGCCGGCTCAGCGCTCCTGGTCTCCAGTATACCTCCATGGACCAGGATATCCTGCGCCGGCTCTGCGTACTGTGAGTCTGCACAGTCCTGTGCGTCCTGTGCCAGCGCCCTGCATTTGCAGGGCAAGTATAAACATCCAGCCAGGACGGGTTGTGTCAGCTCTACACTCCAGACCTCCAGTACGCCTCCACAGCACAGTATGTTCTGTGCCTGCTCCCCGCACTCACCCTGAGGTGCGTGTCCCCAGCCCAGTACCACCAGTGCCAACACCACGCACCAGGCCTCCAGTGCGTCTCCAAGGTCCAGTACTCCCTGTTCCTGCTCCTCGCACTCACCCTGAGGTGCATGTCCCCAGCCCGGTACCACCAGTGCCGGCACCACGCACCAGGCCTACAGTGCGCCTCGCCAGTCCAGTGCGTCCGGCGACAGTACCCAGTCCAGAGCATCCGGCGACAGTTCCCAGTCCAGAGTGTCCGGCAACAATACCCAGTCCAGAGCGTCCGGCGACAGTCTACAGGCCGGAACCTCCTACGACGGGCCGCAGACCGGAACCTCCTACGACGGGCTGCAGACCGGAACCTCCTACGACGGGCCGCAGACCGGAACCTCCTACGACGGGCCGCAGACCGGAACCTCCTACGACGGGTCGCAGTCCGGATCCGCCAGAGTCTCCCTCCAGTCCGGATCCGCCAGAGTCTCCCTCCAGTCCGGATCTGCCAGAGTCTCCCTCAAATCCAGAGGCGCCACTCACTCCAGACTCGACCATCAGTCCAGTGGCGTCCTCTAGTCCGTGATCAGTGGTGAGGGTTCCCGCTCCAGAGACATTAAGTAAGTGTGACGAGTCAGAAGTAGAGCGGGGTCCACGTCCCGAGCCAGAACCGCCACCTCGGAGTTATGCCCACCCAGTTATGCCCACCCAGACCCTCCCGTATATGTTTAGGTGTGCGGCCGGGGGTCCACCTTTGGGGGGGGGGGGGTGTTACTGTCACACCCTGACCTTAGTATTCTTTGTTTTCTTTATTATTTGGGTTAGGTCAGGGTGGGCATAACAGGGTGGGTCAGAGTGATGTGTGTGTTTTTGACCCTGTCTATGGGTTTTGTATGTCTATGGGTGTTTAGTAGTCTAGGTGTTATGTATGTCTATGGTTGCTTAGATTGGTTCTCAATTAGAGGCAGCTGTTTATCGTTGTCTCTGATTGGGAACCATATTTAGGCAGCCATATTCCTTGGGTATTTCGTGGGTTATTGTCAATGTTTAGTTGCCTGTGTCTGCGCTCATTATATATATATCTTCACGTTCGTTTTATTGTTTTGTATAGTTAAGTGTTTATTGTTCATTAAAATACATCTATTCTCATCACGCCTTGGTCTCCTCGTTACAACGAATGTGACACATTTAGCCTACCGTTCTCATTATCGGAGTGGAACCTTTGTTTGCAGAGTTCACAACCTGCTACACAAAGTAACCATCATTTATGAGTTTTGTCAATTTAATTAAAAAAAATAATTGTTTGGAGTGCTCAGTTTGGTTTATGTCACTGAAGTCTGAGATTTTCCAGTTCCGAGTTTCCAGGTGTTTTCAACACCGCAGGAGTCATGCTGGATTGACAGTCTCAATGTCAACAGTGAAGAGGAGACCCCAGGATCCTGGCCTTTTAGGCAGAGTTCCTCTGTCCAGTGTCTGTGTTCTTTTTCCCATCTTAATCTTTTCTTTTTATTGGCCAGTCTGAGATATGGCTTTTTCTTTGCAACTCGGCTTCGTCTCTTCACTGTTGACATTGAGACTGGTGTTTTGCTCGTACTATTTAATGAAGCTGCCAATTGAGGACAGTAGACACTCTAATGTACTTGTCCTCTTGCTCAGTTGTGCACCAGAGCCTCCCACTCCTTTCTATTCTGGTTAGAGCCAGTTTGCAATGTTCTGTGAATTGTTGGCAATTTCTCGCATTGAAAAGCCTTCATTTCTCAGAACAAGAATAGACTGACGAGTTTCAGAAGAAAGTCTTTGTTTCTGGACGTTTTGAGCCTGTAATCGAACCCACACATGCTGATTCTCCAGATACTCCACTAGTCTGAAGGACAGTTTTATTTATTTTATTCAGCAATCAGCACAGCAATTTTCAGCTGTGCTAACATAATTGCAAAAGGGTTTTCTAGGGATCAATTAGTATTTTAATTAAATTATCAATAGTTGCTGAGAATGGGCCTCTGTATGCCTATGTAGATATTCCATTAAAAAAAAATATATTTCCAGCTACAATAGTAATTTACAACATTAGCAAATCTATTTTATTTTATTTTAATGGACAAAAAATGTGCTTTTCTTTCCAAAACAAGGTCATTTCTAAGTGACCACAAACTTTTGAACGGAAGTCTTTTTTTTCTTTCTTAGCAACACAGGTGGGGCTCAAAACAGGTGGGGCTCTGCCCTGAATGACGGGTCGCCACTGATTACAGTACATGGTGCAAGTGATCAATGCTGTTTTTGATTATGTGCAGATTATTATAGCAATTGTGAAGAATTCCACAGGCCAGCGACCCTGAACATGCATGCTTTCTATGATTAAATAAGAATACATTTATTGTTACAGTAACTTTATATGGGGCCATGGATGTGTTACTCATTTTAAGGTTGAATAAATACTGTTACATTTGTTTGTAAGAGACTTAACATTAGGCTATTTACTGTTTTACAAAAATAGTATTGAATTGTGTTTGATTGACAATGCAGACAAATATCAACATCGAAAGGAGATGTATCTACTGCTTGAATAGTTCCACCAGCCACTGGCTTAATCCTATTCATTAACTTGTATTTTTGTTTGAGATGGAGATGTGAATCCAACATATCATTTGTTGACAAGTTATAAGGCCATTTACCGTATTGCAAAAGTGATATTGAATTGTGTTTGGTTGTCAACGCAACCAAATATCAACATTTGAAGAAGATGTATCTTCGGCTTGGACAGCTCCACAAGTGCCACTGATTCTGGCTTTAATTCCAGACTGTCTTCAAATTATTAATTGATATGATGATGATCACATCTCCATTTCAACCAAAAATCTAAATAAAAAAATGGGACTAAATCATATCAAACTTCAAATTAACTTTAAATTCAGTTTGATTTGATTGAATCCTATCCTTTAACTTGTTTTTGGTTGAGATGGAGACGTGAATTCAACATACGTTATTTATTATTAACTTGTAGATTCCATTTGAAATCAACCAAAGCTTGGTATTTGGCATTTGATTAGGATCCCCATTAATCGCCCTTCCTTTCGCTGTCTGGCCGGCTCCCCTCTCTCCAATGGGGTTCTATGCCTCTGAGGGGGGCTGAGTCACTGGCTTACTAGTGCTCCTACATCCCTAGGAGGGGTGCGTCACTTGAGTGGGTTGGGTCATTGACGTATCTTCCTGTCCGGTTTTGCGCCCCCTCGGTCCCTGTGCGGTGGAGGAGATCTTTGTGAGCTATACCCAGCCCTGTCTCAAGGTAGTAAGTTGGTAGTCTGTTGATATCCCTCTAGTGGTGTGGGGGCTGTGCTTTGGAAAAGTGGGTAGGGTTATATCCTGCCTGGTTGGCCCTGTCCGGGGGTATCGTCGGACGAGGCGATACTCCCCCGTCTCAGCCTCCAGTATATTTGCTTGTCACGCCCTGACCTTAAAGAGCCGTTTTATTTCTCTATTTGGTTAGGTCAGGGTGTGATTTGGGGTGGGCATTCTATGTTGTTTGTTTCTATGTTTTACCCGGGTATGGTTCTCAATCAGGGACAGCTGTCTATCGTCTCTGATTGGGAATCATACTTAGGCAGCCTTTTTTCCTTTTGGTAGTTGTGGGTAGTTGTCTTTGTTTGTGCATGTATAGCCTTACAGAGCTTCACGGTCGTTTTTGTTGTATTATTGTTTTGTTGACGACATTTGCAAATAAAGAAGAATGTACGCTCACCATGCTGCACGTTGGTCCATTCCATACGACGATCGTGACAATGCTGCAATAATCTGTGTGCCAGGGGACTAGGGTCAGTCTGTTATATCTGGTGTAATTATCCTGTTTTATCTGGTGTCCTGTGTGAATTTAAGTATGCTCCCTCTAATTCTCTCTCTCTCTCTCTCTCTCTCTCTCTCTCGGAGGACCTGAGTCCTAGGACCATGCCTCAGGAGTACCAGGCCTGATGACTCCTGGCTGTCCCTAGTCCACCTGGTCGTGCTACAGCTATGGAACCCAGACCTGTTCACCGGATGTGCTACCTTGTCCCGGACCTGCTGTTTTCGTCTCTCTCTCTCGCTATCTCGCTCTCTCGCTCTCTATCAATTAATTTGAATCAAAGGGCTTTATTGGCATGGGAAACATATGCTAATGTTGCCAAAGCAAGTGAAGTAGATAATAAACAATTCAAATTAACAGTAAACATTACACTCACAAAAGTTCCAAAAGAATCAAAACATTTCAAATGTCATATTATGTGCAAATAAACATAAATATGTGCAAATAGTTAAAGTACAAAAGGGAAAATAAATAAACATAAATATAGGTTGTATTTACAATGGTGTTTGTTCTTCACTGGTTGCCCTTTTTTGTGGCACAGGTCACAAATATTGCTGCTGTGATGGCACACTGTGGTATTTCACCCAATAGATATGTGAGTTTATCAAATTGGGTTTGTTTTTGAATACTTCATGGATCTGTGTTATCTGAGAGAAATATGGGTCTCTAATATGGTCATACATTTGACAAGTTAGGAAGTGAAGCTCAGTTTCCACCTCATTTTGTGGGTAGTGTGCACATAGCCTACCTTCTCTTGAGAGCCTGTAGTCTATACATAGTCAAAGCTTTCCTTACATTTGGGCCAGTCACAGTGGTCAGGTATTCTGCCACTATGTACTCTCTGTTTAGTGCCAAATATCATTCTAGTTTGCTCTGGGTTTTTTTGATTTTTTTTTCTCCAATGTGTCAAGCAAGTAATTATCTTTTTGTTTTCTCATGATTTGGTTGGGGCTAATTGTGTTGCTGTCCTGGGGCTCTGTAGGGTCTGTTTATGTTTGTGAACAGAGCCCCAGGACCTGCTTGCTTAGGGGACTCTTCCCCAGGTTCATCTCTCTGTAGGTGATGGCTTTGTTATGGAAGGTTTTGGGAATCGCTTCCTTTTAGGTGATTGTAGAATTTAACGTCTCTTTTTGGATTTTGATAATTAGCGGGTATCGACCTAATTCTGCTCTGCATGCATTATTTGGTGTTGTACACAGAGGATGTTTTTGCAGAATTCTGCATGCAGAGTCTCAATTTGGTGTTTAGAACAGAACAGTCTGCAGCACCAGATCAACAGCAAACAGTAGACATTTGACTTCAGATTCTAGTAGGGTGAAGCTTGGTGCTGCAGACTGTTTTAGTGCCCTTGCCAATTCTTGATATATACTGTATGTTGAAGAGGGTGGGGCTTAAGCTGCATCCCTGTCTCACCCCACGGCGCTGTGGAAAGAATTGTGTGTGTGTTTTTGCCAACGTTTGTGTACATTTTATAATGTTGTGTTTTTCCCCCAACACCACTTTCCACCAATTTGTATAGCAAACCCTCATGCCAAATTGAGTCAAAATATTTTTTGAAGTCCACGTTTATTGTTTTTGTATTCAGTTGTGTTCATGTTGAGTATTTCTTATTAAAAGAACCATGGACACTTACCACACAGCATATTGGTCCTCCGATCCTTCTCGCCTCTCCTCTTCAGACGAAGAGGAGGAAAACCTTTACAGTAGTTATTGGGGTCAAATTTGTCTCCACTTTTGTGGAGTGGGATGATCAGTCCTTGGTTCCAAATATTGGAGAAGATGGCAGAGCTTAGGATGATGTTAAAGAGTTTTAGTATAGCCAATTGGAATTTGTGGTCTGTATATTTTATAATTTCATGGAGGATACCGTGAACACCACAGGCCTTTTTGGGTTGGAGGGTTTTATTTTGTCCTGTAGTTCATTCAATGTAATTTGAGAATCCAGTGGGTTCTGGTAGTCTTTAATAGTTGATTCTAAGATTTGTATTTGATCATGTTATATGTTTTTGCTGTTTGTTCTTTGTTATAGGGCCAAAAACATTGGAGAAGTAATTTACCGATACATCTCTATTTTGGATAGATCTCTTCATGTTGTTTGCTTAGTGTTTTCCAATTTTCCCAGAAGTGGTTAGAGTCTAAGGATTCTACAATTACATTGAGCTGATTTCTAATGTACTGTTCCTTCTTTTTCCGCAGTGTATTTCTGTATTGTTTTAGTGATTCACCATAGTGAAGGTGTAGGCTCAGATTTTCTCTGTCTCTATGTTTTTGTTTGGATAGGTTTCTCAATTTCTTTCTTAGGTTTTTGCATTATTCATCAAACCATTCATCATTGTTAATTTATCCGTTTTCTGTTTGACATTTTTAGATTTGATAGGGACGTTGCGACGTCAAATATACTGTAAAGGTTATCTACTGCCAAGTTTACACCTTCACTATTACAGTGAAACATTTTGTCCAGGAAGTTGTCTAAAAGGAATTTAATTTGTTGTTGCCTAATTGTTTATTGCTAGGTTTCCACATGACTTTCCTTCTATCTATAGCATTTGTTAATATTATTCAGTTCCTTTTGGCTTTGATGCCTCATGATTGAGTAATGCTCTGTTCAAGTAGACTGTGATTTTGCTGTGTTCTCATAGGGGTGTCAGTGGACTGACTGTGAACGCTTTGAGAGACTCTGGGTTGAAGTAGTCTACAATACTACTGCCAAGAGATGTAGGAATCTCCTCGAAGCCTACCATTGACTATGTACATATCCAGCATGTGCCTGGGGCAGCAGGGTAGCCTAGTGGTTAGAGCGTTGGACTAGTAAAATTAGCATACCCCCTAGGTCCCTTCCCTGTTTCACACCTGATAGTTTGGTGGATGGGACTACCAGCTCTCTGTAACCTAGAGGGCAACCAGTGGGTCCATCTCCTCTATACCATGTTTCTTAAAGAATGATAATGTCTGTATTTCTAATTTTTATTTGGAGAAGTCCAGGTTCCTGCTCTTTAGGCCTTCCTTCAGGTCTTGGAGAGTGTCTCGCTAGTCTGGGCGGGGTGTCTGTTGAGCTGATGCTCCTGTGTTAGGTGTTGGGGCTGCGGTTGAAGGCGATGTCCTTTAGGGAACGGGCGAAGGTGGGCACTGCTGCCTTGTATAGGTGGACATGGTTGTAAAGGCTGTTCAAGTCCAGAGTGGAGTAGGGGCCAGGTAAACATTTGGTTTTGAGGCACAGTTATGGGAAATACTTGCATTTATCCGCTGTATGATAGTAGTGTGTAAGTATTTTCATGGTAGCAGGGTGGAGATAACCACTTGTGCATTGGGGAAAGTAGAAGAAGATTTTTCAATCACTCTCCTTCCTGCTGTGTTCTCAGGTCGTTTATGCCTGTGTGTATTGTTATGTGGCTGGGTGACTCTAGTTGGTCCTCAGACAGAAGGTCTAGGGCGCGCTGGGTGTTTGGACACCAACGTTTAGAGACTGTGTGTTTGGGAAAAAGTTTGTATATATTTCTCGTTTGAGTCCATAAGGAGTACAATTTGTGGCTTGTGTATGTCCTCAGTGGTTGTGGGGGGGTTGTCAGGAGGGCTATCTGGGTGGCTGACAGGGGGGTGCTCAGAGGGGTTGGGATCCCCTGGGCTTGATGTTCTTCATTTGTCTGTCCTGCTGTGATGTTGAGGCTATGGTCAGGGTCTGGGGTGGACAGTTCTGCTGTGGTGTTGACGTAAAAAGGGCTTTATAAACAATATGATTAATTGACTCATTGATAGCTAAAAAAAAACATGAAACATGACATAATACAGAACATTAATAGACAAGAACAGCTTAAGGACATAACTATATACAGTACCAGTCAAAAGTTTGGACACACCTACTCATTCAATGGGTTTTCTTTCTTTTTTACTATTTTCTACATTAAAGAATAATAGTGAATACATCAAAACTATTAAATAACACATATGTAATCATGTAGTAACCAAAAAGGTGTTAAACCAATCAAAGTATATTTCATTTTGGAGATTTTTCAAAGTAGCCACCGTTCGCCTTGATGACAGCTTTGCACATTCTTGGGATTTTCTCAACCAGCTTCATGAGGTAGTCACCTGGAATGCATTTAAATGAACAGGTGTACCTGGTTTAAAGTTAATTTGTCGAATTCCTTTCCTTCTTAATGCGTTTGTGACAAGTTAGGGGTGGTATATAGAAGATTTGGTAAAAGACCAAGTCCATATTATGGCAAGAACAGCTCAAATAAGCAAAGAGAAATGACAGTCCATCATTACTTTAAGACATGAAGGAACATTTCAAGAACTTTGAACGTCTCTTCAAGTGCAGTCGCAAAAACCATCAAACGCTGTGACGAAACTGGCTCTCATGAGGACCGCCACAGGAAAAGAGACCCAGAGTTACCTCTTCTGCAGAGGATAAGTTCATTAGAGATACCAGCCTCAGAAATTGCAGCCCAAATAAATGCTTCAGTTTTATCCTCCAGAAAAGATACAACAAATGTTATGGTTAAACTCAAATATACTGATTAATTGAAAAAACAGTCTTCATGGATTGTTTTTAATGGTATTATATTTGTTAATGATATTATGAATAGAAACAGAGGGGTTATGTCACATATGCAGTTTTCGTAAATATATGGGAGTTTACAACCAACTGATTGCAGCACTACCACAAAAATGGAGGAGGCAAGTAGAAAAGGGAGAAGGTAGGGAACTTGTTTGCCTGTTATATATTAAAGATACAAATTGGCTGAAAGGAACTGACATAAATAGAAAAATATAAGGACAACAACAATGGTCCCCTTGTTGAAGGTCACTAGTCACTTAGCAGACGCTCTTATCCAGAGCGACTAATATTAGTGAATGCATACATTTTCGTACTGGTCCCCAATGGAAATCAAACCCACAACCCTGTCGTTGCAAGTGCCATGCTCCACCAACTGAGTGACACGGAACCACAACATCAATACCACAGCCATCCTTTAAAACAAATAGGGCAAGTTGATCTTTACAAATTGTTGTACCGGTTAGTAAAAGTGAACCAACATGAATTGCATGAACTTATATCGTCATTGTTAAACTTTTAGATGATATTTAGGAAATACTAGAATCAATGTCAAGTCAGCCTAACTACTTAACCATAATGTTCCCTAACCTTGACATTGAAAATCTACATCTGCTTACAATGTTCGGATTGGGTGCGTAATATAAGCAGGCACACCTCTGTTGTCTTAAGATCAAATCCTAACCCATAACTCCCAGATTTAACACTTCCCTTCCAGGAGAGGTAAAATAAACCTAGAAGCGGTCTGTCTCAAGCATCTTAACATCAACTTTAATGCTGACTGTAGGTCAATATGATTGCAGACACACGGACAATAACACCATGTCCGTGTTCAGTACATAAACTGTTACCTTTGTCAGAGATGAACTTATTTATTTGAGTCTCCGTTCATTTATAAGTCTTGAAACAATCATGAATCAGTACAGAACATTCTGAACACCCACTATCAGAGGTTCAAGGGTGGCAGGACACACCTAGCAGCTGTGTTTTGGCTGCAGACAGATCCCGTAACAGGAAAAAGCTACAGGATCTGTAGATTATGGAATTGCTCTTTGACTTTTGGTGGAGTATGAAAGTCACATCCAATACTAGCAAAGACAGACCCACAGGGGGGAAGACAGGAAAGAAATGTCAACACAAAGGCCATGAAGACCATATGACCCAATATTCTTGGGGGAATTCAAAGGAATAGCATGTGTATGTAAAGTTTAAGGACATTGCGCTGCTTGCTTAGTGAGCACCACTTCCTCCCAATTCAGCCTATACCTGGCGTGAACTCAGGACCTCTGCCATGCCAGCACAAAAGACCACCCTCCTGAAGAGTCTTACCAGTCGCAGCCATAAGCTAGCTATTCACTGGCACAAGTTGGGACATTTCATGCTGAAGAGTAAGTTTCATACATCCATGTCTGCTACACCTGAGCATGTGCGTGCGGGGGAGTACAGGTTAGTCGAGGTAATTGAGGTAATATGTACATGTAGGTAGGGGGGGTAAATACAACTTGTCTGATTAATTGTTCAGCAGTCTTATGGCTTAGGGGTAGACGCTGTTATGGAGTCCTTACAATCTTCAGCTAACTTTAGCCACCGCTAGCTAAAACGTCAATAAAAGTAATGGGGGCATGTGTGCATGTTTTAAAAATGATGTCAAAATCACCTGAAATCAACTCCATAATTGGTTTGATGGTACTTAAAGGTGATTTGGCCATAAAAAATTTAAACATGCACACATTCCCCGATCACTTCCATAGATTTTTAGCTAGCAGTTGCTAAAGTTATGTCATAGCTGTTTAAAGAGAACTGAACCATGGATTACAGTTTATTCTGGCCCATAGACTACTTTCAGGGTGAGGAACCATCTAACATCAAGAGTGTGAGAACGAGTTTCACATTTCTCTGTGTTCAGCACTGTTAAAGGGTTATGGTGATTGACAGCTCAGGGGGCTAACTAAAGCTTATATCATTACCTAGTTTGTCTTGATATTTTCATCGAACACCAAAACACATAAACCCTGATACTAACAGTTTTATGAGAAAGTAGGGGTCTCAAGACAAAGCATACAGCACTGGGTGACAATTTAGTATTCTACTTTTAGTGTGTGTGTGTGTTTATCTGTTGGTCTCTCATTTCTGCGGTCTGACTATCAGGCTCGTCTGCTTGAGGTAATTACTGTAGAGGACTTTTTTATAGTCCCGTACCCCTTCAAACATTCAACCTCCAGCTGCGTACCCCCTCTAGCACCAGGGTCAGCACACTCTCAAATGTTGTTTTTTGCCATCAGTGTAAGCCTGCCACACACAAACACTATACGATACATTTATTAAACATAAGAATGAGTGTTTTTGTCACAACGCGGCTCGTGGGAAGTGACAAAGAGCTCTTACAGGACCAGCACACAAATAATAATATAATAGTAATCAATAATTTTGCTCTTTATTTAGCCATCTTACATATAAAACCTTATGTGTTCATCAAAAATTGTGAATTACCACATAACTCTGCAATGTTGGGTTGTATTGGAGAGAGTCTCAGTCTTAAATCATTTTCCACACACAGTCTGTGCCTGTATATAGTTTTCATGCTTGTGAGGGCCGAGAATCCACTCTCACATAGGTACGTGGTTGCAAAGGGCATCAGTGCGACTTGCCAAGGCAAAAAACTCTGAGCCCAGCCCTATCCAGAAATCTGGCAGTGGCTTCTGATTACATTTTATTTTCACAGAACCGCTTGTTGCAATTTCGACGAGACTCTCTTGTTCAGATATCAGTAAGTGGACTGGAGGCAGGGTATGAAAGGGATAACTAATCCAGTTGTTTGTGTCGTCTGTTTCGGGAAGTGCCTGTGAAATTGCGCACCCAGCTCACTCAGGTGTTTTGCTGTATCACATTTGACATTGTCTGTAAGCTTGAGTTCATTTACACACAAAAAAATCATACAATGATGGAAAGACATGTGTGTTGTCCTTAATGCAAACAGAAAAGACCTCCAACTTCTTAATCATAGCCTCAATTTTGTCCCGCACATTGAATATAGTTGCGGAGAGTCCCTGTAATCCTAGATTCGGATCATTCAGGCGAAAAGAAAACATCACCCCATATAGGCCTGTCGTGTGAGAAACTCATCATCATGCAAGCGGTCAGACAAGTGAAAATGATGGTCATTAAGAACACTTTAAGCTTGTTTCTCAATTTTACTTTACCCCTAGATAACCACTTCTGTATGTTGTAAAGACGTTACATGGTCGCCATATCATTGCATAATGCAGAAAATACATGAGAGTTCAGTGGCCTTGCTTCAACAAAGTTAAAAAACGATTTTACTGTAGTTTCCAAAACGTCTTTCAAGCTGTCAGGCATTCCCTTGGCAGCAAGAGCCTCTAGGTGGATGCTGCAGTGTACCCAAGAGCCTCTAGGTGGATGCTGCAGTGTACCCAAGTGGATTCAGGAGCAACTGCTTGCACGCGCGTTACCACTCCACTATGTCTCCCTGTTATGGCTTTTGCGCAATCAAAACAGATACCAACACGTCTTGACCACCAAAGTCCATTTGATGTCACAAAGTATTTAAAAAATATCCTCTCCTGTTGTCCTGATTTCCAGAAGTGGATGTCTTTCTTAATTGACCCCCCATAAACGTAACAGACATATACCAGGAGCTGTGCCAGGCCCGCCACATCTGTTTACTCATCCAGCTGTAACGCAAATAATTCACTGGCTTGTATGCGAAGCAGTAACTGTTTCAAAACATCTCCTGCCATGTCACTGATGCGTCGTGAAACAGTGTTGTTTGATGAAGGCATTGCATGTCTAGTTTTTTTTTGCCTTTTCCCCCAGCATTGTCCCAGTCATTTCCATGGCAGCATGAAGAATTAAGTCCTCCACAATAGTATGCGGTGTTCCTGTCCTAACCTCTCAGTAGCTCACTATATAAGACGCTTCTAGCCCCTTCTTATTAATGGTATCTGTTGCTTCTATACACGTCTTACTACTCGAAAGTCGTCTTTATTCTCTCTCAAAAAACTTCCGTGGCTTATTTTTCAAATTGTTATGTTTAGTTTCTAAATGTCTGCGGAACAGTGAAGGTTTCCTGCGAGAGAGTAACGGTTAATGTGATTTGATGTTATAATTTTTTTTTTACGCATGAATAACATTTTTATTTGGCATACCCCCTGACGGCATTGCACGTACCCCCCCATTTTGGTAATACCTGCCTTAATGAGAACTTGTTCTCAACTGGCCTACCTGGTTAAATAAAGGTGAAATATATATATATATATATATATATATATTTAAATGCATTTACAAAGCCTGTTAAAAAAACAATCAGGTGCTCTTCACAATAGCTGTGAATGAAGAAAAGAAGAAACTAAATCATAGTTTTACGGGAGTGAATTGTCATCGGGTTGAGGTCATCAAAGTTTCTAATAGCAGATGAAATACCGCTATAGATACAAACAGCTGATTTGAAGCGACCCCGACCAGTTTGCCAAATTTTCTTGTTGGCATTTTCTGGGCATTACAGACTATTCAAAACCATCTGATGATGTGAAGGCCTAGGATAGTAATTCAGGGTGCAGGATAACACCCACTAATATGCAAACAACATTCAAAATAATGTTTAGTGTAGCAAATAAGTCTTTGGAGCCTCGTGAAGAATGTTTATTCCTTTAATAGAAACATTCTGATCATTTGGAAGATTGCAAAAATGTGGATGGAATTGCTGTGTGTTTGTGTGTGTGTGTGTGTGTGTATGTGTATGTGTGTGTGTGTGTGTGTGTGTGTTTGTGTGTGTGTGTGTGTGTGTGTGTGTGTGTGTGTGTGTGTGTGTGTGTGTGTGTGTGTGTGTGTGTGTGTGTGTGTGTGTGTTTGTGTGTGTGTGTGAGCGTGCGAGCGAGCGAGTGAGAGAGTGAGTGAGTGAGAGAGTGAGTGAGAGAGAGAGAGAGAGAGAAACCAAAACCTGAGCGAGCGAGCGAGTGAGTGAGTGAGTGAGTGAGTGAGTGAGTGAGTGAGTGAGAGAGAAACCAAAACCTGGGTTAGTGCTGGGTTCTGTGTTCAGTACTGGTCTTTTCCTTGACCAAGCCTCTGTGGTATGGGTCCTCATCCAGTGTTGATGATAAATGTCTCCTGGAATCTGGATGGGTCTGGGTGTCCTCACTCAGAGCACTGTTTCCCAGCCTCAACATGTTGGATATTTTCTTAAGGCTTGGCCCTGACAGGTGAAAGCTAATCTGTTATTGTGACATATTGGTTGGGAAAATCACTCAATTGATTAGAGCGTCGACATAACCTTTCCTCAGCCAGCTGTCCGTTGAAAGGTAACATAGGATTTACTGGAGTAATGTATCCGGATACAGGATGCTAACTATAACTAGTTGGACACCAAGACACTGCGAGAGATGCCCCTTTTCCTTTTATAGTATTAGATAGACAAGGTATCTTGAGCCCAATTTACAGTAAAACCTTGGACATAATCATAACACATGCCGCGTGTTCAATGGACATGTACATTTTAGAACCAAAGACAGAGAGAGAGGAAGTTGGGGAGTGAAAGAGTGAGCTATTGGCTCTAATGTCAAGAAACAGCCTTTCATCCAAGGTGGTGGTATAGTAAATATCGAGACTGGAGTGAGTATTTCAACCCCAGGCCAAAATAATCATCCCACCCCTCTGACTGTGGGAATGTGGTTTTCTCTGAAATGCTCATAACCACCACCCACCCCCAGACTCTCGCTTGTTGGGGAGACGCTTGTCTCCAAACCGACTGCATGCAAAGGACGTCTGTGAGCTGGGGCACTGGGAAATTGGGGTGGATAAAATGGAGGAAGGTGGGGTCTGGGGTGGTCCCTCGGTAGTTTGATACGAAACCAACATTCCGATCTTGTAGCACTCTATCATGTAGGAACTACAGAGCATTCATAAAGTATTCAGTCCTCTTGACTTTTTCACATTTTGTTATGTTCCAGCCTTGTATTAAATCATTTTTCCCTCATCAATCTACAGACAATACCCATAATGACAAAGCAAAAAACGGGAAAAAGAATACTAGTAACTGAAATATCACATTTACATAAGTATTCAGACCCTTTACTCAGTCCTTTTTGAAGAACCTTTGGCAGAGATGACAAATAAAATCCAATCAAACTTTATTTGTCACATGCGCTGAATACAACATTTCACCTTACCGTGAAATGCTTACTTAGAAGCCCTTAACCAACAATGCAGTTCAAGAAATAGAGTTAAGAAAATATTTACTAAATAAAGTAAAGTAAAAAATCTAATAAAAAGTAACCCAATAAAATAGCAATAACGAGGCTCTATACAGGGTTATACCGGTACCAAGTTCATTTGCGGGGGTGCAGGTTAGTCGAGGTAATTTGTACATGAGATGTACATATTATCAGTTGAGGTGCTGTTCTTAATAAATCCTACTCTGTCACTATGTATGATATTAGGTAGTGCCTCCTCGAAGCGTATCGCAAGGGTCTTAGTAAGAATCTTACAATCCACACTAAAGAAGCTGATAGCTCTAATATTCCCAGGTTCTGTACTATCTCTATCCTTTTTAGGAATGAGCCTCATTAAAGTTGTCCAGAAAGGAGCCATTTTAAATGCCTCCTGGTAAACCACTGTCAATACAGGAATGCCATCCAGACCAGGTGATTTCCCTGCTTTCATAGATACAATGGCTGCTCTAACCTCCTCTTCTGTAATAGTCCAGTCCAAGTATCTGATAATCTAGGTAATTCTATACCGGATTAAAAAAAAGTATCCATATCTACGGTGCAGCTGAACAGGAGGATGTATATACATCTTCATAAAAACATTGAAACACACTCTTTGGATGAGGTCACCATCGTATTGCTCTTCTTAAATGGCTGGAATTACTTTAGAACTCTTCCACATGTTTTGTTGTCTTGCGAGTAGCCTGCCTGTCTTCTCACCTCCCTCATAAAAACTGGTTCTAAACAGTGCAGATTCTGCATGTTTTGCTGTCCTGCGAGTAGCCTGCCTGTCTTCTCACCTCCCTCATAAAAACTGGTTCTAAACAGTGCAGATTCTGCACTTTTGTTATACATTTCGTGCAACTGAAATTTCAATTTGCAGGCAGTTTGAAAATGTGCTATCTGTGAAATGCCTTGCCAAATCCCTTTCCAAGACACATATCTCTGTTTCTACTGTTTGGACACATGTGCCATTATTTCCCCTCAAATATATGCTTTAGAGGTTTCCCATTCTGTGGAAATCTTTTCGGTTGAACCCCATTTGATCTAAAAAAGGATCTGAGATCATCTGCTAGTGATTGGCTAAATATCTGATCTTGTAATAGCATGGTGTTGAGCCTAAATCTACCCTTCCTCACATTATCAGAGTTTATATCAACATGTAACTCTAATATAGCCTGATCTGTGAGGGCAATGGGCCCAATCCTGCAATCAATCACATTATTCTCCCACTCTCTTATGACAGTGGGAGAAAAAAAACATATTCTCTATCATTAGGATGGATTCATCTCCATATGCCTGTAAGGACCATACTGTATCTTCTGCGAGCATATGTATTGGAAGTATATCATTTGGCGTGGAGTTGCCTGTAAATTGACTACTATCAATAATATTGTCCGTCACTTTGTTAAAGTCTCCAGGAAGGATGATCTGCCCCTCCATATTTCCCAGTGTAACGTTGAACTCGTGAAAAGAAATCAGGGTCCTCCTTGATGGGAGCATTTATGTTGCATAACACTACCTTAATCCCATTTATAAGAGCCTCAATGCAGATAATCCTGCCAAACTCATCAGAGTGTTGCTTCAACATTACAAAATGAAGTATTTTGCTTATCAGAATAATCACCCATTTTGTTTGGAATTAAATAAACTGTGATAAACCTCTGCAATCCAGCCTCCTCTAAATTTCAGTGCCTCTGTATCTGTTAAAGGTGATTCCTGTATGAACACAATATCCACCTGTTTTGATTTTAAATATGTCCAAATATTTTTCCTCTTCACTTGGTTACCACAACCACTTATGTTCCAAGAGACTATTTTTACATAACCATTAGCCATATTTGCGCAGAGTAGTTATAGCCTATGAGCGTGAAGTGTCCCATTTAACACACGTGACAACTCTAATGAAAATCATTATATAACATTTCACAATATATGCTCCAGCTCTACAATAACATAGTGTAATTAAACGTAGAAAACCAACCCTAAAACAAAACAAAGCAAATAGGAACATAACTGTGCTTCTCAATGAGTCAATCATCACAGAACTGTCTTTGATGCTGCAGAAGACAACCTGCAGTCTCAACTCAAAATTCCTAATGGTCTGTGAGGCGGAGCTTGGAAGGCTAAATTAGCAACACTCCCCAGAGTCCCGCAAACACATAGGCTACCTTCATTTGTATAGTAAATGGCATACAATTCAACTTGTATTTTACCTTGTCTCATCTTCTTCATCTACCTTGTTCTAGCAAGAATCGCTCTACCTCCAGGTTGTCCTTGAAAATGATTTACTTTCCCTTCCAAGTAGAGAGCAGGGTCGCTGGGAATGCCAGTGTCTGCCTGAAGTTCTTCTTGTGTCGTTGTTTTTCGCCGTTGCAAACGTATTCCTCTTCATTGCAACTTTGTTGGACAAGTCCAGGATAAAAGACAGCTGGCGGTCTTCCCGCTGAACGCCACCCTTTTCGAAGTACCTTGTCCCGGGCTGTAGAGTTTACCTCACCTCCTTCTTTCAGATTAACCAATCCCACCGTATCTTTCTGTTCTCAAGTTCTTCGACACGATTCCACGATTCCAGCTTTTTTTCTTTATTCACATGACCCTTCTTCAGACTGGAGACGGTATCTTCCATCCTGTCCATCCTGTCTTGTGTCGCATCAACTTTTGCCTTTAGCTCGGTCGTTGTTGTTATTATCGTGGAGACATCGGATGCAACATCCAACAAAATCGTGTTAATCTTTCCCATTTGCTCAAATAGATTCTTCAGATTTAGCGATTTCTCTGGGTTAACGTGTTTGTTTGCTAGTCGATGTGGCCTTCTGTGAATACCGCGTATTAGGATGGAAGATGTTTTTAGCGTCAACCAACATTCCGATAACGCCACTTTAGGATGTTTCAAAATGTAAATGATTGCTATATTAAACTGTACTTCAAATGCATATATTAAGACAAAAATGAAAGTGTGTGCTGTTATACTTCAGTATTTACATGCGGATATTAGGAGTGCTTTAAAGTGCTGCCATCTTTTTCGATGGTCCCACATGACTCCAGATTTAATCCATTTTAGAATAAGGCTGTAACGTAACAAAATGTGGAAAAAGTCAACGGGTCTGAATACTTTCCGAATGCACTGTATCTTCCTTTATTTGCAATCAGTGAAAGCCTTACCATGTTTCTCTCTCAATGCCACAAGTAAAGTTGAGTCTAGAGCTGTAGGTTGGTTATCTTTGAATGCAGCAGGTTATCCTCTAAGGACATACACATAAGGGTTACATACCAAATTTTACAGCCCAATCGGTTCTATCGGTTCAGTTCTGATAGCCCTGGTGTGATATGGTGACATTGGCAGCAGCCAATCAAATTCATTAGAGGCTAATTAATGTATTCTATATACTATATCAGGAGTCAATTTGACTTTGAAGTTGAGGTATTTTTAGCTTTAGCATATGTGCTAACCTGCATCTGTATGTACGGTGGGGACATATTTGAATGCAGCAACTATTATTTCTAAAACCATTAAATACTGATGTAATGAGTCTAAATATACAATCTGGAGTGAATCTGACATAGTGAGAAGATGATTGCAAAGGATTTTGAGCATTAGCTTTACATATGCAAAGAAGCAATTGTTAATAGTTTCCTTGTTTTCTGAGATATCAATACCAAGTTCAGTAGGGTTCATCTCAGGGACGTCCATGATAGTGATGACAAGTTGCATGTTGATAGGCCACTATGGAGTGGATTTACAGTGGTTTAAATTGACACATAAAATCTGATTGTTGATTTGTCAACTCTTTAACTCAATCTTTTGATCAATCCATTAGCTTTTCTCTAACTAAGTTAAGATGTGTACCATGGGCCTGCATTCCAAATTGTGACCCGACCGGCTCAAATCGGTCTCATGTACCATAATTTGAAATTGTTTTTTTTTTGCATTGGATAAAAGTAAAAAAAAATATCCTACACTACAGTTGAGGATCAATTGGAAAGTAGTTCTGCTTTGAAAGTTGATAAACTTGTAAACTCACTTTTGAGAAAAGGGCCTTTGAATGTTTTAGTACTACTACCAGAGAGCCCTTCTTTGTCTACACCCATTCAGCATCATTCAAACCCTCTTAAGCTTTAGCCCCACCCATCTCTTTAAGGGTTGATCCAAGTCTTCTGTAATAACAACAGCAGTCAAACACCCAAGCTAACTTGCTAGCTACTTCCAGACACAAATGAGAGAACACCCCATTCTTACCATTTTACTCGTCCTAGCAAATCTGGTTAGGCTGTTATGTCATCCAGAGCGTTAGTGACTGTAACTGTGCTGCTGGCAACAATTGAATGACATTTTTTTGCCGATGTTTACTGACACCGGCCATATTAATGGGGTGTTGAGCATTTGTAAATTCATCAGTTATTCTGCGCTCTGGCACACTCAGACGAGAGCACTCTGAAATCGGAGTAGACGGCCAGACTGAATTTACGCACCCGAAATGGTTACTTGCATAGTGAAATCTTTTGTTAAGACATGTACAGTAGTAGCTCATGACGTTACTACCCTACATATAGTTGAAGTCGGAAGTTTACCTACACTTAGGTTGGAGTCATTAAAACTAGTTTTTCAACCACTCCACAAATGTCTTGATAACAAACTATAGTTTTGGCAAGTTGGTTAGGACATCTACCTTGTGCATGACACAAGTCATTTTTCCAATAATTGTTTACACACAGATTATTTCACTTATAATTTACTGTATCACAATTCCAGTGGGTCAGAAGTTTACATACACTATGTTGACTGTGCATTTAAACAGCTTGGAAAATTCCTGGAAAATTATGTCATGGCTTTAGAAGCTTCTGATAGGCCAATTGACATAATTTGAGTCAATTGGAGGTGTACTTGTGGATGTATTTCAAGGCCTACCTTCAAACTCAGTGCTTCTTTGCTTGACATCATGGGAAAATCAAAATAAATCAGCCAAGACCTCACAAATTAATTGTAGTCCTCCACAAGTCTGGTTCATCCTTGGGAGAAAATTCCAAATGCCTGAAGGTACCACGTTCATCTGTACAAGCAATAGCATGCAAGTATAAACACCATGGGACCACGCAGCCATCATACCGGTCAGGAAGGAGACGTGTTCTGTCTCCTAGAGATGAACATACTTTGGTGCGAAAAGTGCAAATCAATCCCAGAACAACAGCAAATGGACCTCATGAAGATGCTGGAGGAAACAGGTATAAAATGATCTATATCCACAGTAAAATTAGACCTATTTCGACATAACCTGAAAGGATTCTCAGCATGGAAGAAGCCACTGCTCCAAAACAACCATAAAAAAGCCAGACTACGGTTTGCAACTGCACATGGGGACAAAGATCATACTTTTTGGAGAAATGTCCTCTGGTCTGATGAAACAAAAATATAACTCTTTGGCCACAATGACCATCGTTATGTTTGGAGGAAAAAGGGGAAGGCTTGCAAGCCGAAGAACACCGTCTCAACCATGAAGCACGGGGTGGCAGCATCATGTTGAGGGGGTGCTTTGCTGCAGGAGGGACTGGTGCACTTCACAAAATAGATGGCATCATGAGGTAGGGAAATTATGTGGATATATTGAAGCAACATCTCAAGACATCAGTCAGGAAGTTAAAGCTTGGTCGCAAATGGGTCTTCCAAATAGACAATGATCCCAAACATACGTCCAAAGTTGTGGCAAAATGGCTTAAGGACAAAAAAATCAAGGTATTGGAGTGGCCATCACAAAGCCCTGACCTCAATCCTATAGAACATTTGTGGGCAGAACTGAAAAAGTGTGTGAGAGCAAGGTGGCCTACAAACCTGACTCCGTTACACCAGCTCTGTCAGGAAGAATGGGACAAAATTGCTTGTGGAAGGCTACCTGAAATGTTTGACCCAAGTTAAACAATTTAAAGGCAATGTTACCAAATACTAACTGAGTGCATGTAAACTTCTGACCCACTGGAAATGTGATGAAAGAAATAAAAGCTGAAATAAATCATTCTCTCTACTGTTATTCTGACATTTCACATTCTTAAAGTAAAGTGGTGATCCTAACTGACCTAATACAGGGAATTTATATTCTGATTAAATGTCAGGGATTGTGAAAAACTGAGTTTAAATGTATTTGGCTAAGGTGTATGTAAACTTCCGACTTCAACTGTATATCTGCAGGTAGCTAACCAACCAGGTTCAATGTTAGTGAGCTAACATTAGGCTTTAACTAGCCAAGCAAATGGTTCTGCGATACAAATAATAAGAATCATACACGTAACGTAACGTTAGCTAGCGAGCCAGTCAGCTAAAGTTAGCTAGCTAGCTAACAGTACACTTTAACTTGAAATTAAAATACAATATGTCAAAATTAGAAACGGTTATTATCTGGCTAAACCAACTAGGACTGTAATTTAACACATTTTTTCATATTTACAGAGGACAAATTTGTTAAGGCACATGAAAGTTCACATGTCCATAATGGCATTTCAGCAAAAAATAACGGCTCTCCTGTGAAGTTGTGACCTGCGACATATGTCAATTTGGTGTCATTCATGATAGAAGCATATGTGCTAATTTGCATCTGCTGGTATAGTGTGGCCATCTTTGAATGAATAAATTTTATTTTCTCAATCTCTTTAGGGAGTATTGTTAGTCTAAAGAGTGAATATGACTTTTCGTGCTTGAAGTAGATTTTGTAAGATTATTTTAAGAATTAGTGTTACATAGTCAAAAAAGTTAGTTAAAAGTTTACTTATTTTTTTAAGACACCAAACTTAACATCATGAGGGGCCGCAGTGGCTAATGTACCCACATCCATCCCCCACCACACAGTGGAGATCTTTTTTTAAAAACGTTGTAGAGTTCATCTTTATGCAATTCTATTAATTTTGCCATGGAATGGAGAGGGAAATGTGCTGTTTTACAGCTAATTTCCTGCAATTCTACACATCCTGCCATAGGGTGGGAGAAAATATTGCAGTTTTTAATATGGTATCTAAGACTGACTAACAAAAGCATTGCCCCCCCCCCTGTGAAATGAGTCTGTGAAATACTTTTTTGATAACAAGCCAAGTGGCCAGTTTGCCAAAAATAAGGCAAGGTAGCTAGCTAGCTAGTTTGCTAGCCTACTTGATTTAGCTGTTCACATGTCTTTTTTATGTTAATGTTGTCTTTAATAACTGTACAAAATAAATAGCTAGCTAATCAGCCACAACTAAGACTAAGAGAGGGCTGTTGCAGGTTTGCTATTTTACTAGTAAAATGTATGATACCCATATACAGTACCAGTCAAAAGTTTGGACATGCTTACTCATTCAAGTGTTTTTCTACATTGTAGAATAATAGTGAAGACATCAAAACTATGAAATAACACATATGGAATCATGTAGTAACCAAAAAAGTGTTTAACAAATCGAAATATATTTGAGATTCTTCAAAGTAGGCCACCCTTTGCCTTGGTGACAGCATTGAACACTCTTGGCATTCTCTCAACCAGCTTCACCTGAAATGCTTTCCCAACAGTTGTGAAGGAGTTCCCATATATGCTGAGCACTTGTTGCCTGCTTTTCCTTCACTCTGCGGTCCAACTCATCCCAAACATCTCAATTGGGTGACTGGAGGCCAGGTCATTTGATGCAGCACTCCATCACTCTCTTTCTTGGTCAAATAGTCCTTACACAGCCTGGAGGTGTGTTGGATCATTGTCCTGTTTGTAAATACAAATGATAGTCCCACTAAGCGCAAACCAGATTGGATGGTGTATTGCTGCAGAATGCTGTGGTAGCCATGCTGGTTAAGTGTGCCTTGAATTGCAGCCAAAATGTGGTTAGAGACAACACCGCCCCCTCAAGATTCGGAGCCTGCCTGGCAGGATTGGTCCTGCAAAGCCTGAGCCCTCCTATGGGAGAATATAATATACAAGGAAATTCTCAAAGCTGCTAATGAGAACCTTGACGACCTTGCATCTAGCCAGTGGGAATTCCGATGGAGACCCCAACTCAGGTAGTGGAAGTGCTGGCAACACTAGCTGCAGTAACCCATGGGGAGGGGGTCACACTCAGACACTCAGAGAGAGGGCAATTTATTGTGGCCATGGTGGCACAAAATCAAAGGTCTGACTGCACGGAGATGCTTGGGAATATGGTCAATACGGGGGACCGTGTCTGGATATTTCAGGGGAAAGGGGTATATCTGACCTCAATCACCTAGGATGTGACAATGGTTAAATCTCCCCATTTCTTGCTCTGTTTTTCAGGCCCCCTCATACAGCTGCAACTGTATATGAATTTGTAAATCAAGACCTTTCTTGAGTTGAGCTCTGGGATGGTGACACTGTTGAGAATCTGAGTCTATGGTTGTTGTGGGGGAAAGAGGTTGAGTGTGTGTGTGTGTGTGTGTGTGTGTGTGTGTGTGTGTGTATCCTAAAACCTTTGCAAGGGAGTAAAATATTTTAGGGGAAATATAGGATGAATCACAATAATTGTTTGCTAAAATAATATATATATATATATATATATATATATATATTTTTACCTTTATTTAACCAGGCAAGTCAGTTAAGAACACATTCTTATTTTCAATGACGGCCTGGGAACAGTGGGTTAACTGCCTGTTCAGGGGCAGAACGACAGATTTGTACCTTGTCAGCTCGGGGGTTTGAACTCGCAACCTTCCGGTTACTAGTCCAATGCTCTAACCACTAGGCTACGCTTGCCATCATGTCATTTTGGTGAGAGATAAAAAAAAATCATTTGCATAATCTGGCTACATTACTACAAATAGTCATTGTTAATTATGGAAAATAAGAAAAACTGGATTTTTTTAATATATACATATTTTTTAATGGTTATATACAATACAAATCGAGGTGAGGGCGATGGAAATGCATTCGGTGGTTGATCTGCTTCTGTTCTGTGGGTGGAACTGTGTGCTCTTTTCGAAGGATGGGTCCCGGTCTCTCCGGAGCCATGGGATCCGGGGGGGTCAGGGGTGGTCTGCCGGGCATTGGGATGACAACCCAACTGGGGATGAAGAGCGGTTTTACGGGTGGAATAGTGGCGACCAATTGGAGGTTTACTACGTTGCATTGCAAATCTTTGCATTGCAAATAAGTACAGTTACATAAAAACCCACCATTCCGCCCACAATTGGAGTAAATTAATAAATAACCCTTAGGCTTCAAGCCTTAACCTTCAGTTTATACATACTATATTTTACAGACAAAATCTATATTTTGTTTGTTTTTAGTCTTCCTCTATTTCTGATGTTCTATGTGTAAATGTTTCGTAACATTTCTGAACCTATATGTCACGTTTCCCCCATCCCATGCTCATTCTGTTCACCAGTTCCGGAGGTCTACATCATCGGCTTTCTAGGGTTTACTGAACGGGACTCATTGTCATCAGTCCCGGCCTGTCTTGTCTGATTACACACACCTGGTTCCCATTTCCCCTGATTAGCATGTTATATATGTGCCCTCTGTTCCCTCTGTCGGTTATTGTTCCCATGTCCATTGGTGGTGTGAGTACCTATGAGGTGGAGCAGCTGTCATGCTGCGTGTTATATATAAAACTGACCTTTTTAGACTAGTTGAGTATCTGGAGAATCAGCATTTGTGGGTTCGATTACAGGCTCAAAATGGCCAGAAACAAAGACTTTCTTCTGAAACTCGTCAGTCTATTCTTGTTCTGAGAAATGAAGGCTATTCCATGTGAGAAATTGCCAGGAAACTGAAGATCTTGTACAATGCTGTGTACTACTCCCTTCACAGAACAGCGCAAACAGGCACTAACCAGAATAGAAAGAGGAGTGGGAGGCCCTGGTGTGCAACTGAGCAAGAGGACAAGTACATTAGTGTCTAGTTTGGAAACAGACGCCTCAAGTCCTCAACTGTTAGCTTCATTAAATAGCACCCGCAAAACATCTGTCAACAGTGAAGAGGTGACTCTGGGATGCTGGCCTTCTAGGCAGAATACCTCTGTCCAGTGTCTGTTCTTTTGCCAATCTTATTCTTTTATATTTATTGGGCAGTCTGATATATGCCTTTTCTTTGCAACTCTGCCTAGACGGCCAGCATCCTGGAGTCGCCTCTTCACTGTTTGGTGAGTACTATTTAATGAAGCTACCAAACTGTTGTCTGGTACGCTATGTACAATAGAAATTGAAGTTGTAAATGACAATTGTTATAAGCCTTTCTTACAATATTTTGTCATTTCAATGTACTATAACTTGCACTTTGTTCTTAGGTTTGAATGAGATATATTCCCCTAAAAGTTGTTTCAATAAAGTTATTGATTTATTCATATTATATTGTTTGTCTTTCCTTTTTTTATTTAGCCTTTTAAATAAAAGTCAGTTAAGAACAAATTCTTATTGACAATGACGGCCTACTGTGAGGATGGGGGCTGGGACTAAAAATGTCCTATATATGACAAGACACACAACCCTACATGAAGGGAGACTTAAGACAACAACATAGCATGGAAGCAACACATGACAACATGGTAGCACACAACATGGCAGCAGCACAAAACATTATTGGGCACAGACAAGGATGTTTGTGCTTTGTGGACCTTTAACTGCTGGCTTGCTTCTGAAGCTAAGCAGGGTTGGTCCTGGTCAGTTCCTGGATGGGAGACCAGATGCTGCTGGAAGTGGTGTTGGAGGGCCAGTAGGAGGCACTCTTTCCTCTGGTCTAAACAATATCCCAATGCCCCAGGGCAGTGATTGAGGACACTGCCCTGTGTTGGGTGCCGTCTTTCAGATGGGACGTTAAACGGGTGTCCTGACTCTCTGAGGTCATTAAAGATCCCATGGCATCTATCGTAAGAGTAGGGGTGTTAACCCCGGTGTCCTGGCTAAATTCCCAATCTGGCCCTCAAAACCATTACGGTCACCTAATAATCCCCAGTTTACAATTGGCTCATTCATCCCCCTCTCCCCTGTAACTATTCCCCAGGTCGTTGCTGCAAATGAGAATGTGTTCTCACTCAACTTACCTGGTAAAATAACGGATAAATAAATAAAAACAGAATGTGACTGGCAGAACGGGTATTGTATCTGGAGAATGAGGGCTGCAGTAAATCTCAGATAAGGGGACATTTAAAAATAAATTGTCAGGGAAAATAAACACATTTCTAAGTGGAAATTCCAAACTTTAGAAGAATTAAAACCTCAAATACATTACAGGAAGGTTTTTGTAACGTCTGCTTCCAACTCACTCTCAAACACAGATCCCCTGAACGCAGCTCACTCTCCAGATCCCAATCACCTGAATTCTGATCACCTGTTCACACACCTGTCAATTACACATTGAGTTCAGTTCTTTGATGCCTTTTTGCCTATTCCCTGCCTGTACTTTTGCCTGCCTGATCTCCCGGACTACATTATTAGCCTTTCCCCTGCCTGTACTGTTACCCTTTGGAGTCCCTGTGTATGACCTTATGCCTGCCCCTGGACCCAGCTTCCTGCCTCCTGTGGTCTTTTTATTAATACACCTGCTGCGCCCTGCACCTACAACCACGTCTCCCATCGTACTCATTACAGTTCTCCTGCAACAGGGTTATAAAATTAAGATCCTACATCTGTTCTGTGTGAGAAGCTGTCTCGTGTAAAAGTTGAGTAGCATAAACGGAAACTGGAATTTTGAATTGGCTTTGATTTGAATTAGACTTGATAGTCAATGAACAGGAAGATCATGTTCAGCTCATGTGGAGCACCAGCTCTAACATAAGGCAAGACAGGTGGCACTGGTATTTATACTCCTCTGGACACTCAAAAATCCACCCTCTTGAATATTTGGAATATCATTCAAACAGGTTTATACAGATTCAATATCTGTTCTTAACACGCAGGTGGATAAGCTTGTCAAGAGTTTACTCAGAATAATGTGTTCAAAGTAGACATGCAGTAATGCAACAGATGTCGGATCTTAAGTTGAGGCAGGGAAATAATTCTGCAGCAATAGGGGTGATTCAAGTCTGAAATTTCTAAGTAGAAATTACCATCTTCAGAAGGCTTAAATACACTACACGTTTTAAATTGCCTGTATTGTAGGAAAGTTATCCTGCAACAGAGTGATCCAATTAAGATCCTACATCTGTAATGGTATGGTTACATTTACACATGACTGTGTTCAAGTGCTTTTGAATTTGGAACAAGTCTTCAAATTATAAGATTTTAGCTAGCTTGATAACATTGCTAATAATAAAGTTGGCTAGCTTGCTTAACATGTACAATATGGTCAGACTAGCTACATTATCCATATTGTTGACAAGGTAAAGAGTCAGCGGTGAGATGTCACAACTCGGAACCTCAGGTAGCAACATTTTCTTAGAGTTTCCCACTTCTAATTCCAACTTGGAGGGTCATTCAATAAACATTTCCCACTGGGAACTAGGAGCTACTGATAACTCCGATAGCAGGTGAATGCAGCAACACTCATTACTCCTACTCACAAAATGAAATGTATCCATCTAACTACAGCCATCAAATCTGATACGGCCTCCTATTGGCTTTCTGAATTCCCAGACCTACAACCTGTTATCTGTCCTCATTGGATGTCAACATTATGTCATAGTCCCTCATTGGTTGCCTTAATTTACAAAGGATGACAACGTACACACATCCACATACGCAGACACACACACAGACACACTCGCAGACACACTCACACTCATCCATATGTTAACCTGGCTAATACTGATTATGTCATAGTCCCTCATTGGTTGCCTTAATTTACAAAGGATCACAACGTACAAAGGTTTTCCTTATCTATTAACATGTAATAGCAGAACACTTAAATTTGAATTCTACTGTACCTTTCACGGTAGAGGTTGTCCCACAACAAAGGTTGGCTAATTCTGCGACATGAAAGCACACTGGTTCACATGAAGGCCAGGAGACCCTCAAACAAACACACACACAGACACACTCACACTCATCCATATGTAAACCCGGCTAATACTGATTGATGTGGATGATTGTAAGAAGTTCTAGAGAGGATCAGACTTACACATTCAGATCAGTCAATGGGATTTAAAGCTCTCCCTCCCTTCATCCTTCTCTCCTCCTCCGCTCCACTCCTCCCTCCCTCCCAACTAATCGCTGTGTTGTGGTGTAAGATCAAGCTTGGTGGTGGTGGTTTCTACCCCGTCACAGGAAACTCTCGCTTTCCCTCTCCTGCTCCCTCTCCCTCGCTCTCTTCCTTCACTGTATATAAGTGTGGTGGGTGGATTGTGTGTCAGACAGAGTAAAGGAATGCCAGAGTGTGGGACAGATGGAGAGGGGCACAATCCCTGTGCCTCCCCCTGGATTGGCTGACAGTGATGGTCGCCATACGGAATCTACAGGTGAGAGATCTTTCTAATTTGTCATATTCTGACATAGCCCTAACACACCAAAACAAAAAAAGCTTAGCAACTTTTTCAATGTTTTTAAACACTAAGCTTTTGCTAAACAGCTTTCCAGCTTGGGTCAAAAGTTGTTGTAGTGGCACAACAGCAGCTTGACGTTTAGATAACGCAGGTGTTTTTTTTTTAAATCACTCTGCAGTGGCAGGAAGAGGTGGCCTTAAGGATGCCATTGTAGCATGGGAAAAGTTCTGTTTTCGGACCAGTCCAGGGGGGGGGGTGTTTCACTCATACACTACGACACACTGCAAGTCTGTCACTGTGCCTTAGACGGCTCTCGTTCCTACAACCTCTTTTAATGTCTGCCGTCTTTGTTCATGTTCATACTTAACGCAAGAAAAGGGACATTTCAAAGTTCAAACAGAGAGGTAAGAGGTGAGATCGAGGTTAGCGAGACAAGCATTTTTAACAGCGGAATTCAATTGACATTTCATTTCAGGGTTGCAGATATTTTCATCTTCTCTTCACACATTAAAAACAAAACAGTAACAATGCAACCTATGGGGTTGAAAATAAGAGTATTAACAATGGTCTCTGAGAAGAGCGTTAGGTAACTAAATACCTGAGGGGATTTTAGCTCGTGGATAAAGCGCTTCTCTGGGATAATAGTGACGAGGGATGAGTTATGCCCTCACACAAGCAGAGAGATGGGCCAGACACTCTGCAGGACTGACAGATTGTGTTGACAATGTTTTGGCTGCTTCCTGTAGGGAACAGTTCACTGAGGGGGTAAAGGTACTGGCACAACCTGAGGTGTTGCGTTAATCTCTGTGTCTGTCTGCCACTCTCTCTCATCATGTGCTCTGTCTTACAAATACATTTAGCTATCTCTCACTCTCTCTCTCTCTTTCTCCCTCTCTGTCGCTCTCTGTCTCTGTCCTCCGGACCCTCTCTCTCTTTCTCCCTCTCTGTCGCTCTCTGTCTCTGTCCTCCGGACCCTCTCTCTCTTTCTCCCTCTCTGTCGCTCTCTGTCTCTGTCCTCCGGACCCTCTCTCTCTTTCTCCCTCTCTGTCGCTCTCTGTCTCTGTCCTCCGGACCCTCTCTCTCTTTCTCCCTCTCTGTCGCTCTCTGTCTCTGTCCTCCGGACCCTCTCTCTCTTTCTCCCTCTCTGTCGCTCTCTGTCTCTGTCCTCCGGACCCTCTCTCTCTTTCTCCCTCTCTGTCGCTCTCTGTCTCTGTCCTCCGGACCCTCTCTCTCTTTCTCCCTCTCTGTCGCTCTCTGTCTCTGTCCTCCGGACCCTCTCTCTCTTTCTCACTCTCTGTCGCTCTCTGTCTCTGTCCTCCGGACCCTCTCTCTCTTTCTCCCTCTCTGTCGCTCTCTGTCTCTGTCCTCCGGACCCTCTCTCTCTTTCTCCCTCTCTGTCGCTCTCTGTCTCTGTCCTCCGGACCCTCTCTCTCTTTCTCCCTCTCTGTCGCTCTCTGTCTCTGTCCTCCGGACCCTCTTTATCTTTCTCTCTATTTGTCTTTGTTCTTGCTATCAACTGTCTGTCTGTTACAATTTAATTTTCTGTTTCCTTTCTCTGTCCTTGGGAAAACAAAATTGCTGTGGTGAGCGCATCAAATCACCAAAAGTACTGTCTTCATGGTTTCTCTTAGGTCACCCAGCTATTTTAGCCATCCAGCAGGGAACGATCCACCTCAAACCAAAAAGACAGCATATTAGCTCAGCATTTCTCAACCCCCCCCCCCCCCTCCTCCTCTCAGTACCCCTGGTTATGCCGGGTGCTGCTCCAACCTATTTCAAAACTCACAGTTTTAAATGAAGTAAAACGGGATAAACATCTCCAGTCACATTATCTCCTACAAATCACTTTAAGTCTACATTTCAGTTTACAGTGAGAGTTCGTGATCCAATAGACGTTCCAACACTCGTGCTTCCGTATATAAACATTTAGTAAGATATACAGAGAGGATTAAAACAACGACTGTGAATCGTAGATGATATATCAAAGATATGAAATCAGCTTGTTCCAGCTTGCTGTCAGCTTCTTTTTTTTGTATGCAGAAAATGAAGCTCTTTCAGTCTCACACAAAGACAAAGAGTTTGATAGAAAGCCAGCTTAGTGCATAACTGGACAAATTGTCTCTTCATTTGGGGGAAAACGGAGTCAATAGTATTTGGTTCTAAGATTAGGCTAGGTAGATGTGCCATGGGAACCATATGTTTGATGTACTTGATGCCATTCCACCATTAGATTAAGAGTTGTACTGGGCAGACTGTCACGTCCTGACCATAGAAAGCCTTTATTTTCTATGGTGGAGTTGGTCAGGGCGTGACTGGGGGGTGTTGTAGTTTATTATTTCTATGTGTGGTCTAGTTTTTGTATTTCTATGTTGGCCTGGTATGGTTCCCAATCAGAGGCAGCTGTCTATCGTTGTCTCTGATTGGGGATCACATTTAGGTAGCCTTTTCCCCACCTGTTGTTTGTGGGATCTTGTTTTTGTATTGTTGCTTTTGAGCCCTACAAGGCTGTACGTTCGTTCGTTTCTCTTTATTGTTTTTGTTGCTGGTTCACATTAAAATAAATTATGATGAACCCAAATCACGCTGCGCCTTGGTCTACCCATATTGACGAGTGTTACACAGACCTAGTTTTTATATATGGTAATGATAGAGCATAACAAACTCCCGGCTGGGATAAAAACTGTTTCTGCCAGTCATAGGTTCAAACACTCATGCAGGGCTTGGTTAATGATGTAAACCACCCTGCGCTAGTAAGTGACTTGCTAAGTGTGTATGTTTGCCTATTTGCATATACAGTGGGGTCTGAAAGACATGCTAACCTCCCCTGTTATTGTAATTGTGAGAGGTTAGCATGGCATGGGGGTATGGTCTTTGACCCTCTGTAACTTTCTCACTCATACTTAATCACGATTCATTCTGGATTATCCATAAGCATGGTACTGTAGCATCCACATTAATGTAGAAGTGTTTAGAAACGTATTCTATTCTTGTAATAAAAGTGACTTCAAAATGACACAATACGTTAATTACCATGAATTTCTATTGGGCACAAAATAATCTGAAACACAACCAAAACAAACTGCAAATGCATCCAACAAGTCACAAGCTTTATGTAGTCATTACACACTAGGAATATGGGAGCATATGCTACACTTCTGACAAATGTATTTACAAGAATCAATCATTTGGACCCATACCTTTTGAGAGAAAAACAAATATTACTTCTTAAACAAAATCTCTTTCTCTGAGCATTTGTATAAATCTCAAATAATAGAATTCCCCCCATTTGTTTGGCAACACAATAGACAGTAGCTCAGTATTTCAATTATTTATTTTATACAGTCATTATTGCTCATCTTTATCAAGGGAGTCAACCATTTCAGACCCCTCTATTTATGTAAATACTTTGACATTGTTGCCCATGTCACTTGTTTTTTGCCCTGCTGCCCTTGCCAACAAAGGGGACCACAATGGAAACAAGTATTTTGACTTTACTGTGTTTGGATCCTCGACAGTATTTCGTATATGTATCTTTTGCTGAGGTGCAGCACATGTTTATGTATTTTAAATTGTAAAGAAAATCTAATGTAATTGGCTAGAAGACATACGTATTAGTTTTAGAAGTTGTTTATGTTGGTCAGAAGGATTCTATGTAAACCACAGTCATCAACAAACTCTTATCTTAATTGCTACCAGATAGGGATGCGGGTTCTGGGAAGTGAAGTTAAATCATTCAATTTGAAAGTCAGCCAAACTTATATGCTCTTTCCGATACACAAAATCTGTGGTTGCTTCTTCTTGGAAAGTGTTAGTCAATTTTTATAACACAGATAATGAACAGTACATTTAAACAACTAATATTTATTATACCCATTCATTTTATAGTCTAAATCAAACTGTACTCTAAACAGTTTGTATCAACTGTACGTAATATACAGTAAAGTTAACCCATGGGGCTTGCTGAAAAGGAATAGACTGATTTCACAGGATGTGGTTTATCTCTCCCCCTCTTGGTTATACACCAGAGCCTCAGCTTTTAGCCAGGCATTTTCCACTCAATAACATAAACACTAAGGGACTCCTCTGTTGTCCTTCATGCCCCTATTCCCCACCATGCGTCACACACTCACTCACACAGTTCAACCTTCTGATTCTGGAACTTATAATGTTGAGATACATTGTTAGTTCAATACGTGTGGTGTCTATCTGAAGGAGTCTGTATGTCTGGAAGCATGTTCACAGGAGGCTGCTGAGGGGAGGATGCATCATAATAATGGCTGGAATGGAGCAAATGGAATGGCATCAAATGCATGGAAACCATATGTTTGATGTTTTTGAGGTCATTCCACAAATTCCGCTCCAGCCATTACCACAAACCCGTCCTCCCCAATTAAGGTGCCACCAACCTCCTGTGATGTACACCCCCCCCCCCCCCCCCCCCCCAAACACACACACCACCACCAATCCCTGAGCAGACTGAATCAGTAGTCTACACTGATCCCCATCCCCCTGCAAGATTTCAAACATCATTCAGAGAAAGTGGTTTCCCTCATCAGCTGAAACGGAAAGCCCTTTTTAAGTGCCAGACATTATATACTGCTGAATTTCAACTTTAGCAAAGGCTGTCTTTGAAATGTGAAAGCAGCTCTTTCTCACCAAATATGTACAGCAAAATACTTGAGGAAAGTGAAACGACATGGAAGTAATGGCAAAGAAAAACAAATAACAGTGTAAAAAAGACACCATACTTTAATGTCGATGGGGGGATTTAAATGTCAATGTAAATTAGGTGTACCCATACAAGGATCCGACCATCACCCATTCAACCCCTCGTGTGGTGGTCAGGGTGTAGCTGGTGCAGAGGAGTCAGGCACAGGACAGCAGAAATGAGTAACACAAGTAACTTTACTCAAATATTCCAATAACATGTCGTAATACCGAGCCCACAATAAGGGACCGAACATACATAAACAATCACGCACAAAAACCATGGGGAAAACAGAGGGTTAAATAATGAACATGTAATTGGGGAATTGAAACCAGGTGTGTAAAACAAATGGAAAATGAAAAGTGGATCGGCGAAGGCTAGAAGGCTGGTGATGTCGACCGCCAGGGATCATCAACTAGATTTAGCCACGGGCTGATTTCTTCTTGAGCAGATGGTTGGGGGGTCGGAACATAATTACAAATCATTTGTAGACCGTAAATTTACCACAAGAAGCACAAACAGATATAATATGACTAAAACATAACAATTTCAAACCTTGCTTACATTTGATCACGTGTCTCTCTCACGTGAAGACGTCCATTTGAGTTATTCAGCAGACACTCTTATCCAGAGAACTTAATGGAGCAATTAGGGTTAAGTGCCTTGCTCAAGGATACAGACAGATTTTTCCCCTAGTAGGCCTGGGGATTCAAACAAACCTTTCACCAGTTACTGGCTCTTAACCGCTAGGCTACCTGCCACCCAGATTTCACAAATTAAAATCACTTGGAGCTGATTTCCTTGTGTTTTTACAGTTTTTTTTATGTCCAACAATGAAAATTCAACAGAGAACTTTGGGGTGGCCAAATAAAGCCACCAGCGGGCCGAAGGCCGCCAGTTGGGGTACCCTGCGCCAGCCCCTACAGAGAGGGGTGGAAGGAAGGACGATTCTGTGGTGAAACACAAAGCACCTGCATGTTTTACCATAACTTGAAGATGAAGTTTCATTATGCCTTGAGCCCACTAACAGTGGAAGTTAGACACCCAAACCCAGCTAGCTGTAAAACTATATGAGGTAAAGGGAGAGATGACAGACACCCAAACCCAGCTAGCTGTAAAAATATATGAGGTAAAGGGAGAGATGACAGACACCCAAACCCAGCTAGCTGTAAAACTATATGAGGTAAAGGGAGAGATGACAGACACCCAAACCCAGCTAGCTGTAAAACTATATGAGGTAAAGGGAGAGATGACAGAAACACTGAATGTCTCAGAGGATAACAGACATTTAGGGTGAGACTTCAGAAGAGGACTTAAAAAAAAATAGTATCTTCAAATCACAATGTTATCCTTATGATTATCAAATAAGGAAAGCTGAGATCTCAGTTGTCAGAAGTTGAAGAATTAACAACCACATATATATCTATCACAGGAATAATTGATAAGATGTACTGTACATTATCAAGACAATGTGAATCCGCCTTTATCCCTCTTCAAAGGATGTGGAGAAACGATTTAGGTACGGAATTTGATGAGGTTTGGCTTAAGATCTGTAACAAGATACGATACCCATTTACTTGTTTGAATATTAAGGAATCTAACTACAAATTCATTTTCAAGTTTTACTTTTGTAAGTATGTTTCCAGACACCTCAACAAATTGCCCGAAATGTAAGACCAAAAAAGGAACTATTTTGCACGTACTTTGGCAGTGCAATATGCAAATGCTTTTCTGGTGTTTTATTCATGCATATGAAGATCATTTTTTATATAAAATTGGTAGAATCTGCAAGCCTTTTCCTCCTTAATCAAATGCCAAATATTAAGCTTGACTCAGACGTGACAAGGTTGCTTATAACTATTTCATACTTTGCAAAGAAATGTATTCTTATGTGTTGGAACAGCAAAAACCCACCCACTTTGCAATCGTGGTTAAAACAAGTTGCAGAATTCTTTAGCATTAGAAAAATATACAATGAATTTACAAAATCGTGGTCCCACATTCCTGAAAGTATGGTCTCCTCTACTGTCCTTTATTTGAAAAAGTTTTCAAAAGATGTTTGGGCATCCTGAGACACAGCAACTATCATTGCTTCGTAGGAAGAGAGGGAAAGGGAAAAAATATGCTGCTATTTGTCTCCAAATGATAATGCTAACTGTACATTAACTGCTGATAATTGCACCTGCTGCTATTTGGTATTGGATTATGGTTTATTTATATATAATGCATGTGCTAGTTTTTTATTCATTGTTAAAAAAATAAAAATGGGGACTAGGTTGTTCTTCGGATATTTGGGTGAATTTTTTTCCAACCCAAGACCAAAGTAAGAGGGGGGGGGGGGTTCAGCAGGTGACATTAGTACTAACTGTGGCTTGGGCGTTGACTTATCCATCTATAGGTGGGAGGTTAGACCGTAACACATTGTTGTACATGACTTATGAAGCATGATATGAAGATATCATGTAATGTTACAATTTATTCCATTAACTCTCTATTTAGCCTTTTTAACATACTGTATGTGTTACTGGTACTTTCTTGTGGGCTTGAGGCTGACTCAAATAGGTAAATCAGCAGGTACAATGTTGTTAAACACCAGTAGAAAACTCAATAGTTATCTGATGACAATGAGCGATGAAGCTTTAGGAAGAGGCGTTTGGTGTCTGGGCAGGAACGATTATGGCTATGTGGGCATCCCTCTGGCCAGGGAACATAGATGTGGTGAGGACATGAGCAGTCTGCCAAGCCTATGGTTTAGTCAGATCCCTGTATGTCAACTGACATCCTGCCTATGACCTTGGACCTGTAGACCTTGGCAACATGCAAGCCAACATTCAGATTTATTTATGGTGACTACACTAGGAATTCTGTATTTCCAGTTTGCGTATTAAACATGTTTATTGCAAATAAATGAAATAAAAACAGAAACTCACTTAATCACTCATATTACTGACCTAACAAATCAAATTGTATTAATCACATGCGCCGAATACTACAGGTGTAGACCTTACAGTGAAATGCTTACTTACGAGCCCCTAACCAACAATGCAGTTTTAAATAATACGGTTAAGAATAAGAAATAAAGGTAACAAGTAATTAAAGAGCAGCAGTAAAATAACAATAGTGAGACTATATACAGGGGGGGTACCGGTACAGAGTCAACGTGCGGGGGCACTGGTTAGTTGAGGTAATATGTACATGTAGGGAGAGTAGGTAGAGTTATTAGATGATAACAACAGAGAGTGGCAGAGAGTGGCAGTGGTGTAAAAGGGGGGGAGGGGTGGGGGGCAATGCAAATAGTATGGTTAGCCATTTAATTACATGTTCAGGAGTCTTATGGCTTGGGAGTAGAAGCTGTTTAGAAGCCTCTTGGACCTAGACTTGGTGCTCCGGTACCACTTGCCATGTGGTAGCAGAGAGAACAGTCTATGGCTGGAGTCCTTGACAATTATTAGGGCCTTCCTCTGACACAGCCTGGTATAGAGGTCTTGGATGGCAGGAAGCTTGGCCCTAGTGATGTACTGGGTCGTTCAGGTAGTGATGCAACCAGGATGCTCTCGACAGTGCAGCTGTATAACCTTTTGAGGATCTGAGGACTCATGCCAAATCTTTTCAGTCTCCTGAGGGGGAAAAGGTTTTGTCGTGCCCTCTTCATGACTTTCTTGGTGTGCTTGGACCATGTTAGTTTGTTGGTGATGTGGACACCAAGGAACTTGAAGCTCTCAACCTACTCAACTGCAGCCCCATCGATGAGAATTGGGGCATGATCGGTCCTCTTTTTCTTGTAGTCCACAATCATCTCCTTTGTCTTGATCATGTTGAGGGAGAGGTTGTTGTCCTGTCACCACACAGCCAGGTCTCTGACCTCCTCCCTATAGGCTGTCTCGTCGTTGTTGGTGATCAGGCCTACCACTGTTATGTCATCTGCAAACTTAATGATGGTGTTGGAGTCGTGCCTGGCCGTGCAGTCATGAGTGTACAGGAGGGGACTGAGCATGCACCCCTGATTGGCCCCTGTGATGAGGATCAGCATAGCAGATGTGTTGTTACCTACCCTTACCACCTTGGGGCAGCCCGTCAGGAAGTCCAGGATCCAGTTGCAGAGGGAGGTGTTTAGTCCCAGGGTCCTTAGCTTATTGATGAGCTTTGAGGGCACAATGGTGTTGAACGCTAAGCTTTAGTCAATGAATAGCATTCTCACATAAGTGTTCCTTTTGTCCAGGTGGGAAAGGGCAGTGTGGAATGCAGTAGAGATTGCATCAGCTGTGGATCTGTTGGGGCATGCAAATTGGAGTGAGTCTAGGGTTTTTGGGATAATGTAGTTGATGTGAGCAATGACCAGCCTTTCAAAGCACTTCATGGCTACAGAAGTGAGTGCTACGGGTCGTTAGTCATTTAGGTAGGTTACCGTAGTGTTCTTGGGCACAGGCACTATGGTGTTCTGCTTAAAACATGTTGGTGTTACAGACTCGGACAGGGAGAGGTTGTAAATGTAAGTTAAGACACTTGGCATTTTGTCAGCGCATGCTCGCAGTACACGTCCTGGTAATCCATCAGGCCCTGCGGCATTATGAATGTTGACCTGTTTAAAGGTGTTACTCACATCGGCTGGTAGGCTCGTGTCACTGGGCAGCTCTCGGCTGTGCTTCCCTTTGTAGTTTGGTTTGCAAGCCCTGCCACATCCGACGAGCGTCAGAGCCGGTGTTGTACGATTCGATCTTTGTCCTGAATTGATGCTTTGCCTGTTTGATGGTTCGTCAGATTTCGTATAAGCTTCCTGGTTAGAGTCCCGCTCCTTGAAAGCGGCAGCTCTAGCCTTTAGCTTAATGCAGATGTTGGCTGTAATCCATGGCTTCTGGTTGGGATATGTATGTACGGTCACTGTGGGAATGATATCTTCGATACACTTATTGATGAAGCCAATGACAGATGTGGTATACTCCTCAATGCCGTCTGAGGAATCCCGGGAACATATTCCAATCTGTGCTAGAACTGTCCTGTAGTTTAGCATCTGCTTCATCTGTCCACTTTTTTATCAACCAAGTCACTGGTGCTTCCTGCTTTAATTTTGGCCTGTAAGTAGGAATCAGGAGGATAGAATTATGGTCAGATTTGCCAAATGGAGGGCGAGGGAGAGTATGCGTCTCTGTGTGTGGAGTAAAGGTGGTGCAGAGTTTTTTTCTCCCTCATTTAACATGCTGATAGAAATTTGGTAAACCTGATATAAGTTTCCCTGCGTAAGAGTTCTCTTGTTTGCTTATGGGGGAATACAGTTCATTCAATGCTGTCTTAGTGCCAGCCTCAATCTGTGGTGGTATGTAAGCAGCTATGAAAAATGCAGATGAAAACTCTCTAGGTAGATAGTGTGTCTTACCAGACGCTGCTGTTCTATCCTGTAGGTACAGCGTATAACCAGCCAGCTGTATGTTGATAATGACCCCGTGAAGCATAAGATATTTCAATTTTGAATGTCCCGTTGGTAGTTTAATCTCCCGCGTAGGTCATCGATTTTATTCTCCACAGATTGCACGTTTGCAAGCAGAATGGAAGGAGGTGGGGGTTATTTGATCGCCTACGAATTCTCAGAAGGCAGCTCACCCTTTGGCCCCTTTTTCTCTGCCTCCTCTTCGCGCAAATCACGGGGATCTGGGACTGTTCCCGAGAAAGCAGTATATCATTCGCGTGGGGCTCGTCTGAAGGAAAAAAATGATTCTGCCAGTCCGTGGTGCGTAATCGCAGTCCTGATGTCCAGAAGTTATTTTCGGTCATAAGAGACGGTAGAGGCAACATTATGTACAAAATAAGTTTTAAAAAAAAGTTACAAACAATGCAAATAAATGAACAAAAACCACGTAAAACGTCAGCCTCCTTCCCCTCAGGGAACTCCCCCATTCAGCTGAAAAGGTGGCACAGGGAATTCAAAAATATTCTTTAGAAATATTTAACTTTCACACATTAACAAGTCCAATACAGCAAATGAAAGATAAACATCCTGTTAATCTACCCATCATGTCCGATTTTTTAAATGTTTTACAGCGAAAACACAACATATATTTATGTTAGACCACCATCAAATCAAAAGGAAAACGCAGCCATTTTTTCCAGCCAAAGATAGTCACAAAAGCAGGATTAGAGATAAAATGAATCACTAACCTTTTGAAAATCTTCATCAGATGACACTCATATGACATGTTACACAATACATTTATGTTTTGTTCGATAATATGCATATTTATATCCACAAATCTCGGTTTACATTGACGTCATGTTCAGAACTGCCTCCAAAATATCCGGAGGAATTATAGAAAGCTACGCCAGATAACAGAAATACTCATCATAAACTTTGACTAAAGATACATGTTCTACATATAATTAAAGATACACTGGTTCTCAATGCAACCGCTGGGTCAGATTTTTTAAAAATGTTACGGAAAAAGACTAACATTGCAATAATCTGAGACGGCGCTCTGACGTAAAAGTATTTCTCTGCCATGTTGGAGTCAACAGAAATACGAAATTACAACATAAATATTCCCTTACCTTTGATCTTTCATCAGAATGTAGTGCAAGGAGTCCTAGTTCCACAATAAATCATTGTTTTGTTCCATAATTTCCAATACTAGTGTCCAAGTAGCTGCAGTTGCTATCACTTTCAGCTCACGTGCCCAAAAACTGACTGCTGGTCCAGGATAACTCGCACGAAAACTTCCAAAATATATATTCCGGGTCGAATAAACTGGTCAAACTAAGTAGAGAATCAATCTTCAGGATGTTATTATCATATATATCCAATAACGTTCCAACCGGATCATACGTTTTCAGCTGGAGCCAAATGGAAAGGCGGTAGCACCCACAGAGAAATGCACCACAGGAAAATGGCATTCTGTCGGGACACTGACTATTTCCCCTCCCATTCGGTCAAAGTTCACAGCAAATGCTCCATACCAGTTTCTACTGAATGAGGACATCTAGTGGAAGGCGTAGGAAGTGCTACCAGATCCATATCTTGTTGGGAAAGGAGGGGGCGATGATGTCAAAGTTGCCCCACATTCAGAATGCCCCACATTCACTTCTTGTTTGGAAGATTGCCTGCCCTATGAGTTCTGTTATACTCACAGACATAATTCAAACAGTTTTAGAAACTTCAGAGTGTTTTCTATCCAATAGTAATAATAATATGCATATATTAGCAATCTAGGACAGAGTAGGATGCAGATCACTATGGGCACGCAATTCATCCAAAGTGAAAATACTGCCCCCTATCCTCAACAAGTTTTAAGCACTGGTGCAAACTCTTCGCCTCTGTGGAAACATCCTGCACTGTCGTAAAGGCTATATTGTAATCTGATTAACATTGTTGTACAATATTGAATATTCTTTAAGCTGATTAACATTATTGTGAAACACTACATGATCAAACGACTCCTAATCTATGATCTGTGATGTCCTCTCTCTTCCTTTCTCACTCACTGCATCTCTCTCTTACTCTCTTCCCCACCCTCCCTCTCTGTCACTCTTCGTCAGCCCTCTATATCATTCACTCCCTCTCTCCCTCCCTTTCTCTCTCTTTCCTTATTCTGTCTGAATCATCCACTATCTTACTCTCTCCCTTCTTCCTTTTTCTCTCCAAGATGATTGACGACCCCTTCAGTTGAACCAAGCCCCAGGATGATCATGTTGCCCGTCAGCGGTGGCCACTATCACCACGTCGTGCCTGTGGCTTGTGCCCTCACCTGCTTCTGGCTCCTGCCACTTTTTCATGCCGTCTTTGGCCAGAAGCCCGCCAAGCTGCCCCTGGTGGGCCGCAAGCCCTTCATTGCTGCCTGGAATGCACCGCTGGACCTGTGCACTGTCAAGTACAATGTCCACACCAACCTGGAGCAACTCTTCCACATCAGTGGCAGCCCGCGGGCCATCCGCACTGGCCAGAATGTCACCATTTTCTATGCCAATCGGCTGGGCCTCTACCCTTTTTACACGGACCAGGGCGTCCCCATCAATGGAGGCCTCCCCCAGAACTGCAGCCTGGAGGCCCACCTCCTCAAGACGTACAAGGACATCGTCCATTTTATCCCCTCTGAGGACTTTGCTGGACTGGCAGTCATCGACTGGGAGTATTGGCGGCCTCAGTGGAACCGCAACTGGCACAAGAAGGACATCTACCGATGCAAGTCCCGGGAGATGATCACACAGGCCTATGTCAACGTGACTCCATCACAAATTGAGGTGCTGGCACGAAAACGCTTTGAGAGGAGTGGCCAGGCATTCATGCAGAGGACAGTCCAGCTAGGGACGCGCCTTCGCCCCAATGGACTCTGGGGCTTCTACCTCTACCCAGACTGCCACAACTACAACCTGCATGAGCACAACTACACAGGCTCCTGCCCCCTGCTAGAGAGCCTGCGTAACGACGAGCTGCTCTGGTTGTGGAATAGCAGCACAGCATTGTTCCCCTCAGTGGCTATCAGGAAGAGTCAAAAAGATAGTGTCAGCAACCTCCATTTCTCCCAGTTCAGGGTGCTGGAGTCTCTGAGGATAGCTGGGCTTACCTCGCACGACTTTGAGCTGCCCACATTTGTGTACACACGCCTAGGGTACAGGGATGAGGCTATGGCCTTCCTCACCACGGTAAGACTGCTACACTTAGTAACCCAAAGGTCTAAAATCAAGTGACCAGTTGGTTATCAATCTGGTCCTGGAGAGCTACAGGATGTGTAGTTTAAAAAAAATCCAGACCATCATTAACACATCTCATTCAACAAATTAACTAATCATCAAGGCCACCAGGTGTGTTTTAGTTGGGCTAGAACAAAACATTGCACTTCATAATACATGATCCAAATAGGGTTGTAATTCACTGATTAATATTCCACACTATAAAACCTGTGTAATCCTTTATATACAGGATCAGTAATGACATCATTTATTTCTTAATGAATTCTTAAATTTATCTTGCCATTCTCTGTCTCTCTCAGCAGTCAACACTACTTAGTGAACTGTCTAGTCAGTTGAGTGCAGGCAATCCTGCCTCTCTTGAGGAGACATTAGCACCATCTTGTGGCTGTACAAAGAAGTTCAACATCTGGTGTAATATAGAATGTGGTGGAATATCCTGTGTGCGTGTCTTTGTGTGTATTGCAGACAGACTTGATCCACACCATTGGTGAGAGTGCTGCTTTGGGGGCTGCAGGTTTTGTGATCTGGGGAGACCTCAACCTCACTTCATCCAAAGTGAGTCTCATTATAAATCTTTACTGTATATGATCTATTATATAATAAGACACCAGCTGGAATGTGGTTTTAACCAATCAGCATCCAGGATTAGACCCACCCTTTGTATAATGTATAATTAGTGTTACAGTTTGACTATCAAAGTGTTACACAAGCTAGAATGGGGTAGAGCTAAAGAGACTGGCAATAAGGCAATTAACAGCTCTGACAAAGGAAAATCCTTAATTAAAGCTATGAAAATAAAGTGCTACCTTTAGCATATGCTGCACATCAATTTAATTTGGTTTAGACTTATTTTCACTGTCAACACTTCCAAGGCCTGTGTACATCTGCCATTCAAAATGAGGCTTTGAGAAGAAAGGTCACGCATTCCTAAGTGTATTACAAACATTCTTCTCTTGAAATTTGAGTTGCTGTAGAAAGTATTTAAAAAATCTGGACAAAACTACATGCTAATGCTATGAATATAAAGAGGGATAAAAAAAGTTAGTCGACTCTTTTTGCTTACTCTGCTTACTCTTTCTTTCTTTCTTGCTCCCATTCCCCCCCCTCTTTCTCTCTCACCCATGTTCAGCACAACTGCACAAAGGTAAAGTCCTTCCTCAAACACCGCCTGGGTCAATATATCACCAATGTGACACGGGCCGCAGAGGTCTGCAGTGACTTCCTGTGCCAGAGCAACGGCCGCTGTGTCCGCAGGGACCTCCACGCCCCGTACTACCTCCACCTGAGCGGAGACAGCTACCACATTCAGCCCTCGGGGGACGGGGACTTTGCGGTCACGGGCAAGCACTCGCTGCATGAGCTCCAACTACTGGCCAAGAGATTCCACTGTCACTGCTATGAGGGACACACCGGGGAGAAGTGTGATAGCCTGAACAAGGTGGTGGCAGAAGAGGAGGAAGAGGAGGGGGGAGAGTTGGACGAGGGGGGAGAGGCGGAGGATGGGGAGAAGGAGCAGAAGGAAAGTGCCGCTCCACAAACTGGGAACAGCTTTAGCTTGGTGGTGTTGCTCCTTCTATTGAATGTCTCCTTTGTGTGACTGTGGTATGATAATAGCACTTGAAGTGTCTTGTGTTGTTTGGGGAGACAGAGCTTGAAGTCACCTCCATAGGAACTGGTATTATGTAATGCTGTGCCGTCGTCCTACAGGGTCCTGTATTATAGTGGGTAACGCTTTACTTGAAGGGTACCTGCATAATGACTACATGACACATCCATAACTCATACACACTTCATTTGTAAAGTCTGATTATATATAACAATGGGACCAATATAAAATCTGGGCAATTCTTTTGTCATTTTGCATTTAAGCATGTGTTGCCAGCAACAGCATTTATTTGCTGAAAGTGAGCTAACTTCCTAACTTGTCACCTCACCGCTATCACTACTGGTACCATTGTAAGCACTGACAATGAAAAGGTATCTGGGAGTCTTGCTCCAGTCTTCCCTAATACTGTGTAGTTTCATATAGCAATAAGCTTGACATTTGCACAACTCAAATGAGTTTATTTTTTAATGGTAAGCCTATCATTGAATGATAATTCATTTCAATAGATGATCTAATTTGGCTATTAAAGGCACAATAAAGTAGAACAATTCCTAGACACTGCGCAATTTGAAAAAGCCTTGTGTATTTTTTTAGCGATCATGTTAGGAACCACATTTGGGCCACAAGACCTTCCACATGTGTAATAGGTGACATAAGAATGTTGTGCAACATCGGTGCTATGGAGGTTGACAGTTGTTTCCTTCCCACACCTTTCTGCAAACATTGGTGTTCAAGCAAAGTCATATTCAGACGGAACATCTCATCGATTCACCGTTCAAAAAATAATCCCAAACTTATCACTCTGACATTGAAGCTTGAAGTGCAGATAGAAAGGGTAACCAGCAATTGAAGAGACAAGGTATTTGATCTCATCACCCTTTGCCTTTCATCCTTAGTACTTTTGTCAATACTAATTAGGACACTTAGAAGCTATTTTTTTTTTCAACATCAAATTCAGTGTCTTCTACACAGGTTACTCTTGAAATGTGTGTTGAAAACTGTGTAAAATGATTTATGTACAATTTTCATACTAAACTGGAATGTAAACCATTATATGTCACATATGGCCAATATTTTATTTGAATGGAAAGAATAGAAATGTTTAAAATCTTGCAAGTTTTGCTCATGTTGTTGTTTACCCACGATGGCACTGTACAATGTACTCCAAATGTTCTTTCCAAGGGCTAGTGTCACGGCCGTCCTCCTCTTCATCTGAAGAGGAGAGGCGAGAAGGATCGGACCAAAATGCTTCGTCGTAAGTGTCCATGGTAAATCTTTAATAAAGCAAGTACTGACACTGTATACAAAACAATAAACAAATGACGACCGTGAAGCTACAACATAGACAATCACCCACAAACAAACAGTGCAACCCAGGCTACCTAAGTATGATTCTCAATCAGAGACAACTAATGACACCTGCCTCTGATTGAGAACCATACTAGGCCGAAACATAGAAATACCCAAATCATAGAAAAACAAACATAGACTGCCCACCCAACTCACGCCCTGACCATACTAAATAAATACAAAACAAAGGAAATAAAGGTCAGAACGTGACAGCTAGTCTTATAACTGATGTAGCAACAATATAAGGCAAGTTTATTTGTGGATGCTTTACTTTTTGTTGATGTGTAATGTGTATGGATAAGCGGTTCATATACAGTTGAAGTCGGTTAGGATCACCACTTTATTTTAAGAATGTGAAATGTCAGAATAATAGTAGAGAGAATGTGTTTTTCAGCTTTTATTTCTTTCATCACATTCCCAGTGGGTCAGAAGTTTACATACACTCAATTAGCATTTGGTAGCATTGCATTTCAATTGTTGAACTTGGGTCAAACTTTTAGGGTAGCCTTCCACAAGCTTCCCATAATAAGTTGGGTGAATTTTGGACCATTCCTCCTGACAGAACTGGTGTAACTGAGTCAGATTTGTAGGCCTCCGTGCTCGCACACATTTTTTCAGTTCTGCCCATACATTTTCTATAGGTTTGAGGTCAGGATTTTTTGATGGCCACTCCAATACCTTGACTTTGTTGTTTGAAAGTATGCTTGGGGTCATTGTCCATTTGAAAGACACATTTGCAACCCAGCTTTAACTTCCTGACTGATGTCTTGAGATGTTGCTTCAATATAGCCACAATTTCCCTCCCTAATGATGCCATCTATTTTGTGAAGTGCACCAGTCCCTCCTGCAGCAAAGCATCCCCACAACATGATGCTGCCACCCCCGTGCTTCACAGTTGGGATGCTGTTCTTCGGCTTGCAAGCCTCCCCCTTTTTTCATCCAAACATAACAATGGTCAATATGGCCAAACAGTTCTATTTTTGTTTCATTAGACCAGAGGTCATTTCTCCAAAAAGTATGATCTTTGTCCCAATGTGCAGTTGCACACCGTAGTCTGGCTGTTTTTATGGCAGTTTTGGAGCAGTGGCTTCTTCCTTGCTGAGCTGCCTTTCAGGTTATGGCAATATAGGACTCGTTTTACTGTGGATATAGATACTTTTGTGCATGTTACCTCCAGCATCTTCACAAGGTCCTTCGCTGTTGTTCTGGGTTTGATTTGCACTTTTCGCACCAAAGTACTTTCATCACTAGGAGACAGAACGCGTCTCCTTCCTGAGCGGTATGACGGCTGTGTGGTCCCATGGTGTTTATACTTGCGTACTATTGTTTGTACAGATGAACGTGGTACCTTCAGGCATTTGGAAATTGCTCCCAAGGATGAACCAGACTTGGGGACGTCTACAATTTATTTCTGAGGTCTTGGCTGATTTCTTTTGATTTTCCCATGATGTCAAGCAATGAGACACTGAGTTCCAAGGTAGGCCTTGAAATACATCCACATGTACACCTCCAATTGACTCAAATGGTCAATTAGACTATCAGAAGCTTCTAAAGTCATGATGTTTTCTGGAATTTTCTAAGCTGTTTAAAGGCACAGTCAACTTAGTGTATGTAAACTTCTGACCCACTGGAATTGGGATACAGTGAGTTATAAGTGAAATAATCTGTCTGTGAACCATCCTAACCAACTTGCCAAAACTATAGTTTGTTAACAAGAAATCTGTGGAGTGGTTGAAACACTTAGGTTGGAGTCATTAAAACTAGTTTATGTACATTTCCGACTTCAACTGTAAGTAGTTCAAACATTTCATATATTTATCATTATGTCTACTTTTTAATGCATGAGTGGATGATTTAATCTCAGAATCACATCAGTCTTGATTGGCAGGCAATGGAGCTGGCTCATACAGTATATTGGGGCGGCAGGTAGCCAGCCTAGTGGTTAGAGCATTGAGCAGGTAACCGAAAGGTTGCTGGATTGAATCCCTGATCTGACAAGGTAAAAAAAATCTGTCGTTCTGCTCCTGAACAAGGCATTTAACCCACTGTTCCCCAGTAGGCCGTCATTGTAAATAAGAATCTGTTCTTAACTGACTTGCTTGTTAATTCAGGGTTAAATAAAAAAAGATATATATATAATTACTAAGTGTACTAAGTGAAGTGATTGATGATGACGGTAGCTCACGGTAACTTACTCATCTCAGCCAAATTGCGATTTTTTTTTGTTTAAAGATTCCAAGATAGTAAAACAAATACACTATGCAACATGTGAAAAGTGTTGATTGAATGTAAATGTACTGAAAAAAAATGCATACAAATGGTACACTTTATTTGATTAAGGGACACATATTAGAAACTAATTTGTAGATGTAAGTGTGTAAATTCCTAATAAGGTTGTTATTATATCTTGTTAGACATTTATAAGGCCTTTATTAAATGTTTTCTTCAAGTGTAGCTGGCCAATCCTTACCCCTAGAGTCTATGGATTTACCGGTGTGCCAATCTAAGTACCATAAAAAAACATAAAGAACATTATTAGTCAAGTGTAGCTGGCCAATCCTTACCCCTAGAGTCTATGGATTTACCGGTGTGCCAATCTAAGTACCATAAAAAAAAATCCCCATTAAAATCTGTTGCTTGAAGCTAGAGAGACATCTGTTGCATGAGCTGCGTCTCAATCCATCGCATCCGCCTATGGAGGCCTTCCGCAACTGTGGTGGAAGGTGGCCAAGACACAGCAGTGTTGTCATCCCGAAAATCTATCTTCTCATGAAAATGGCTGTAGAGTCTGAATGGCTTATGACCACTCTATGGAAAGAACACGACGACTGACCCCCACCAGCCCCACAGGACTCATCTGAAGTCTGTATCGTTGATGTGCCATCTTCTGTTTGTAGCGCCTGAAGCATTTGAGCTACAAACTAATGTGGGAAGGGGAGATTCCAAACATGGTGTTCTCCGTTTTGCTCTACGACCCCCACAAGTGTCACGGGACTCGTCTGAAAGTAACCGGTAACGGTTAAAAAAATGAATGGAAGTATTGAGGTAGTTTTGTCCCTACCCCAAAAAAGGTGTTAAATGTGTACAAAAATTATATATATACACAGTACCAGTCAAAAGTTTGGACACCTACTCATTCAAGGGTTTTTCTTTATTTTTTACTATTTCTACATTGTAGAATAATAGTGAAGACATCAACACTATGAAATTGTTGAACATATCAAAATATATTTTCTATTTGAGATTCTTCAAAGTAGCCACCTTTTGCCTTGACGACAGCTTGCACACTCTTGGCATTCTCTCAACCAGCTTCACGAGGTAGTCACCTGGAATGCATTTTAATTAACAGGTGTGCCTTGTTAAAGCTTTATTATATCTCCTAGATATAGGACAAACACTTATTCCTTATAAAATAATGTTGACTGCCTTCTTTATGCATGTGTTACTCAATGCGTTTTTTATGGGATTCGGTAGTAAAGGTCAAATTCAATATTTTATCAAACATTTTTGTAGATATTTTGGGGGGATACCTAAAAGGGTCGTACAATGTTAAATCACATAGCTAAATGATCCATGGTATGACCATCTTAAAACAATTATATATGTCAACATATTAGAGAATGTAAGGTAGCACTTTAGGGAACATATGTTACGATACTATGCTTTTATTAGGTCTATATTGAGACAGCATACTATGAGTTTGTTTACTGTGTAACTTGTTCTTTATTAAATACTCATATGTCTTTATTATGACTGACAATGAGGTTAAGGATTGGCAATTAACACATGACTTATAATGTTGGAGTAAGAAAAAACACAAATGAAGGCCTTATCTAAGGCTTATATGACATAATAAAGGACTTATTAGCTACGTGTATACACGCTTATAAACCACACATTTGTAGCTAAAATGTGCATCTTAAAATATAGTGTTACCAAAAAATGTAAATAATTTTGAATACATTCATTTGTCTCTTCATTTTCCTCCTGATCAAAGCAACTTAATTAAATCACAGTAAATGGATGCTTATATCAAGAACCATGGCTGACTATTTTCTAATGTATCAATGACGATTCTCAAAGATTCTTGGCCCTTAGTACAGTAGCCCTTAAATCAGCCCTTAGTAGCCCTTAAATTAGCCATTAGTAGCACTTAAATCAGCCCTTAGAAGCCATTAAATTACCATTAAAGTGTCCCTGAAAGTGACCTCTAACACTTGGATTCTATTACATGATTATTTGGCCACATTCTGTCTCTTACACACACGCAAAGTAACAGTGTATTAGGCTGTTAACTGCAGACAAACACTGATATCCTCCGCACACTCCAGAGGTCAGGTGCCTTGAAGGGCATCTGTGTTTTCCTGAGTACAGAAAAGAGATAGGAGACCAGATAACAGTAAAATAAATAGTGTCACAGAAATGTACCAGACCTGTTGGACTGGTTGACATAAGTGTGGTGGCTGCTTGATCATAGCACTTAACTGTTCTCTCAACCCAAAGCCTGCAATCTGATTCGGAGCTTGACGTGCCCGCAACTTGCTCCCATCCAGAGGAGAAGAAAATTATATTATTAATATGCCTATTTTTTTTATCTATCAGGTCATGGAAAATTTTTGATTTGCAGAAAGTGATATAAGTGCATAGGGTATATTGTCCAATCAGGCCGGCTTTGGAACTTAGGCCTAAAGTACTAGGTTTTTGTTCTACCCACTCCCATTTCATATGTCAAGAATTCCTTCAAGACCTGAGGTTTGTCAAAAGGTTGAGCAATAGCTTCACAATAACAGGTGATATATCATCTCCTGTTATTTTCAGATACCAGAGACAAGTATACCTTGACAGCCAGATTGAAATTCTGCAAATATGAACCATTGTATGTCCTTGCTCTGCTCTGTCGCTCTCTAATCGGTCTATTCAATAACAGTCCTTCTTGGAACCACAGATAAAGCTCTTGAATGATAAACCATAATGTACAACAAACAGGAACATGTTTAATGAGCACTTGACACAAGATTACATCAAATGGGATAGATTAACCCAAATGTATAAAAATATGATTTCTCTACTGTGTCAGTGTGCTCCAACCGCGTATTTCGCACAGGTAAGGACTAGTAGGCCGCCTTTTGGCTGTTTGGTAACATCCGTAATATTAGTCTGTCATCTGACTTTGTAACAGTTGAACATCGTCATCAACAGCTTGTGTACTGAATGTTCTAATAACTGCCACCACTGGCTCTATCACCTTTTCTCTCTGCTATGACCATCACTGGCTAAGATGTAAAGATATCTGAAAAGACATGTAAATAAGGTACCTCACTGTAGCTATACAGAGATGGTTGGGAAGTCACATTCCTCCACTGCCAGTTGCCACATACATGTATTTATGTATTTTTGTTCTCACAGAGGAGTCACGATGGACCAGTTCCCCCAGATGAAAAGGGGCGCTCCCCAGCTACTCCCCACCCTTGCCCTCTCCCTTCTGGCGTGTCTTAGTTTTGTCTCCCCCCTACCTACAACGGAGCCCCCACTGTTTGACGGTCATCCGTTTGTGGGTATATGGAATACCCCGACCCCTACATGCAAGAGGCTGCAGATCCCACTGGACACCTGGTCCTTCAAAGCAGTGACCACGCCTGCTGCTGTTCCCGGTCAGTTCCTCACCCTGTTCTACGTCGACCGCCTGGGCCTGTACCCTCACGTTGACCCCAACAACCATCGCCAGTTCAATGGTGGCATCCCCCAAAAGGGCAACCTGACGGCCCACCTGATTAAGGCCTACGGTGACATCAATCATTACATCCCCTCTGACACGATCCCGGGTCTGGCCGTCATCGACTGGGAAGACTGGCGCCCCCTGTGGGACAGAAACTGGGGGTCCAAGAATATTTACCGTCAACTGTCCATCGCCTACGCTCGAGAGAAGGACCCCTCTTTGTCCCCATCACAAGCAACGACTGAGGCCAAGAAGCAGTTTCAGACTGCAGCCCGCAACTACATGGAGGGAACCATGATGCTAGGTATCAGCCAGCGGCCCAGCCAGCAATGGGGGTTCTATCTGTTCCCCGATTGCTACAACTATGGCTGGGAGAAGCCAGACTACACAGGGCAATGCTCCGACAAGACCAAGAGCCAGAACGACGAGCTTTTGTGGCTTTGGGAGTCCAGCACGGCTTTGTACCCTTCAGTCTACCTGCCTGCGTCGCTGAACAACAGCGCCAACGTGGCACTTTTCGTCCGAAACCGCGTTCAGGAGGCAGTGAGGGTGGCAGCTCTGCCCAAACGCCCCTACACTGTGCCCATCTATGTGTACTCATGCCCACTCTACCGTGACCGAAATAAGTTTCTCAGTACGGTGAGGGCATTAGATGTCAATTATTTAATAGTTCAATATTGAGTGCTACACAATTTCAATGGACTTTTATGTTATCTTTACCTTTGTGCTATTAAAACGTGTGCTCACTAAATGCTGATAACTCACAAGAACATTTAAGACATGCAGTGCACACACTATTACAAATGTATTTTTTACTTCAGCTGAGTTTCATGCAGGAGTTTCTGTGTGTCTGTCATTCCCAGGAGGATCTGATCAGAAGTATTGGAGAAAGTGCAGCATTGGGGGCTTCCGGGTCAGTGCTCTGGGGAGCCAGTGCCGACTATACTGACAAGGTAATCTCAAATACACCCCTCCACATTTCTTATTTTATGTCCCGTGTACACTTATTTACTTAAAGTACACTTATTTAATTTGTACTATGTTTTGCTTAAATGTCATTGAATACTTCAATGTAAAAAGCTTTTTTGAGTGGTGGTGCAGTACCCTCACAGAGAAATCACATGATTTCACATGACATACACCAGTTCTGCACATGTGAAATCATGTGAAAACATGTTTTTGGAACCCTTCATATGTGATGATCTTGGCATGGCGGCAGGTAGGCTAGTGGTTAGAGCAGGGCTCACCAACCTTGTTCCTGGAGAGCTACCCTCCTGTAGGTTTCCTCTTCAACCCCAGTTAGAACTAACCTCATTCAGTTTATCAACCAGCTAATTAATTATAATCAGTTGCGCTAGATTAGGGTCGGAGGGAAAACCGACAGGATGGTAGCTCTCTAGGAACAGGGTGGAAGAGCCCTGGGTTAGAATGTTGGGCCAGCAACCGAAAGGCTGCTGGTTCAAATACCTGAGCCGACAAGGTGAAAAATCTATTTATTATTATTATTTTTTCACCTGTGAAATCATGTGAAACTATACAGTATGTTTTTGGAACACTTCCCATTTGATGATATGACACATGATTTCACAGGCGATGCCCTGCAAACAAAAATGAGTCTTTATGATACACACAAGTGCTTTTAGCATAGTTTTACTAAGTGCGGAGATGTTTCAGGATTATTTCCACCATCATCGCAAACTGTTTTTGAGACTGGCGGACAGGGTCTGGTAGTGCTCCAGTTCTCCCTGTCAGAATAAGTAACAAAAGACTTGGAAAGCATACAAAATCTTATGGAAATGTCACTACGGGTATTGTGAGTAACCTAATTTATCTTCCTTTAACTCCGCCTTCTAGTGAGTTTATACAAACTGTCATCTCCTACCATTCTGTTAGATTGGAGACGGTCAGAAAACATGGTTGTAACGTTAATAATTTGGATGTTATTCCATGTGTCACCTCGAGGCAGATGCCCCGTTGAATATGCGTTTAAATGTTAGAGCAATCACTAGTAAAACCTTTCTCATGAATGACATCATTACTAAGCGCAAAGTTGATTGCATGTTTCTCACTGAAACATGGCTGTCAGACTCTAGTGCCGCTCTTATTGAAGCCTCCCCGCTGGACTACAGCTTTTGATACTCTATCAGAAATGGGAAAAGGGGTGGGTGGACAGCCTCTACTTTTACTAATGCTCTCGGCTGTAAGGAAATTTAGTTTGTCGACTTTGGGCCTTTTGAGCATCATGCTATACTGTTTAAATGTTAGCCACCAGTGCTGGCCAAAACCCTGTAAAGGCCACCAAAGCACTGAACCAACTTTCTTTACTGATTTATCTGAGCTATTGTCTATTGTCCCGGAGAACTATGATAAAATCATTGTGTTGGACGATTTTAATATAAATGTCGACAAAGAGACTGACTCCAAGGTAATTGAATTTATGAATATTTTGAGCTCTATGGACTTTATCCAACATGTTACTGGGCCCAACCCTAACTTCAGCCATACTCTGGACCTGGTTATTACCAAGGGGCTTTCTACTGGGCCCACCCATAATTGCAGCCATACTCTGGACCTGGTTATTACCAAGGGGCTTTCTATTGACATATCCTCTATAGTTGATGTAGCTTTATCTGGTCACCACTGTGTATTTTATTACCTTGTTGCCAATAGCGCAGGGTAATACTGAACACATTATTAAGAAACGCTATCTTACCTCTGAAGTTGCTACAGATTTTATTGAGTGCATGAACAACACTACCTATTCTGCCTTCCTCTTATAATGATTTAGTTGATGATTTTAATAGCACATTAAGGGTAACCATTGATACCATAGCTCCAGTAAAGTTGAAAAAGTCCAAATGGAGAGCCCCTTGGATGAGTGAGGAAACTAAATCAATTAAAGAGAAATTGCAAAAAGGCAGAGTGGAAGGGGAGAAAGTCTAAGTTGCAGGTCCATTATGATATTCTGAGAGAGCATCTTGGCATATTTAACAAGGCCATTAGAAATGCCAGACTGACTCATTTTTCTTACTTGATCACTATTAATCAGAATAAATTAAAGAAGCAAGACCTGAAGAGAAGTGTGATGATATGTGCCCTAGCCTAACATGTAAAGGCACTGTGGATTTATTTTCCCTGTTTTACTCAGACATGCTCAGGAAAGTGACATCACAACTTAGGCCTTCTACCTGCCTTCTCGATCATATCCCCACCACCTTCTTCAAAACAGTTTTTAATTGCAAGGTATTGTTAATCACTCCGTATTCACAGGCACTTTCCAAACCGCACTAAAAACTGTTATGGTGAATCCCCTTCTGAAGAAACGTAATCTAGATTCTTCAGCTCATAGAAATTTCCGGGCCAATCCCCAACCTTCCATTCTTATGCAGAATTATGGAGATTTTTTTTTTCAAACAGCAAAATATATTTTTGTATGCGCCAACAATCCAGAAAGGTGCTAAAAATAGGCGATGTAGCTTAAGAAACAAGGTTCATGTTACGGTTTTCTTCGGGTGAAAGAGAGTCGGACCAAAATGCAGCGTGGTTAATTCGATACATCTTTAACTTCTTGGATATAGGTGGCGCTCTTTTAATTTATGGATAAAAAAACATTCCCGTTTTAAACAAGATATTTTGTCACGAAAAGATGCTCAACTATGCATATAATTGACAACTTTGGAAAGAAAACACTCTGATGTTTCCAAAACTGCAAAGATATTATCTGGGAGTGCCACAGAACTGATGCTACAGGCGAAACCAAGATGAAATTTCAAACAGGAAATGGCCCAGATTTTCAAGGCGCTGTGTTCCAATGTCTCCTTATATGGCTGTGAATGCGCCCTGAACGAGTCTACACTTTCTGCCGTTTTCCCAAGGTGTCTGCAGCATTGTGACATATTTGTAGGCATATCATTGGAAGATTGGCCATAAGAGACTACATTTACCAGTTGTCCGCCCGGTGTCCTTTGTCGAAATTGGTGCGTAATCTTCAGCTGCAAGCATTCTTCCATGTGATTCAGAGGAGAGAGCAGACTTCCACGAACGATATATCATCGAAGAGATATGTGAAAAACACCTTGAGGATTCTAAACAACGTTTGCCATGTTTCTGTCGATATTATGGAGTTAATTTGGAAAAAAGTTTGGCGTTTTTTTGGGGTAGCCAAAAGGCTAAGCTTGAGAGCTAGCATATTTATTTAATTTCATTTGCGATTTTCATGAATAGTTAACGTTGCGTTATGCTAATGAGCTTGAGGCTGTATTCACGATCCCGGATCCGGGATGGCTAGAATCAAGAGGTTTTAATGAAGATGAAACACGAACAATACAAAAACAATAAACGTAACGTGAAAACCGAAACAGCCTAAACTGGTGCAAACTAACACAGAGACAGGAACAATCACCCACGAAACACTCAAAGAATATGGCTGCCTAAATATGGTTCCCAATCAGAGACAACGAGAATCACCTGCCTCCGATTGAGAACCGCCTCAGGCAACCATAGACTTTACTAGACAACCCCACTAAACCACAATCCCAATACCTACTAAAACCCCAATACAAAACACACCACAAAATAAACCCATGTCACACCCTGGCCTAACCAAATAAATAAAGAAAACACAAAATACTAAGACCAGGGCGTGACAGTTCATAACTTGCTTGTAACAGATTACATTTCGACTATCTCGGAAATGTAGATAATGCCTTTGATGATACAGTGGTAGCAATACATAGTTTTAACATCTATCATATATAACCCTGATGTGCTAGCCTTGTCTGAATCCTGGCTTAGGAAGGCCACCAAGAATTCAGAAATTTCCATCCCCAACTACAACATTTTCCGTCAAGATTGAACTGCCGAAGGGGGCAGAGTTGCAATAAACTGCAGAGATAGCCTGCAGAGTTCGGTCTTACTATCCAGGTCTGTGCCCAAACAGTTTGAACTTTTCTTTTAAAAATCCACCTTTCCAGAAATAAGTCTCTCACTGTTATAGACCCCCCTCAGCCCCCAGCTGTGCCCTGGACACCATATGTGAATTGATTGCCCCCCATCTATTTTCAGAGTTCGTACTGTGAGGTGACCTAAACTGGGATATGCTTAACACCCCGGCCATCCTACAATCTAAACTAGATGCCCTCAATCTCACACAAATTATCAAAGATCCTACCAGGTACAACCATAAATCCATAAACATGGGCACCCTCATAGATATCATCCTGACTAACTTGCCCTCCAAATAAACCTCTGCTGTCTTCAACCAAGATCTCAGCGATCACTGCCTCATTGCCTGCGTCCGTAATGGGTCCATGGTCGAATGACCACCCCTCATCACTATCAAACGCTCCCTAAAATACTTCAGTGAGCAGGCCTTTCTAATCGACCTGGCCCGGGGTCTGACAACCTGGATGGAAAATGACTAAGGATAATAGCAGATGATATTGCCACTCCCATTTGCCATATCTTCAATTTAAGCTTACTAGAAAATGTGTGCCTTCAGGCCTGGAGGGAAACAAATTCCGCTACCTAAGAATAGTAAAGCCCCCTTAACTGGCTCAAATAGCCAACCAATTAGCTTGCTACCAACCCTTAGTAAACTTTTGGAAAAAATTGTGTTTGACCAGATAAAATGTTTCAAAAGATAAAAAGATTTCAGAATGCTTATAGGGATAGAACATTCAACAAGCAGAACACTTACTGATGATTGGCTGACAGAAATTGATGATAATAAGATCGTGGGGTCTGTTTTGTTAGACTTTAATGTGAATTTTGATATTATCGATCACTGTCTGTTGCTGGAAAAACATATTTGTTATAGCTTTACACCCCTGCTGTATTGTGGATAAAGAGTTACCTGTCTAACAGAACACAGAGGGTGTTCTTTAATGGAAGCCTATCAAACAAAATCTAGGTAGAATCAGGAATTCCCCAGGGCAGCTGTCTATGCCCCTTACTTTTTTCAAAATGTATTAACGACATGCCATCGGCTTTGAGTAAAGCCACTGTGTCTATGTATACGGATGACTCAACACTATACACGTCAGCTACCACAGCAACTGAAATGACAGAAACACTTAAAGAGATGCAGTTAGTTTCAGAATTGGTGGCAAGGGATAAGTGAGTCCTAAATATTTCAGAAACTTAAAGCATTGTATTTGGGACAAATCATTCACTAAACCCTAAACCTCAGCTAAGTCTTGGAATGAATAATGTGGAAATTGAGCAAGTTGAGGAGACTAAATTGCTTGGAGTAACCCTGGTCAAAACATATTGATACAACAGCACTATGATGAGAGAAGTTTGTCTATAATAAATCGCTGCCCTGCATTCTTAACAGCACTATCAACAATGCTGTCACGCCCTGGCCATAGAGAGGCTTTTATTCTCTATTTTGGTTATTCCAGGGTGTGACTAGGGTGGGCATGCTAGTTTCTTTATTTCTATGTTTGTGTTTGGCCGGGTGTGGTTCTCAATCAGAGGCAGCTGTCTATCGTTGTCTCTGATTGAGAATCATACTTTTTCCCACCTGGGTTTGTGGGTATCTGTTTTCTGTATACTTTTAGTTACCTTACAGAACTGTTAGTTTCACGCTTTGTTATGTTTGTTCTAGTGTTCAGATTTAAATAGATATCATGAACATGTACCATGCTGCGCTTTGGTCCACTCCATCAGACGAGCGTGACAAATGCAGGTCCTACAGGCCCTAGTTTTGTCACACCTGGACTACTGTTCAGTAATGTGGTCAGATGCCACAAAGAGGGACTTAGGAAAATTACAATTGTCTCAGAACAGAGCGGGTGGTCCATAAATGTACACAGGGAGCTAATATTAATGATATGCATGTCAATCTCTCATGGCTCAACGTGGAAGATAGATGGACTTCATCACTACTTGTTGAAATATGAAATTGCTGAAATGTGAAATTCATGTGTTTTTTCCGTAAGGAAGTGCTGACCAATGATGGCACGCTGTTACATTAGCTATTTATGTAAAAAACGGAAAGTACGGAATGTTTATGCTTATCATATCACCTTTCACATGTTGTCAGGTGGCACAACACTTGGATATGACATGTCCATTTGTAGCCCCCTTCTTTCTATCCTCTATATAATTCATCCAACATTCCATCCCACGAACAAGTTCATTAATATCTCATCCCCCACCCCCTCTCTCTCCTTTCAGGCTTCATGTGAAGCATTATCCACATACCTGACATCCACCCTCAACCCATACATTGCTAACGTGACCGCTGCCGCCAAACTCTGTAGTGACGTCCTTTGCCAGGGCAATGGCCGCTGTGTCAGAAAGGACTACAACTCCAATGACTACCTGCACCTGAACCCGGACAACTTCCGCCTCCTAAAGTCCCAGCGAAAGTACGTGGCCATCGGAATACCCTCCTCTGCTGACCTACTCACCTTAGCAGACAAGTTCACCTGCCAGTGCTACACAGGCAGTAGCTGCTCACCCCAGTTATCACGTCCCATGACGCCAATGGTTATTCAAGTATAGCCTCACTCTTAGAAAATCTGATGAATGCATTCACAGTATGGGTACGTGTATATGATTGAAGCAAATAATCAAAGTTCAAATTTTTAGATTAACAATTTTTTTGAGAATCTGAATCACTAAATACATTACATATTTATGTCAAAATAAAATTCTAAAATATTTTGCATTGTTGTGAGTATTATTTGATATCCTTTGGACAGTATGCAGAGCCTGTAACATTTAACCCAATAACCCCAACGTTTTTAGGGGCTTTGAGTAATGGTACTGCGATGAAAGAAATACTGTGTTAACATATTTGGTTAATATATAATGAAATGACTGGCTAAGTATCTACAATTACTCAGCAGTAAATTTTCAACTTATGCTGACCAAGCATATAGAAGGAAAAATACTAGGAACAAATCATTCCTTCCTACTGTGCATCAACACGTTGAATTAACATTGATTCCACGTCCTTTTAACCAAAACAGTCAATGTGATGACGTTGAATCAACGTGGAGAACTGATTGGATTTGTAAAACATCTTCAACTCAAGGGAATTTCATATTTTTTTGTAACGACATGATGACATTTTATGTTGATTTCACATTGAATTCCAATTAGTTGACAAATGAAAAATAGATGTTGAACTGGGCCCAAGGGGTTGCGTGTCATGCCACATAGCAAGGATATTTGGTGGTGTTCTTATACACTTGTTTTCTCATATCACCTTCCAGGCACACAGACACTCATTTTAAAACCTCTCTGGGATAGGCGGGACACAAATGTCCCACCTGGCCAATTGCCAGGGAAAATGCAGAGCGCCAAAAAAAAAAAAAAAAAGCTATAAAATTCAAACCTTCATTAAATCACACATGTAAGATACCAAATTAAAGCTACACTCATCCAGCCAACATGTCAGATTCAAAAAGGATTTTCAGCAAAAGCATAAGATGCTATTATCTGATGAAAGCACAACAGTAAACAAAGAGAGAATAGCATATTTCAACCCTGCAGGCACCACACAAAACACAGAAATAAAATATAAATCATGCCTTACCTTTGACGAGCTTCTTTTGTTGGCACTCCAATATGTCCCATAAACATCACAAATGGTCTTTTTGTTCGATTAATTCCATCCACATATGTCCAAAATGTCCATTTATTTGGCGCATTTGATACAGAAAAGAAATGCTTCCAATTTGCGCAACGTCACTACAAAATATCTCAAAAGTTACCTGTAAACTTTGCCAAAACATTTCAAACTACTTTTGTAATACAACTTTAGGTATTTTTAAACGTTAATAATCAATCAAATTGAAGACGGGTCTACCTGTTTTCAATACAGGAGGATCACATACTAACGCTACTTTTCAAGTCTTGCGCAACTCTCAAACAGTACACATAACGTTACCCTGTTCCAAGTTGGCCGTACTTATTAATTCCACAAAGGAATAACCTCAACCAAATTCCAAAGACTGGTGACATCCAGTGGAAGCGGTAGGAACTGCAAACAAGTGCCTTAGAAATCTCGTTTCCCAATGAGACCTCATTGAATAGACAGTGACCTAAAACAAAACAAAATTCTGAATGGTTAGTCCTTGAGGTTTTGCCTGCTACATAAGTTCTGTTATATTCACAGAAATGATTCAAACAGTTTTATAAACTTTAGAGTGTTTTCTATACAAATCTACTAATATGCATATCTTATATTCTTGGCATGAGTAGCAGGAAGTTGAAATTGGGCACGTTATTTATCCAAAAGTGAAAATGCTGCCCCCTAGCCCCAAGAGGTCATTTTAAGCCTGTTTACATCAGTTACTCTAAAAAATGATAATCAGAAAAACTAATAAATCATAAATCAAACATACATACGTCTTCTGTGGTGACAAGTTTCCACTTAAAGATATTGCAGAACTTATTTAGAGATTTAGATAACTTATTTATCACACTCCCAGATGAAGGTTTGTAGTGAGGGGTTAATGATTTTGAGCAGGAAAAGGGGACCTACAGAGTGTGGTGGTTGGCAAGGAATTTGTATGAAAATCCCTAGAACAGGTGAGCTTACATTCATGTTATACACTTTTATCCTTTGTTCTACCAATTTGACAACTTTGTTTAGTCTCACTTTCTCTCATGATATTGTTTGAAGTGTGTTTGAAGTTGCTAGTGTTGTGTCTCGGCCAGGGTTAGGGAGTAACATATGTAATCAGTTACATGTAATCTGATTATCCCCCCAAAACTGGACCTGTAAACAGTTACGTTACCAGCTAAAATATTGTAATAGGATTACAGATATACTAGATGATTACTTCTTGGAATACTTGTAAATTCAGAAAGGATATTAGCCAGGAAAAAATGTGGATGGTTGTCACATGGAACGTGGGTTTGGTTGTCACTATGAACTCCATTATAAAACGGGGGTGGATCTTTTGTGCTTGTGTTATAAACAGCTCCTTTAGTTTCCTCTTACACAAACACATTTCTGTCACAAACCCACACTTGTGTGCAGACTATGCGCATACCAGCTGGCTGTAGTGTTTACGGACAAATTCAATCTCCCCCTATGCCAGTCTGCTGTCCCCACATGCTTCACAATGTCCATCATTGTTCCAAAAAAGTGAATGGAACTATGTAAATGACTGTCGCTCCATAGGACTCACTTTTATCATCATAAAGTGCTTTGAGAAGCTAGTTAAGGATCACCTCCACCTTACTTGACCCACTGCAATTCACATACAGGGTGGCAGGGTAGCCTAGTGGTTAGAGCGTTGAACTAACCGGAAGGTTGCAAGTTCACATCCCCGAGCTGACAAGGTACAAATCTGTCGTTCTGCCCCTGAACAGGCAGTTCAGAATAGTCCCCGTGATATGCAACTGTTCAGGGAAGTCCGGAACCAATACACGCAGTCAGTCAGGAAAGCTAAGGCCAGCTTCTTCAGGCAGAAGTTTGCATCCTGTAGCTCCAACTCCAAAAAGTTCTGGGACACTGTGAAGTCCATGGAGAACAAGAGCACCTCCTCCCAGCTGCCCACTGCACTGAGGCTAGGTAACACGGTCACCACTGATAAATCCATGATTATCGAAAACTTCAATAAGCATTTCTCAACGGCTGGCCATGCCTTCCGCCTGGCTACTTCAACCTCGGCCAACAGCTCCGCCCCCCCCGCAGCTCCTCGCCCAAGCCTCTCCAGGTTCTCCTTTACCCAAATCCAGATAGCAGATGTTCTGAAAGAGCTGCAAAACCTGGACCCGTACAAATCAGCTGGGCTTGACAATCTGGACCCTCTATTTCTGAAACTATCTGCCACCATTGTCGCAACCCCTATTACCAGCCTGTTCAACCTCTCTTTCATCTCGTCTGAGATCCCCAAGGATTGGAAAGCTGCCGCAGTCATCCCCCTCTTCAAAGGGGGAGACACCCTGGACCCAAACTGTTACAGACCTATATCCATCCTGCCCTGCCTATCTAAGGTCTTCGAAAGCCAAGTCAACAAACAGGTCACTGACCATCTCGAATCCCACCGTACCTTCTCCGCTGTGCAATCTGGTTTCCGAGCCGGTCATGGGTGCACCTCAGCCACACTCAAGGTACTAAACGACATCATAACCGCCATCGATAAAAGACAGTACTGTGCAGCCGTCTTCATCGACCTTGCCAAGGCTTTCGACTCTGTCAATCACCATATTCTTATCGGCAGACTCAGTAGCCTCGGTTTTTCGGATGACTGCCTTGCCTGGTTCACCAATTACTTTGCAGACAGAGTTCAGTGTGTCAAATCGGAGGGCATGCTGTCCGGTCCTCTGGCAGTCTCTATGGGGGTGCCACAGGGTTCAATTCTCGGGCCGACTCTTTTCTCTGTGTATATCAATGATGTTGCTCTTGCTGCGGGCGATTCCCTGATCCACCTCTACGCAGACGACACCATTCTATATACTTTCGGCCCGTCTTTGGACACTGTGCTATCTAACCTCCAAACAAGCTTCAATGCCATACAACACTCCTTCCGTGGCCTCCAACTGCTCTTAAACGCTAGTAAAACCAAATGCATGCTTTTCAACCGGTCGCTGCCTGCACCTGCATGCCCGACTAGCATCACCACCCTGGATGGTTCCGACCTAGAATATGTGGACGTCTATAAGTACCTAGGTGTCTGGCTAGACTGCAAACTCTCCTTCCAGACTCATATCAAACATCTCCAATCGAAAATCAAATCAAGAGTCGGCTTTCTATCCCGCAACAAAGCCTCCTTCACTCAAGCCGCCAAGCTTACCCTAGTAAAACTGACTATCCTACCGATCCTCGACTTCGGCGATGTCATCTACAAAATGGCTTCCAACACTCTACTCAGCAAACTGGATGCAGTCTATCACAGTGCCATCCGTTTTGTCACTAAAGCACCTTATACCACCCACCACTGCGACTTGTACGCTCTAGTCGGCTGGCCCTCGCTACATATTCGTCGCCAGACCCACTGGCTCCAGGTCATCTACAAGTCTATGCTAGGTAAAGCTCCGCCTTATCTCAGCTCACTGGTCACGATGGCAACACCCATCCGTAGCACGCGCTCCAGCAGGTGTATCTCACTGATCATCCCTAAAGCCAACACCTCATTTGGCCGCCTTTCGTTCCAGTACTCTGCTGCCTGTGACTGGAACGAATTGCAAAAATCGCTGAAGTTGGAGACTTTTATCTCCCTCACCAACTTCAAACATCAGCTATCTGAGCAGCTAACCGATCGCTGCAGCTGTACATAGTCTATTGGTAAATAGCCCACCCTTTTCACATACCTCATCCCCATACTGTTTTTATTTATTTACTTTTCTGCTCTTCTGCACACCAATATCTCTACCTGTACATGACCATCTGATCTTTTATCACTCCAGTGTTAATCTGCAAAATTGTAATTATTTGCCTACCTCCTCATGCCTTTTGCACACATTGTATATAGACCCCCCCTTTGTTTTCTACTGTGTTATTGACTTGTTAATTGTTTACTCCATGTGTAACTCTTTGTTGTATGCTCACACTGCTATGCTTTATCTTGGCCAGGTCGCAGTTGCAAATGAGAACTTGTTCTCAACTAGCCTACCTGGTTAAATAAAGGTGAAATAAATAAATAAATAAAATAACCCACTGTTCCTAGGCCGTCATTGAAAATAAGAATTTGTTCTTAACTGTCTTGCCTAGTTAAATAAAGGTAAATAATACCACCCCAATAGATTCATGGATGATGCAATTGCTCTATCCATTCTGGACAAGCGGAATACCTTTGTAAGAATGCTGTGTCTAAACCCCTCCCTGTGCAACTTGGTCCTGGACTTCCTGACGGGCCACCCCCAGGTGGTGAAGGTAGGCAACAACACCTCCACTACGCTGATCCTCAACACAGGGCTCTCACAAGAGTGCGTGCTCAGCCACCTCCTGACTCCCTGTTTACCCACGACTTCGTGGCCACACATGTCTCCAACTCAATCATCAAGTTTGTGGACGACACACAGGCCTGATTACCAACAATAATGAGACAGCCTAAAGGGAGGAGGTGAGGGCCCTGGTGGAATGGTGCCAGGAAAATAACCTCTCCCTCAACATCAACAAAACGAAGGAGCTGATCATGCAGAGGGAGCACGCCCCCATCAATATCGAGAAGGTGAAAAGCGTCAAGTTCCTCGGCGTACACATCACTGACAATCTGAAATGGTCCACCCACACAGACAGTATGGTGAAGAAGGCGCAACAGCAATACTGCCTCTTCAACCTCAGGAAACTGAACAAATTTGTCACCTTTTTCCCCACTCCTATTGCTCCTTGTGGAACAGCTTGTTGGGTCGTGGCCATAGACATATAATCCCTAGAAGGGTTTTGGAACCTCTAACCCTGGCATTTTGACTGTTAAACTCATGGGTACACTCGCAATGGCTGACTGTCTTGACTTGAATGTTGTTGGTTGCGCCTGTCAGTTTGCCTTTCACAAATTTCCAAATACACTTGTGGAGAAATGTACAGTTTGGAAAGCAAATGCTGTCCTTACTAGATGTATAATAGGTATTTTACCATCACTTTTTTTTTACACACATAAAAAACATTTGATTAATAAAATATTTTATTAGTCGTCTTGCTCCCATAAAGGGATGACGACAATCTTGGTGAGAGGGAGGGTATCTGAATTCATTGGTCCTCAACACTTCATTCAGGATACATGGAGTTGGCCATGAGTTAGCCATGACCCACAGCAGTTCAGTCCTGAAGGATTCATTGACATAGAAATGTTCCTGGCTAAAGGTCAAGACACTTTCATGGTACCTGTTATCTCAAGTTGTATATAGGGCTCAGGACGAAGCCCTCTCTTTTGCCATCTCCTCTGTCCCATCGCTACAGCAATGTGCTTCCAGTTCACCCCCTACAAGTTGATCGCTGCGTCTGTGAACACACACACATACACATAACACTATCTACAAACAATTCTTCATATTTAGTAAGGTGGTATATTGTTGAATTTCTATAAATGTTTGTCTTTTAACCTAAATCGCAGATGAGACAAACATTTTTACCTGCCCCTTTAAGGGCGGGATGTTAATGGTGTTTGTTTGTGCCTGTGAGATTGAGAGAGTTTGACTAGTAGCCACTTCATCTTCACTTCCCTAGCAGTTGAAACTCAAACATTGAAAAACCACCTAGCTTGTGAACAAAACAATGTAAATAGCAACGAAACACAAGGACAAACTCTAAGTAGACTTTAGTTTGAAGTAAATAAGACCAACTGTTATGCCTGTGTACAGCACTTCTAAAAATGCATCTTTCACTCAGCATTTCACGTCTGCACAGCCCCAAGGCAGGTTTTCCGCATGAGGTGGGATAGGCTATAGGATTCTTAGTTTTGACTTGTCATGTGATTAATTTACCAGCTACAAAACAAAACAGCAGAAATACTTTGAAAACAGCTACTGCAGGATATATTTTGCTGTAAATTAGATCATACTTTGCTATTTTTATTTACAAATGCGAGTGAAATGCGAGCTCTGTGGAGCCCTAACCACCCGCTCTTCCCCAGATCTGTGCCTCGACACAATCCTGTCAAGGAAGTCTACTGACAATTCCTTCGACCTGATTGCTTGGCTTTTGCTCTGACATGCACTGTCAACTGTGGGAGCTTATATAGACCGGTGTGTGCCTTTCCAAATCATGTCGAATCATTTGAATTTACCACAGGTGGACTTCAGTCAAGTTGTGGAAACATCTCAAGGATGATCAATGGAAACAGGATGCAACTGAGCTAATTTTCAAGTCTCAAAACAAAGGGTCTGAATACTTATGTAAATGTTTTATTTAATTGAACCTTTATTTAACTAGGCAAGTCAGTTAAGAACAAATTCTTATTTACAATGACGGCCTACTCTAGCCAAACCCTAACACGGACGATGCTGGACAAATCTGTATTTCTGTTTTTTATTGTTAATACATTTGCAAAAACTTCTAAAAAACACTTTTTGCTTTGTCATTATGGGGTATTGTGCGTAGATTGATGAGGGGGGGAAACCAGTTTAATCCATTTTGGAATAAGTCTGGAAAATGTGGAAAAAGTCAAGGGGTCTGAATACTTTCCTAATGCTCTCTAAATAGCTAATTAGCCAGCTAAATAACTGGGTAGGTATCCAACATCATATGTTTTTGTAACTAGACGTGTTTACTGACAGGAAAAACTATCAGCTAACAGGATAGCCTCTTCGCTCCGGGAGCTAGCTAGCTGTCAACATTCAAACATCGTTATCTAACCTAAAGTAACCTACCACAGTCCGTACAAATGTGCGCAACCGCGACATTCAAACGAGACTACAAAGAAAACTAATGGGACTGTGGCGACTGTGTTGACTTCAAAATCTGGGGTGTGAACTACGTTTCTATTCAAGCGTTGATTAACATGATAATGGCTCTGTAGTATTGGAGAAAAGTTGAAAAAACTAACCCTCCGTTACATCGTGACGTGTCATGCTGTAACGTACAGCACACATCAAGCAACTATTTCTGTCTTACAATCTCTCTCCACCAGGTGTAGCACTTTTCTCATTGTTTAAAAATAAGAAATGGACAGTGACATTCAAAGCCACTGTATACTTCTGAAGATCACTTTAGCACCGCCTTAAAAACACGATTCAAATTCGACGCAAACCTTCAAAAAGGTATGTAATGACACATTATATAAACTCTTCATAGGTTTTTATTCACATTTTAGAGGCGATAAGGTGATAAGTTGGACAGATCGAGTGAAAAAAAACAGTTTTCCCCACACATCTCCTCTCCTTCTCACTATCACACATTAGTTTCGCTTCCCCACCCACCATTTTTAAAAAGACCCGACGGCGCTCATTGTCTCCTTGAATTATGCAGAAACGTGCAGTGTGGGGGTCATGTCATTAATTTGGTTGGAAAGGGGTGCTTTACAATGGTATTGACATTACAGTTGATCTGGAAGTATTACGTTTTTGGGGCGCTAAAATAAGGTCAATTGTACGGACCAAGGCGATGTACAAAAGTGAGTGTGTTTACGTTAGCTAGCTGTCAAGCTAATGTAGCTAGCTAGGTGGCTAGCTAGTACCTACTGTATGTTCGACGTCTAACATTGTTAGACACAGACAGAATGATGCATAGAAGGATGCATAGAATGACCTGCAGAAAAATTCACAAAAGGAAACTTTTAACCAAGGTCCCCTTTGATCTGTTTTATCTAACATTAGTTAACAAGATAATGCTAACAACGTCATTGCCCAGTGACAGTTTCAACAAACAAAGCAAAAAGCAACAACGTTTACCACAAATAATTCCAACCTTAACATGCTAACTAGTTCACTTTTTCCATTTGGACATTCAACACTGGTACAATAATCCAATCTCTTACGACAATGTCCCGATGCAAAACGGTCCTCATCTATGTCCCCAAATAAACGTTAGAGGTGCATGCCACAACCTACTGTATTGGAGTGTGTAGATAATCACAGCATACATACTAAATAAAGAAAGAAACAAACCCTCCTACCTAATCCTGAACTAAATAAATTAAAAAAGAGCCTTACTAACTACTAACAAACCCTCCCCAAAATCACCCCCCATCCCTGACCAACCTCAATAACCCTACACATCAATATTTTCCTCTTTTCCACATACTGGTACTTACATTCTTCAGTGTTTCATCAACCATACAATCTGCACAGAAACCCTTCACTTGCTTGCCAACCAGATGTAATGACGAGTTCAATGTACAATGTACTAGGCACAACCGATCAAACACCACTTTTTCCTTCCTTATCTTACCTTAGAATCTTTCTTTGGAGGGCATATAAATGCAGGCCCTTGGGCTCGCTGTCCCACCTCTTTTGCCACACATCTATCATAATGGCGCTAATCTTACATTTGGCCTCACCTAACTTGACTGTTTACAGGGTTCCCCAACTAGTGTTGACCCGTGGGTGGTTTTATTTGTCCACCAAGTTTTCTGAGCAAAGACATAAAATACACATAAGGCATATGTGATCGTTTCCCAATATAATCAAGGTTCCAAATTATGCTTTTGTGAAATACTGTTTGTTTGGTCTCCTTGCGGTCAATCTGCAATGTATACATTATTTATAATTATAAACCGGGTTGTTTGGATCCTGGATGCTGATTGGCCAAGCAGGGTTTGAATTGGCTGTCACAGGCACACTATGCCTACCAACAGTTCCATCTGAATTGTCAGTGAGCCTTCATAAGAATATTATCATATTCATGTTGCTGTCCAAATCATCTCCTGTATTTATCTCATCTCACACATTATTTCCCCTTGCTTCTAGCCTAGCATTTGGTCTGGTACAGCTTCGGTTAATATACGCCTGTCCGACCTCTGAAAATGTTTCACTTTAGAATATCGATCTCTGTACCATACATAGAGAGTGAACGGTGCCCAGACGAGATGAGACACCTTTTTTTGAGCCAAGCAAAATCAATAGTCAATGTCATTATCATGGATATATCCAACAAGTAGAAAAAACGTTATAGTGTACTGTCATTCCAGGTGCAATGTTTGACGTGACTTAGTTAAATTGCTGGTTAGCTAGCAAGTGACAATGGTGTTATCCAGCCTGCATAGCTATCATTTTATATAGAAGGGTTGGCTGACAAGGTCATGAAAATGTGGCTGGAAGGTGTGCAATCTTATGATTCTGAATGGTCAGATAGCGAGCAACAATGACCGCCTTGTGGGGATTTGTAGGTGTCTTGTCTCAGCTCATTGTATCTTGTTATTAATACTATGTCTTGTTTTGAGGTGTTTTTACTGATGTCATGTCTATGCTAATATGGCAAAAACAATTGCTAACTAGCTAAGCAACAACTGTAAGAATTGCAAATGTGTTTATGTTTTCAATAAACATTTAGACACTTAATATAGTTTACATTTTGTCAACAGTGTAAGCCAACCCTGTCTGTTTTACCCCCTAATTGCACACACAACGGCTAAACAACCAACCCATCTTTAGCAAATGACTATGTCGCGACTTCCGCCAAAGTCGGTTCCTCTCCTTGTTCGGGCGGCGTTCGGCCGTCACAGGTCTTCTAGCCATAGCCGATCCACCATTCATTTTCCATTTGTTTTGTCTTGTTTTCCCACACACCTGGTTTACATTCCCTCATTACTTGACGTGTATATAACCCTCTGTTCCCCCCATGTCTGTATGTGAAATTGTTTGTTGTATAGTGTTTGTGCACTTGACTGGTTCGCGACGGGTTATTGTGTTGTGCCGTTGTTTTTTTCTTATTAAACTGCTCCGGTTATGACCCAGTTCTGCTCTCCTGCTCCTGACTTCCCTGCAGCCAGTCACGCACCTCTTACAGACTGGTGTGTTGTTCTGGGTGCCGTTGGTTTTTTCTTATTAAACTGCTCCGGTTATGACCCAGTTCTGCTCTCCTGCTCCTGACTTCCCTGCAGCCAGTCACGCACCTCTTACAGACTGGTGTGTTGTTCTGGGTGCCGTTGGTTTTTTCTTATTAAACTGCTCCGGTTATGACCCAGTTCTGCTCTCCTGCTCCTGACTTCCCTGCAGCCAGTCACGCACCTCTTACAGACTGGTGTGTTGTTCTGGGTGCCGTTGGTTTTTTCTTATTAAACTGCTCCGGTTATGACCCAGTTCTGCTCTCCTGCTCCTGACTTCCCTGCAGCCAGTCACGCACCTCTTACAGACTGGTGTGTTGTTCTGGGTGCCGTTGGTTTTTTCTTATTAAACTGCTCCGGTTATGACCCAGTTCTGCTCTCCTGCTCCTGACTTCCCTGCAGCCAGTCACGCACCTCTTACAGACTGGTGTGTTGTTCTGGGTGCCGTTGTTTTTTTCTTATTAAACTGCTCCGGTTATGACCCAGTTCTGCTCTCCTGCTCCTGACTTCCCTGCAGCCAGTCACGCACCTCTTACAGACTGGTGTGTTGTTCTGGGTGCCGTTGGTTTTTTCTTATTAAACTGCTCCGGTTATGACCCAGTTCTGCTCTCCTGCTCCTGACTTCCCTGCAGCCAGTCACGCACCTCTTACAGACTGGTGTGTTGTTCTGGGTGCCGTTGGTTTTTTCTTATTAAACTGCTCCGGTTATGACCCAGTTCTGCTCTCCTGCTCCTGACTTCCCTGCAGCCAGTCACGCACCTCTTACAGACTGGTGTGCGTATGTAGCAACATGACCAAAATAACTAAAATATGTCATTTATTGTTTTAATATGTTGGTAACCGTTTTACAAAAGCAAAAGCACGCGAGGCAGTTATGTATTCAGAAAATCCATCATGGGGGAAGTTAGGTACATGTAGAGCAGATGGTCTAGTGTCTGTATCTTAAACGGTTAAAGAGCTCTACCATTTTGAAAACCAACCACTTTAGGATGCCATTGACAGTCAATGTTGTTTTATAAGATTTGAAATATTTATAATGCACAGTAATAATGTTTGGAGGCAGGACTTGTGCTATTAATTCAGAAAACTACGTTTTCAGTGAAATATTAGCTTAGAAAAAGACAGGAAATTCAAAAGCTAATTTGACCCTATGCACTAAGAAGGCTTTTCAGCATAAGCAGCTTGACTACTACTAGAGTACTGTATCTTTATTGATCTACTGTTCTTCAACAACAGATGTACTCACATTGGATGGATTGGTTAGGATTAAAACCTTTCAAACAGCTTAATACTGTATATACTCTTAGAGTAGGTTTAACCCAATAATGTGCTTGGTAATGTACATGTGTTTTTTCAGGAAAAACACACATGCCACAATTGGCCATCTGGGAATATATTCAATGTTCCTAATCTTGATATACTGTACTGTATATACCCAGTGGTTCTTACAGGGGCAATCTGCAGTTCAAATAACAACAAAGCCTCACCCTGCCACTGTTTTGGTAAAAGGCTGAAGAATGGGAGGGTGGAGGAATGTAACCACTCTCAAAATGACAGTTGTAACCATATTCAGAGGCTAATCGATGGCAATCGATGGCAATTTGCGGTTTTGTCACACAAAACAAATTGCCATCGATGCATGCAGTTGTGTTCTCCGTTGCTTATGCCTGCCCATACCATAATCCCACCACCCCCATAGTGCACTCTGTTCCCAACGTTGACATCAGAAAACCACTCGCCCACACGACACAATACACGTGGTCTGTGGTTGTGAGGCTAGTTGAACATACTGCCAAATTCTCTAAAACAATGTTGGAGGCGGCTTATGGTAGAGAAATTAACATTAAATTCTCTAGCAACAGCTACACAGTGAACATCTGTGGCATTGTGTTGTGTGACAAAACTGCAAATTTTATAGTGCCCATTTATTGTCCCCAGCCCAAGGTGCACCAGCGTAATGATCATACTCTTTAATCAGCTTCTTGATATGCCACACCTGTCAGGTGGATGGATTATCTTGGCAAATGAGAAATGGTCACTAAAAGGGAAGTAAACAAATTTGTGCACAAAATTGGAGATAAATGCGTTTTTTGTGTGTATCGAACATTGATGGGATCTTTTATTTCAGCTCATGAAACATGGGACCAATACTTTATAGTATACATTGTTTATAAACAATCAAGTAGAACAAGCATATATTTCTGATGGGGTATGACATTTGGACTAAACTCATGAGGCATTTACTATGGAAGTTATTTTATTCAAGAATCAATGGGTGTGTCAATTAAAAAGTCCAAATGTGAGCAATCACAGAATGACCTTTTAAATACTATAATTTATAAATGTCTCAAGATCATTGAGCAACTCTCTTACCCTAACATAACCCAAAATATAAGGTTGCATTACTCCATTGTTTATAACAGGAACATACTAGTAAGACAAAAAATGTCACCCGATCGCTGCCCGCACCCACCCGCCCGATTAGCATCACCACTCTGGACAGTTTTGACTTAGAATATGTGGACAACTACATATACCTAGGTGTATCCTTCCAGACTCATATTAAGCATCTCCAATCCAAATTGAAATCCTGAATTGGCTTCCTATTTCGAAACAAAGCCTCCTTCACTCACGCTGCCGAACATACCCTCGTAAAAAAGACTAACCTACCGATTCTCGACTTCGGCAATGTAATTTACAAAATAGCCTCCAACACTCTACTCAGCAAACTGGATGCAGTCTTATCACAGTGCCGTTTTGTCACCAAAGCCCCTTATGCCACCCACCACTGCTACCTGTATGCTCTAGTCGGCTGGCCCTAGCTACATATTCGTCGCCAGACCCACTGGCTCCAGGTCATCTATAAGTCTTTGCTAGCTAAAGCTTCGCCTTATCTCAGCTCACTGGTCACCATAACAACACCCACCCGTAGCACTCACTCCAGCAGGTACATCTCACTGGTCATCCCCAAAGCCAACATCTCATTTGGCCGCCTTTCCTTCCAGTTCTCTGCTGCCAATAACAATAAAATTGCTGAAGTTGGAGACTTATATCTCACTCACTAACTTTAAGCATCAGCTATCTCAGCAGCTTATCGATCGCTGCATCTGTAAATAACCCATCCAATCTACCTACCTCATCCCCATATTGTTTTTGTTTACTTTTTTTTCTCTTTTGCACACCAGTATTTCTACTTGCACATCATCATCTGCACATCTATCACTCCACTGTTAATTTTCTAAATTGTAATTACTTCGCTACTATGGCCTATTTATTGCCTTACCTCTTTACGCCATTTGCACACACTGTATACAGATTTTCAATATTGTGTTATTGATTGTACGTTGGTTTATCCCACACGTAACTCTGCGTTGTTGTTTTTTGTTGCACTGCTTTGCTTTATCTTGGCCAGGTCGCCGTGGTAAATGAGAACTTGTTCTCAACTGGTCAAATAAAGGTGAAAAAAAATCAATAATAATAAATCAAATCAATTAAAAACATGCTGAAAAGATGTCAACTACCTTCTCCATTTCCCGTCTGAGGCTTATTTATTAGGCTAGGTCAAATGTAAGGTTACAACCAGTTAAATGTAGCTAAATTTAAACGAAAATATAGTCTAAGTAGTCCTAAAAAGTAATTATTTATCATGAGAGGGCCATAGCTTTCTGGTAAAAATGATTATACATTGATGAGGTGCAGTTTTGAGGACACAAGCTCAAGTGCACAGCACAAATATGATGTAAATATGAAATATTTTATATTATGTATTTCCTATTCAACAAAACCGTATGATTAAGGCTTGAAATGACTTATATGCTTTCTACATGTAGTATAAGATTTCACGTTCCTTATAATTGTAAAAAATATATTTTGGTAATTTAGTGAACATTTTTTGAAAATGTGCATATTTTCTAAAGGGCTCTCTTGATCAAAAATGTCTGCCCCCATCACTGAACTCGTTAGGAACTCGCCTTTCATCTCATATTAATGTTGTCCGTCTAAGACAAACTAAGTATTTTCTGTTTAAAATGTATGAATTATTTTAGAAGAATGGTAATGAATCGATCTCTGACTGTGCAACAGTGATGAAACCACTCACTCCTGCTGCGCTGTAACGTAAGTATTGCAGGCATGTGCTTTGTCAGTGGCTGTGATGTAGGGTTCAGCCAGGAGCTGATGGAGAGTCAGAAGTGCGAATGAAATGGTAGGAGTGACATCCAAGCTTCAAGGGGTTTCAGATTTCACATCCGACCTCACACAGGCTAAAAACATGCCATTTTTTAAACATCTACGGTGCCCACCAATGTCAGTTGGAACCAGTACCAGTACCACGCAGGTCCCCTAAACAAGGGACTTTACATCTAAGAGGACTAAGAAGAATTTTGGCTAGAGATTGAGCCTAGTCCTGGACTAAAAAGCAAGATCAATCTGTGTCTCTACCAAGTACATGAATAGGTTAAATCTACTCTAAGAGTATGTGGTAGGCTGTTTGAGATAAGGTTTGAATCCTAATCAATCCATCCAATGTGAGTCCATCTGTTGTTGAAGTACAGTAGATTAATAAAGATACAGTACTCTAGTAGTAGTCAAGCTGCTTATGCTGAAAAGCCTTCTTAGTGCATAGGGTCAAATTAGCTTTTGAATTAATAGACGTGTCACTACCTTTGAACGTTGTTATCGAACAGTTTTCTTTTAAATTGTGTTGCTTTGTGCCTTGAATATGATGTGTTGTTATTATTATGTCCTGTTTCTATTAATCTAAACTCAAGAATTGTTCTTGAGATGATTTGTAATGCTTTCCATATTTTCAAGGCCAACCTCCTCCCAGAGGCCAACCTCCTCCCAGAGGCCAACCTCCTCCCAGAGGTGGGTGGCGATTTCAATTTGAACTTTCTCTCTCTTGGTTACACTTATGATAGTGTAACTTTACTAATGCATTTAATGGCCTTTCATTACATTTTTATATCCATCTGATTCTTACTTGATAAACTGTGAGGTTGCCATTGACCAGACCAACTCATCTGACCAACATACAAAGTCAAGCAGTGACAGGCACATTTTCGTCAAATGTTGAGAACTGATTGAACTGATGTAATCATTCTGCCCTTAACAAAACATTGAATTTGATTGATCTTGTTTGAAGGAACGTGTACCTAGGGACATTTGCATGTCTAAATCACATTGTCAACGCTTCTCTGGAAGACACTCCTGATGCCATTGGTCCATTGGCCATTGGCCATTGGTCACTAGAGGTTGGGTTCAATAAACTGGATTGGAGACTCAAGAACGAACTATCATGTGGTGCTGGACGTTTCTTCCTGCATTGGACTCAGGCTGTTTGTGTACTGATATGAACAGCTTCTGTCCAGGGGGGATTTGCAGGCTCAGCCCTTAATGTATGTGCTCTTTGTCATTTCCGGCGGAAATGGCTAAACAAAAGACAATGCCTACGGGTTAGTACAGCCTTCCACCCTCTAAGGGCCGAAAATGTATCTCTCTCTACAGTATACAGAGGACTGATTACTGGAATGTGTTATAGACTAATTCTGCAGCAGCCATGTTTGGTATCTATCTAAAATGTGTCCTCTGAAGAGAACTCTGAAGCTATCTACAGTTTATGGATATATGACTCTGTGGTAACTTGTATTTGTCCAGGGTGAACTCTAAATGACTATGCAAATGTAATTTATTGTCCTCTCAGGAATTCTGTCTTATAGTATTTACATTGGTCTCATCCCCCACACAAGCCTTTAGATGCTGTGACATGCTGTGGAGATTGGGCCTGGGTGATCAGGTTGCTGTAAACTTGGTATCGTTTGATTGGTCAAAAGTGGATGGTTTTGGTTTGGAAGATTTAGACCTTTAGATGTTATAAATGGAATGAAATTTGTTCTGTCTCTTATCCTGTATCCTGTCCATTGGAGAACGGTTGCATTATATGTTCTAATTGCCTAGACTTCAAGCCTTCTGGCCTAGTAGGCATCTTTTTGTTCATGCTTTCTCTTGTAAGTTAACCTAAGGATATACAGTGCCTTCAGAAAGTATTCACACCCCTTGACTTTTTCCACATTTTGTTGTGTTACAGCCTGAATTTATATTTTAAATTGTGAAATTACGTTTTTTACTAATGAATGAAGAGCTGAAATGTCTTGAGTCAATAACTATTCAACCCCTTTGTTATGGCAAGCCTAAATAAATTCAGTTACAGAATTTATTGGCTGTGATAAGAGAAAACTAGTAGTTACTTCACAATACTAACCTAATTGACAGAGTAAAAAGATGGAAGCCTGTACAGAATAAAAATATTCCAAAACATGCATCCTGTTTGCAACATGGCACTAAAGTAATACTGCAAAAAATGTGGCAAAGCAATTTATTTGTGGTCCTGAATACAAAGTGTTATGTTTGGGGCAAATCCAAAAGAACACATTACAGAGTACCACTCTCCATATTTTCAAAGATAGTGGTGGCTGCGTTATTGTCACGGTCCTCTCCTTGTTCGTGTGGCGCTCGGCGTTACCATCGATCCACTTTTCATTTTCCATGTGTTTTGTCTTGTTTTTCCTCACACCTGGCTTCAATTCCCTCAATCACTTGTTGTGTATTTAACCCTCTGTTCCTCCCATGTCTTTGTGTGGGATTGTTTATTGTAAGTGCTTGTGCACGTGCACGTGTTGATTGGTGTGCGACGGGTTTTTGTACCCAAATGTCTTGTTATTTTTATGCCGTGGGTTTTGCTATTAAACTGCTCCGGCTATTACCAAGTTCTGCTCTCCTGTGTCTGACTTCCCTGCCACCGATTACGCACCCCTTACAGAATTCCACACCAACTATATGGAGTCAGCAGGAGCAGGTGCCCCTGGAATAGGGGTGGAGGAGCGCGTCTGGGAGCATACGGCGATGTTCCACCATCTCGGCGCCGCCATGGACCGTGTTGTCCAAACTATGGACCGCTGGGAGAGACAGGGAGTTTCTCCAGCGCCTCCACCAGCACAACCAGGGTCTCCACTACTTGCCCCCCCCCTTCACCTGGTCCCAGTGGGATGATGGGATGGCTGCACGCTGCCAGCGTTTCCTGTTACAGCTCGACCTCTACCTGGAAACCGTCCACCCGGCTCCTTCAGGTCACGAGAAGGTGTCCACCCTCGTCTCGTGCCTCTCTTGATAGCCTTGGAGTGGGCCAACGCCGTGTGAGGAAAAGGAGATGCGGCGCTGGACCATTTTGAGGATTTCACCCACCGCTCTACCCTCGGGTGGATGGTCGAAGACTGCCCGGAAGCGTTGAACGTCTCTTTCATCTGAGGCAGGGGACGAGGAGCGCCCAGGAGTTCGCCATGGGTTTTCGGACCCTGGCCGCCAGCGCGGGATGGAATGATAGGGTCCTGATCGACCACTATCGCTGCTGTTTGAGCGAAGACTTCCATTGGGAGTTGGCCTGCAGGGACACCACCCTCACTTTCGACCAGCTGGTCGACCTGTCCATTCGGCTGGATAACCTGCTGGCCACCCGCGGACGTCCAGATCGGGTTCTATCGATTCCATCCCCCATGACAGTTTCTAAAGTACTGTAACGGAACTTTGAGTTTTTGTCTGGATGAAATGCTTGCGCCTCATGAAGATGGATTACTGGGCTGAACACGCTAACAAGTGGCTATTTGGACATAAATGATGGAACTTTATGGAACAAATCAGTAATTTATTGTCGAACTGGGATTCCTGGGAGTGCCTTCTGATGAAGATCATCAGATTCCAAAATTATTTCAAAATGGCTCTGGCTGTTTTGGGTTCTGAGCACCGTTCTCAGATTATGCTTTTTCGGTACAGTTTTTTTTAAATCTGACACAGCGGTTGCATTAAGGAGAAGTCTATCTTTAATTCTGTGAATAACACTAGTATCTTTTATCAATGTTTATTATTAGTATTTCTGCAAAATCGCCGGATGTTTTGGAATTAAAACATTACTGCATGTAAGGCGCCAATGTAAACTGAGATTTTTGAATATAAATATGCACATTATCGAACAAAACATACATGTATTGTGTAACATGATGTCCTATGAGGGTCAACTGATGAAGATCATCAAAGGTTAGTGATTAATTTTATCTATATTTCTGCTTTTTCTGACTCCACTCTTTGTCTGGAAAAATGGCTGTGTGTTTTTTCGACTTGGCGGTGATCTGACATAATCATATGTTGTGCTTTAGCTATAAAGCATTTTTGAAATCGACACGATGGGTAGAACCTCTTAAGGCTAGGGGGCACTATTTTCATTTTTGGAAAAATAACGTTCCCAAAGTAAACGGGCTATTTCTCAGGACCAGATGCTAGAATATGCATATACTTGACAGCTTAGGATAGAAAACACTCTAAAGTTTCCAAAACTGTAAAAATATTGTCTGTGAGTATAACATAACTGATATTGCAGGCGAAAGCTTGAGAAAAATCCAATCAGGAAGTGACTCTTATTTTGAAACCTCTGCATTCCTATGCATCCCTATTGACCATTGAAAGGGATATCAACTAGATTCCTTTTTCTATGGCTTCCCTAATGTGTCTACAGTCACTAGACATCGTTTCAGGCTTTTTATTTAGAAAAATGAAGAAGATGTTGGTGAAGAATCATTTTTAAGAGTCTACAGGAGGGCGCACCAGGCTATGCAATGAAAAGTTGACAGGCAAGTCATTTTTATTTTTTATTGGAAGGCTAGCTAACTAGTCAACTACCTAGTAAACACTTCGGATACACGTTTGGTGTCCATTTGTATGAACAAAATGAAACGGATAGATCTTGTAATTGAACAAAATAGTAAGGTGGCTGGGGACCGTATTTACAATGACGGCCTAGGAACAGTGGGTTAACCTCTGTTAACTGCCTTGTTCAGGGGCAGAACTACGATACTCTAACTGCCAGGCTACCTGCTGCCCGTATGCCGATAATATGGGACGTATTCTTTTTGAAATGTCAAATGTGCTGACCTTTTTTACGACACCAATAATCACAAAACATTGATGGCTAGAACACAAGATGGCTCTGTTGAATGTCATATATTTCTTAAACTGTCGTTGGAATAAATGGACCAAGGCGCAGCGTGCGTAGAGTTCCACATGTTTAATAAATGAAACTCACCAAAACAATACAGAACAACCAAAATGTGCCGTCAATGCAGTGCTCACAGGCACTACACAAAAACAAGAACCCCCAACAAACAGGTGGGAAAAGGCTGCCTAAATATGATCCCCAATCAGAGACAACGATAGACAGCTGCCTCTGATTGGGAACCATACCAAGCCAACCTAGAATTAAAGAAACTAGAATGCCCACCCTAATCACACCCCGACCTAACCAAAAAATAGAGAATAAAGGATCTCTAAGGTCAGGGCGTGACATAAACGCTGTTGAATATGCCGATAATACGGGGTGCTATGCTAGGTTATTTTAGCCTATATATCATGTTTGAGTCTCTCAAATATCACATTCATACACATTAGACATGGCAAAATGTATAGAATTGCAAGAACATTTGCTTTAAAATGCCAAAATGTTCTCTGCACCCCATGGCAAAATGTGCAGAATTGAAGGAAATACGCTTTAAACCTGCAAAATTGTCTCTCCAACAAGAGTGTTGTGAACAGTTTGTGTCATGACCAGTGCATGTGCCCATAGAAATAGCCATGGCGCACGCAGGGTGTTTTTCATGAGTGTGAGAATGCTAAATAATTCTACTGATTTATGTATTTTGTATCTGAGAGTTAGAGAAGGTGCTCGATAGGATTTAGGCATGCTGATTTGGGGCGATTGAATCCCTTTGGAATCCCTTTGAATGAATGTTTTGCATATGATTATGGTGGAAATGATAAGACAGCGAATATGTAAGGTGTCCCTGGTGTGTGTCCGTCTGCGTGTGTGTGATTTCAAATCAAATCAAAACAATGCTCATTTGTCACTTGCGCCAAATACAACAGTGAAGTGCTTACTTACAGGCTCTAACCAATAGTGCAAAAAAGGTATTAGGTGAACAATAGGTAAGTAAAGAAATAAAAACAACAGTAAAAAGACAGTGAAAGACAGTAGAGAGGCTACCTACAGACACCGGTTAGTCAGGCTGATTGAGGTCTTTGTCTATTTGCCTATTTAAGCACGTGTGTGTTGGGGGGTGGGGCTTGGGGTTGCATATTTATGCATACTTGTCATTTTGTCAATTTCTGTATGTTTGTGTGTGGGGGGGTTCTCTGTAGCAACATGTAAAGTAGCACACACGCCTGCTGCATTTCCCTTATTGCATTAAACTTATCTTTGATTTCTCTATGACTGTCAGATCCAAGAGAAGACTGCTTCAAAAACAGAGAGCTGGGGCCATGAAGTTCCAACCCAGGGTGGGACACACAGAGAAACAAGAAAGAACCATAAAATGTCTTTAATCCACTGCAGTAAACCTCTCTCTCCTAAAGCTAGCCATCTACTGAGAGACAGAGCATTGATAACATTGTGCTTAAAAATCTAATCTCATTCATATGACTTCCCTGTTGAAATTAAGGTAAATAAATTCTCATCTAATCTCCTTCAAAAACAAAACTTCTTATGGACATATTGGAGCATCATCATGTTAATCCTGGCAACTATAATCCTCATTGTTTCCCTCTAGAAAGCTTTTTATCTGGGAACCACAAATGAAGTAGTTTTACACAAGCCAGTTTTGCCATGTTTTACTTCAAAAAGGTCAAGGATGGGATTGAAGTTGCTCACATCTCACTACTTCCTGAATGTAATGTAAGAGAAGCAAAGCAAGCATAGGCCCCTTCCCAGCAATAGGCTTCAGCTGAATGTATGGCCACATCCCTCCAGAGGGTTCACATACTAAGGCATCCATAAAATACATCTGTATAGGTCCCAATAAAGAGAAATGTGTGTCTATGTGTGTGTGTCTATCAGGGAGTGTTGGGTGAGGGGAGGGGGAAGTTGGAGGGACTTTTTTCTATCATCCTCTGGATCTAGGTATTATAGCAGAAGGGGATCAAGGGACCCAGTGACATACATCCTTAACCCCCCCACTTGACTGCTCTGTCCATCTGCTGGGGAGCCTCTGTGGTTCTAAAGCTCTCGCACTCACTTACGCAAGCATACACACATACACACACACACGTACAAAAGGAAATGAATTCACAGCTGGAAAGTGTCTTCAACAAACACAACCACAAGTGGATATTGATAGATCTCCACCTGATCAGTGAAAGCTCACATGCCAGAATTCCTTTTTACACAAGGCTAATTGTGTAATGTGTGTTTAATGACAAAGTGATAACAATAGTAAGTTATAGCTGAATCTGATCCTTAATCGTGTCGTTATAAATCCTAATATGAGGATTTTTTTATGACCCGATTAAGAATCATATTTAGATTTATCATATCCTTTGTATACACTGTTAGGTAAGGCAATAAATAGGCCATAGTAGTGAAGTAATTACAGTTTAGCAAATTAACACTGGAGTGATAGATGAGCAGATGATGATGTGCAAGTAGAAATACTGGTGTGCAAAAGAACAGAAAAGTAAATTAAAACAATATGGGGATGAGGTAGGTAGATTGGGTGGACTATTTACAGATGGGCTATGTACAGCTGCAGCGATCGGTTAACTGATCTGACAGCTGATGCTTAAAGGTAGTGAGGGAAATATACTGTATGTCTTCAGCTTCAGCGATTTTTGCAATTTGTTCCAGTCATTGGCAGCAGAGAACTGGAAGGAAGGGTGGCTTTGGGGATGACCAGTGAGATATACCTGCTGGAGCGCGTGCTACGGGTGGGTGTTGTTATGGTGACCAGTGAGCTGAGATAAGGCAGAGCTTTACCTAGCAAAGACTTACAGATGACCTGGAGCCAGTGGCCCTGGCGACAAATATGTAGTGAGGGCCAGCCGACTAGAGCATACAGGTAGCAGTGGTGGGTGGTATAAGGGCTTTGGTGACAAAGCGGATGGCACTGTGATAAACTGCATCCAGTTTGCTGAGTAGAGTATGGAAGCTATTTTGTAAATGACATCGCCGAAGTCGAGGATCGGTAGGATAGTCAGTTTTACGAGGGTATGTTTGGCGGCGTGAGTGAAGGAGGCTTTGTTGCGAAATAGGAAGCCGATTCAAGATTTAATTATGGATTGGAAATGTTTAATATGAGTCTGGAAGGAGAGTTTACAGTCTAGCCAGACACCTAGGTATTTGTAGTTGTCCACATATTCTAGGTCAGAACCGTTCAGAGTAGTGATGCTAGTCGGGCGGGCGGGTGCGGGCAGCGAACGGTTGAAAAGCATGCATTTGGTTTTACTAGCGTTTAAGAGCAGTTGGAGGCCATGGAAGGAGTGTTGTATGGCATTGAAGCTCGTTTGGAGGTTAGTTAACACAGTGTCCAAAGAAGGGCCAGATGTATACAGAATGGTGTCGTCTGCGTAGAGGTGGATCAGGGAATCACCTGCAGCAAGAGCGACATCGTTGATATATACAGAGAAAAGAGTCGGCCCGAGAATTTAACCCTGTGGTACCCCCATAGAGACTGCCAGAGGTCCGGACAACAGGCCCGCCGATTTGACACACTGAACTCTGTCTGCGAAGTAGTTGGTGAACTAGGCGAGGCAGTCAATTGAGAAGCCAAGGCTGTTGAGTCTGCCGATAAGAATATTGTGATTGACATAGTCGAAAGCCTTGGCCATGTCGATGACGGTGGCTGCACAGTACTGTCTTTTATCGATGGCGGTTATGATATCGTTTAGTACCTTGACCGTTGCCGAGGTACACCCGTGACCAGCTCGGAAACCGGATTGCACAGCTAAGAAGGTACGGTGGGATTCAAAATAGTCAGTGATCTGTTAATTAACTTGGCTTTCGAAGACTTTAGAAAGGCAGGGCAGGATGGATATACAGTAGGTCTATAACAGTTTCAGTCTAGTGTGTCACCCCCTTTGAAGAGGGGGATGACCGCGGCAGCTTTCCAATCTTTAGGGATCTTGAACGATACGAAAGAGAGGTTGAACAGACTGGTAATAGGGTTTGCTACGGTTGATCATTTTAGAAACTAGACCGTCTTTGTTCAAGGTTACAGGGTTGTTTCTTCCCAAACAAGGAAGAAGTTTTGGTACAGGGAGTCAGAGTTGGAAATCAGTCTGTGCGTGCGCGACGAACAGGACGTGCACTTGCAAATTTAGTGTTTCTATTGAACATACTTCTTTCTGTATGAAATATTATAGTTTAATTACCTTTTTATTTACAATGCATGTTGTAGCTGGGACCCTTGGGATTGCAAATCAGAGGAGGATTTTCAAAAAGTAAGTGAATATTTAATTTCTATTTGTGATTTTACGAAGCCTGTGCTGGTTGAAAAATATCTTGATGTGGGGCGCCGTCCTCAAACAATCGCATGGCATGCTTTTGCTGGAAAGCCTATTGTAAATCGGACAATGCACTTAAATTAACAATAATTTCAGCTTTTAAAATATTTCGGGATAGGGGGCAGCATTTTCACATTTGGATAAATAGCTTGCCCAAATTCAACTGCCTGCTACTCTTCCCCAGAATATAAGATATCCATATTATTAGTATATTTGGATGGAAACCACTCTGAAGTTTCTAAAACTGTTTGAATCATGTCTGTGAGTATAACAGAACTTATGTAGCTGGGAAAACCCAGAGGACAAGCCATTCAGATTTTTTTTACCCCAATTTTTTTTGAGGTCACTGTCTATTCAATGGATTTTCATTTGGAAACCAGTGGATGTCACCAGTCTTTAGAAATTGGTTGAGGTTATTCCTTTGTGTAATGAAGAAGTACGGCCATCGTGAACAAGTGTCGCGTCATGTGTACTGTTTGATAGAGGCGCAAGACCAGAAAGCATGCTTGAGTTTGTTGTCTTCCTGTATTGAAGATCATCCCGTCTTCAATTTTATCGATTATTTACATTTCAAAATACCTAAAGTTGTATTACAAAAGTATTTTGAAATGTTTTGGCAAAGTTTACAGGTAACTTTTGAGAGTTGGAACCAGTGTTTTTTTGGATCAAACGCGCCAAATAAATTGACATTTTGGATATATATAGACGGAATTAATCGAACAAAAGGACCATTTGTGATGTTTATGGGACATATTGGAGTACCAACAAAAGAAGCTCGTCAAAGGTAAGGCATGATTTATATTTTATTTCTGTGTTTTGTGTCGAGACTGCAAGGTTGAAATATGCTACTCTCTCATTGTTTACTGTTATGCTATCATCAGATAATAGCATCTTGTGCTTTCACCAAAAAGTATTTTTGAAGTCTGACATGTTGGCTGGATGAGTGTAGCTTTAATTTGGTATCTTACATGTGTGATTTAATGAAGGTTTGATTTTTATAGTATTTAATTTGAATTAATAATGTGTCCCTGAACAAAGATATACGGCCCATCTCTGAGCATCAACATTAGTGTAGCTAGCTATTTATCTTAACGTTTCAGTGGTTATAGTTTTTCAAGGCCCAACCTTTCATAAAGACAATGAAAATGTTTCTGCCCCTAGAGCAAATCTGCCCTGGGAACAGTAAAACTGAAATCATACAACCTGTTCATTGCCTTGTACATGAGGAAGACTCAAAATTATAAACTGTGTGGTAAATTAAATCACCACACAGTTTTCAAGTCAAGCCCACAGTTTTCTCAAATATCCTGTAGCTACACACGTGACTATTGCTATAAGTGTTTGGATACAGGCAGTGCGCTGGGTGCCATGGTGATTTCCATTAATCACAGCTGCAAGTGGAGATGAGTAATTTCACAAGGTCACTGCAGGTTACCAGAGGCCTCTATGACACAGTAGCCTGCTAATATAATAAAGGGGCCATATGAGGATGATTATACTAGACTTTAGAAAAACATGATGCTGTCCAGAATGGCTGAGATAAAAGCCTCACGTTCAGAGATCTCAGTGCACATAGTGCAAGTAGGTAGGGTATAGCAGTTATAACTTGATATTTCATACTGTACAATGATGTCATATTGCTTTAAATTAAAGCTATTAATTCCTGAATTAACTAAGTTGATTGGTGATTGACTGGTAGATTGTGTGCATTGCACCTGTGGTATGGAATTGTGGAGAATTGATAGACCAAGAACGTTTCCATAAGCACTGGGAAATTCTCACACGTGTGAAGTTGCTTCTTTCCTCAATGGGCATTGCTGTTTGTCCCCTTTTATTCAAGTTTTCAAGATATGTCACTTTGCATCATATGATACATAATGTACGGGAGTATTTCTGTATTTTGAAAGTTACAAATCTTGGAAACTTGATTGATGACAAACAAAACATTTTGGGAATGAAACAAATACCAAAAGATAGGGTGGAGTTTTCCTTTAAGGCTACTGCCATCATCAGAACTAGTGAGATCTGAATCGATCCTTAGAGAAATAATGTGATGCTACTATGGTAATGGAAAGATTGTGGGTTTTAGTTCTCAGAAAATCTGTTTTAGACATTTGTGTTTGGAAACACTGAATAAGTCAAGTTTTATGTCAGTGCTTTGATGTGCCTCAAGATACCGTCACGTTGGTAACAATGATTCGGGAGACAGGCGCAGGAATGCGTTTTTTTATTTTTTATACCCCAAATTACGGCGTGCCGTGTAAGGGCACGGGGACAAAGACCAAACAAACACGTAACAAAAACACAGGGTTAAAACCCAAACAAAAGTGCGAGGAGTACCTTTAATAAATAACACACGCGCATGATGATTAACACACGGGACGAGACCCGTAAATCATCTGCGCAATCCACAAGGGCACGAAAGCCCAAAACACACAGCGCAGGTACTCACGCGCACCAACGGACATTGTAAAAATAATCAACAGACAACGGAAACCAAAGGGCACACGTATACAAGTACCAATCAGTGGGAATAGGGGACAGGTGTGTGTGATGAAAGTTCCAGAGGGATCCGTGACAGATACATAGGATACATTGGTTTGGAACTATTCATTACAAGTACCAATCAGTGGGAATAGGGGACAGGTGTGTGTGATGAAAGTTCCAGAGGGATCCGTGACAGATACATAGGATACATTGGTTTGGAACTATTCATTACAAGTACCAATCAGTGGGAATAGGGGACAGGTGTGTGTGATGAAAGTTCCAGAGGGATCCGTGACAGATACATAGGATACATTGGTTTGGAACTATTCATTACAAGTACCAATCAGTGGGAATAGGGGACAGGTGTGTGTGATGAAAGTTCCAGAGGGATCCGTGACAGATACATAGGATACATTGGTTTGGAACTATTCATTACAAGTACCAATCAGTGGGAATAGGGGACAGGTGTGTGTGATGAAAGTTCCAGAGGGATCCGTGACAGATACATAGGATACATTGGTTTGGAACTATTCATTACATGTATATTTTCACAAAATTACTCTTGAATAAAGCCCTCTTGAAATCCCCCATGAAGATGACACAATTGCATGCATACTTTTGGTAACATTACTTTAACAGGGCCTTCTGAAATCAAGTGCATAGGTCTGCAAGAGCGGATATGCTTTATAGCTGAAGCATCACACACACACCAGCACACATTAACCTCAAGATCCTCCATTCACTCATTGAGAGATGGTCTAAATTAGCAGCTGGCACTGGAGCCAGGTGTACAGCTAAAGTTGGTTAAACACACAGACAAGAACAACAGACGCCCCATGGATCCCTGGGGTTGCATCACATGGTAGAAGCTGCTAAACCAATGTGGCTGGAAGCCAACTGTTACTGTGCTACAAGCTGCATACCTTCTAATTAACAAAGATGAAAGGTACAGGACAACTGCTGCCATTGTGGACTTCCCCTGGGAAAAGACAGGAGGAGACTCCAGGCAGGGTAGTGTGTGTATGTGTGTGTGTGTGTGTGTGTGTGTGTGTGTGTGTGTGTGTGTGTGTGTGTGTGTGTGTGTGTGTGTGTGTGTGTGTGTGTGTGTGTGTGTGTGTGTGTGTGTGTGTGTGTGTGTGTGTGTGTGTGTGTGTGTTTGTGTGTGTGTCTCTGTAACGTAATGCTATCTACCTATCTGAAGGTATGACTGAATTAATAACATGACTGCTATGCTGCACCATGATTAAATGCTAAAAATAGGTCAGAAATACATCTTCTCTCTGACCTGACACTAAGCATTATTGCTAAACAACAGAATAATTAGGAGCTGTCATGCATGAGACAGTCTTGGCTTGGGGCTTTGGAAATGCTAGCTCGTTAGCAAGGAGGAGGGGAGGGGCCTTGCATGATCACTTCATTAATAATCGTAGGCCAAGCACAGGAACATAAGCAATGTCTGCCTCTCAAAAGCCGTTTTCTATTCCTGGTAAGTGCTGGGTTAGCCTTCATCAGCCATTTGGTTACAGGCCAGAGAGGGAGAAGAAGGGAGGGCTGCATTCTGTACCTCCATTCTTTAGCTTATGGAAGGAGGGACAGAATCTGAAACAACTTAAAGTAGACAGTGACTGATTGATGATAGTTCCCCATCAGAGTAAATCTAGATATCATACACAAGGAGTGACATTGTCTGAAAAATGTGATATAATCTGAAGTATGATTTCATTATGTTGTAACTTATCGTCATGGTAACAAGACCAAAGGCTGAAGAGGCCAAATAAGTTCTGTATGATGTCTGTATGATGTTTTTCTCATATTGACCTGTGGCAGTAGTTGTTTTCACCTATTGTATTGTATTCGTCAAATGCACAAGTACAGTGAAATGCTTAACTTTCAAGCCTTAACGAACAGCGCAGTATTCAATATAAAAAAGTATAACTAATAAGAAAATAAAAATAAAATAAAAAACACACGAAATAAGAGCGGAATCTATATACAGGGTAAAGGTACAATGTGCAGAGATACGGGAGCATTTGAGGTAGATATGTACACGTAAGGAGGGATTAGGAGAAAGTGACTGGTAGATAAATAATAATAATAAACAGTATGGCTTGGCTGGGTGGGTGGGTGGGTGTGCATGGTGGAGGGTGTGTATGTATGGGTGTGGGTGTTTGTGAGTGTGTCTGCAGGAGTGTCATGTAAACAGCTTTGAAAAGTGACTGGTAGCAGGAATATATAGGAAATACTTGGTAATATACTAACGGTAATATATACATGTAAACAGCAGTAATAGTGACCAGTAAATAGATAGACACTAATGGTAATGGAAATCAACAATTAATGATAATAAATCTAATCAATAATCATTTTAGCGGCAGTGTAGGTGTGAGGGGGAGCAGTAGTTGTTAGCCATTTAACAGTCTTATGGCCAGGGGATAGAAGCTGTTTAGGAGTCTGCTGGTATGAGCCTTGATACACCTGTACTGCCTGCCGGACAGGAGCATGGAGAATAATCCATGTCTCGGGTGTCTGGAGTCTTTGGCAATTTTTCGGCATGTATTGCCTGGATGGCTGGGAGCTCACCCCCAGTGATGTGCTGGGCCCGTCTGCACCACCCTCTGTAGGGCCTTCTTCACATTGCTGTGTGCTGTGGCCCCTTGGATCCATGGGGACAAAGCCTTTAATAGAGCCTTCACTTTGGATTGTCCTCTGCAAACAGCTAACCGAACCACAGACTAATATGATATGGGATGGTGTTGGTAAGGTTACTGACATCCTCTTCTGACTCTTCTGTACCACAGTCAGCTAAGCCTAGAGAAGCATTCTCAAGGATTCGCACTTTGTGCTAATGCTGTGCTGTCTGGTGTGCGTCAGTGCCCGAATCGTGTCGAGTTAAATTGTGTCTCAGGTCACCAGAGTTCCTCTCCAAGTGCACTCACTCTTTGTGATTCCAACATTAAATGGACAAGTACGTTGCTTTACTTAAAAGGAAATGTTGTTTCACTAAAGCAGTTTTGTGCTAGGCCTCACACCTGGGGCCAGTTTGGCATATGCCTGGTCGTAAATCTACACCCGGCAGAATGCGCTAACAAAAACAATAACAGTGGAGTGGATCTGATCAATTAAGTTGGATTGTCTTAGATTTGTCTTTGCATTTCACCAGGGGGGGGGGGGGGGGGGGTTGAAAAAAAAGGGCAAGGTTCATTTGAATGTTCTGCTTGATAGCCACAGTCACAGCAGTTAAATTGCTACTGTAAATGGTGTGTAATTGCTGTGACTGATTGATTCAAGGCACAGTGTGCTATGCAGAAGACTTTATGGGACTTCATGGTTAGATTCACTTCCTCTGTGTTTGGGCACACCAAGAAGGCTAACAGAGGACAACCGTTGGCCAACACTGGCCGAATTCACAACTATTCCCTTCATCTCTTAATAGGGGGCTCTAAATCTCTTTGCAAAGCTCCTTTAAAGGTTCAAACCAGTCTTGTCAGGATTTATGGTCTGAGTGCAAAAACCCTCCTGTTCATGGATTTTGTTTTTGCTGAATTCAAGATACAAGCCAACATTCTTTGTTGTTGATTCCAATCATACATCTTGCACTACTATAATCATAATATTTGTTGTACATTTACAGCAGTGCTATCGGAGTGTATATCACAAAGGACGAAGAAGACCCTTAATGCTTTAATGGATGTCTAGCATCATTACCAAACTGTCAATGCCAGGTGTGAGCACTGATATGTGCTTAACCCTGCTATGACTACAAATCAGGGTCAGAGGTCAGTAATAATGATATTGAGGAGAGTGAATGGGACAAAACGAGAGCCTCAGAGAGGGGGGGTTAATCAATGGTGGAGAAGGCAGGGTGAGAGAGTTGAAGAGATCTGGAGGTCCTACAGAACACCAATTATCACCATAATTAAGCCTTTGATGAAAATTCAAGCAAACATCAACAAAGATTTTTCGTGAAGAGAAAATAAAACTATCATTTGGCAGCTCTTATAGCTATGCCATTGTAGATTCTCATTCCAGTAGAGGAGGTGAAGGGGGGACAACTCATTGTACCCTAAAGGAGGGAAGGAGGGGGGTGGGGATTCTCAGCGCACAAAATAATAATTTATGCATTCAAGTGTTCAATAACAGGCGGTGACCTAGAAATGAAGAATCCAACAAAGAGCTGAGGCGAGACAATAAAGCCCTCATCCTCCCAGGAGGGCCATCCGCTCCATCAGATGGATCCGATTATACAACAACAGGGCTGAGCCAAGCCGACAGCCCCGTCTGTGCCCGCACTCACAGGGCACTGCCCACAGGATGGTGTGACATGACATGTCAGCCATACTGTACTATGCTGTGTATTCCTCCAAGGGCCTTTGGGATGTGCATGCAAACACGCATTAGAGTAGACTCTTGAGGAACATCCAACTGGTCATGCGGACAGAGTGCTAGTGTTAGAGCTCATAGTAGATGTCTGTGTGCACGTATATAGGGGGATTTGACAGAGCTCGGGGGACAGCCCTGCTGATCATGAACACGTTGTAACATTGGTGGATGAGCATGTTGACATAGCAGCCATAATCCAGATGAAGAACTGTTTATGTATATGGGAGAGCACCATGATCCATATACAGGTGAATTCAAAGTACACATCACATATAAAAACACACACTATATCCATGTGGACCATCCATGTTGCCCTGAAGTGTCAGGTCATCTCAGAAACAATGAGAGTTTACAAGTATTAGATATTCATAACCCTTACAACAGAATGTCTGTTCACTTGTACAGTTGAATTACACATCCTAAAATGTGTGGGTTTGGACACAATTGACAATCTTCTGACTGGGAAGACTTAATGAAAATGCATATGAGAGTCAATGCCAACGAACAATGCCAAATGCACATTTCATCAATGACATACCACAGAATGAGAAGTACATATAAACATAATGTTATGTGAGAATGTGTTTTAGACCAATGGCAGACAAGTCAAGACCATAAAAAAATATATACAAAAAAAAAGTGGAAGCTGTATTTCTGCATTTTTAAATAAGGTATAGTAAGTACCCTGGTAATCCAGCTGTAAGACTAGATGCATTTTTAAATAAGGTATAGTAAGTACCCTGGTGAATCCAGCTGTAAGACTAGATACATTTTTAAATAAGGTATAGTAAGTACCCTGGTGAATCCAGCTGTAAGACTAGATAAATTTTTAAATAAGGTATAGTAAGTACCCTGGTGAATCCAGCTGTAAGATTAGATACATTTTTAAATAAGGTATAGTAAGTACCCTGGTGAATCCAGCTGTAAGACTAGATATATTTTTAAATAAGGTATAGTAAGTACCCTGGTGAATCCAGCTGTAAGACTAGATACTTGCTTTAGACTCTGCTGTCTACATCCACAGTTACTGTTTTCTAATTTCACACTGTAGTTTGCATGTGGCAGTATACTATCACAAATGAGGTTTTGGTTGCCATTGCACCCTGGCTCGTTGCCAACCATGAGGGATACTGATCACATCTCTCTTTGGGCTTTTACAGAATGTCCTGCGCATCCCATGTAACCCTGAAAGGAGTTAGGCTAAGGTCACTGAGCAACTTGTTTAGCGGTAATGCATCAATGTACCATCTAGCTATTGTTTCCAAATGAATAGAGGAACCTCTAATTGCAACTAGGGAGCAGGAATGTCCAACCCTGCCTCTCACATGTTTTCACAGAGAAGAATTACTGCGATTATACTGGCCAATTGGCAAATTGTAAATCCTTCTTGTTTTTGATGAAAAGTGTGTCAGGATTTTTTAGGTACGCTCAGTTGAAAATATACACACACTATGGTAACTCTATGGATCCAAAGGCCGACCGACAAATGCCCATCAATTTAGCATCAAAACCACATTCAGCTGCCATGTTCAGTTATAATAAATGCCTCAGGGAAAATGCAGAACCAAACAAATTTGTTTTGCCTGTGGATTTAAATAAATCATCCCATTACATGGGCACATAACATAACATCCAACATCAACATCAATACACTGCACAGACAAAAAATAACCCCACTCTAAGACTGAATATGGGAGGGTGAAAGCTCTAGGGAGCATTTTCTTTTCAGCTTTTGATCAGATTTTGCTTCTCTGACAGCTGGACTCAGGAGTCATGTCGTTCTATTGAAAACACCAGTTCTATCTGCAGCTCACCTTTAGCCAAGATGAAAAATACCACCAAAAAGCTACATGTTGAGCAATGATGGCTAATTTCTGGCAATGTGTTGCCCTGTACAAGATGAAAAATACCACCAAAAAGCTAAATGTTGAGCAATGATGGCTAATTTCTGGCAATGTGTTGCCCTGTACAAGATGAAAAATACCACCAAAAAGCTACATGTTGAGCAATGATGGCTAATTTCTGGCAATGTGTTGCCCTGTACAAGATGAAAAATACCACCAAAAAGCTACATGTTGAGCAATGATGGCTAATTTCTGGCAATGTGTTGCCCTGTACAAGATGAAAAATACCACCAAAAAGCTACATGTTGAGCAATGATGGCTAATTTCTGGCAATGTGTTGCCCTGTACAAGATGAAAAATACCACCAAAAAGCTAAATGTTGAGCAATGATGGCTAATTTCTGGCAATGTGTTGCCCTGTACAAGATGAAAAATACCACCAAAAAGCTACATGTTGAGCAATGATGGCTAATTTCTGGCAATGTGTTGCCCTGTACAAGATGAAAAATACCACCAAAAAGCTAAATGTTGAGCAATGATGGCTAATTTCTGGCAATGTGTTGCCCTGTACAAGATGAAAAATACCACCAAAAAGCTACATGTTGAGCAATGATGGCTAATTTCTGGCAATGTGTTGCCCTGTACAAGATGAAAAATACCACCAAAAAGCTACATGTTGAGCAATGATGGCTAATTTCTGGCAATGTGTTGCCCTGTACAAGATGAAAAATACCACCAAAAAGCTAAATGTTGAGCAATGATGGCTAATTTCTGGCAATGTGTTGCCCTGTACAAGATGAAAAATACCACCAAAAAGCTACATGTTGAGCAATGATGGCTAATTTCTGGCAATGTGTTGCCCTGTACAAGATGAAAAATACCACCAAAAAGCTACATGTTGAGCAATGATGGCTAATTTCTGGCAATGTGTTGCCCTGTACAAGATGAAAAATACCACCAAAAAGCTAAATGTTGAGCAATGATGGCTAATTTCTGGCAATGTGTTGCCCTGTACAAGATGAAAAATACCACCAAAAAGCTAAATGTTGAGCAATGATGGCTAATTTCTGGCAATGTGTTGCCCTGTACAAGATGAAAAATACCACCAAAAAGCTAAATGTTGAGCAATGATGGCTAATTTCTGGCAATGTGTTGCCCTGTACAAGATGAAAAATACCACCAAAAAGCTAAATGTTGAGCAATGATGGCTAATTTCTGGCAATGTGTTGCCCTGTACAAGATGAAAAATACCACCAAAAAGCTGAATGTTGAGCAATGATGGCTAATTTCTGGCAATGTTTTGCCCTGTACAAGATGAAAAATACCACCAAAAAGCTAAATGTTGAGCAATGATGGCTAATTTCTGGCAATGTGTTGCCCTGTACAAGATGAAAAATACCACCAAAAAGCTAAATGTTGAGCAATGATGGCTAATTTCTGGCAATGTGTTGCCCTGTACAAGATGAAAAATACCACCAAAAAGCTAAATGTTGAGCAATGATGGCTAATTTCTGGCAATGTGTTGCCCTGTACAAGATGAAAAATACCACCAAAAAGCTAAATATTGAGCAATGATGGCTAATTTCTGGCAATGTGTTGCCCTGTACAAGATGAAAAATACCATCAAAAAGCTAAATGTTGAGCAATGATGGCTAATTTCTGGCAATGTGTTGCCCTGTACAAAAACAAAGAAAGCAAGTTACACACTCTCCATATACTCCCAACAATTTAACGGGAAAACCTAAACAATGTTTCAGCATGCAGTGCCTTCTTCAGGGTTGTCTTAACCTGTAAAATGAGTTGTTGTTCAATGCCACCTCAGCTACCGTGAACTATGTGCAGCCTTTTACTTCATGTGAAGAGAAAAAAAGTTACTATGCATATTACCATCAAGAACAGAGGGAGTGATTGAACATTAAAGACCGTCTCAGATGCACTGTGGAATGACAATTTTGTGAGGAGAATAAGGTTTTATGTTATGTTACATAACAAGATCAGATCTGACAGCCAAATGTTTTGGGGCCATCATGACTCTACACAAGGTGGATGAATTATATACACTGAGTATACCAAATATTAGGAACACCTTCCTAATATTGAGTTGCACCCCCAGGTGTTCTTAATGTTTTGTATACTGAGTGTAAAAACTCATCCACCATTTTGTTGGGCTGTACATGGAAGTGATGGCTACCTTATTGGAGGCTGTTTTGCTACTGTAGTATTGCAAGCAGGCAATATCTTGCTAATGTATTACAAATCAGGACCAGGAAGTAAAACATGTAAAACATGTATAAACCTGTTAAACAGAGACTATTCAGTTTAGACTAAAATATTATTTTGTCCATCTATGCCATTCCTATCAGTGCATATGTTTCTTGACCATCGTTTTTTTTAAAGCTTGACATTCAAGTCGAGCATGATCCAGAAATGTTCATTCTTCACATGATCCTAGGACACTGTTTTCGAAGGAAACATTTTTGCCACTGCCTCAGAAACTGGATAAATATACAAGGAAGGCTGAAGTGAACTAGACAGAAACATTCTGGTTAGCAGTTAGCGAGGCATACGTCTGAAATAAGCTCAAGGGAGCCAACAACCGACCATAACAGACCATCTTCATGTTAATGCATGAGACGCACCATACCCTAGTTAAGTCCAATCCCGTGAACCCTTCTCTCCATCCATCCTACCATCTGACCTGACTCCCTGCCACTCGGCCGACCATGAAGTCACAGAGACATCTGAGAAGCAGATTCCTGAGGTTGCCTTGGTGACGGGTAGGGAACAAGGCCTGCTGTGTTTACTCTGGGGAGTGGATAATGATGATGACACGGTGGCCAGATGAGCAGCTCCCCCTCTATGAAAGCTAACTGGCCATTAACAGGAAACCACTCTCCTCTGGAGAATATTATCACAAATGTTTAGTTCCCAAGACAAAACGATAAAGTAATGGTTAGCAGTTTTGATAGGGTATATTAATCCCTAAATAGTAAATGGGTTATTTATTCCTTATATGAAGATATCGAATAATTTACATTTTGTCAAAGAAACATTCAGTCAAACTCTTTTTATATTTATTTATTAAAGTGAGTTAAAAAAAACACCACTCCAGTAAGTTTACTGGCTGACTGAAGTGTATCGCACAGTTTTCTGCTATCAAATACAGACGGAATAATATACTTACATAGCAAGGGAGCTAGGAATAACTGAACTGATTCACAAGAATCACCATTATCGGCAAAACATAATACACTACGACCAGCCATTTCAATATATTGCTTTCCATTTGAGACACTCTGGAAGCAGGAAGAGACAACAAAATACAATTAAAACATGACAAAAAAACAACAAAACAAATTAAAGTAAAAGGTAAATTTCAGTGCAAATTCAAAAAGAGAATATACAGGTGAGTTAATAATTTCAAAATGTTGAATTGAACTATTCACATTACTTTCTGTATGGTTTCTGTAAACAAATGAACAATTTATCATACAGTTGAGGTCGGAAGTTTACATACACCTTAGCCAAGTACATTTAAACTCAGTTTTTCACAATTCCTGACATTTAATCCAAGTAAAAATTCCCTGTTTTAGGTCAGTTAGGATCACCACTTTATTTTAGGAATGTGAAATGTCAGAGTAATAGTAGAGAGAATGATTTATTTCAGCTTTATTTTCTTTCATCACATTCCCAGTGGGTCAGAAGGTTACATACACTCAATAAGTATTTGGTATCATTGCCTTTACATTTTTTACTTGGGTCAAACATTTTGGGTAGCCTTCAACAAGCTTCCCACAACAAGTTGGGTGAATTTTGTCCCATTCCTCCTGACAGAGCTGGTGTAACTGAGTCAGGTTTGTAGGCCTCCTTGCTCGCACACGCTTTTTCAGTTCTACCCACACATTTTCAAGGCTTTGTGATGGCCACTCCAATACCTTGACTTTGTTGTCCTTAAGCCATTTTGCCACAACTTTGGAAGTATACTTGGGGTCATTGCCCATTTCGAAGACCCATTTGCGACCAAGCTTTAACTTCCTGACTGATATCTTGAGATGTTGCTTCAATATATCCACATAATTTTCCTACCTCATGATGCCATCTATTTTGTGAAGTGCACCAGTCCCTCCTGCAGCAAAGCATCCCCAGAGCATGATGCTGCCACCCCTGTGCCTCACGGTTGGGATGGTGTCCTTCGGCATGCATGCCTCGACATCATTTTCTGGAATATTCCAAGCTGTTAAAAAAGGCACAGTCAACTTAGTGTATGCAAACTTCTAACCCACTGGAATTGTGATACAGTGAATAAGTGAAATCATTTCCATGTAAACAATTGTTGGAAAATGTACTTGTGTGATGTACAAAGTAGATGTCCTCACCGACTTGCCAATACTATAGTTTGTTAACAAGAAATTTGTGGAGTGGTTGAAAAACAAGATTTAATGACGCCAACTTCAGTGTATGTAAACTTCCGACTTTCAACTGTACACAACTTGAGTAAACCGAGACATATGTTGTGCCCTCAACTCCTAAATTGTTGGGATTAAAACATTTACTAATCCTAACTTTAAGGGTCTCCCAGTCTCAGATTAAGCATATCCCCAGACTAGCTAGCATCATGGAGTAAATTTAATCCGGGTGCCGGGAAACCAGCCCAATAGTTTTACAGTCCGATCTCTTGACCTCTTCCCAGGGCAGTTGTAACATCTGATGGAGGTCATGACCTTTTGACCCTTCTTAGCAGTGGGTCGCCGCAGTGGTGTAGGAGGAGGATGCCTCCCTGTGGACGGTGCTGAAGGGCGACAGCTCTAGGTCGGTGGTGGTGCACTCGTGCTCGTTCTCCTCACTGGTAGTGGCGGAGGTGGAAGATCTGGGCGGGCCACACTCATCACAGCAGCAGCAGCAGCAGTCCAGGAAGGCCCGGCTGAAGGGCTGGCACAGGCAGAACAGCAGGACAGGTGTCACTGCCGATTTACAGAACAACAGCAGCTGGCTGACCAGATGGAGAATGTCCAGGGTCCGTCTGGGAATACCCGCCGCCATGTAGACAGTGACGATGTTGCAGATGTTCTCTGGGATGATGCAGAAGCCATAGAGGATGGCCAAAGCCACAACTGTGCAGTTCATCTGGCTCTCCTGATGGATCTGTTTCTTGTTGCCTCGCACACAGGCCCGCTCGGCCTGCCGGATCTTACAGGCGGTCACCAGGGAGCTGCCAATGGTGAACAGCGTGGGTAGGCAGAAGTAGCAGCCAAAGTACCACCAGAGGCGAGCACCATCATAGGTCAGGCCCAGCATGTAGAGCGTGTCAGGGAGCTCGGTGGAGATACGAACCACGCAGCGCTGGCAGGGCGTCACATCCGGAGGCTCGCCATCTTCAGTGACCAGCTGGCGGATCAGGAGCTCTGGCAGGGCCAATAGGAGAGCCCCGATCCAGATAACGGCCAGCTTGGCAGCCGTGGAGGCACAGTTCTCAATCATCTCATAGTACATCTGGACGTTGTTGGCAGCGCGGAAGCGGTCAATGCACAAAGCGCACAGGGTAAAGGTGGTAACCCCTAGGGAGGCGACCTGGAAGGACAAAGAGAAGGGAGGAGAAGGTAAGATACTATCCAGTTAATGTGTTATTACTGCACATTAACAATACAGTGAGAGTTATTTTGTTTTTGAATGAGAAACAAGTATAGAAAATGTATCCAGTGTCCAGATACTTCTCCTTATTGTATAGCACCTTGGGAATCTGGATAATATACCAAGGCCCAAGAGCCATGTTGCTCTCTGAAAAGACCAAAAGAATGTGTCCACTGTAAACCATCCATGTTTTAAAGACCGCTTGGAACAATTTTCAAATGACAATGGTACAGCACAGAATAATAGACGTCAACAGGTTTAGAGAGAGGGAGAGACATCTTCCATAAAGAGGTTCTGTTTTGACAGCTCTCTTACTGGAGAACTCGAATGTCCACACTTGTTTTAATAAATGACAAACAGATTTTTTCCGTCCTTCATCGCAGACTAGATCCTCATTTCCCATACTGAGATGTTTGAAAGTAGCCATGAGTAATGTGTTATGAGTGATACTGTTTTAACGAGTCGGGAGACTCCATTTGTATGCCAAAGGGTGAACTTTAGACTTACATTTATTTTTAGAGCAACAGCTTATAATATCGGTGACTTTGTACCGTGATAAAGAAGGAACACAGTGTATCGTGCTGTGTGCGAGGGAGACCAGTTGCAGTCCTCAATGGTTACAGTATGTAGTTCTCATTTCATAGCCTAATCGAGTTATGGACTTGGCAAGAGAGCCAGCTCATATTCATGATTAAATAACATGAACACAAACTGCAGACCATGAGGCATGGAGATTAATATCTCAATGCAATATCTTTATCCCTACACCCAGATCTTCACTATGCTCCATTTTTTTGCTATCACAATACAGCCACAAAGGTGTTGCAAATGTGGTTGCTTTTTCACCCAAATCTTACACGCGAATACATATAGAACTCAGAGACAGCAGATGTGCAGTTTACATTGAGTGTCTTCTAGACTGTGTAGGTGTGATATGTTCTTTTGTTGCTAGGCTTGATCATTGTGACTGCCTCCTTATGGGCCTTGGCAGAGGAAGGTGTAAACATAGGAGCCAGTGCCTGAGCCAGAGAAGCCATGAGTACTGTCAGACGTACAGGGGCAGGCTTTGATCTGTCTGCTCCTTATGGCCTCAGAGAGAGTGAGAGTGAGTGAGAGATCTGTTGCACTTCACAAACAGCACCATTTGTATGGAGCCCTTTACACTCCTACCCGTATACGGGTTGAAAATGGAAGATTTGGGCATTGATAAGCGTTTAAATTGGAACGCAGCGGCTGTACAGCAACATGCTCTAAATGATGTCAGGGCTCAGGCTCTGCAATTCACAGCGCTGTATGGGTTTTGACTGACAGCTGTTCTTAACTTGAGCACCCATACGTGACAAGAAGTTGACCCCATCCCTCCCTCTAATTGTCTGGGTGAGGGAATGCTTTAAATGAAGAGGAATCTATGTATTTTGAAATCTGAGACGTTGAGGATTATAATAAACACCACTTTGATGTCATACAAGCAAGCCAGACACTCTGAATTCAAATGTGCACTTCATATTTCCATGTAATAAAACTCATGTCATATCATGTCATGTGACTGGTTATGATCACTATGTTAAATGTACAGTTACAAGATGACATGGCGTCATACCCTGGATTGTCCTGAACAAAATTAGCCTTTGTTTGTTATCAGGAGAATAGAGATTATGGTAAGATGTGCCAAATGGATGGCAGGGGAGAGCTTTGAATGCATCTCTGTCTGTTGAGTAAAGGTGGTCGGGAGTTTTTTTTTTCTCTGTTTGCACATGTGACATGTTGGTAAAAATTTGGAAATTGATTTAAGTTTGCCCGCATTAAAGTCCCCGGCCACTAGGAGCGCCGCTTCTGGGTGAGCATTTTCTTATTTGCTTTTGACCTTATGGAGTCGGTTGAGTGCGGTCTTCATGCCAGCATCGCTCTGTGGTGGTAAATAGACGGTTACAAATAATATAGATGAGAACTCTTGGTAGATAATGCGGTCTACAGTTTATCATAAGGTACTCTACCTCAGGCGAGCAATACCTCGAGACTTCTTTAATATTAGACATCGCGCACCAGCTGTTAATGCCGGGCAGGCCTTGTGTAACTAACCTCTGTCACCTTTGTGTCCATAATGACACATTTTCAGGTGACTGAGAGTACTTCAGTTGCCACAGGAACCATTAGAATTAATGTCCCCACTGTTTCTGTAATTATGCTCCATTAAATGCTTGATTACCGAGTCACTTAACATAATGAGGATGCCGCTGCCGCTATGCATTTAATGTTCTTACCATGGAGGTAGGCGAATCAAAGGGACTTAAAGTGCTAGGTCTGGGACTGTGGTTTTAAAATGGCCAACAGGGCGGCAGGTAGCCTAGTGTTTAAGACCATTGGGCCAGTAACCAAAAGGTTGCTGGTTTGAATCCCCGAGCCGACTAGGTGAAAAATCTGTCAATGTGCCCTTTGGTAAGGCTCTCAATTGCTCTGCATTAGAGTGTATGTCAAATATAAATGTTGGACTTACAAAATCTGTCACTAAGCAGCTTACAGACATATTTGGATTGTTTGGGTCTTTGTGTTGTGGTTTATCTGTCTTGTTGTCATCATGTACAATATGTACGCCCGGGCAGATGTATTTAGCCACCCGTAGAATCTTTTAAATCTAGATGATTTCTTCTTCTAAAAGGAGTGTGCTTCCTTCTCCGGGTAAATAATGAACACATTTCCCATGAAAGGCACTCAGGACCCGCATTATGACAGTGAACCCCTGCAAGATTCATCCATCTTACATGAAGTACATTTCTGTGACTGTGAGAACAGACAGACTGGTAAAAGGCAGGAGATTAAGTCAAAGAGGTCTGTGGAAGAGGAGAGGATTGGACTGTATAAAACAGAGACAGGTACACCAAGTCCTAGGGTTTTGCACTTGTGGAGATCTGAAAGGATTGGATAGGTGTAAACAGTAGGGAAAATTGCACCTAGCCTATCAAGGACAATGTGGGTCCGTCAATGTGTTGATTATACTCAGTCAATCTCTTCAGATCTGTGTTTATTCCAACCAAAGCTACTTTCACCAAGAAAGTGCATAGCTGTTGAGGTGCATCGTTTTAACGGTATGACCTGAATCACAGTTTATTTTGCAAACTGTATAAGGTGTATGATATCTGTAAAACATGTTATTTTAGAGGCTATGCACAATGTCTATGTGATCCCTCAACACCTAATTTGACCATTGTATATTTTACAATAGATGGCTGACAAAAGAGCTGCCTTACTGTTGAAATAGACATGGTAAACTGATGCAATATGAGGTGTGGGTCTGTGCAGTAATTACTGACGCCCACTGTCTCATTGTTTAGACTAGAGAGAAACTAGGACTGTAACCCTATCGCTGACTATAGATTGCCTAGGGGCATTTACTTCTGTATCTAGCCAGTGACATGTCACCTAAGAGTTTGAAACAACAGGTTGAGGTGACATTGCAGAACAAGTCATCTAAACCTGATACACTTCACACCAACCTGGTCTCAGAGCATTTTGTATTGTTCTGTACGTAAATTTGTGACACTTCATTTGGTATGATATATTACGTTTGGTATGGTATGTATTAATTTGTGGATGTCCATCATCCATTTTCATGATATGTTACGAATTACAACTGATATGATATGTTACGAATTTGCAAAATGTACACTATGTTAAGAATTTACAAAACATATGGTATGCTAAGAATTCTAATTTGTTGTGGCTAATGTTAGCAAGCTGGCTAACGTTAGCTAGGCTAGGGGTAAGGGTTAAGAGTTAGGTTTAGCGAAAAACATTTTTTGTCATTTAGCAGACGCTCTAATGCAGAGCGACTTACATGAGCAATTAGGGTGCCTTGCTCAAGGGCACTCTGGCAGGTGATTCACCTAGTCGTCTCAGGGATTCAAACCAGCATCCTTTCGGTTACTGCCCCAAAGCTCTTAACCGCTAGGCTACCTGTGTTAAGTGTTAAGTGTTAAGGTTAGGGGAAGGGTTAGCTTACATTCTAGTTGCAAAGTAGCTAAACATTTGTAAGTGGTTAAAAGTGTCTTATTAGCTAAAATGCTAAAGTTGGCCATGGTAAGATTCAAACACGCAACCTTTGGGTTGCTAGAGATTTACATTACAAGGGGTGGCAGGGTAGCCTAGTGGTTAGAGTGTTGGACTAGAAACCGGAAAGTTGCAAGTTCAAATCCCCGAGCTGACAAGGTACAAATCTGTCTTTCTGCCCGTGAACAGGCAGTTAACCCACTGCTCCTAGGCTATCATTGAAAATAAGAATTTGTTCATAACTGACTTGCCTAGTTAAATAAAGGTAAAAGATATATATATATATGCCTGATCTACCACCCTCCTTTATTTTTTGCCTTAAGTAACCTTCAGTTTCATGTAACCATACCAAACATAACATATCATACTAAATTCAGTGGCCCAGATTTACTATGCTATGTCTTGTTTATGAGACCAGACTGTGCACATAATTGAGCACAGATCATTGCATGTCATATAAAGTACCTACCATGCAGAATGGAATGTAGATATGACAAGTGACAAGAAAGAGAGTTATTGACAGCAGACTTTGAACAGGGACCCCACTTCAACACCCAATCATAACACTCACTCGAGTAACACAATAGCTAGTGGGAATTACCTCAATATAGGGGATGATTTTACAGGAGAACTCCCCCAACAACCAGTTCTTGGTTAGTTCATGGAATATCACCAGCGGCAGGCAGAAAAAGATGACAACAAAATCCCAAAGGGCGAGATTGGCAAGAAGAGAATTTGAAATACTTCTCATGTAGTAGTTGTGGCACACAATGCACATGATTGCCATATTCCCAATTATTCCAACAGTAAAAATGATGACTGAAATGATCATGATGGCATATGATTCTGCTGTTATGGGGTAAAAGTTAGTTTTTACATATTTTCTCTTTGTTTGAGGATTGAGAGGAATCAGTGTGGTATAGTCCTGGAGGTCTGGTAAAGTGAACTGTTCATAATCACTGGCGTCAAATGGCAAGTCTGTTGACTGGTTCTGGGCCATAGGTTTAGGCAGCGGTTTCCACATGGCCAACAGTGCATCCAAAGACGCATCTGACAGCATGGTTGGCTCACTTATTTTGTTATCTTTCTTACTGCCATCCTTCACATTTCTTCTCCGACGGCTTACAGTCCCTCTTTTGTGTCTGCAGATCCGTTTGTGCTCGTTACGGTGGTGTCCTCCTCGCGTGCGTCTCATGGAGGGGTTTAAATGACCATATACAAAATCCCGCGTTTCCATGGTTGCATGCTGCTCGGTGTCCAACTTTTCCACCTCGAGGCTCTCTGACTTTCCATCCTCGAGTAACGTAACATAATCGGTTTCATTTGAAGAATGGCCTTTGCGCACTATTGCTCTTTCATTCATAACTCTTTTCATATTAACAGTCCCATTCATGTTCTCCACCCATGTCCTAACCACATCCCAAGACGATGCACTTGAGGTATGCACCCTTTTACTGTCCATTTCGTTGACAACTCTGCCATACACAGAGTGCCAACTCTGCCTACTATTGGTTTTGTTTACGTTCCCGTTAGTGACGGCATACTCATGTCTAGGAGTAACATTTGTCTTTGTCTTCTCCCGGTGTATGTGAGTGAAAACAACCTCTCTACAAAGTGAAAAGCACAGTAATCTCAATAGTAGTACTAGCATTGTGTATCCTAAAACACGCGACAATAGGGGCTTGTATTCCAAAGTGATGTATCCATTTATGTTTAGGCTACCAAATCGGAGACGACAGAACCAACGCCAAACCTCAATTTACAAGTTTGAAACATTGTTCTTTGACAGCGTCATTCAATAGTTGTCAAACCCTCGTCCAATTAGATAACGTGCACTATGCAATTGTCAGGTGCTTCTCAGAATTCAACGTGGTCTCAGAGCATTTCGTATTATCGCAGAATTGCGCCAAAGGGAAGTTCAGCAACGTTTCTTTCCTAACCCTGGGTAGGAAGTGTCCTTGAATCTCGGCACTGCCTCTGTGAAGATTGTATAGATTGTAAAAGATTTAAGTGGCAACAATATCGCATTTCCAAATCCAAATCATACCCGTCTAAAGTCTGCAGTTTCCTGGTGAGGTAGCATGTCCGAATAGCACCCTGGGTAGTTACTGGTACCCTCAGGTCCGGGGCGACGAATCCGAGATGGAGTGCGTTATTGTCGGGGACGTGCCAAGCTCAGTCTGGAGCTGCACACCGCTTGTGATATGAACATCGCTGAGAGAACAGAGAAGAGAAGGGCTCCCCTGGAGGCCTGACAGGCTTCAGAATCCTTGAATTTAAAAGGCATTTCACGGTAGCGCGTATTGGGTCGCTCGGTTAATGAATGCACTCATTGTCTTTTTTTTTTTTTTTTTACTAAACAGGTGCCCCTGGTATCAGCGATGTAAAAAATACCAGCGTACTATTCGATACTTCTATATTCATGTGGATGATACCATGATTGTGGATAATTCTGAATTAATCATAAATAATGATGAATGAGAAAGTTACAGAGGCATAAATATCATACCCCCGAAAATGCTAGCCCCCCCTCCTATTGGTAATGGTGAGATGTAAGGTAAGCATGTTTTGGCTCTGTAACTTCTCTCTCATCATTATTTACAAGTAATTTAGGATTATTCGTAATCATGGAAGCATCCACATTAATCTAGATTTGTTCAGAAACATATTCTGTTTTTATTTACAATAAAAGTGACTCCAAAATGACACAATACATGATTTACCATTGATTTCTATTGTGCACAAAATAATCTGACACACAACCAAAACAAACTGCAAATGCATCCAACAAGTTTGTCGAGTCACAAGCTTGATGTGGGACCAAATACTAAACCTTCGACTATTTTAATACAAATACCTTTGGTACCCTAAAATGGGGGAACTATGTACCTAAAGTGCTGTAATTTCTAAACGGTTCACTGACATGGATGACAATATTAAAAGCAACAAAAAATGCGTCACTGTCCAAATACTTTTGGACTGCATATAATTAAACAATTACCATCCCGTCATTTATAAGGCCATGTATGAAAATGATGGGAAGGCCATTATTTTGGCTATGCCCCCATGGGATGACAATGCCCTCATCCACAGGGCACGAGTGGTCACTGAATGGTTTGATGACTGTTTTCCACCACTATCAATAAAACACCAAATTATGAAATTTCTCATGGAAGAATGGTGTCACATCCCTCCAATAGAGTACCAGACAATTGTAGAATGCATGCCATTGTGCATTGAACCTGTTCTGACTCGTGGTGGTCCGAAGCCCTATTTACACAGTTTATGTTGGTGTTACCTTTATTTTGGCATCTATCCAAACATGGATGACATGTCTGGTAATTAGGCAGGCCATGGAAAAACAGGGACAATTTCAGCTTTCAGGAATTGTGTACAGATCCTTGCGACATTGGGTCGTGCATTATTTTGCTGAAGCATGTGGTGATAGCAGTGGATAAATGTCACAACAATGGACCTCAGGATCTCTTCACGGTATCTCTCTGCATTCAAATTCCCATCGATAAAATGCAATTGTGTTCGTTGTCTGTAGCTTCTGCCTGCCTATACTAACCCCACACGACTCTATACACGTGGTCTGCGGTGTGAGGCCGGTTTGACGTCCTGCCAAATTGTCTAAAACAATGTTGGAGGCAGCTTATGGTAGAGAAATTAACATTAAAATATCTGGCAACAGCTTTGGTGGTGGACATTCTTGCAGTCAGCATGCCAATTGCTGGCTCCCTCAAAACTTCAGATATCTGTGTAATTGTGTTGTGTGTTAAAACTGCACATTTTAGCCCTTTATTGTCCCCAGCACAAGGTGCACCTGTGTAATGATCATGCTGTTTAATCAGCTTCTTGATATGCCACACCTGTCAGGTGGATGGATGGATGGATCATCTTGGCAAATGACAAATGCTCACTAACAGAGATGTAAACAGATGTGTGCACAACATTTGAGAGAAATAAGCTTTTTCTGCATATGGAACATTTCTGGGATTTTTGTTCAGTTGTTCAGTTCTTTCAGAAAGTATTCACACCCCTTGACTTATTTCACATTGTGTTGTTATACGGCCTGAATTCAAAATTGATTAATTGATTGTAATTTTGTCCGCACCGATCTACACAAAATATGCCATAATGACAGAGTCTTTTTTGGAAATTTTAACACATTTATTGATAATTAATTACAGAAATATCTCATTTACATAAGTATTCACACCCCTCAGTCAATACTTTGTAGAAGCACCTTTGGCAGTGAATACAGCTGTGAATAAATCTAGGTAAGAGCTTTCCACACCTGGATTGTGCAACATTTGCCCATTATTCTATAAAAAATGGTCAAATTGGTTGTTGATCATTGACAGACACACATTTTCAGGTTTTGCTATAGATTTTCAAGTAGATTTAAGTCAAAACTGTAACTCAGCAACTCAGGAACATTAACTGACTTCTTGGTAAGCAACTCCAGTGTAAATGTGTCCTTGTGTTTTAAGGTTATTGTCCTGCTGAAAAGTAAATTAATCTCCCAATGTCTGGTGGAGAGCAGACTGAACCAGGTTTTCCTCTAGGATTTTGTCTGTGCTTAGCTAAATTCTGATTATTTTTTATCCAGAAAAACTCCCCAGTCCTTTAAGGATTCCAACCATACCAATAACATGATGCAGCCACCACTATGCTTGAAAATATGGAGAGTGGTACTCAGTAATGTGTTGTAATGGATTTGCCCCGAACATAACACTTTGTATTCAGGACAAAAAGTTCATTGCTTTGCAATATTATATTTTGAAAACTGGATGCATGTTTTGGAATATTTGTTATTCTGTACAGACTTCCTTCTTTTAACAGTCAATTAGGTTAGTATTGTGGAGTAACTACAATGTGTTGATCCATCCTCAGTTGTCTCCTATCACAGCCATATATATACTGTACATACGTACATTGAGTATAAAAAAAAACATTAAGGACACTGTACAACACTGAATATGTCACGCACGGATCTGTTTCACCTGTCCTTGTGCTTGTCTCCACTCCCCTCCAGGTGTCGCCCATCTTCCCCACTTATCCCCTGGGTATTTATACCTGTGTTTTCTGTCTGCCTGTGCCAATTTGTCTTGTTTGTTCCAAGTCTACCAGCGTTTTGTGTCTCAGCTCCTGCTTTTTCCAGTCTCTCTTTTCTCACCTTCCTGGTTTTGACCCCTGCCAATCCTGACTCCGAGCCCGCCTGCCTGACCACTCTGCCTGACCATGACCCTGACCCTGCCTGCCGTCCTGTACCTTTGCCCCTACTCTGGATTACCGACCTCTGCCTGACCCTGCCTGCCGTCCTGTACCTTTGCACCACTTCTCTGGATTATCGACCCCTGCCTGCCTTGACCTGTCGTTTGACTGCCCCTGTTGTTACAATAAACATTGCTACTTCTACACAGTCTGCACTTGGGTCTTACCGGAAACAATTCAATGTTATCTCTTCAGACAACATGTTCCCTCATAACACCTTCCTAATATTGAGTTACACCCCCTTTAGCCCTCAGAACAGCCTTCATTCATCGGGGCATGGACTCTACAAGGTGTCGAAAGCGTTCCACAGGGATGCTGGACCATAATGGTTCCCATAGTTGTTTCAAGTTGGCTGGATGTCCTTCGGGTGGTGGACCATTGTTGATACACATGGGCAACTGTTGAGCATCAAAAACCCAGCAGCGTTGCAGTTCTTGACACAAAGCGGTGTTTAAATCTTTTGTCTTGTCCATTCATTCTCTGAATCGCACAAATACACAATCCATGTCAATTGTCTCAAGGCTTAAAAATCCTTCATTAACCAGTCTCCTCCCCTTCAGCTACACTGATTGAAGTAGATTTAACAAGTGGAATACATAAGGGTTCATAGCTTTCACCAGGACTCACCTGGTCAATCTATGTCATGGAAAGCGCAGGTGTTACCAATATTTTGTACACTCAGTATAATATAATATACATACAGTACCAGTCAACATTTTGGACACACCTACTGATTCAAGGGTTTTTCTTTATTTTTACTATTTTCTACATTGTAGAATAACAGTGAAGACATCAAAACTATGAAATAACACATGGAATCATGTAGTAACCAAAAAAGTGAAAAAAAATCAAATAGTATTTTAGACTTTAGATTCTTGAGAGTAGCAACCCTTTGCCTTGATAACAGCTTTGCACACTCTGTGCCTTCTCTCAACCAGCTTCACCTGGAATGCTTTTCCAACAGTCTTGAAAGAGTTCCCACATATGCTGAGCACTTGTTGGCTGCTTTTCCTCCACTCTGCTCTACAACTTATCCCAAACACGAGAGAGAGAGAGAGAGAGAGAGAGAGAGAGAGAGAGATCTTGAGCAGATGAGCTCCCACATTTTTCAGCATGTTTAAAAAAATTGATACATTTAGAGTTTGACAAACTTTGATTTTTTGGCAGGGACAAACACAGGATGCTACCCTAAACAACATAACCTTCACTCCAAATCAAAACTCAAAACCTGCAACCTGATTTTGGACCAAATTACCCGGAATGCTTTCTACACCCAAGGATTATTACTCCCTAACTATAGAGCAAATGCACTTGGAAACAAACAGAAACTTGAAAACACCATCCAACCTGGAACTGAGTGATTAATGCTTAGTCTGAAGCTAGTTTTTACTTTCAAAAGCCAAGAAAAATATATTACAATGACATATTTTACTTTATAAGGACTGAAAGCTACCAAGCTTGCTAGGACAAAGAGATACAACTTAAATTAGCACTGACGTGTGAAATGATAGGAGTCGGAGCCTTTGAACCCGACAAATGGCAGGCTACCCACTGAAACCCAGAGGCGTTGAAGCGCCCTCCTGATGTACAGAGACTGGCATTTTCTACATGAAATCTGCCTCCAGAAATAAAAGCTTATTCCAAGTGGGTGTGGGACGTGCTCAATTTGCCTGCTGCACTGCTGCTTGGATTCCACCTGTCGATCTTTTCACCATCTGTCCTGGTTGTCTCCCCCTGTCTCTCCCCCCTCCTCTCTCCCAAGCTTTCGCTCGCGTCCAGCACACAGGCATTGTTGGGGCGACTCTGAACATACAATGGCTAGCCCCAAGTCGTTATATATATATTTTTTTTTCTTGTGCATTTTGCTATTTTCCTCATCACTCCTGCATGCTTTGTTTACTATGAACTTTCCTTACCCAACTGTGGGACTGACTATGTTTGTTCCCACACTCGGGACTCTGACTCTATTGGTTATACAGTCTTTTGGCCTCCCAACCCATTCTCACCACCTCTCGCCGGCTTTGTATTCATGTTACCTGATGAAATTTCTGTACAATATGATCTTGTTGCCATCTGATGCACATTCAGATGTCAAAACTTAGCACTGAAGAGCTCTCCCTGTTCTATGCCGTGCCTTGATTGTATTACTGTTGAAGATATCTGGAAATGTGCATGTACACCCTGGCCCAACTACTGTTGCTAGCCCCAATTCTGACTTGTGCTCTGATATCTGCTTCACTGATTTATGCTCTCGTAAAAGCCTGGGTTTCTGCACTTTAACACGAGAAGCTTATTACCTAAAATGGATCAATTGAAAGTGTGGGTTCACAGTTCCAATCCAGATGTGTTGGTCATTACTGAGACGTGGTTAAGGAAGAGTGTTTTGAATACTGATGTTAACCTTTCTGGTTACAACCTTTTTCGGCAAGACAGATCTTCTAAAGGTGGGGGAGTGGCAATCTTTACCAGGGATCACCTTCAGTGCTCGGTTGTCTCCACCAAGTCTGTCCCCAAACAATTTGATTTGCTGGTTTTAAGTATTACACTTTCAAATAGCTCTTTGTTTTGCTGGGTGCTACCGTTCTCCATCAGCAGCGGCCTATACCCTACCTGCCCTAAGCTCTCTCCTGGCCCCTTACACTAAGTCTGAATTTGTCCTGCTAGGTGACCTAAACTGGGACATGATAAAACTACCTCCCTAAATGTTTCACAGCATATTACCAATTCTACAAGGTATGACTCCAAACACCCAGAAAACATCTTGATTTTATCCTCACAAATAATCCTGATAGGTATCAGTCTGGTGTTTTCTGTAAGGACCTTAGTGATCACTGTTTTACAGCCTGTGTTTGTAATGGCTGCTCAGTGAAATTACCTGTCCTGATTTGTCGTAGACGCTTGCTAAAAAACTTTAATGAGCAAGCCTTCCTTTATGAACTGACATCTGTAAAAAGGTATGGAATAATTTTTATCCCCTCTGTTAGACGCTTGAACCTTCTTTTTTTGATATTTTCAGTGGTATTGTTTTAACAAACGCCCCCATAAAAAAGAGAATTAAAACAGGTTCAGCCCCTGGTTCAACCGGGATCTTGCAGAGTTACTCCATCTCAATAATTGCATTTGGGGAAAGGGTCGGCACATGCATACTCAGGCTGACTGGCTCTCGTTCAGGCAAATGAGAAATAAGTGCACCCAGGCTTTCCGGAAGGCCAACGTTAGTTACTTTAAGGAGCAGTTCTCTCTCTGTGGGTCTAACCCCAAGAAGTTCTGGAAAACTGTTAACTTCTTTGGGACTGGGGGGCAGTATTGAGTAGCTTGGATGAATAAGGTGCCCAGAGAAAACTGCCTGCTACTGAGGCCCAAAAGCTAGAATATGCATTTAACTAGTAGATTTTGATAGAAAGCACTGAAGTTTCTAAAACTGTTTGAATGATGTCTGTGAGTATAACAGAACTCATATGGCAGAAACCTGAGAAGAAATCCTACCAGGAAGTGGGAAATTTGAGGTTTGTAGTATTTCAATTGATTGCCTATCCAATATACAGTGTCTATGGGGTCATATTGCACTTCATAAGGCTTCCACTAGATGTCAACAGTCTGTAGAACCTTGTTTCAGGATTATACTATGTAGGGGGAGCGAATAAGAGCTGTTTGACTAAGAGGTCTGGCAGAAGACCATGAGCTAAGTCATGCACGTGGCCGTGAGAGCGAGCTGCGTTCCTTTTCATTTCTAAAGACAAAGGAATTGTCCTGTTGGAATATTATTGAAGATTTATGATAAAAACATCCTAAAGATTGATTATATACATCATTTGACATGTTTCTACGAACTGTAATAGAACTGTTTTGACTTCACGTCTGAACTAAGTGCCTGCGCTTGGATTTGTGAACTAAACGTGCAAACAAAAAGGAGGTATTTGGACATAAATGATGGACTTTATCGAACAAAACAAACATTTATTGTGGAATTGGGATTCCTGGGAGTGCATTCAGATGAAGATCATCAAAGGTAAGTGAATATTTATAAAGCTATTTCTGAGTTTTGTGACACTGTCATTGTCCTGTTGAAAAACAAATGATAGTCCCACTAAGCTCAAATCAGATGGGATGGCTGTAGAATGCTGTGGTAGCCATGCTGGTTAAGTGGGATTCTAAATGAATTCTAAATAAATCACAGACATTGTCACCAGCAAATCACCAACACACCATCACACCTTATCCTCCATGCTTCTCGGTGAGAACCACACAAGCGGAGATTATCCGGTCGCCTTCTCTGTGTCTCACAATGACACAGCGGTTGGAACCAAAATCCTTGGAATCCTTTCCTGTGGCGGTCCTCATAAGAGACAGTTTTATAATAGCTCTAGATGGTTTTTACGATTGCACTTGAAAAACCTTTCAAAGTTCTTGACATTTTCTGTATAGACTGACCTTCATGTCTTAAAGCAATGATGGACTGTCGTTTCTATTTGCTTATTTAAGGCGTTCTTGCCACAATATGGATTTGGTATCTTACCAAATAGGGCTATATTCTGTATACCACCCCTACCTTGTCACAACCCAACTGATTGGCTCAAACACATTAAGAAGGAAATAAATTCCAAAAATGAACTGTTAACAAGGCACACCTGTAAATTGAATTGCATTACAGGTGACTACCTCATGAAGCTGGTTGAGAGAATGTGAAGAGTGTGCAAAGCTGTCATCAAGGAAATTCCATATGTGTTATTGTTACGCCCCTGAAAACAGGGGAGAAATAATCACGACAGTGATACGGTGTTGTATTCTCAATTCAACGTTTAGTTCCAACATTTCACAAAAGTAACACATTACAAAACAACAGAAAAACCATTATACAAATAACACAGCAAAATATCTTATTAACAACGTACATGTTCATTCACAATCGACATAAAATGGCAGCTACTCTCAGTACGATGCTATTCTTCACTTCAACCGAGCAGGGCTAATATTACTCTCTTCAAACTTAACTCTAACTTCCTCAAGACGTTACTAAGACACACCTTAAACACTCTTGACATGTTAGTGAGTTATAACATTTAAATTACTATTTTTATCATCAATAAAGTACCTGAAAACAGGGGATAAATAATCACGAGAGTGATACGGTGTTGTATTCTCAATTTAACGTTTAGTTCAATGAGAAAAAGACCGCGATTTGCCCCAGGAATATGGGTGGAGACCAGAGCAATCGATCTCCGGCTCATAGATTAAGAGCATTTCGTAGATCACAGATTAACACTTTTAGGCACCACAAAATCAAGTAATCAATATAACATTTACACATTACTCTCACAATTCGTACCCTTTGACAGATTTGAACTTTAACACAATTATATGAATGTTATCAATCTTTATCAACTGATACTGAATGCATATTTTTAACCTTAGATGTTTTAAGATCCTCACATACTATGAACTTACTAATACTTTTTAATGTATAACAGGCTATGAATATTTCCTTTAACCTGTCATATTATTTCCTAGTTTTGATATCTTCACTCTTCAAATACAATGTAGAAAATAGTATAAATACACTACTGCGCCAGACACGTCACATGCACCCTGCGGTTGCCCGCCGAAACACGTTAACTGGTTGTCTTGAAACTCCAGGCTAACCGGCAAGGGATCTCGGTGCAGCAGTGATGCGTCTGTACAGGCCCACCTCTGTGTTCTGACACGTCCTGGCAGCCATCAACCACTGTCCCGCTGCCTAGTGGGTTAGTCTGGTATGACAAAGACTAGGGGAGCACACACTGAGAGAAAATCAGTGTGCAGTGTGCACCTTCCTACAGTGTAGTAGTGCGTTTGGGGATTGCACACCTTCAGCAGCACTTTAAATAGCTTCCTTTGCGCAGGTTTCCACTTCTGACCTTGGCGAAGCCATCAACCGGAAACTGGACTCAAGTCTGGCGGTGTTGGGGTGTCTAGTAACGGGGGCAGGAGTGAATGCACCGGGATACCTTAATCAGACCCCTGCACACCAGCGGCACAGAGCTATTATGGACTTGAGCAGTTTGGGCAGTTTGGACTTGAGAGGCAGCTGCCCTCGGCAGACCCCTGTGTGACTGAGCAATCCTATTTAGGAGCCACACTCCTCACATCAGCTGGGGAGAGGCCTTGAAAATGTGGCCTAAAATTGCTCTCATCTTGGAAGTTCCAATCAGCGGTTGAAAAATGATAAAGAAAATAATTACCCTGAAACTGGCGACATGGAACTTCAGAACTCTTTTAGATGATAAGAGAGATAGACCCCGTCAGAGAACAGCTTGATTGCTGCAGAACTAAGGTGCTACAACATTGACATAGCTGCCTTGAGTGAGACCAGGTTCCTGGATGAAGGTTCCCTGAAAGAGAAGGGAGAAGGTTACACCTTCTCCTTGAAAGGTTACCTTCCAGCATGGTGTGGGACTAGCAATTAAGAATAGCCTTCTACCCAGCCTCACAAAATACATGTTGGCATAAGTGAAAGTCTCATTTTTCAACCTTTCAACCTTGCGTGCTCTGCAAAACTAATGGTGGACGAATATCCAAATTTATGCCGACAAAAATGACATGCACAGTTTCTACAACTCAACTAAAGCTCTCAACTAAAGCTCCTTCTTTTGAATGACCAAAACCAGATCCTGATGAGGTGGACTGACCACTTTGAAGCACTACTCAATCAGCATTCTCCTACAGACTACTTCATCCTGGCAGAACTACCTGTCCGTCCACCCATTCCTAACCTTTCGCCAACCTTACAAGAGGTGTTATCAGCTATTCGTTCCATCAAGAACAACAAGACTCCTGCTGCTGACAGCTTCCCGGCAGAGCTACTTAAGAAGGGAGGTTACTTCTGCACCAGAACACTCCACCAGTACATCACTGAGGTTTGGATCGAGAGATCGTCCTCCAACAGTGGTGGGATGCAAACATTGTCACCATCTATAAGAATAAGGGTGACAAGTCCATCTGCGGCAACAGCCAAGGATATCCCTTCTGGCTGTTGCCGGCAAGGTCCTGGCCAATGTGATGCTACACAGGCTGGTCAAAAACATCACAGAGTCACATTGCGTCTTCAGAAAGAACAGGAAAACGGTCGACATGATATTCACGGCACGGTACGGCAACTCCAGGAGAAGGGCCGTGAACAACATCAGGACCTTTTTGTGGCCTTTGTCGTCCTCTCCAAGGCCTTCGACACTGAACAGGGAACTACTATGGAGCTTTCTATAAAAATGTGGCTGTCCAGACAAATTTGTCAACATTCTTTGCCAGTTCCATGATGGGATGATGGCTCGGGTGGCTAGGAGGGCAAGAGTCTATGCCCTTTGAAGTAAGCATCGGTGTGAGGCAAGGGGTGTGCACCGGTACTCTTTAACATCTTCATCCTATGTGCCACCCAGCTTGAGGACAGCAGCGGTGTTGCGGTGGACTTCAGGCTGAATGGAAACCAATTCAACATCAGGAGGCTCCAAGCAACCACCAAGGTTTTGACAGAGCCGGTTCTTGAGCTACAATATGTTGACGACTGTGCTCTTATGGCCCACACTCCGGAAGTCTGCCAGTCTGTCCTTGTAGCGGTTGTGAGTGTCTGGGACTGTCTATCAACACCACCAAGACAGAGGTGGTCTGCCAATGGAGATCCAGCCCTCCACCCACCACAAATTCACATAATTATCTCGGAGGTCTGCAGCATCGACCTCGAAATTCAAAATAGGATCAAGCAAGCATCAGCTGCCTTCGGGAAACTCAGAGGCAGGGTCTTCCAAAACAGGTATCTCCACACCAAAGTCGCCATCTATCAAGCCCGTCTGCATCACCACACTTCTTTACAGCTGTGAAGCCTGGGTCACTTATAGTCGCCACAACAAGCAGCTTGAGCGATTCCACATAAGATGCCTGCAGCGCATCCTGGGAATCACCTGGTGCAACTGTGTGGCCCATAAAGAAATACTTGCTAAGACCAACTGCAAGAGTATCCATACTCATGGTCACCAAACACCAACTGCACTGGCTTGAGCATATGCATATTTAATGTCAAATAAATGGAAAAACACAACAGAAAGCAAGAAACAATAGACTGCAATTTAAATTTGAGTAGTCCTGGATTGTGACGACTTCTGCTGAAGTCGGTCCCTCTCCTTGTTCGGGTGGTGTTCAGCAGTCAAAGTCACCAATCTTCTAGCCATCACTGATCCATTTTACATTTTTTGTCTTGTCTTCCTTCACACCTGGTTCCAATCCCATCAATTACATGTTGTGTATTTAACCCTCTGTTTCCCATCATGTTCTTGTCTGAGATTGTTTGTTTGTATGTTCGTGTATATGTATCGGTGTGCGACAGGTTCTTGTCTGAGATTGTTTGTTTGTATGTTCGTGTATATGTATCGGTGTGCGACAGGTTCTTGTCTGAGATTGTTTGTTTGTATGTTCGTGTATATGTATCGGTGTGCGACAGGTTCTTGTCTGAGATTGTTTGTTTGTATGTTCGTGTATATGTATCGGTGTGCGACAGGTTCTTGTCTGAGATTGTTTGTTTGTATGTTCGTGTATATGTATCGGTGTGCGACAGGTTCTTGTCTGAGATTGTTTGTTTGTATGTTCGTGTATATGTATCGGTGTGCGACAGGTTCTTGTCTGAGATTGTTTGTTTGTATGTTCGTGTATATGTATCGGTGTGCGACAGGTTCTTGTCTGAGATTGTTTGTTTGTATGTTCGTGTATATGTATCGGTGTGCGACAGGTTCTTGTCTGAGATTGTTTGTTTGTATGTTCGTGTATATGTATCGGTGTGCGACAGGTTCTTGTCTGAGATTGTTTGTTTGTATGTTCGTGTATATGTATCGGTGTGCGACAGGTTCTTGTCTGAGATTGTTTGTTTGTATGTTCGTGTATATGTATCGGTGTGCGACAGGTTCTTGTCTGAGATTGTTTGTCTGTATGTTCGTGTATATGTATCGGTGCGCGACAGGTTCTTGTCTGAGATTGTTTGTCTGTATGTTCGTGTATATGTATCGGTGCGCGACAGGTTCTTGTACCCACTTTTATTTATGTTGTATTTTTGTTTTGGAGTTTTTGTTAAGTTTATTAAACAACTCCATTTATACCAAGTTCGATTCTCCTGCGCCTGACTTCCCTGCCACCTACACACCAGTTGTTACATGGATAATTGAAATTAGACCAATTGCCTTGGGATAAGCATTGTTAAAGCCCTTAGGCAATAATTAATGTCATTACAGGAAATGACCAATAGTGGAAAGAATCCTGAAATATCCTACTCAAGTAGAAGTACTGTTACTTTAATGACATTTTACTCATGTAGCAGTAAAATTACTGGGGTATTTAACGACTCGGGTAAAAGTAAAAAGTAGATCATTAAAAAAAGTACTCAGATAAAACGTAATTACACAATTTCCATGCATAGTAGGAACTAAGTTGAGTTTCAGGAACTAAGTTGAGTTTCAGGAACTAAGTTGAGTTTCAGGAACTAAGCTGAGTTTCAGGAACTAAGTTGAGTTTCAGGAACTAAGTTGAGTTTCAGGAACTAAGTTGAGTTTCAGGAACTAAGTTGAGTTTCAGGAACTAAGTTGAGTTTCAGGAACTAAGTTGAGTTTCAGGAACTAAGTTGAGTTTCAGGAACTAAGCTGAGTTTCAGGAACTAAGCTGAGTTTCAGGAACTAAGCTGAGTTTCAGGAACTAAGCTGAGTTTCAGGAACTAAGCTGAGTTTCAGGAACTAAGTTGAGTTTCAGGAACTAAGTTGAGTTTCAGGAACTAAGTTGAGTTTCAGGAACTAAGTTGAGTTTCAAAAAGGCACATATCTATATAAAAAAAGTTACGATTTATCAGAAATATACTATTAACATTTGTAAATAAATTTAACATTCAAAGCAATTAAAATCAGGAGTGGAAAGAGTACTGAAATATCCTTCTCAAGAAGTACTGTTACTTTAAAGATGGAATCCTCAGTCGGGGAAATAGCAACACAAAATATATTGGTAACTCAGATATCTCATAGGTGTCTTTCCACTTTCCAATGGAGAGCAAAGTGGGTACAACAAGCAAGGAGGTGAGCAGAGCCAAGCACGAGTTAGAGAGATCTTATTGGCGCATTTTAGCATGTATTTGCATCAGGGGTTGTAACCGGCTCAGAGAACAGAAGAGGAAACTGGAAAATAATTTTAAAAAATTAAGAACATAATCAAAACCAGGAACGAAAGTGATCTATAATGTTCCAGAACATAACCATTATTTTAAAAGCATACAACCCGGTAAATAACATTGTTTTATGTGAGGGAGAAGTCCGTCACTGGCCGCAGGCAGCATTTGGAACACACCCACCCACCCACACACACACACATCTCACCCTCCCTGCCCTGTTTTCAGCTACGTTAGCAATGTGGATTGACACACAAGTTAATTTAGCAATCTTCATTCATACATTACACATGTTATTCTTACCTCCTGTCAGCAACAGTTTGGTATGGTATTAGGAATAAACAGACAAGCTTTGATGTTTAATTTAAGTGACATTTATTGTACTTATCAATGTTATGAATGAGCACACTGTTTGTTTGTTTTCATTCCTCTCTCTCTGTCTCTGTAGTTCCGTGTATGCTGGAATTAGGACCTGAGCTGCAACAATCTGGCAGGCTTTTTAGATTTGTAGTACCTGTACCAATTACAATCTGGCAGGCTTTGTAGTGCCTGTACCGATTGGCGCGTTCATGTGAATGGGCGTATTGGAAGACACCATGTCAGTAGTGATGGGATTCTGTAAATGTGTTATATTGTGTTATATTGTATTATGATAAACCGATTGCAAAGGTTCAATGAATATAATTCATGATATGTTTAGCTGAGTGGAAAATGGCTTTGATGTTGGTAATTGCCAAATTCATTAAAGAGTTTGGTATGTTCTGATGGGAGGGGCTTCCCATACAAAAAGAGCCTCACTTTCGGTTGGGGGGGGGGGGGCGTTTTGATTGAGCTGTTGATGAGGCAGCACTGTTTTGCTGTCCCATAATGTCTACTTTTGGTGGCAGAATTAAATAAAACACCCTTACCCTTAAGTACTTTTGTGGCTCGGCCATCATTTTATTTGATAGAGGTTTTATTTTTCAGTTTAGCCTTCTGGCCTACTCTAGGCGACCAGCCCCTCCCCTTATGAAGCATAGTCTACTAGCCTACTACTGATGCTACAAGTGTGATTCAGAAATGAGGGAGAATTAAAGAACAATGGATTAACTTTTTCAACGCTAGTTAAGGATACTATAGTTACTATAGTATCTTTGTTGCTATTGTATCCTTAACTAGAATTGAAAAAGTTAATCCGCTGTTCTTTAATAAAAAATCCATCCCATATTTTCTGAATCATGCTTGTAACGTTTCACATTGGATTTATTAACTTTTATTTGAATTCTGGTGCCGCTCTGCATTCAAAACATTTAACCTACTCTCTGAAGTTCAAAGACACTCACATTTCCTTCATAGATGTCACACCCTGACCATAGTTTGCTTTGTATGTTTCTATGTTTTGGTTGGTCAGGGTGTGAGCTGAGTGGGCATTCTATGTTACGTGTCTAGTTTGTCTAGTTCTATGTTTGGCCTGATATGGTTCTCAATCAGAGGCAGGTGTTCGTCATTGTCTCTGATTGGGAACCATATTTGGGTAGCCTGTTTGGTGTTGGGTTTTGGTGGGTGATTGTCCTTGTTCCTGTCTTTGTGTTTGCACCAGATAGGGCTGTTTTGAGTTGTCACGTTTATTGTTTTCGTTAGTTTATTCACATATAGTTTTTCTTCATTAAACAAACATGAATCATCATCACGCCGCATTTTGGTCCGCCTCTCCTTCACCACAAGAGAACCGTTACAATAGAAGCTAGTCCTCCATAGGTATAATTCTGTGGACCTAATTCAGATAATGCATGTCATAACAAGAAGTTGCCCAGTGCTTCACAGCAAGCCTCCTCCTCCACCCTCTCTCGCTCTCCCCACCTGCAAAATTTCAGTTGTATCTCACAACCTATACTTGCATGTAAACAACTATAACTTTTGCCCACTCTCATAGCAAGCTGCTCAGTGGTTAGTGAAGTAATTTAATGTCAAGCTAAATAAATAAAAAATGGTGCAGAACTTTATTTTTCTGGTTGGAACAGAAAAAAAATAGTTCTGTTCAGAAGGAAACGATTCAAAACTTATTTCTGTTCCAACCCCTGATTTGCAGCATACTCTGAAGTGTGCGTGTGCCAGCTTGCTACTAAAGGCGTTAGAAGCGGCGCCCCACTTGTGATTGGTCAAAAAAAAGTTTAAATATATATTACATCATTCATGGTTTAGGTTTTAAATGCTCATAAAAGTACATTTTCCAGTTTAAAAAATACATTGTTCATAACGAGCTGTTCAATTAATCACTACTCTGCCCCTCAGTGACAGCCAGTTCTGCCTCCGTGGGCACATAGGTCATGTGAATATTGCTTCAACTGTTTTGCCAGCTATGTTCTTTGAAGGGTAACTGCCAAAATGAAATCGCAGGATTTCATAGCATAAATTATAACAACACAAAGTAAATGGACCGTCCTGGGGTGCTCAAATGTGCGTTCGTTCAGTCAGAACGTCTGGGTCTGCTCTAGTCTCCTCCTCCGAATGAGTCTCATGCACCAGACGGCATACTTCCGCATGTGAGACTAGATGTGCTCCATCAGGTACAGATGTTGCTAAACCAAAAAGCTAATTGTAATTAACTTGTAAATAAATAATCATAACAGTCATGGGAGCCTGGGACCTGATAAACCGGACAACTACATCCAATAAGAGTCGAAGGATGGAGAGATACACTATCTAGAACCTTCTCATCCTGGATCTGGAAGGACAAAAAGCCTGTCCAATTTTATTGTTTCTCCCTGATGTTTATAAGGTTCAACTGTCGGTCACAGGGTGACATGTTGTGTGGACTAAAACAGCATAAAATAGGTTTATCACAAAGCATGATCAAATGTTTTAGCCAGCTACAGAAACATTGAGAAATTGTTAGGTTTATTGTTTTGTAAAATTATCCAGCTAGCTATCCACATTTGATAAGCAGCTAGCTAGCTGTAGGAAGCAGGTAGCTTGGTAGCTAGTTCGTCTTTCTAAACTAATATCTGACCAACTCAGAAATATGAAGTTATTTCAGACTGAAAATTAACTGGCTAGTGCATCATTCTTTGCCACATTACGTTAGCTAGCTTTCTCGGTACACTGCTGGTACACTCGTTCTTTCGTGAACTGGCTACTCATTTTAAATAGTATAATGCAGCAGTGGTCATTTGTTTTTTTGACATTCAAAAGTGAATGCTGTTGTTCAAATGCAAATAGCGCTCTACAGTTGAAGTCGGAAGTTTACATACACCTTAGCCAAATGCATTTAAACTCAGTTTTTCACAATTCCGACATTTAATCCAAGTAAAAATTCCCTGTCTTAGGTCAGTTAGGATAACCACTTTATTTTAAGAATGTGAAATTGTCAGAATAATAGTAGAGAGAATGATTTATTTCAGCTTGTATTTCTTTCATCACATTCCCAGTGGGTCAGAAGTTCACATACATTAAAATAGTATTTGGTAGCATTGCCTTAAATTTTTTAACTTGGGTCAAACGTTTCGGGTAGCCTTCCACAAGCTTCCCACAATAAATTGGGTACATTTTTGCCCATTCCTCCTGACAGAGCTGGTGTAACTGAGTCAGGTTTGTAGGCCTCCTTGATCGCACATGCTTTTTCAGTTCTGCCCACACATTTTTTATAGGATTGAGGTCAGGGCTTGGGGTCATTGTCCATTTGGAAGACCCATTTTCGACCAAGCTTTAACTTCCTTACTGATGTCTTGAGATGTTGCTTCAATATATCCACACAATTTCGCTACCTCATGATGCCATCTATTTTATGAAGTGCACAAGTCCCTCCTGCAGCAAAGCACCCCCACAACATGATGCTGCCACCCTGTGCCTCATGGTTGGGATGTGTTCTTCGGCTTGCAAGCCTCCCCATTTTTCCTCCAAGCATAATGATGGTCATTATGGCCAAACAGTTCTATTTTTGTTTCATCAGACCAGAAGACATTTCTCCAAAAAGCAGGATCTTTGTCCCCATGTGCAGTTGCAAACCGTAGTCTGGCTTTTTTATGGAGGTTTTGAAGCAGTGGCTTCTTCCTTGCTGAGCGGCCTTTCAGGTTATATCGATATAGGACTCGTTTTACTGTGGATATAGATACTTTTGTACCTGTTTCTTCCAGGATCTTCACAAGGTCCTTTGCTGTTGTTCTGGGATTGATTTGCACTTTTCGCACCATAGTACATTCATCTCTAGGAGACAGAAAGCGTCTCCTTCTTGAGCGGTATGACGGCTGCATCATGGTGTTTATACTTGAGTACTATTGTTTGTACAGATGAACGTGGTACCTTCAGGTGTTTGGAAATTGCTCCCAAGGAAGAACCAGACTTGTGTAGGTCTACAAATGATTTTTTTCTGAGGTCTTGGCTGATTTCTTTGGATTTTCCCATGATGTCAAGCAAAGAGGCACTGAGTTTGAAGGTAGGCCTTGAAATACATCCCCCGGTACATCTCCAATTGACTCAAATTATGTCAATTAGCCTATCAGAATCTTCAAAAGCAATGGCATAATTTTCTGGACTTTTCCAAGCTGTTTAAAGGCACAGTGAACTTAATGTATGTAAACGTCTGACCCATTGGAATTGTGATACAGTGAATTAATAATCTGTCTGTAAACAATTGTTGGAAGAATTACTTGTGTGATGCACAAAGTAGATGTCCTAACCGACTTTTCAAAACTATAGTTTGTTAAAAAAAATAATGTTTGGAGTGGTTGAAAAAATAGTTTTAATGACTCCAACCGGTAGTTTGAAAACTTGTCATGATATTTCTGTCATGCTGCTTTGTTGACAACTCCAACCACCACATGTACTCAGCAAATCAGTGGCCAATGCTGGGATGTGCAATAGCTTATTTTGTGAATAAAAGAAAAACCTGCACTCACAGAATTATTCTCTAAGTTCAGTTCTTTTAGCGGAGGTCAGAACACACTGCATTTGACCAAAACATGTTCTGACTTCTCTTGCTTAAAAAATTATTTAAAACTTGAAGAATATTTTAGTTAGTGACGGATTTTCTTTTAGTCAAGTATATTCCTTTCGAATCCAGAACCCAAATACTTTTTGTTACTACAAACATTTGAGCTGAGCACACCACGTTCTCTTTCTACAATAACTAAATTCGCCCTCCTTATAAACAATGCCATTTTTAGACACTTTTAGGAATGGTCAAGTTTACAAAACTTAGTGCACCCTCTTCGTAACAAAATGTTGTTTTGGGAAGAGAAAACTGTATTGAGATTAAATGCTTTACAGATGAGAAAATTATCAGAATGTCGGCCAACTTTCATCGCGCTCCATCTTCTGCCACTTCCCGCCACTGGACTTCCTCTCATCATCATATTTTGTGGCAAGAACACATTCTAAGGCTTCGGGTTTATACAGCATGTGAGAGATGTAGCACCTTCTATCTGTCCACCCCACCGCCATTGTTATTGTTTTTCTTTTATTGACAAAGCGGAGGTGAGGAGTATTGCATTACATAACCCTGATTCTGCTCGTGGCTTGCGGGTATCAAGAATGATGCGGTGACCAAAGATTATCAGAGGGATTTTCAGGCTGAATTGATTAGGAATCCACTTCTAAGCTGAGAAGTGATGCGACAGCATTGATTTGTTTTTTCACAACTAAACGGAATATTCTCAATTAGAGGTCATTTAGCTAGCTTGCTAGCCTTGTTGGACCAGTTGGACTTGTTGGACCAGCTGGGTAAATTAGCTAGCTAGCTAAAGTTACAGTCCTTTTTTGAACTCTTAAAGCCATCAGCTAAATCATATCCTGTAGCTATCTTTTGGTATACTGTCCACACTCAATCGATTTCGCTAATGCCATTGTTGTCGTCACTGCTAGACTGGTAGCTACCTTCAGCAGAGTAAACATGTATGTTTGTTCTATCTTTGACTGACATTAGCTAACATAAATAAGCTGGCTAATGTTACTCTTATTTGGCATCTCAATTTGGTAGCCATCCTTTCCAGCCTTGTCTGGAAAACACTCCACTCCACCAAAAATAGAATTGTTGATAAAGCTAACTTATTCTCTGTTTGTGTGTTGGTAGAAATGATGAATGTGTGTGTGTGTATACATTGTTAATGGTTAATTGGTTCTCAGCCATTCTCAGCTGGCTAGCAATCTTGCTGCCAATTCAGTGATGCTATTTAGCGAATGGCAAGCTGACAATATTGAAATGACCATGTTAGGTATGCTTACCAAGCCAGTCTAATAGATATCAATACAATTAGTGTGGTTGTTATTTTGTGTATTGTTCTGTATTCTGTTGGCGGTGATACATAATCTGATTCCACCAACATGCGCTTTCAACCCCTAGCTTTGCATAAGGTGAAGGTAAATTGGCCAACATTTTTACCAGCTGACGGCGAAGACAACAACATTTACAGTAAGCATGGTAAAAGCATAAATTGGGTAGTGTTTGTATGTTTTGTGATTTTGTTATGGAGATATAGGTGGTTAGGGGAGCCTGAGGAACACAGATTATCTTTCAGACTGTGTAATCAATTTAGTCTAACCCTCTTCTCTTTTTACCTTTTCTTTTTGAAAAACTCAGTTTATCTGGAGTCATTCCACAGTACCCTGCTGAAAAATACCCCAAAGCGGGGGCATTTTGGATACACAATCCCGGGGGGAACGTACACACCTTGCGGTTATGGAGCTCGACAAGATTGAACAAAAGAAAACAAAAAGTCTATATACAGTGAGTACAAATGAGGTGCCACCAACCTCCTGTGGTAGAAAAGGTGTGTCACCCTGTTCATGGAGAGCTACCCTCCTTTAGGTTTTTCGCTCCAACCCAAGTTGTAACTGACATGGTTCAGTTTATAAACAAGCTAATTATGTTAGATTAAGGTAGGAGTGAAAACCTACAGGATGGTAGCTCTCCAGAAACAGGGTTGGAGAGATATCTGATTTAGAACCACCATCAAATAAAAATGGATATTTTCTATCAATATTTTAAATGTGTCTGCTCTTATGGATTCACATAATATATTTATGTAAGCTGTACTGGGCTCTGTAGCATCAAATAGATGCTAGACATTCAGATATCCAATGAATGTTTGTTTATTTGTCAAATTCTAAAAGACAGGGGAGTGTACACTATTTAATGCTAACTCAAAAGAACTGGGTATTCAATAACAATGTTATATGATAAAAGTAACATACAAAAACATTGTATTGTGTAGTTCAGTGTGTCCGAGTGTGTCTCAGGTGTAGAGACACACAAGTGCAGATAACTGTAGCTACAGATTGTTATACCAGATAATCTTTGGGTAAATCACATTTTCTTGTCTATTCAAGTCTTCCCTCATTGATCGAGACAGATGGGTGTCCACCCCAAAGTGCTGTATGTCATGATGACAGAGACCTGTCTCGATCAATGAATGAGAAGACATGAAATAGACACGATGGTGGCAAACAAAGATAACTTTATGGAGCAAATAATAATGGGGCATTTTCTAAATTCAAACTGAACACTGACATTTTATGAGACTCCTGTTTCCCTGAATGGAGTAGAAAGTGGGCATCTCTAAGGTTGGTTGAAAATTCTCTGTGTTTCACCGAACATTACCTATCCTGTAACTCCCAGTATTGGATCCAAAAAATATTTGGTTAAATCACATTATCTGGTGTAACAATCTGTAGTTCAGAGAACATCCCCCACTGTAACACAGCTGTATGTTAGCCATCACTACAAAATACGTGTTTCAGTAGATCAACTGAAGTTAGCTAGGTGGCTTTCAGGAAAAATAACTTATTTAGATAGGCACCGTATTTGTCATCTGCCCTCTTGGTGCTGGCATCAGCTGTAGCTGAGCTTCTAACATTAGCTAAATATAACTCTTTGTTTGGAATCCTCTTTGCAATAGATGCTCCATCATCAAATTCATGTTGATGAGAGGAATCACATGAAGCCATTGCGTCTGGTCAGTTCTTTCAGTTTTGCCCAAACGATCGATCGTCGCTGAACGACTTCCAATGGCTCTATCGAACAAGGACAACCATATCTACACTCACAACAATGTATTGTGCAATCAATATAACATAGATCGTTCGCGGAATGCCACAAAGCACGATTACATACATTTTCTAAACCTCGCCCCCCCCCATCAATACACTGGAAGCAGTCATAGGGTGTGGGTACCGTTTGTCACGGTTAAAGTGCAATTAATGAATTAGTGTTGTGTTGTCTAGTGGCTTTGCTGGCATGCATAAAACAACATTGGTTGAGTATACCCCACCAAGATTTATATGCTAAAATCGCCACTGGATGGATCACTCTCCCTGCATCTTTTCGTAAGAAGGAGCGGGGCTCTCTTTCTGACAAGCCTTCAGGCCCTATCTACTCTAAGCAGCTATCCTGGAAGCAGCAACTCAACTCAGTTTTGCGGCACGGTGTCTGGTTAGACTGTAAACTGTCCTTCCAGACTCACTATTAAGCATCTCCAATCCAAAATGAAGTCTCCAATCAGCTTCCTATTTAGCAACAAAGCATCCTTCACTCATGCTGCCAAACATACCCTCGTAAAACTGACTATCCTACCGATCCTCGACTTTGGCGATGTCATTTACAAAATAGCCTCCAACACTCTCCTCAGCAAATTGGATGTAGTCTATCACATTGCCATCTGTTTTGTCATCAAAGCCCCATATACTACCCACCACTGCAACCTGTATGCTCTCTCTATTTATTGCGTTACCTCCCTAATCTTACTACATTTGCACACACTGTATATAGACTTTTTTCTAATGTGTTATTGACTGTACGTTTGTAACGTTTGTAACTCTGTGTTGTATGTGTCGCACTGTTTTGCTTTATCTTGGCCAGGTCGCAGTGGTAAATGAGAACTTGTTCTCAACCTAAATAAAGATTAAATAAAAACACATGCACCACTTTTCATTAATTAATGAATTTAATAAAATAAAAAAATGTAAGTAATTTTTTTCCTTTCACATCACCAATTTCGACTATTTTGTGTATGTCCATTACATGAAATACAAATAAAAATGTATTTAAATTACAGGTTGTAATGCAACAAAATAGGAAAAATGGGGGATGAATACTTTTGCAAGGCACTGTCACCTGTTGTGGGCAGTAACTGCCTTGTTGATTCCATATACCGTACTTGATAAAGACTCATGAGTGCATAAATCAAAATTGTGAATTTAGTGATTAGGCACTTGGTTGTTTCAACCAATGTCTTTCTGTTTATTACAGATTCATAAGCTACATATAAATAATTTGTTACCAAACATTATCAAGTAATAACTAAAACTTAGTGCATTCGGAAAGTATTCAGATCACTTTTTCCACATTTTGTTACGTTACAACCTAAAAGCAATTTAAAAAAAAATCCCTCATCAATCCACACACAATACCTCATAATCCCTCATCAATCCACACACAATACCTCATAATCCCTCATCAATCCACACACAATACCTCATAATCCCTCATCAATCCACACACAATACCTCATAATCCCTCATCAATCCACACACAATACCTCATAATCCCTCATCAATCCACACACAATACCTCATAATCCCTCATCAATCCACACACAATACCTCATAATCCCTCATCAATCCACACACAATACCTCATAATCCCTCATCAATCCACACACAATACCTCATAATCCCTCATCAATCCACACACAATACCTCATAATCCCTCATCAATCCACACACAATACCTCATAATCCCTCATCAATCCACACACAATACCTCATAATCCCTCATCAATCCACACACAATACCTCATAATCCCTCATCAATCCACACACAATACCTCATAATCCCTCATCAATCCACACACAATACCTCATAATCCCTCATCAATCCACACACAATACCTCATAATCCCTCATCAATCCACACACAATACCTCATAATCCCTCATCAATCCACACACAATACCTCATAATCCCTCATCAATCCACACACAATACCTCATAATCCCTCATCAATCCACACACAATACCTCATAATCCCTCATCAATCCACACACAATACCTCATAATCCCTCATCAATCCACACACAATACCTCAAAATCCCTCATCAATCCACACACAATACCTCATAATCCCTCATCAATCCACACACAATACCTCATAATCCCTCATCAATCCACACACAATACCTCATAATCCCTCATCAATCCACACACAATACCTCATAATCCCTCATCAATCCACACACAATACCTCATAATCCCTCATCAATCCACACACAATACCTCATAATCCCTCACCTCATCAATCCACACACAATACCTCATAATCCCTCATCAATCCACACACAATACCTCATAATCCCTCATCAATCCACACACAATACCTCATAATCCCTCATCAATCCACACACAATACCTCATAATCCCTCATCAATCCACACACAATACCTCATAATCCCTCATCAATCCACACACAATACCTCATAATCCCTCATCAATCCACACACAATACCTCATAATCCCTCATCAATCCACACACAATACCTCATAATCCCTCATCAATCCACACACAATACCTCATAATCCCTCATCAATCCACACACAATACCTCATAATCCCTCATCAATCCACACACAATACCTCATAATCCCTCATCAATCCACACACAATACCTCATAATCCCTCATCAATCCACACACAATACCTCATAATCCCTCATCAATCCACACACAATACCTCATAATCCCTCATCAATCCACACACAATACCTCATAATCCCTCATCAATCCACACACAATACCTCATAATCCCTCATCAATCCACACACAATACCTCATAATCCCTCATCAATCCACACACAATACCTCATAATCCCTCATCAATCCACACACAATACCTCATAATCCCTCATCAATCCACACACAATACCTCATAATCCCTCATCAATCCACTCACAATACCTCATAATCCCTCATCAATCCACACACAATACCTCATAATCCCTCATCAATCCACACACAATACCTCATAATCCCTCATCAATCCACACACAATACCTCATAATCCCTCATCAATCCACACACAATACCTCATAATCCCTCATCAATCCACACACAATACCTCATAATCCCTCATCAATCCACACACAATACCTCATAATCCCTCATCAATCCACACACAATACCTCATAATCCCTCATCAATCCACACACAATACCTCATAATCCCTCATCAATCCACACACAATACCTCATAATCCCTCATCAATCCACACACAATACCTCATAATCCCTCATCAATCCACTCACAATACCTCATAATCCCTCATCAATCCACACACAATACCTCATAATCCCTCATCAATCCACACACAATACCTCATAATCCCTCATCAATCCACACACAATACCTCATAATCCCTCATCAATCCACACACAATACCTCATAATCCCTCATCAATCCACACACAATACCTCATAATCCCTCATCAATCCACACACAATACCTCATAATCCCTCATCAATCCACACACAATACCTCATAATCCCTCATCAATCCACACACAATACCTCATAATCCCTCATCAATCCACTCACAATACCTCATAATCCCTCATCAATCCACACACAATACCTCATAATCCCTCATCAATCCACACACAATACCTCATAATCCCTCATCAATCCACACACAATACCTCATAATCCCTCATCAATCCACACACAATACCTCATAATCCCTCATCAATACCTCATAATCCCTCATCAATCCACACACAATACCTCATAATCCCTCATCAATACCTCATAATCCCTCATCAATCCACACACAATACCTCATAATCCCTCATCAATACCTCATAATCCCTCATCAATCCACACACAATACCTCATAATGACAAAACAAAAACAGTTTATTTATATTTGCTATGAGAGTCGTAGTTTAGCTAACGTGCATCCTATTTCCATTGATCATCGTTGAGATGTTTCTACAACTTGATTGGAGTCCAATTGTGGTAAATTCAATTGATTGAACATGATTTGGAAATGCACACACCTGTCTATTTAAGGTCCCTTAGTTGACAATGTATGTCAGAGCAGAAACAACGCCATGAGGTCGAAGAAGTTGTCTGTAGCGCTCAGAGACAGGATTGTGTCGAGACACAGATCTGGGGAAGGGTACCAAAAAATAGCTGCAGCATTGAAAGTCCAAAAACACAGTGGCCTCCATCATTCTTAAATGGAAGAAGTTTAGAACCGCGAAGACTCTTCCTAGAGCTGTCCACCTGGCCAAACTGAGCAATCGATGGAGAAGGGCCTTGGTCACTCTGACAGAGCTCCAGAGTTCCTCTGTGGAGATTGGAGACCTTTCCAGAAGGACAACCATCTCTGCAGCACTCCACCAATCAGGCCTTTATTGTCGTGTGGCCAGATGGAAGCCACTCCTCAGTAAAAGGCACATGACAGCCCTCTTGGAGTTTGCGAAAAGGCACCTAAAGGTGTCTCAGACCATGAGAAACAAGATTCTGTGGTGTGATGAAACCAAGATTGAATTATTTGGCCTGAATGCCAAGCCTCACGCCTGGAAGAAACCTGGCACCATCCCTACGGTGAAGCATGGTGGTGGCAGCATCATGCTGTGGAGATGTTTTTCAGCAGCAGGGACTGGGAGACTAGTCAGGATTGAGGGAAAGATGAACGGGCAAAGTACAGAGAGATCCTTGATGAAATCCTGCTCCAGAATGCTCAGGACCTTAGACAGGGGCAAAGGTTCACCTTCCAACAGGACAACAATCCTAAGCACACAGCTAAGACAACTCAGGAGTGGCTTCAGGACAAGTCTCTGAATGTCCTTGAGTGGCCAAGCCAGAGCCCGGACTTGATCCCGATCAAACATCTCTGGAGAGACCTGAAAATATCTGTGCAGCGAAGCTCCCCGTCCAACCTGACAGAGCTTGAGAGGATCTGCAGAGAAGAATGGGAGAATCTCCCCAAATACAGGTGTGCCAAGCTTGTAGCATCATACCCAAGAAGACTCGAGGCTGGTATCGCTGGCAAAGGTGCTTCAACAATGTACTGAGTAAAGGGTCTGAATACTTAAATACATTTGCAAACATTTTTTAAAACCTGTTTTTGCTTTGCCATTATGGGGTATTGTGTGTAGTTTGAGGATAAATGTTTTTCTTTAAACCATTTTAGAATAAGGCTGTAACATAACAACAATGTGGGAAAAGGGGAGGAGTCTGAATATTTTTCCCAATGCACTGTACACCCCACAAGGGGTCCACATGGCCATTGCATTCCAAACACATTTCACTGATACACCACATGATGGAGCCCTAGTGATACATGTGGAATGTAAAACAGTGGGTAGATAGTGATGGGTCATTTCTTGTTCCCAGGGAGCTATAAGCATTTCAGCCACATTGCCTTGGCCATAAACCCATCATAAAAATAATAAAAATTACACACAGATTAACTACACTGAGATTGATATGAATGTGCTTTTAGAACCCATTTCAGGTGCCAGTGAAGTGGAAGACGAGGAAGAACTAGGCTTTTTGACCACTGTGAGCGATATTGACCTGTTGAAAACACTGAACTATCTGTTCAAACAAAATATTGGGTAGAAAAATCTCCCATACCTACAAGGTACCAAACTCTACCATGGGAATTTATGTGTACCTGTGAAGTGTACCTTTGACATTGTTGTACCCCAGGGTAAAACATTGTACCCTAAGCATGCTCTTATTTTTTTGTGTTAATACAGAACCTATTAGCACTGCAGAAACCTCAATGCACCCACAACCAAGTGTTCAAATCCCCAAATGTATACTCTACATCAAGTGTCCTTGAGCACTGCTAGTTTTACATTTGATCAAAAGTGCAGAAATACATTCTTGCCAGTTAGTGTGTGGCCATATATCTTTTATGCTCACAGATCTGGTGGTGCAGCTGCACGGTAGCAGTCTATTTCAGGTTGCTAGTGACCAAGAGGTTATAAATTCAAGTTTAATTTAAGGCTGTGACAATTGTGTTCAAAGTACAAAATTATAGTCGATTTTTACAAGTAATTTAAATCAGAACACAGTAGCATTCTTTCATTATATAGAATAAATACCTTTGAGTTGTTGTATATATTTACTTATTTTTGGCAATAAATATATAGCCAATCTCCAATATGTCCATAGACCTTGTAGCTCAGCAGGAACTTCAGGTAACTAGCAACCAAGAGGTTGTCAGTTCATAATCACAAGTGAGGTTGAGTTCCAAGTAATCAGCATACAGCAGCATACTGACCATTAACACCCTAATTTAGCTGTAAAAATCGAGTAACTTGCTGTAGATTTTCCGTATTTTCACCTCAACGAGACAAAAATCGTTCTGAGAACCTCCTAAAAACATTATTGAGGAAGTCCCTGGAACGTTAACTTCTCATTAGTTCACATGAGGTCCCACGAGATCATGTGATCACCTGTGAAATGTGTGTGTTTGTTTTATAAGGGTGCCCTTCCAGTCTCCAAAGTGCCCAGTCAGTGGTGGTATAATTCAGTATAATTTCACAAAAGTTCTATATATTTTATACACATGTTTTATCATTGTTGTCCTGAACCCACTGCCCACAAGTCATAGTACAATTCTAGTCTATGATTCAGAATCAAAAAGTTGTGCATCTTGATTGTTGGCCAATGACCAGTCATCAGACTTGGCGCACAAAGGCGAGTGTGCATATCCAGATTAGTGAACAGTTTTGCCTGGCGAAAACACAGTAGGCCTATATTAATCATCCATATAAAATACAGTTTAGCTTCAGTTCTGACTAATGTTGGGTGAAAAACAACCCGTTGATTTCTTTGAGTTGGGTTGTTGATGCTGTGTTATTGGGCTATAATCCACCAGGTCAGATCAGGAGACTGGAGGTGTGGCTTAGTGCAGCGTTCAGATAGTTATTTTGGGCCCGTGTGAGAGTAATTCCAGTTAATCTGTACTGTTGTATTGTCAACACATGATAAGGTAGAGCACTAACACTTGTGTATCTTTAATAAGGCTTACACTAGATTATGAGTTCCTTAAATGCATATGCATATTCCAACATTAGTATAGTTACCATTCCTGTTAATTTTATGTTTGTACAGTATAAATAAAAAGGTCCTTTCAATATTTTTGCACATTAAATATTTTAAAACACAGATAACAGTTTTATTTAAATATCATAACAAAGTGTTAACTAGTGATGTTACATTTGATACTGGAGCTCCGATGCATGTGTCGAAATCACTAAGCAGTTTACTTCGAAGCAGTGTGCTTGTATCACTTTATCAGATGCACGTGATCAATGAACGTGATCAATGAAGTCCGAAGCTTTGTTTTGTCTAACAACCACCTGATTGGTTTGGCATTGGTTTCGGTAGAAGACAAAAAGGCAACCCTGCGCACGCACTACGGTGTGTGCGATGTCTTCTAGAAAATTTGGTTGTTCTTAATTATTTTGACTAGCCGGTGCCACTAGTGTACAGCCTGTTGATCAAGGCCTTGCGTACCTATTTTCGACACAATTGGCTGGAAATGCTCAATGCTTCAGGAAGCTTTATACTGCCTTCAATGTCATGGGATGAAGATGTAATATATTCTGGCGAGTTATTACAATATTTGTAAGGAAGCACAGGGCTACCCAGCTGGCAACGAGAGCACTCTGAAGACAGGCTGCCCTCAAGTGAAGGAGTGTGCAGACAAAACATGCTTTCTGATCCTGCAACCTCCACTACAAGTAGGCGGTATGATTTTGCTTGCTCTGAACATGATAGGCCTATTTCCCTAGTTAATATTGACTGCTATCATGAATGACTTTTAGCTCCAAATGCAGATGTAAAACGCAGTTTTTGTCTGTAGCCTGTATTGCCTTTTGACAATATGGCTGTAATGACCGGCTACATTTGCACAGTGATTGTGCGTGCATGTTCGCATTTGCGCGGGTTGGGTATTGAATGCCTTACCCATGCTACTCCCTGGTGAACAGACTCTGTCCATGGTTTCCTGTGCCTTCTGGTTGGCTGCTGCATCTTCAGCTGATACGTGGTTGGCTGCTGCATCTTCAGCTGATACGTGGTTGGCTGCTGTGTCTTCAGCTGATACAACAGGAGGACAAAACACTTATAGCCTACAGCCCCACACAGATCTGTAGGTTCCTCTCCCTTACTGCATCTCTCCAGAGTAAGGGTCCCAGTGAGCCGGTCCCATCCTGCAGCTCCAGCTTCATCAGTAGGCCATACTGCTGAAGCTGCACCCCCAGAGTTGGGTGAGGGAAGAGAGCCGAGAGGAGAGCCATGACACTAAAACCACATGATTTAAGAGAGAGACATGTAACTTTACAACACGAGATGCTGCTGAATAAGGGAGAAAGCCATAACATAAAACTGAGGATTGGTGGAGTGAAGAGACACAGCAGATGGAGCATTAAGAGTGAGTGCAAAAGGAGAGGAGACACAACATCAAAACAACTGAGGGTTCAAGAAAGGGGCAGGAGCCTAATAACCACAAATGGGTGAGACAGGGTGAGAGAGAAGATGATACAGTACAACGAAAACCTCACTAGCTGGGGCAGAGAGAAGGGCAATAATAGCCACTGCATTTAAAAGCAAAGAGAGATGAAGGTAGTCCCAACATGATCAAAAAGGATACTACTACAACCGTAACAACATTAACATCTTGAGAAATCACAGACCGACACAACAGAGCAATGAAATAGAAAACACAGCAAAGCCAGAATATCAACATGAAGAGAAAGCACAGTCAGAACACAAACAGCAACAACATAAACAGAGGTCACAGTGAGAGATTTGTCTCAGTCTATCGTAGCTCATGTTCTGCAAAGGCCAGGTGTCAGGTGTTAATGCCACTCAAGCCCTTAAACCGTTCATTTCATTACTAACTACACTGCTAATGAAGCTGATTCATCTGACTGATACCATTAAATGAAACCCTGTGCCTATGAAGGCCAGGTTCATATTCAGTAAGCACAAAACGTTTAAATGTTTCAACTAATCAAGGGCTTGCTAAATAGTTGATGATTTGAATCAGGTATGTTAGTGCTGGACTAGAGGATTGTGCACTCCCTGGGGGTCCCAATTGATTGAGAGAGACAAAAAAAAAGTAATCTCTGTGGAGAAATAATGTGCGAGGATGTATATAAAGAAACATGGGTAATACATGACATAAAAATTGGAGCCATGTAGCTAATACAGTCAAGTGAATGTTGTGTCTTATGTGTTTGTGTATGGTTGTCAGCAGTGGTAGAAAAAGTTCCCAATTATCATACTTGAGTACAAGTAAAGATACCTGAACAGAAAAGGAATCAAGTAAAAGTGAAAGTCACCCAGTAAAATACAATTTGATTAAAAATCAAAACGTTTTTGGTTTAAATATACTTAAGTATCGAAAGTAAATGTAATTGCCAAAATATCCTTAATGTATTGAAACTAAAAATAAATCGTTTCACATTCCTTATATTAAGCAAACCAGACGGCATGATATTCTTGTTTTTTAAATGTATTTACGGATAGCCAGAAGCACACTCCAACACTCAGAAATAATTTTAAAACTAAGCATTTGTGTTTAGAGTGTCCGCCAGATCAGAGGTAGTAGGGATGACCAGGGATGTTCTCTTGATACTGTAAGTACGTGGATTGGACCGCTTTCCTGTCCTGCTAAGCATTCAAACTGTAACGAGTACTTTTGGGTGTCAGGGAAAATGTATGGAGTGAAAAGTACATTATTTTCTTTAGGGATGTAGTGAAGTAAAAGTAAAAGTAGTCAAAAATATCAATAGTAATGTAAAGTAAAGTACAGATACCACAAAAAAACTATTTAAGTAGTACTTATTAGTGTTTTTTTTAAGTACTTTACACCACTGACTTGAAGTCAGAGTAGATTTAATTTCTTGCACACACTTAAACATAGAATTACATATACAATAGAATCCCTATTAATTCAATAGGATCTTTTTTTATTTTACCTTTATTTAACTAGGCGAGTCGGTTAAGAACAAATTATTCAATGATGGCCTAGGAACAGTGGGTTAACTGCCTAGTTCAGAGGCAGAATGACAGATTTTTACCTTGTCAGCTCTGGAATTTGATCTTCCAACCTTTCAGTTACTAGTCCAAAGCTCTAACCACTAGGATACCTGCCACCTGAACATTTCTGTGGGCCTAGTAGTAAAGATTTGTCATTTGACTTGTTTTACCTTTTATTGGTGCATAGGCTCAACCAAACAGGATGTTTTTCATCTGATTGTCAAACAATCACATCAAAGGGCTCCTTTACTACCCGCACATGCTCATTCACTCGCAACATATTTACAGCCTCCAAACACTAGTGAATGGACAGACACATCCACTACACATCCAAAACACAAAACACCACAAAGCGTCTCAGTGTCAGCCATTTATCTCTGCCTTGGCAAAATGTCTGTGAGTCTTGCATCCAACATCAGTTGACTGAAGAATATTTTATGAATTGCAAAATAAAATGTCTCAAGACATCGCACTATTTTACATTAGTGTCTTGAGACAAAGTCTCAATTGCATGTATCAAGACATCTGAAGACATCTCAAACCCTCATGACTGAAAGCAATATTAACAGATTCATTTTTTTTTCATATTGTACAAGTGAAAAATGTATATTTACCAAGACTCCACACCTCCAATATGGACAAAACAATAATGTCAAAATCTGAGATTGTCTCCAAGATCCTGAAACAATGAAAGCAATCAAATAAAAGATTGGCATGTCAAGTGATAGTTTCCTATTATTTAGTCCTTTTCATGTTACCGCAGCCACAAAGTCATAAATCCAACCTATTTCCAAAATGTATCTTATAAAAATGTGATTTTAAACCTAACCCTAACATTAACCCTAACCTTAATCATATTGCTAACCGTATGCCTAACCTTAAATTACGACCATAAAGCAATTTTTTGATTCCGTAATTTTTTTCCGACTTAGCTCAGCTGATTTTGTGGCTGTGGTAACTAGTGGAAATGGCAGACAGCCCCCTCTTACTTTTTGAGGTCCTGTATATCTGGGCAGTAGTCAGGCAGCGGGTGCAATCCCCCACCATATGAGGTGCACCCATCCAACTGGCCAGAGTCGTTGCCAGGTAACCGACTGGTCCCAGGAACTTCATGTAGGTTGTATATCCGAAGTTCTGTCCCGGGCTAACAGGATAAAGAGGGGTCAAAGATGTGTTCGATAACATGTCTCACGCCAACTTCTCTCATCTACCGATTTATGTCGAATGCTTTGGTTCAAAATAACATCTGTACATTGGACATGAATGGGCTGACTCAAAGTGTTTTAGGATTGTATAAGATATCAAATGTTTTCCTTTCTGTAACACCTGATTGTTATCAGACAGAAATCAGCACCAGACATCTGTGACAGGGACCATTGCTTCCATGGTGGTCATTTAATTATTTTCACTGTTGCTGAATAACAAGTAACAGGATGCAACAACTTAACTTCACACTTCCAGCCAGAAGAGGGCGATATGGTACCTAATCTTTCCTGTGATGTAAACAACGACAGCTCATCGAGGGTAAACCAATCAGCTAAACTGAATGTTTTTTTTTAACAGATGAGCTTCACTTTCACGACCAGCTTCAGGATGACAGAAACCTCACCTCACCTCTCGTGCTTCATTTGTGAGATCACATGAGTACATGGTAGTTGGGTAGTAGTAGGGCACTGTTTAACACTACTGCTGATCAAGGGCTTTGTTCAGCTTCCAGCCACAACATGGGCTAGTATTTTGTACCTATCTAGTAACCCTGGTCATGTTTAAATGTCACTCAAATATCTTTCATATGTTGTTCTTGTTCTTTTAGTAAAGCGACAAAGCAAGCATTCCCAGTAACATTTATGGATTTGTGTGAAACTATGAATTGCATTCTCCACAAGGAGAAAAAAAGCTAAACCAGCAGGCATGGGGAAGCAGCAGAGGGAATGGTCCAATTCATTATTTATCGTCTGCAACTGCAACGTCTACAGCCGAAAGACATTCCTTCATGTGCAGACAGAGGTAAGCAAGGTTTGCCTGATGATCTCCCAAAACCCGAGTTTCTTGTGCATCACTCAGAACTCAAAGGGGGATGACAGTTCTAAGGAGTCCAACAGTCAGGGCTGACTTGAGCACAGGGTGTCAATTATGTGGCACAGTGGGTGACAAAGAGACAGGAAAAACACATCCGTCTGTACCAAGACTGTCTTAAAGCAGGGGTGTAAAACCGCCAGCCCTGAAAGGACACCAATATGTCAGCACATTAAAGACCTTTCACAGAAACATTATCAGAATATCAGAATATTCCTAAAAATGAAAAGTGATCAGCAACACCTCTCACAAAAATGGGGGCAATGTTTAGTAAGACACCAGCAGTAGATTTATTTGAGAGGCACAACAGTTCTGTGAGTTGGCCAGAGTTTTGTTTGTGTTTAAATGCCAAAGATTGAAACAGGTGTTGGAGTTGCAGAGTAAATGATTAATGTTCTGAGACTGGTGAGGGAACACAAGATATCCTCAGTGAGACGGTAGAGAAACGGGGGTGATGCTGCATGGCTCTGGTTCAAAGTCAGCCAAGCCCAGCACTGCTGCGAACCCCAAAGCTGTTCCTGCCTTGCTACGGTTATTAAATCTGCCATCCTCTTCCCAAAGTGGCCAGGTGTGCTTATAATGAGAACACATACCCGAGTGGCGCAGCAGTCTATGACTGCATCTCAGTGCTAGAGGCGTCACTACAGACCCTGGTTTGATTCCAGGCTGTATCACAACCGGACGTGATTGGGACACAGGGCGGCGCACAATTGGCCCGGCGTTGTCCGGGTTAGGGTTTGGCCGGGCTAGGCCGTCATTGTAAATAAGACTTTGTTCTTTATTTAACTAGGCAAGCCAGTTATTTTAAGGTAAAAATAACAATAATACTCAGCCAAAGATGGGGGCTCTCTTTTGGACAGTGTCAGCCCTGGTTCGTTATGTATATTTGTTGAAGCTTTAGGGTGACGTATTCTATCCGCTTAAAAGTCATCGTTAAAAAAGACATGTTCAACTGGGTCTGTGTGACCAAACATCATGAGCCCACTGACTGACGTTTGAGATGCTGCTGCATTGTCTCATTCTCTGAGTGATGCAAGGATTGCTCAGTAATATATTCTCCAAATTTGGGAAGATTGCTTTGGGGGTAAAAGACCCATCCATGCTTTATAATAGAAGGAAACAAGCTTGAAAGAAGGCAGGGTATTGCATTACCCGGTCTGCAGGATTCAGAGTTGTGGGTGGAGAGTAAGGAGACTCAAAGGAGAGGGTCAAAAAGTAGCAGAATAAGCTAAATGAGATTAAGCACCTCGATTAAAGTACAACATTTGGGGTTTTGGCAAACATTTGTTAATACTTTTCAGGACGGTGAACAAAGTCAGCGCAGGTGTTCCCTGAGCTACAGTCAGATGAGGAAACAAAACAACACTTTTTTTAAAGAAGGGCCTCTATAGTAATAAAGGTGGTTTCAGACCACGCTCATGTGACAAGTAACCTTTTTTGTTGTTGTAAAAAATGTATTTTCTTTATACTGATAGAAGGGTACAAAGAAAACAAAGAGTCACATTAACCCTCTGTCCCACTCACCCTCCCCCCGCACACACTCAGTCATGAAATGAACCAAACAAAAGAGAAAAGAGCAGGATGCTCATGGGAGCGCACCTGTGTTCAGACAGCACAGGTGCTCTTTCACTCGCTCATATTTCGCTCTCTTCATGAATAATTGTGTATGGCTAACCAAAAGGCCACAGTGGTACCACATGGAAGTTGGTCCCCACCATCAGCAGACAGAAAGTTCTCTCTCTGATCAACATACACATTTATGTGAAAAATTGAAGTATTTTACTATAATAGAATAGCTTGAGGAGTTTACCACATCAGTCACCTGCTTCATTAGTAAGTGCAACAATGACGTCATCCCCACAGTAACCGTACTCCCATGTCTTCTGGTTGAGATATGTATCACAGGCAACATCTGCACTGGCTACAGCTGCCGATTTCAAGGAGCGGGACACTAATCCGGATGCTTATAAAAAATCCAGCTATGCCCTCCGATGAACCATCAAACAGACAAAGCTTGAAACCTACTACACCAGCTCTGACAAATGTCGCATGTGAAAGTGCTTGCAAACTATCATGGATTGCAAAGAGAAATCCATACGCGAGCTGCCAAGTGACGTGAGCCTATGAGAAGAGCTAAATGCCTTCTATGCTCACTTTGAGGCAAACAAGACTGACCCATGCATGAGAGCACCAGCTGTTCCGGAAGACTGTGATCTCGCTTTCCATAGCTGATGTGAGTAAGACCAACTTCTTCATGATTGGTGTCCCATCCATGGGATGGTTAAGCTAATGTAGGCTAATGTGATTAGCATGAGGTTGTAAGTAACAAGAACATTTCCCAGGACATAGACATATCTGATATTGGCAGAAAGCTACAATTCTTGTTAATCTAACTGCACTGTCCAATTTACGGTAGCTATTACAGTGAAATAATACCATTCTATTGTTTGAGGAGAGTGCACAATTTGGAACATGAAAAGTTATTAATACACAAAGTAGGCACATGTGGGCAGTCTTGATACAACATCTTGAACAGAAATGCAATGGTTCATTGGATCAGTCTAAAACTTTGCCCATACACTGCTGCCAACTAGTGGCCAAAATCTAAATTGCACCTGGGCTGGAATAATACATTATGGCCTTCCTCCTGCATTTTAAAGATGATTTTACAACAAAAAAATACAAAAACGGTTGTTTCTTTCTTTGTATTATCTTTTACCAGATCTGTGTTATATTCTCCTACATTCCTTTCACATTTCTACAAAGTGTTTCCTTTCAAATTGTACCAAGAATATGCATATCCTTGCTTCAGGGCCTGAGCTCCAGGCAGTTAGATTTGGGTATGTCATTATAGGCAAAAATTGAAAAAATGTGGTGGATCTTAGAGAGGTTTTAAACAGGTTAACATTCGCAGGGCTGCAGGATTACCAGGACGTGTGCTCAGAGCATGCGCTAACCAGCTGGCACGTGTCTTCCCTCAAATTTTTAACCTACTTGCATGTTTCAAGCAGACCACCATAGTCCCTGTGCCCAAGAACGCCAAGGTATTCCGCCTAAATGGCTGTCGCTCCGTACCACTCACATCTATAGCCATGAAATACTGCTCATGGCTCACATCAACACCCTCATTCCAAATACCCTGGATCCAATCCAATTCACACAACACCCCAACAGATCCACAGATGATACAATCTCTATTGGACTCCACACTGTCCTTTCCCATCTGGACATTTACATTTTAGTCATTGAGTGGACAATCTTATCCAGAGCAACTAAGGTTAAGTGACTTGCCAATGGGCACGTCGGCAGATTTTTTTACCTCTTCGGCTTGGGGATTCAAACCAGCCACCTTTCAGGTTACTGGCCCAATGCTCTTAACCTCTAAGCTACCTCCCGGCTAACTGCTGGACAACAGGAACACCTACCTGAGAATGCTGTTCATTGACTACAGCTCAGCGTTCAACACCATAGTGCCCTCCAAGCTCATCACTAAGCTAAAGACCCTGGGACTGAACACCTCCCTCTGCAACTGGATCCTGAACTTCCTGACAGGTGGTGAGGGTAGGCAACAACACATCCGCAATGCTGACCCTCAACACGAGTTCCCCTCAGGGGTGCATGCTTAGTCCCCACTTGTACTCCCTGTTCACCCAAGACTGCGTGGCTGCACACGACTCCAACACCATCATTAAGTTAGCTGACGACACAACGGTGGTAGGCCTGATCACCAACAACGAGAAGACAGCTTATAGGGAGGACGTCAGCGACCTGGCAATGTGGTTCCAGGACAACAACCTGTCCCTCAACGTCAGCAAGACAAAAGAGCTGATCGTGGATTACAGGAAACAGAGGGCCGAGCACGCTCCCATTCACAACGACAGGGCTGTAGTGGTGTGGGTCAACTTAAAGTTCCTCCCTGTCCACATCACTAAAGATCTATCATGGTCCGAGCACACCAACACAGTCATGAATAGGGAACAACAACGCCTCTTCCCCCTCAGGAGGCTGAAAAGATTTGGCATGTGCCCTCAAATCCTCAAAAAGTTCTTCAGCTGCACCATTGAGAGCATCTTGACTGACTGCATCACCACTTGGCAACAGCTTGGCATCCGACCGTAAGGCACTACAGGGGGTAGTGCGTATGGCCCATTACATCAATGGGGCTGAGATCACTGCCATCTACGACCTCTATACCAGGCGGTGTCAGAGGAAGGCCCTGAAAATTAGCAAAGACTACAGCCACCCAAGGCATAGACCCTCTGCTACCGCAAATCAAGCAGTACCAGAACACCACGTCTTGGACCAAAAGGCCCCTGAACAGCTTTTACCCCCAAACCATTAGACTGCTGAACAGTTAATCAAATGGTTACCCCACTATTTGCATTGACCCCCCCCCCCCTGTTTTTTTTGTGGGGACAAACAATTCAGTCCCATTCAAAATACATTTTCCCTAACCCTAAACCTATCCATAATCCTAACCCGTACCCTAAACTTCACCTGAAACCCTAACCTCAACCCTAAACCTAACCGGAACCTTTAAACTAACCCTAGCTCCAAACCCTAAACATAATTCTAACCCTAACACTAATTCTAACCTTAACTCTAAACCCCCTAGAAATAGCATTTGACCTTGTGGGGATGCCAATTTTTGGTTGTTTACGGTTCTTGTAGGGACTTCTGGTCGCCAAAACTATAGTTAAACACGTCCACACCCACACAGACATGAATATTGACTTCACACACTCACACAGACACTCTTTCACACTCTTCACATACGCTGCTGCTACTCTGTTTTGTATTGATCCTGATTGCTTAGTCAGTTGAATCCCTACCTACAGGTACATATTTGACCAACCAGCTCAATTCGGTCTTATGTAGAAAACATTTTAAATTGTGTTTTTTACATTGGATAAAAGTAGAGACTCAGAGCTAGAAAATGGTATATCACACAGTACAGTTGAGTAACAATGGGAAAGTAATTCTGCTTTGAAAGTTGATAGACTTGTAAACCCACTTTTGAGAAAACGGCCTTTGAATATTTTGGCACACTTACTGGAGAGCACTTCTTAGTCTACACCCATTCAGCATAGTTCACACCCTCTTAAGCCTTAGCCCCACCCATCTCTTTAAGTATTCACATGCATGACATCAGCAGCCTGGTGGTCCAAAATAACTACTGTGTTTTACCGCAAATAAACCCATCCGTTTAAAAATTCATTTCGTATATGTCAATCTAGCAAATCAGGCAACGAAAGTAACTTTCTAAACAATGTTTTGGTTAGTTTCTAGCTTGTTAGCTAGCTAGCTAATGTTAAGTTAGCAGTTCAAATAAAGAACACATAGAGCTGATGTCTTAACTTGATCTAATTTGTATTAACAGTAAACTCACAACATGATCATTATTTACAAGTTACTGGCAAGCTAATTACAGAAAATAGCTTATGGTTATGAGTGTGACAAAATAGAAGCAGGGCATTCTACCAAAGAATTTTAGAACTTGGACACTGTCTTGTTGGCCTACCGTTATATACTAATTTGACTTTGGTGCAGATCATGTTGTTCTTCACATTACCATCTCTGGTAAATGCACACTATATCAAATCATATCAACGTATTTATTTGTCACATGCACAGGATACAGAAGGTGTAAACGGTACAGTGAGATGTTACCTTGCATAGTGGAGTTTTTTATTTAGACATGTAGCTAGCTAGCTACTAAACAATGAACCATAATCCCAATTTAAAACGTTACTAACCTACATGAATCTGCAGGTAGCTAACCAACTACAGTAGATTCAATGTTAGTTAGCTAGCTAACATTAGGCTATAACTAGCAATGCAAATGGCTCTGAGGTATGACTAATATTACTACACAGATCATACATGTAATGTTAGCTAGCGGGCCACCCAGATGATTTCTGATTTCAAAACTCTGTCCTCCAGAAAGTGGAGAGCAACACGAGCAGTTATTGGTGATAAAAGCCACTTTAGAAAGGATTACCTACACATACTGAGCAGCCATTTGTTATAGACAGAAGCATGCTTCGTGGCAGATCAATCCGAACTCATCTCTCTACATGTCCAGCCCACCCATTATCTCAGCCAATCATGGCTAGCAGGAAGGTTGATGCCTTTTTCCATGGCTAAACCAACAAGGCTTGTGCATTAACAATTGTATTCATATTTACACGTGGTATACAATTTTTTTAATTAAGGCACATGAAAGTTAACATGTTCCAGAAGGCATTTCTTCCACAAAAATGCTTTTTGATCAAAAGCAAATGTTTACGTTTAAATGCCTCTCCTGTGAAGTAGTGGCGTGCGGCATACGTTTAGTTTCCTGAAACAAGTCACATATTGTCTCAATTACCTCAAGTACCTTGTACCCCTCCACTTTGACTCGGTACTGGTGCTCCTTGTATATAGCCTCGTAATTATAATTTTATTGTGTTACTATTTCCTTATTTTTATTTAGCAAATGTTTCTTACTTTTTAACTCTGCATTGTTGGGTTCATAAGTAAGGATTTCACAGTAAAGTTTACACCTGTTGTATTCAGTGCATGTGACAAATGAAATGTGATTTGAATCTCAGTACTTCAATGACACTGTGACCTTTGCTAGTCCAGACATCAGGGTTCACTTCCTATGAAGCGCTGAGCAAAAAACACAATAAAAAAACTGGAAATCGTGAAGGTGGTAAAAAGCTTGTACTTTTGGGGCTCCAGAGTGGCGAAGCCGTCCAAGGCACTGCATCTCAGTGCTAGAGGCGTCACTACAGACTCTGGTTCAATTCCAGGATTGTGACTGGGAGTCCCATAGGGCAGCTCACAATTGGCCCAGCGCTGTACGGGTTAGGGTTTGGCCGGGCTAGGCAGTCATTGTAAATAAGAATTTGTTCTTTTAACTGACTTGCCTAGTGACTAAAAGGACAAATAAATTGTCTGTCCCTAAAAGACACAGTATACTGTACATCCTTTACAAATGGAGTATCTAAACGAACAAAGTGTCAATCCCAATTTGAAATGTTTTCCCCTTTAAAGAACTCTCAAAAAATAGTATTGGGATAAAAATGACTAAACTCACAGAAGGCAAGCATGGCAGATCATGGTGTTTTCGGAGGGAAACAGCAGAGAAATGAAGCAGAAGTGTGAACGTTATTCTTTCTCAGCTCGCGCACAATTGCTTTTTAAAGCATGAGGAGAAATGGGGTTTGACACTAATGTACTTTTAGAGCGCACTCGCCCACAGCATTAATCTCGTTTTTTTCATCATACACTGTGTTCAATCAAAAGGAAGCAAGGGCGAGGGGGGAACTGCATCCAGTTAGTGCAGGGTCATAGCTGTAAATACTCATCATGGGGTTGCCTCTGTATGTGCATGCGTGTGTGCCTAAAAATGGACGGTCACTAGCTATTAAAAGGAAAATCCACTCAAAAAAATATATATTTATAAATGTTTCATTAGTCTACTATTTTCAAGATATAGGAATTTCAAGAAGCAAAATGTCACTTGCCACATCATCATGATGATGTGGCAAGTGACACTTTGTTTCTTGAAAGTCCAACATCTTGAAAACTTGAATGCTGACATGCAAAACATATTGGGTTTCCTTTATGGAACTCCAGAGTTTTTACTAAAAACAACTGAACACAATCAAGACCTTTACATTAACTTTCTGAAGTTTATTTAGAACACATTGAATCCAGAATAATTCTTCGCTCAGTGGAAAAAGCATGTAGAAATTACTAAAACAATAACTAGGATATTCCATCTAGGTTTTGCATGTGGCAAGTGGAGGAATTGGACCAAGACAGTTGCAGTTTCAGCAGAAAGGGATATTGGGAGATCGAGAACAGAGAACTAGTACAGTGTTCGGATAAACATCTGTGTGAGAGTTTGTGCTGAGAAAGAGAGAAAGGGACAGGAGGAGATGACAAAAAAATGGAGATAAATGGAAGAAAGGGGGATTCAGGAGAAAAGAAAAGACAAAGGGATTGATGGAAAGGGACAGAAGGAATGTTAGAGATGAAGAGAGACAGAAATAACAGATGCAAAATTTTGGGACGAGTGTCACTAGTGCTGTGAGAGAGAGCAAAAAGGTTAGGGGGAAAGAGAGGAACATAAAATCCTGGATAATACTTTCTGGTCTAAAGAGGTTAAAAAGATACAGCATGAATTTGAATATATATTTGTATGAGCCCTCACTGTATCATGACTTTGTGGTCAATGTCATTGGGGTCAAGGTCAAGCAGAAAAAAAGAGGTCACACTCCTACAATAAAAACAGCCATACAAGTATTCAGACCCCTTGATGTTTTCCTAATTTTGTTACTTTACACACTTATTCTAAAATGGATTCAATTGTTTTATTCCCCCTCATCAATCAACACACAATACCTCACAATGACATTGCAAAAACAGGTTCTCAGACATTTTTCCAAATGTATAAAATATTTTCAGGTCTGTCCAGAGATGTTCGATCGGGTTCAAGTCCGGGCTCTGGCTGGGCCACTAAATGACATTCAGAGATTTGTCCCGAAGCCACTCCTACATTGTCTTGACTGTGTGGCTAAGGTCGTTGTCATGGTGGAGGGTGAACCTTCACCTCAGTCCATTCATCTTTCATTGATCCTGATTAGTCTAACAGTCCCTGCCACTGTAGGGATGGTGCCAGGTTTCCTCCAGACGTGACGCTTGGCATTCAGGCTAGTCTTTTAGGTGCCTTTTGGCAAACTCCAAGCGGCCTTTTACTGAGGAGTGGCTTCGGTCTGGCCACTTTTCCATAACGGCCTGATTGGTGAAGTGCTGCAGAGATGGTTGTCCTTCTGGAAGGTTCCACAGAGGAACTCTGGAGCTCTGTCAGAGTGACCATCCAGTTCTTGGTCACCTCTCTAACCAAGGCCCTTCTCCCCCGATTGCTCAGTTTAGCCGGGTAGCCAGCTAAAGGAAGTGGTTCCAAACTTCTTCCATTTAAGAATTATGGAAGCCACTGTGTTCTTGGAGACCTTCAATGCTGCAGAAATGTTTTGGCACCCTTCCCCAGATCTGTGCCTTGACACAATCCTGTCTTGGAGCTCTACATACAATTCCATTGACATTGCTTGGTTTTTGCTTTGACATGCATGGGACCATATACAGACAGGTGTGTACCTTTCCAAATCATGTCCAATCTATTGAATTTACCACAGGTGGACTCCAATCAAGTTGTAGAAACATCTCAAGGATGATCAATGGAAACAGGATTCACAGCTCTATTATGAGTCTCAAAGCAAAGGGTCTGAATACTTATGCATACAGGTGTGCCAAGCTTGTAGCGTCATACCCAAGAAGACCTGAGGCTGTAATCACTGCCAAAGGTGCTTCAACAAAGCACTGAGTAAAGGGTCTGAATACTTACACTACCGTCAAAAGTTTTAGAACACCTACTCATTCAAGGGTTGTAGAATAATAGTGAAAACATCGACAAGTGGACATTTCTCCAAAAAGTACGATCTTTGGGGCCATGTTCAGTTGCAAACCGTAGTTTGGCTTTTTAATGGTGGTTTTGGAGCAGTGGATTCTTCCTTGCTGAGCTGCCTTCCAGGTTATGTCGATATAGGTCTCGTTTTACTGTGGATATAGATACTTTCGTACCTGTTTTCTCCAGCATCTCCACAAGGATCGTTGCTGTTGTTCTGGGATTGATTTGCACTTTTCGCACCATTTTACATTTATCTCTAGGAGACAAAACACGTTTCATTCCTGAGCGGTATGATGGCTGCGTGGTCCCATGGTGTTTATACTTGCATACTATTGTTTGTATAGATGAATGTGGTACCTTCAGGCGTTTCGAAACTGTTAAGGGAATTTTTATCAATGATGACTAATTATGTATACATTTCAATCAGGACTGACTAATCCGAATGCTATTATGTTACTGTACATGTATGAATTTTCTCTCTTGCTCCCAGTATTGAATATAATGTAGTCAAGAGTTTAGAACAATGACGGTCTGTTCCTTGGTACAAATGAATGAACTATCTCCAGACTGTCTAGAATGCTTATCTACACTGACTGACCTTGGCTCTAGGCGAGGAGGGAAGGCTTGAGAACTATAGGGCCTTTCTACCAGTGTCAAGAAGAGACGGAACATTTATAAAACGCTGACGTCAGTACTCTCTTGATTAAAGGCTGTTACTTGACTTTTAAGACCGGGGCTCTGTCCATTCTTATAAAATAAGGGTCATACAAATTCTTATGAATTGACAGAGTGTTTAATTTTGATTGGGAATTAAAACAGAGGAATTAAATTCCTTCAACAGAAACTGCTCCCAAGGATGAACCAGACTTGTGGAGGTCTACAATTTATTTCTGAGGTCTTGTCTGAATTCTTTTGATGTTCCCATGATGTCAAGCAAAGAGGCACTGAGTTTGAAGGTAGGCCTTGAAATACCTCCACAGGTACACCTCCAATTGACTCAGATTATGTGAATTAGCCTATCAGAAGCTTCTAAAGCCATGACATAATTTTCTGGAATTTTCCAAGCTGCACATGACATAATTTTCCAAGCTGCACAGTCAACGTAGTGTATGTAAACTTCAAACCCACTGGAATTGTGATACAGTGAATTATAAGTGAAATAATCTGTCTGTAAACAATTGTTGGAAAAATTACTTGTGTGATACACAAAGTAGATGTCCTAACTGACTTGCCAAAACTTTCGTTTGTTAACTAGAAATTTGTGGAGTGGTCAAAAAACGAGTTTTAATGAGTCCAACCTAAGTGTAGGTAACCTTCCAACTTCAACTATATGTGAGAGTGGATTCTCAGCCCTAACTAGCAAGAAGAACTAAATACAGGCACGGACTGTGTGTGGTAAATTATTTATGACTCTCCCCAATACAACCCAACATTGCAGAGTTATGTGTATCCTTTCAAGCACATCCTTCTCATTAACCTGTGGTGAGTTATTCACAATTTTGATGAACAAATAAGGGTATATACGTAAGATGGATATATAAAGAGCAAAATTATTAATTATTATGTTATTATTTGTGCTCTTGTCCTTTAAGAGCTCTTTGTCAATTCCCACGAGCCGGGTTGTGACAAAAACTCACACTCATTCTTATGTTTAAAAAACATATTGTATAGTGTTTGTGTGTGACAAGCTTACAATGATGGCAAAAAACAACATTTGAGAGTGTGCTGACCCTGGTGCTAGAGGGGGTATGCAGCTGGAGGTTGAATGTTTGAAGGGGTACGGGACTATAACAAGTTTGGGTACCGCTGACATAGACTAACCAGGTGAAAGCTATGATCCCTTATTGATGTCACTTATTAAATCCTTCTCAAATCAGTGTAGATGAAGGGGAAGGGGACAGGTTAAAGAAGGATTTTTAAGCCTTGAGACAATTGAGACATGGATTGTATATGTGTGCCATTCAGAGGGTGAATGGGCAAAACAAAATATTCAAGTGCCTTTGAATAGGGTACGCTAGTAGGTGCCAGGTGGACCGGTTTCAGTGTATCAAGAACTCCATCGCTGCTGGGTTTTTCACACGCAACAGGTTCCCATGTGTATCAAGAACAGTCCACCACCCATGAGAACATCCAGCCAACTAGACACAACTGTGGGACCTATTAGAGTCAACATGGGCCAACATCCCTGTGGAACACTTTCGACAACTTTTAGAGTCCATGCCCAGATTAATTGAGGCTGTTCTGAGGGCAAAAGGGGGTGCAACCCAATATTAGGAAGATGTTCCTTATTTTCCTGAAGTATTATTACTCTAAGATTGAAGAACATAAAAGTAGTTCATATTGCAAGATGAGAAAAAAATGGGAGGACAAGATGAGAGAAATACAAAGATTGTAGGAAAAGAAGAGAAAGAAAGGAAGATAAAGAAATGGGAACAACAGGAGGAAAATGAAGAAGGAAAAAAAACACAGCTGAGGTGTTAAATGACCTGAATAGTGATGAAGAATGGTCAGAGACTGTCTACAGTGAGAGTGAGGAAATCAGGGAAAGAGAAAAGGGGATACCTAGTCAGTTGCACAAATGAAGGCATTCAACCGAAATGTGTCTTCCACATTAAACCAAAGCCCACTGAATCAGAAACAATAATGATGATGGTGGAGTGTCAAAACAAAATGTAAGGAGGATAATGGTTGTGTGAAGGAATACACAGATAGTGAACATGACATGAGTGAGAAAATGAACCAAAGGGATGACGAGAAGAGGGGAATTAAGAAAAAAGCTGACTGGGAGACAGATGAGAATGGTGAAGAACAGAAAGACCCAAGCGAAAGTATATGTAAATATACTAAGAATTCAAATAATATACTTCAAATACGAGGTGTAGTTTTCTACTATATCGTAAGTATACTATAAATATAATATCATCACACTTCAATACACTTATTAAAAGTGTAATTTAAATTAATAGTTTAATAATCTTTAAGTACACTCTTTTTTTCAATTTTCACGTAAAATGACATACCCAAATCTAGCTCAGTACCCGAAGCAAGGATATGCAAAGTTTCAGACTGTTCCAGTGAAGCATTGCAATACTGCACAATATTTTCTATCAAGTTTTCCCAAATGTGCTGATGAAAAGAAATGGTACCAACACATCCTCTGAGAGCAACTTCTCCCAACCATCCAGGAACAGTTTGGTGAAAAACGATGCCTTTTCCAGCATGATGGAGCACCTTGCCATAAGGCAAAAGGGATAACTAGGTGGCTCGGGGAACAAAACATTGATATTTTGGGTCCGTGGCCAGGAAACTCCCCAGACGTTAAACTTATACACACTCATTAAAACTGTAATTCAATTTCAAACACTTTAATTATAATTTAGTATTTTAATTCAAAATACACTTGGTGTTGTTTTTAAATTGAAGCATTGAAACTCTGCTTGTGAGTGATCAAGTATATGATAAATCTACAGTGACTTGCAAAAGTATTCTTACCCCTTGGGTTTCTTCACATTTTACTGTGTTAAAATTGATTCAATTGTCATTTGTTGTCAACAATAAACTCAAAGTACTCTGTATAGTAAAAAAATACATATATACAGCACTAGTCAAAACTTTGGACACACTCATTCAATGGTTTTTATTTATTTTGACTATTTTCTACATTGGTCTGTGGAGTGTACGGCTTAAAATGGTCCTATGGACAAATACTCCAATCTCCACTGTGGAGCTTTGCAGCTCCTTCAGGGTTATCTTTGGTCTCTCTGATTAATGCCCTTCTTGCCTGGTCCATGAGTTTTGGTGAGCGGCCCTCTCATGACAGGTTTGTTTTGGTGCCATATTCTTTCAATTTTGTAATAATGGATTTAATGGTGCTCCGTGGGATGTTCAAAGTTTCTGATATTTTTTTATAACCCAACCCGGATCTGTACGTCTCCACAACTTTGTCCCTGACCTGTTTGGAGAGGTCCTTGGTCTTCATAGTGCCACTTACTTGGTGGTGACCCTTGCTTGGTGGTGCCCCTTTAGTGATTTTGCAGACTCTGGGGCCTTTCAGAACAGGTGTACTGTATGTATACTGATATCATGTGACAGATCATGTGACACTTAGATTGCACACAGGTGACCTCTGAAGGTAATTGGTTGCACCAGATCTTATTTAGGGGCTTCATAGCAAAGAGGGTGAATACATATGCATGCACAACGTTTCAGTTTCTTTTTTTTCACTTCACCAATTTGGACTATTTTGTGTATGTCCATTACATGAAATCCAAATAAAAATCTATTTAAATTACAGAAAGGTAACGAAATAGGAAAAACACCAGGGTGGGGAATAATTTTGCAAGGCATTGTACATGCACATGTAACAGGGTTATATTGGTGATTCCCCTTGCCACTTTATTGTTAAGCCAATGGGTTTTTGGTTTGAGTTTGTCTTGCCTTCACCTACTCAACATGGCATCTTATTGGCTGGTTTGCGTAGCTTGCTTACGAGGGGGGATGTTCCAGTTAGAATTGTCCCAGTGAACAAACACCAAACCAGCGGTAAGTTGTTGGTTGCAAAGCACTGTACATCAAAAGTGATTTTTATACTCTCAAGTGATGATTTAAATGTACAATTTATATCAAATAGTTTGTAAATGTTATTCGAACATCACACATAAGATGCAGTGGTTTTTGGAGAATATTTTTTGTGCATTTTGTTGTAGAGAATTCCCGCCAGTACTAGCTAGCAACTTAACGTGTCTGGTGGGGGGGTTTCATATATTTTGTACAGTGCGTGAGTGCAGAGTTGGATGGTGAGACGTGCATTGCATGACGTGCAATTTTGTGTCGTTCTTATCAGGTACATTGTTAACGATATTATATTGTAATTGTATTATTTTGGTAACTTCCCAGTGAACAAGCACCAAACCAGTGAACAAGCACCAAACCAGCGTGCGTGAGTGCAGAGTTGGATGGTGAGACGTGCATTGCATGACGTGCAATTTTGTGTCGTTCTTATCAGAATAAAGCTACATGACTGGTGCTACATGTTGGAGTTCCGTGTCGATGACTGATTGTACACAACGCAAGACGAGTACTGTTACAATGGTGCCGTGACCCGGATAAGACGTTGCTGGTGCAGTTTATGGCGATATCGCATTTCGCCACAGGAGGGCGCCACTAGAACGTTTTATTATCGAAATTGATGATTTCTCTGGCTGAGGCTGTTCACAGATAAATGATAACTTTTGTGTTACTTGTTTATTTGCAATTCTAATGTATATCTGATATAAGTAGGGTGAGTTTTACCAGTGTACTAGATAATTATATTTTGACGTGAGGTTTAAAAAAAAAATATATATATATATATGTTTTGCTATTTACATTTTTCTTAGGGTGTTGATTTCCCATTGTTCAAATGGAAGGTGTTGGGAGAGGTAGGGGTTTCCTGTCATTTAATCTGTCACCATCTGTTGGTAGGGGTTCAGCCAAAATTCCAGTTACTTCTACACCTATGCCCAAACTGGAGGGTTTTGATGATAGTTTACCCATGGACACGCCCAAGGATGTGTGTGAAACAGTTTTGCCAAATACAGGGAGTGGGGAGGTCTCCATGGATTTCATAGCAGACATAGTACAGCAGATTGGTCATTCCATTGGGGAGAACATTGCCTCCTGTTTGGAGTCAAAGGCAATTGTTGGACATGTTGGGGACAATGTTATGGGGAGTGTATGCAGCTCGAGGGGTATGGATGTGTCAGGCCTGAACCTGGTATTGAAGTCTGATATCAGGGAACCGGTGTACTTTCGGGGGGATGGCTCTGAAAAGTGCACAGTGCATGAGTGGGAGGATATGGTAATGGTTTACATGCGTAAGAGGGGCGTGTCTGTGATGGACCAAGCAGTTGAGGTTATGGGCAGGCTTATGGGAAGGGCCCGCGATGTTGTTAAAGTTGGCATACGCAGCAATCCCTCCATTGATTTATCTAAAGGCCCGAGTCCCATCTTTGACATACTGAAACAACATTTTAGTGACACTGTTTTTTCAAGCATGCCCCTTGCTGACTTTTATGCCACATTACCTCTGACTGATGAACAACCATTTGAATATTGGCTCAGACTGAACAGGGCTATGGAGGTTGCTGAAGATTGTCTAAAGAGACAGAAAAAAAAGTGTTGAAGACCCATCTCGTGAGCTCACAGTCATGTTCATCAGACATTGCCCTAATGCTGAACTGTCGCTTATCTTTAAGTGCAAGCCATTACAGCAGTGGACTGCTGCAGTTGTTCATGAGAGGCTGGATGAATACAGGAGGGAGCGGAGGTACTCTCATTTATCTAAGTTGACCCCAGCCATCGCAACAATGAAGCAGGAAGTTGGTGCTGTCATGCCGATCACCATGCCTGCTGTGAGAACCCACATGGAAGTACCCAATACGTTGCCTTACCCAGCCCAGACTATTCAGGGCTCAGCTGAGCCGATGGAACGTATCCTTGCAATGCTGGAGCGTGTGCTGGAGCAGAGGCCACAACAGTCTGACCATAAGTTCCAAAAAGGGAATAGGAGCAAAGTGAAGTCTAATGGGCCATGTAACGTGTGCGGGGAGGCTGGACATGATACTTACTTTCACTGCAGGGCCAATCACCTCTGCTTTCTGTGTCATGTAGCTGGCCACGCACGCTCTCAGTGCCCCAAGGCCGCAGCTTTGAGCACAGCTGGTGGAGTCCCTACAGTAATCACTGCTCAGCTCCCGGGAAAACTAGTAGGCCTGCATGTAGAAGGGGAGAGTGTTGGGCCTTTTGTAGAGTCCCCATCAGTGAGAGCTGTTGATTTGGAGTCTATAAAAGTGTTTGTGACGAAATGGAGACTGAGAAGAGTATCATAATGCAGAACACACAGAGACTTTCCCCGTATGATGATTTATTCTATGCCAAGGTGTTAATAGGAGGAGAAGTGGAAGTGAGAGCTATGCTTGACAGTGGGTCCATGGCTTGTACCTTGAGCTCTAGGGTCTTACCTGAACTGTTGCATGCAGGAGTGTTGAAAAGTCCATCATTGAGTCCTACAGAGGTAGTCTTGGTTGGTTGTGGTGGGTTGAAGACGAGGCCTTTGGGAGTATGTGAGCTGGAGATGGAGGTGTACGGATGTAGAGTTGCTGTGCCTACACTGGTGGTTGAAGGCCAGAGTGATGACCTCATCTTGGGCAGCAATCTCCTAAAGCACTTGATTCGCCACCTGAAGACGGATGGAGATCTCTGGAAGAGGGTTTATACTCCTGTGGGTGACGGGGGTGAGGAGAGCAAGCTAATCAACATGATGGCTAATGTGGAGAGATGGAGAGACAGTGAAGTACCTGACAAAGTTGGAACTGTGAGACTAAAAGGGGCTGTGACTCTAGAGCCTATGCAGGAGCACTTAGTCTGGGGCAGACTACGAAACACTCAGAATCTATCAGTTGGCAGTGCTGTTGTCATTGAGCCCAGCAGTTCAAGGTCAACACCAAGGTCAATACTGGTAGGGAGGACAGTAGCTCTATTGCGGGGGGATGGGTGGCTCCCTGTTAGAGTGATAAACCCTTCTCAGAAGACAGTGACATTGAGACGAAACGCCACTCTAGCTGATGTCTTTCCTTGCATGGCTCTAGAGGATTTTGACTGTTCGTGTGTGAATGATGATTCATCAGCAGCTTTCCAGCAGCAAGTGCAGAGAACGGCTGATATACTCACTGACTGCCAAGATGACTTGACACTGACTGACGGTTCCAGCCAACTTCACGATACTGACGGACCTGACAGTTCAAGCGATCCTGAGGTCTTACGTGACTTAGGGTTGACTGATATTGATGTCTCCTCCTGTCAAGCGTCTCCTGCTGGTAAGAAGAAACTCATCCAGCTCATAGCTGAGTACCAGTCGTTTCTTTCCAGGCACAAGTTGGATTGTGGAAAAGCTTCCGGATGTCTTCACCGCATTCAACTGAGTGATGAGAAACCCTTCCGGATGCCCTACCGACGCTTTTCACCAAATAATTATGAGAAGCTCAAACAAGCATTGAATGAGATGGAAGAACGTGATATCATAAGGAAGTCTAGTAGTGAGTTCGCCTCTCTCCTTGTCCTTGTATGGAAGAAGTCTGGAGACCTGAGACTCTGTACTGATTTTCGTTTGCTCAATGCTCGCACCATCAAAGACGCCCACCCACTCCCTCACCAGGCTGACGCGCTGGCTGCGTTAGGTGGAAATGCCTTTTTCTCGACAATGGACCTTACCTCTGGCTACTACAATGTGGAAGCGCATGAGGATGACCGGAGATTCACAGCTTTTACGTCGCCATTTGGATTGTACGAATACAATCGAATGCCACAGGGGTTATGTAATAGTCCGGCAACCTTTATGAGGATGATGCTAAACATCTTTGGGGATCAGAACTTTCTTAGCCTGCTGTGTTACCTTGACGATGTCTTGGTCTATGCGCCCACTGAAGATCTGGCTATACAGCGCCTGGGAATGGTTTTTGAGCGTCTCAAGGCTCACAACCTGAAGTTGGGGCCAAAAAAGTGTAACTTTCTGCAGACGTCTGTGAAGTTTCTGGGGCATATCATTAGTGCGGATGGTGTAGCTACAGACCCTGAGAAGGTGAGGGCCATTACAGGAGTAACAGAAGCTGATCTGATGAAAGATGGCACTGACATTCCATCTCAGAAGAAATTGAGGTCATTCCTTGGGATGGTGGTGTATTACCAACAGTTCATTGAAGGTTGTTCGACCATTGCAAAGCCTCTCTTTGGATTGACTACTGGACACAAGGCTCCACGCTGGAAAAAGAAGCGAAGCTCACCTGTCAGGAAGTTGACGGCTGCCGACTGGACAACAGAATGCAGACAGGCCTTATTCCAGCTAAAGCAAGCCTTACTGGACCAGGTTTTGTTGGCCCACCCCAACTTCGAAAAACCCTTTCTACTCTCGGTGGATGCATCCAGCAATGGCTTAGGTGCTGTGCTATCTCAGGTGCAGGAACCGGGAGCTACAGCGAGACCTATAGCCTTCGCGAGCAAGTCTCTCAGTTATGCACAGTCGAGGTATCCTGCGCACAGGCTCGAGTTCTTTGCCATGAAATGGGCTATCTGTGACAAGTTCCACCACTGGCTACGAGGGCAGCAGTTCACCGTATGGACGGATAATAATCCCTTGACATACATTCTGACCAAAGCAAAGCTTGATGCTTGTGAACAGAGATGGGTCGCCAAGCTGGCACCGTACGAATTTGACATTAAGTACATCCCTGGAAAAATTAATGTTGTTGCAGATGCTTTGAGCAGAGAGCCCTTCGTACGACCCAGTGCACTCCATCGCCTGACAAGAGTCCCGTACGAGACCTTACTAGCTGAAGCCGACGCTGTGCGCACAGACAGAGTGCAAGATGTGTTTCGCTGGTCCAGCCACCCCTTTGACAAAGCCTCTGACTCCAACGAAGTGGTCATTAGCTGTCAGGCTACTGTTGACCCCCCATCTGGTGCTTTATCAAGACATGAAGTTGCAGCTGTTCTTCATTCACACAGGTGCTGGGTGGGTGAAGTGGGCTCACATGCACTGCTGTTGCCACAGCTCCCACAGGCTGTTATGCCATCAGAGCAGACCGATGTCGATGTTCTGCCACACAACCTACTGATGAGTAAGCAGCGTGATGACAACGTGATCAGCAAAGTCATCTTCTTTGTGGAGAGGGGGAGAAGACCATCCCGGAGAGAGCGTGCCCATGAAAGTGTTGAGGTTTTGTGTCTTCTCAGAAGTTGGGACAAGTTGACTATGAAGATGGGTGTACTGTATCGTGTTTCGAAGAATGTGGTTACAAAGAGGAAAATGTATCTGTATGTGGTTCCAGCCTCCATGAAAGAAATGGTGTTGAAGGTTGTCCATGATGAAGCTGGCCACCAGGGCCAACAGAGAACAGTCTACCTGACAAGACAGAGGTTCTTCTGGCATGGCCTGGAGAGGGAGGTAAAAGCTTATGTGAAGTGCTGCAGGAGATGCGTGGTGAGCAAGACTCCTGATCAGGAAGCAAGAGCTCCTCTTGAGAGCATAATAACAACTGAGCCTCTTGAACTAGTGTGCATAGACTTCTGGTCTGCAGAAGATTCTTCAAACAAATCCTTCGATGTGCTCGTTGTTACTGACCACTTTACCAAATTGGCTCATGCCTTCTTGTGTCCGAACCAGTCTGCTAAGTCAGTAGCTCATCAGTTGTGGAACAACTATTTCTGTGTCTACGGGATGCCTCGCCGTATACACTCAGACCGGGGAGCCAACTTTGAGAGCTCTTTAATAGCCGAACTGTTGAGTGTTGCAGGCATTCAGAAGTCTCACACCACGCCGTACCATCCGATGGGGAACGGGTCCTGTGAAAGGATGAATAGGACTTTGGGAAACATGATCCGGGCCCTGCCAATGAGAGCAAAGCACAGATGGCCTCAGGCGCTGAAGTCCCTTACGTTTGCATACAATTGTACAATCCACGAGACCACAGGCTTTGCCCCGTTCCTGCTAATGTTTGGGAGGACGCCAAGACTGCCTGTTGACATAGTCTTTGGCTCTGTCATAGAGAACCCAGAAGTTGTCGACTATGACCAGTTTGTTCAGTCTTTGAGGAGAGATCTGAAAGAAGCCATGAATGCAGCACAGGCATCTGCAGCGAAGCAGTTGAAGAGGCATGCTGACCTTTATGACAGAAGAGTCAGAGGAGCACCAGTGGAGATTGGGGATCGAGTATTGCTGGCTAACAAGGGGGAGCGGGGAAAGCGGAAGCTCGCTGACCGTTGGGAGGATACTGTCTACCTTGTCACTGGATTGAATGCTGACAGTCACACTTTTAAGATTCAGAACAGCTCCACTGGACGGGAGAAGACGGTACATCGCAACCTGATAATGCCAGTCAACTTTCTTCCTCTTCCCCATGCTGCTGTTGAGGAGGGAACAGACATGTCTGGATTAACAGAGTCTGAGGACATGAATGACAGCCTTGTGGTCTCAGCTGCCATGGACACTGCAGTAAATGATGGTGCTGAGTACAGAACCAGAGTGTGGGTGTCAGAGTTGTCTTCTGAAGGAACAGGTGACACAAGCCTGGAGGGTGATGTGCGATCCTTGGATGCTCAGGATATTCCACCTTTGGATTCCGTGGATGATATACTGCAGTTGGAAGGTCTGCCTCGATCAGAGAGTCTTCAAGAATCTGACCGAGACTGTAACAGTGTAGTGAGTGAGCTAATTGACCAGTCTGCTTACGATATCCGTACTGAACTACCAAATGCGGACCATTCCTTACCTGATCAGTTACGTTCTGACTGTGTTGACGGACACACTATTGCAACAGTACACAACACTCTTATGTAGTTGAAGGTAGTCGGGGTCATATTAGGTCAAGGGCAGGAAGGCTAGTTAAACCAGTGTCAAGACTGATTGAGATTATGAATCAGCAGAAAGTTAGCTCTTGAAGGTTAAACATGTGAATAGAGGGTCAATGGTATTGACATCTTTTATTTGTTTTGCTTTTACATCACTGTGACCATGATTAGAGGTTGCAGGATGGTAATGTGACGGATATGATAAAGTCTCTTATGGTGGTTTATTTTATTACTTGGATGTTTTAAAGTCACCGAGTGTACTTAACATGTGACAGGCATGTTTACCTATGAGGGCTAAGGGGATTGATCAATCGCTTTTCACTCTAATTCTCAAGGAGAATAGTCTAATGACTGGAATATTTAGTGACTGATTTAAAGCAGGGTCTGCATCCTTGATATACACAGCTTTACCTTTTAGTTCTCTCTATTAGGTAGTATATATATATTTTTTTTTCTCTGGATTATTCTGTACATATGTTGAGTGTCTCTGTATCTGGTATGTTTGCACAGTGCCATTTTGTATTTTGTTATTTTTCTTGGCAAGTGGAATTCAGTAGGGGGGAGTGTAACAGGGTTATATTGGTGATTCCCCTTGCCACTTTATTGTTAAGCCAATGGGTTTTTGGTTTGAGTTTGTCTTGCCTTCACCTACTCAACATGGCATCTTATTGGCTGGTTTGCGTAGCTTGCTTACGAGGGGGGATGTTCCAGTTAGAATCGTCCCAGTGAACAACCACCAAACCAGCGGTAAGTTGTTGGTTGCAAAGCACTGTACATCAAAAGTGATTTTTATACTCTCAAGTGATGATTTAAATGTACAATTTATATCAAATTGTTTGTAAATGTTATTCGAACATCACACATAAGATGCAGTGGTTTTTGGAGAATATTTGTTGTGCATTTTGTTGTAGAGAATTCCCGCCAGTACTAGCTAGCAACTTACCGTGTCTGGTGGGGGGGTTTCATATATTTTGTACAGTGCGTGAGTGCAGAGTTGGATGGTGAGACGTGCATTGCATGACGTGCAATTTTGTGTCGTTCTTATCAGGTACATTGTTAAAGATATTATATTGTAATTGTATTATTTTGGTAACTTCCCAGTGAACAAGCACCAAACCAGTGAACAAGCACCAAACCAGCGTGCGTGAGTGCAGAGTTGGATGGTGAGACGTGCATTGCATGACGTGCAATTTTGTGTCGTTCTTATCAGAATCAAGCTACATGACTGGTGCTACATGTTGGAGTTCCGTGTCGATGACTGATTGTACACAACGCAAGACGAGTACTGTTACACACACAGACATACACACACACCTACATTCTGTATTTGATGCGAGGAGAATAACCACTTTCTTTCCCTACATTCCCTAGCTGGCCTTCAAACTCAAACATTGCATGTTTCCAAACCGCAAGACATGCTGACACTCTGAAAACACCACAAAAATGTTTAATTTGTGATGGCAAGATATGACAGGAAAGTGATGAGACTTTAATAGCAAGTTCAATAAAATAAATATAAAAAGGAAAAATGCACCACATACTCTGCGTACTTGTACTAGGGCTGGGCGGTATATCCAATTAATTTGATTCATTTGAATTAATGTTTTAGCACCATGCTCCAAATACTTTATTAGAAGAATCACATTTTTTAGATTCAATTAAGGATCGGATATGAACCAGTCTTGGAATGTTACTGAGTAAGGGAAAGGCAATCACATGGTTACAGTCACTGATGGAGAACTGTGGATTTGTGAGGAATGGGGGCCCAGGTCAGGTCACATTAAAGGAGAAGGAACAGTTTATTACCCACATCACTTTACTTCCTGCCTAGCAATAAAGATGTAATGTTTAGAGAGGAGGAGGAGACTTACCCAAATTGGAGTATATATACTTGTGCTTGTGGGAAAATGTATTTATCTGTTTAGCTGTCTGACCCATTGGGTAAATAAACTTGGTTTGAGCTTTTCATTGTTGTTATTTAGAACCTAAAAACACCTTGAGACATTATTTTACTCTAATACAGGAGAACCTAACCTTTCTAACGATACTCTTTCAATGTCTCAACTCCCAAAATGTAGAACAGAACAGACCCTACAAAAATGGGAGTATCAATGGACATGATTGTGGAAAATGTATGCTCAGTTTATTGTGTGCGGCACTGTGGTACCACAAACCACTAGCAGCATTTTAGCCACAGACTGTTGTGTGCTAGCGGTCTAGTTTGTGTTTAATAAATGTGCAATGAGCATAAAAAGACACATTTATATAAGGAATTGGCAACACAGTCTCACATTATGATAAATGAGCATTGTCTTATCCAGATAGGACACTTGATTTCAACCTCTAAACAAAGTAAAAAGGCTATGTTGTTCAAACAATTGGAGATGGTCAGGAGACTCTATTAATAACAGTTGAACTGTTCTACCTTGTTAGTAGGCAAATAGATCCAAGTTGGCTAGACATTAAATATAAAGATTATCTGGCTAACACGTGGGCTTGTGCTTGAGAGATTGTTTATGATACCTGTGTTTTCTATAATGACTGCAGAAGTTGGTCATTATTAGTGGTAAAAATAAAAATAAATGACATTTTCATAGACTTGAAGGCCAGATCAGTGATTATTGCAAGTGGGTCTTATGGTTATGTAAGGCTTGTATTTAGCCTACGTATAACTTTACAAGCCCTGAATTCAATAGATTATTCCTGACTGTTTTGAAATGCAGTATATTGACATTTAATTGTGCAACAAAGCTTAGATAGAGAAAACCTTTTAAAAATCTAGATATACAGTATATCATGAATCGCCTATATATTTGAAAGAAATCGAGATATTACTTTTAGGTCATATCGCCCAGCCCTAACTTGTGCTTGTCAAAATGTCCAGTTTGAGAAAAGCAGAATATTGTTTTCCATTGTCACAGAGGTGTTTTGTCTCATCATCATTTTGAATAACAGCACAGTTATAAAATAGCAAAAACGGATTCTTCTTAATCAAGAGAGCAATGAATGTAGCTACACATGGCACCATATTACTCATTGCATTCATGTAGGTGCTGTTGATGGTGTTAACTCTCATGTGTCCTACAGGCCAGATACCAACCTGGTTTAACTTTTACGAATCTTGTCGGAGTGGGTTAACACATTATACATTTACACAACCATATGCTAATAGTGCTTATGTCCACTGATAAGGATGATCGCTAAGGCAGAGGACTAAAGCATTGCTGCTTCTGTGTAGCAGAAAGCCATAATTATAAATTCAAAGGAAGGGTGGAGAATGAAAATAAGTAAATATTCAATGCTATTATGTCGGCGGCGAAATGAGGGGTACAAAGTATAACAGATTTGCCTGAGGCGCAGCACAGAACTCAAGTGTTTGAAGGAGAACACTGAACTATTAGAAGATGAGAGAGAGGAAAGAGGGGAGAGAGAGCGAGCTATGTCAAACTGCATCGTTGCCTTGTCCCCTTTCTCTGAGTAATCTCACAGCCATGTAGCCTACCATCACTGACTGATAGGCCTATATTTCAAAGCAAGACCATTTTGTCAATAAGTCATATTACTGAAGCGGAAAAGGAAAACTGACATGTAATTCCATCTCACATTTTGGAGCAACAGTGTATCTGTGACCTCTCACCTTCAACTGTTGCGCAACCTCCACGTGGTTGTTGTAGACGTAAGATGTTGGCTGTGAGGTTTGGCGGTGTGTTGTTGCCTACCTTCACCACCAGGGGTCCCGTCAGCAAGTCCTTTGCCGTCCTTTAGTTCTGTCTGTCTGTCTGCTGGTCCTCAATACAGGGGCCCCACAAGGGTACGTGCTCAGCCCCCCTTGTACTCCCTGTTCACCCATGACCGAGTGGGTCTCCAACTCAATCATCAAGTTTGCTGACAACACAGCAGTGTCACGACGTGGCCCATTGGGGTGTATATCATGCACCCCCCCTCTCACCACAAGTTTTTTGGCTTTATGACAGAGCATACATTCCTGACAGAGACTCTCTCCCCATGGTCCAGCATAAAGAGAGAGGGGAAATAAACATATGGAACAAAGAGCTTCTTTTTGTTCAACTCCTATTCCCCAAATTGGAGGATTAAACAATATTTCTATATTTGAGAATGTGGGAATGGTCCGTGGGTATTTAAAGAACAACCCTGTCAAAGTTGTTTTGTTTTGTGACATCAGGAAGGACAGTAGCACAAGAATAACGGTTGCTTTGGAAGTGTACATTTCTCAGTTATTAGTTTTCTGCCTGAATGTTGCGTAAAATGTATGATAGTTTCATATTCAATTTGTGAGAAGATGTAATGTCACGTTGGCCTTCTAAATTAGATACTTGTTTAGTTATAACTAGTTAGTGGCCACACCCCCGTGAGCCCAGACATTACATCAGCCATCATAGATGAACGCTTTTTCCGCAGAGTATAAAACCCACTTCCTACAAAATATACATTAAGTCAGAGAACACCGGGACAGATTCCCCACATTGGAATGGCTACAATTCTATAGGCCATGGAGACCATACAGCTGTAGTTTTGGCTACACGGCTGGAAATGGTTAAACTCTGAGACTATCAATTCACTACAGAAGGAGCAAATTCTAGACGGCACGAATTACTTGTCTGCAGCTAGAAATGACGTAAACCTAGAATGAGAATACCGGCAACCGCCAAAACACCTATCCTATGACAAATTTCTGAATGGTACTCTGAAGTATCCATCCTAACCACTTACAACCATGAAAGACATTGTGACTTCTAGGAAAGTTAACCGGAGACTGCGATGAACTCCACAGGATGCTCGAGTGTTTTCAATGGAGAGACAACAACGACATACAACCGGAAATATGTACATTGCAATTTCTTTCAGAATGAGCGGCCGTTCATGTGCAAAGTATTAGCATGTCCATGAGTACAATTATCAACTGTGTGTGTACGACATTTGGAATGAGACTAACAAAGGTAACAATTAATAATCATTAATGGAAGACTGCAATTGATAAGATATTTTACTATCTGAAGAGTTAGATTCGGGAAATTATAACTCTGTAACTCTAAACATTTTCCCGTGGTGCCCCGACTTCCTAGTTAATTCATGTTTACACGATTAGTTTAATCACGTAATAATTAAACCTAGAGAACTGATTTGATAATATAAATAAGTCTTCACATTTAATGATAGTCCAGACACGACAACAGTGGTAGGCCTGATTACCAACAACGATGAGGTGGTCTACAGGGAGGTGAGTGCGGAGTGTTGCCAAGAAAATAACCTCCCTCTCAACGTCATCAAAATGAAGGTGCTGATTGTGAACTACAGGAGACAGCAGAGAGAGCACGCCCTTATCCACATCGACGGGGCCACAGTAGAGAGGTCAAAAGCTTAAAGTTCAGAGGACCTGAAAGGGTCCCTTCACACCAACAGTGTGGTGAAGAAGGCACAGCAATGCTTCTTCAATCTTCAACCTGTACCACCTGGTACAGCAATTGCACCGTCTGCAACCGCAGGGCTCTCCAGAGCCTGCCCTCTAGCAGATCTATAGCACCCAGTGTCACAGGAAGATCATCAAGGACCTCAGCCACCCGAGCCATGGCCTGTTCACTCCACTACCATATAAAAAGGGGAGACAGTACAGATGCATCTGATAAACTGAGAAACTGATAAACAGCTTCTATCCGCAGGCCATCAGACTATTAAACAGACCCCACCCAGTACCCTGCCCTCTGCCCAGTACCCTACTCTGTCCCTCAGTCACTAGTCGGCTACCACCGGGAACTCTGCCCTGAGCCTTAGGGACTGCTGCCCTATGTACAGTTGCAAGAAAAAGTATGTGAACCCTTTGGAAATACCTGAATTTCTGAATAAATAGGTCACAACATGGAAAAACACAGTCTGCTTAAATGAATAACACACAGACAATTATACATGTTAATGTCTTTATTGAACACAGTGTAAACATTCACAGTGCAGGGTGGGAAAAGTATGTGAACCGTTGGATTTAATAACTGGTTGACCCTCCTTTGGCAGCAATAACCTCAACCAAAAATGTTTTCTAGTTGCGGATCAGACCTGCACAAGTGTCAGGATGAATTTTGGACCATTCCTCTTTACAAAACTGTTTCAGTTCAGCAATATTCTTAGGATGTCTGGTGTGAACTGCTCTCTTGAGGTCATGCCACAGCATCTCAAATTGGGTTGAGGTCAGGACTCTGACTGGGCCACTACAGAAGGAGTGTCTTCTTCTGTTGAAGCCATTCTTTTGTTGCTTTACTTCTGTGTTTCGGGTCGTTGACCTGTTGCATAACCCAACTTTTGAGCTTCAATTGGCGGACAGATAGCCTAACATTCTCCTGCAAGATGTCTTGATAAACTTGGGAATTCATTTTTCTGTGTATGATAATAAGCTGTCCAGGGCCTGAGGCAGCCCCAAACTATGATGCTCCGTCCACCAAACTTTACAGTTGAGATGAGGTTTTGATGTTGGTTTGCTGTGCCTTTAATCTCCCCACGTGGTGTTGTGTGTTCCTTCGTAGTTTCATCTGTCCACAGAATATTTAGCCAGTAGGGCAACGATTTTTTTTTTTACAGCAGTGGCTTCTTCCGTGGTGTCCTCCCATGAACACCATTCTTGTTTAGTGTTTTACAAATCGTAGACCCGTCAACAGAGATATTAGCATGTTCCAGAGATTTCTGTAAGTTTTTAGCTGACACTCTAGGATTCTTCTTAAAAGGGAAATCATAATTAGTGAAAGAAGACACCTGGGTGTCATTTGTCTCTAGGACGGTCTCTGCTGCCCTCTGATGTCAGGTGGAACCATGACACACGTTGCTCCTTGAAGAGGCGTCTGTTGTGATTGCCATGTAAACACATGAAAGCAAGCAGAGAAAATTCCTGACCAGATGAACATTTTATAAGATACTTCCACATAAAATGTTAACCTTTGCAAGTTGTATCACACATAAACAGAATATAGCCTTGCAAAACATAAATACATGCTTTTCTCAGGCTCCATTTTACCATCTTAAGATTGGGAGTCAAATATATTTGCTGGTTTGTCATTTGTATCCCAGCGCTTGCATTCAAAATTGATCTCTCATGCCGTGTTTGCCCCCCCAGACACAATAAAGAAGCTACTTCTCCAGTCTGGTCCACTGATTAAATTGGATGAGATGGCCCAGCAGAGTGTACATCAAAATCAAGTCAGATATCTACATGGTTGGTTGAGTGAGATCAAGATTGATTTTTCTCCACTTTACTTACTGACTTTATTGTCCCCATGGGGAAATTTTCTCACAGAGTAATGTACATGTTTAAAGAGGCGTTTAAATACAAAACTAAATTGACAATAAAACTTTCATAACAGTTACATACCAATAAAATACTTTTTTTAAAGACTAGCCTGCTGGCCTTACTGAGTCGGTAGGAACATTAGCCCGAGCTATTTTGAAGGGATATCACACCTGGCACAAATGATTGTCTAGTTCTGTTTTTCCTGCTGAGGGGTGCCTTATACCTGCGCCCAGAGGGGAGTAGTTCAAAGTCTGGGTACAGTGAGTGGCTTGGGTCTAAAATTATTTTGTGAGCTTGGAGGAGGGCCCTGACCTTAAAGATCTCATCCAGGCCTGTCTGTTTGACTCCAAGTACCTTGCTTGCTGTGGTGATAGTCCTTCTCAGCATATTTCTCTGGCTGACAGTGGCATTTCCAAACCAACAAACAATACAAAAAGTTAAAATACTCTCAATGAAAGATATGTAAAACAGAGTCAGCATAGTACAGTCTACATTAAAAGATCCCAGCTTTTTGAGAAAGTACAGTCTCTGTTGGCTCTTTTTGTAGATCAGGTCTGTACATTTTGTAGGGGGTGCGTACTGGCGGCAGAGAAGTCAGGTGCAGCAGAGCAAAAACTGATTTACATCGGTGCAGTTTAATGAACAAAAACCACTAAACAGAACAATTAAATCAATGGGTAAACAAAACCTGTTTACACACCAGCATAACGAGCACAAGCACTACAATAAACAATACAGGACAAGGACATGGGGGGAACAGAGGGTTAAATACACAACATGTAATGATGGAATTGAAACCAGGTGTGTGGGAAGACAAGACAAAACAAATGGAAAATGAAAGGTGGATCGGCGATGGCTAGAAGACCGGTGACGTCGACCGCCAAATGCCACCCAAACAAGGAGGGACCGACTTCGGCGGATGTCGTGACACATTTACTCCACTGAAGCTTATTGTCCAAGAGGAGGTAAAATACCCAGGTAGTTGTATTCCTCTACAATCTCTATATTCTGACCTCTGATAGATGTTGCAGAGGTAGGTGTTGTACACCTCCTGACGTCAATGCACATCTCTTTGGTCTTTTTGGTATTGAGGACCAAGTGTGATTCCTCACACCACTCTACAAAGTCATCTAGAACCGGGCCATGATGTTCCTCATCATCATGCAACAGGCTGATCAAGGCAGTGTCATCAGCAAACTTAACGATGTGTCTCTCAGGATGGGACCTAGTACAACTATTAGTGTACAAGATGTACAGGAGTGGAGACAAAACACATCCCTGAGGAGAGCCTGTGTTGGTATGGCGTATGTCTGACACGTGGGGACCTATTTTGACTCACTGTGAGCGTTGGCTCAGGAAGTCCAACAGCCACAAAACCAGCCCCCCATCTAAGGAGAAGTCCAGAATGAGTCTCTGTGCCAGAATGTAGGGCTGGATTGTGTTGAAGGCAGAAGAAAAGTCAACAAACAGAACAGTAACATGTAATTTGGCACCCTCTAGATGTCTATAGACCATGTTAAGGAGGGTAAGAATGGCATCATCAATTCCTCTGCTTGGCTGATAGGCAAACTGAAATGGGTCGAGAAGCTTCTGGGTGAAGCTGAGAATATGACTTCACAAGTTTCTCAAGGCATTTCATTACTAAGGATGTCAAGGCAACTGGGTGGTCGTCATTCAGCACAGAGGGATTAGATGCTTTAGGAATTGGTAAAATTATTGAGTTTTTCCACAATACTGGCACATGTTGCTGGTTGAGTGAGGATTGAAAAATGTCTGTAAAAACACCAGCCAATTGTTCAGCCCAGTACTTTAACACATGTCCACTTATTTTGTATGTGTTACATCCCCTGAACAACTTTAAAACATCAGACTGTTTAACAACAACTCTCAAACATTTGTAATGATGCATCCAATGCAAAACAGATATCTGTAGCTTAAACTAAAAGATTGATTTGTTACGCAACTAAGATTGACGCAACGACTATAAAAGGGTTAAATATATTACAATGATGAATGTCTTGACAGAGGCTAGAGGCTAGATATGAAACATATGGTCCCTAAATAAATGTATTGGCCTGAGTAGAAACAGAGGAAAACTATCTTCGGCATTATTAAGAGTGATTGAAATTGCCAGGCCAAAGGCCAGCTAGCCTACACGTATTCAGTGCCACAAAGATCCTGCATAACATGACAAACGCAGGGTCACATTGGAATAAACATCTTATGACATGAGATGTTGTGACAGGCACAATATGGCCCCTGAAAGCCTCCATAAAACAAACATCTTTGAGCTGATGAGGTCGCCGACTGACCTCAGTGCCGGGTGGTGATACTTTTTCTGCGTACGGATGCTCTCGGGCTTAGAGTAGATGATGGGCACACCTAGGACACAGAGATTGCACTTCAGAAACCTAGGTGTCACGTTATATTAAACCCTTTATATGAAACCTTTCCCTAAGTAGCAAACCATGTAGGAAACCCCTCCCTGGTACTCAACATACGCCCAGGCATTTTCTCCAGCCAGCTGCAGGTTACAGGCATTGAGCTAGTCTCTGTGAGCAGTGGGAGACTTGTCCACAGTGAAACCAGCCCCCAGCAGCACAATCTGGGGAAACAAACAGATGCAACAGAGACAGAGAGAGGGATGTAGTGTGGTGAGAAAGTGTGAGGAGAGATAAACCCCTCGAAAAAGACAAAGTGTAAAATGTGTTTAATATACCAGATGTTGTGGTAAGAAATACCAGCTTGTGAGTAATATGCTACACTTAAAATAGAGACGATAAGCCAGTGCTATTTTCTCAGGGTAGCAGATGGCCTCCAAATGATTTAACAGTGTTCTCTAACACGATGTAGGCAAAGGGAAGGCAGAGAGAAAGTAATCATGTTACAGTGGATTACACAAACCGCTGTTTGACAGAGTACTCTACAGCAGGGTTTCCCAACAAAACTTAAAAACACTAGGAAATGATCTCCAAGTGATTTTCATTTAAGAAATGTTCCCACGCATAATCGAGAGACACGTGATCACATAACCATTTTAAACCTTGCTTACAGTTGTATGTTTTAGTCAAATATTATATCTGTTTGGGCTTCTTGTAGTCAATTTGCAGTCTATCAATTACGAGTAATTATAAACTGGCTGGAGCTCTGAATGCTGAATGGCTGACAGCTGTAGTATATCAGAACCTTTACTGCAAAACATGCATTTTTATTGCTCTAATTATGTTGGTTACCAGTCTATAAGGTACCTCAGGGGGTTGTGGTATATGGCCAATATACCACGGCTAAGGGCTGTATCCAGGCACTCCACATTGCCCCCCCACCCCCCGACCTTATTGCTTAATTACGTTCTGGCCCCCCGACCATCCTCTCAAGAAAAAACATTGGCCAGCCGCTGAATGTAGTTGTGATCCCTGCTCTACAGCCGTGATAGCAAATACATTTTCCCTCTACATCTGCTCAGACTGTGATGATTCTTCTCTGCTCAGGGTTGTTCTGCCTGTTTGTATTCCACTGACACGAAAGTATATGTAACCCTCTCACCAGGCTCGAATTTGACTCTCATGATATTACATTAAGTAGAATATCTCCACCACATGGGATGTTCGGTGAGAAGGACATCTCCAATAAGAATCCCTATTGTAAACTATCTAGGGTGATGACAACTAGGGTATTATCTTCAGATAGAATGATTATAGATTGTTGTTATTGTATAAGGATATGCTTTCCCATTCATTCAATGAAATTGAAACCGTAAATGACTCCATCAAGGCAACACACATAAGGTTCAAGATGTGTTTTATTACATTTTCAATGCACCACATCAAAATAAATAAAAATAATAAACACCAATTAATCGTGCACAACCCATGTCCAAATTATTTCAAGCTTGCTTAACCCATTGACGCGCGTTGGAGCTCAAAAGAATGACGACACACATAAAGTCCCGAAGCACCCCACCGTTGTGGTTACTCACTACTCATAGATATTCCTTTCAGCGAAGTATATCAGTTCCGTGCAGGTTTCCTCACAAGATCCACAGCAAGCACAGATAATCAATGCAGATAGCAGTAACCAATATCCCATGGAAACATGAACTCGTTAATCTTCCCCAAGCTATTTTCTCTCGGTGTCTCACGATGCTAGGCTAACCTCAAGGCTGTCCAATACCTCCACGATGAGACGATAGTTAAGTATTTCAACAAAATGATAATAACTCTTATAAAATCAAATCAGTATTTCCCTTCAAAACTCGGTAGGTATGGGTTTTGTTCTATTTTTGTCTTCTTTTATCATTACATTTTTCTTCATACGGTCATAATGTATCTCCCTCCTTTTCTCAATGTCTCTCTCCCTCTCTTTTTCCCCCCAGGCCTTCCGTTAACCAGGTCAACTTTCCTATTGGCCACAGCTTAATTAACAAGCAACGTTATTTGTCAAAACTTCAACTTAAAAGTAAACCAACCTATTCACTTATACATTAAATTAATATTTCTTCAAAAGAAATGCATTAACAACATTACAATTCGGGAGCAATTCAATCACATTTTAAATCTAATACCAATTAATTATAACAAATAAACTCAATACTTGGTTCTACATATAGAAAAGAGACACCAGGTCAGCCATGTCTAACACACATCATTCTGCTCATTCATGTTCCTGTTTGTCTACTCCCGCTCCGGCACTCGACATCGCTGGTCTACTAACACCGGTCCTGGCATCCCATCATTACGCACACCTGGCAACCATCCTTATCCACACCTTAGCCTCATCATCAGGCACACCTGAACTTCATCACCTCCTCCCTCCCACCTTCATCACTTCCCCTTTATATGGCACTTCGTTGTATCACCAATCGGGCAGTATTTTTTGTGTTCATATTCAGACCCTACTCTTGTATTATCGCTATGTTTGTTCATATTTAACTCACCGACTGCAACTGCTTCCTGTCTCCCTGCGTCTTCGTTACAGAATAATGCCTCACAAAATGGAAGCAGCAGCCAACCAAGACATCTATCTATAAGATGGTCGAAGAACAGGAAGATCTGCTTCGCCAAGACCACGACTAGCTGGGGCAACTGGGGACGGCTATGGATGAGGTCCTCCGTGTTCTTCAACATCTAGATCTTCATCAAGAGGAGTCACCTCCAATGAGCGGAGGATCCTCTACCATGAGTCGACCCAGAAAGCCAGCACTTCAGCCCATTCAACAATTCGCCCAGGTCAGCAATGTCCTCTTGTCAAATATGAAGGGACTCCATCTCAATGCTGTGGCTTCCTCCTCCAGTGATCTCTCTATTTCACTCATCAGATGGGAGCCCCCCACCAACGAGAGGTCCAAGGTTCCTACGGTTATTTCCCTGCTGACCGGGCGGGCGTTGGAGTGGGCTACGGCCGTCTGGGAGAGAGGAGATGAGGAGCTGGGTTCCTATGACAGGTTCAAGGCTCTGTTCAGAGGAGTCTTTGATCATCCACCGGAGGGCAGAGCGGGGGGTGAGCACCTACTCCAACTACTGCAGGAACCCAGACCGCTGCGCAATATGCCCTCACCTTCCGTACAGTGGCAGCATACAGTGGATGAAATGAGGCGGCGCTCCGTACCTTATTTAGAAGACGATTGCGCGAAGAGGTCCAGACGGAGTTGCCATGCAGAGACAACACCCTCTCCTTGGATGCCATCCATCTAGAGCCTGAACCCATGGAGGTAGGGGCCACACGCCTCCCTTCAGCTGAGCGTGGCCATCGGAGACAGCTTGGGCTCTGTCCCTTTTGTGGTCTGGAGGGGCACCAGCTTCAACGGTGTCCACTACGTCCCAACCCGGGATCCACTAGAGCAGGGTGATGGCCCCGTGATCATCCTTCTCCTGGTATAGGCATCAGTATTCTATCATCACTTTCTGCCAAACCCTTTTTAGTACTGATTTCACTAGCTGGCTGTCCTCTTGTTGTTTCTACTGGTCTAGTGGATTCCGGTGTCGCGGGGTAATTTTGTTGACCAGGCCCTTGCTTCCCTCCCTTAACATAACTTCATACCCGCTCTCCTCTCCATTTCAAGCGCTGGATAATTGACCACTGGGATCTGGGACAATCACACATCACAGAACCACTCACCATCACAGTGGGACCCTTGCACCAGGAAAGCCCTTACTCATCATCAAGGCACCCATACACAACATGTAGCCTAGTGGTTAGAGCGTTGGGTCAGTAACCGAAAGGTTACTGGATCGAATTCCCAAGCTGACAAGGTAAACATTTGTTGTTCTGCCCCTGAAAAAGGCAGTTAACCCACTGTTCTTTGGTAGGCTGTCATTGTAAATTTGTAAATATAAATGTGTTCTTAACAGACTTGCCAAGTTAAATAAAAAATAAGAAATACAAAGTCTCCCATGGCTCCAACCCCACCATCTCCTTGTCGAGGATAGAAATTACTGCCTAGGCACCCGGATGTCGGAAGAACGGCTAACCCTTACTCTGTGGTTCCACGTTGGTTGAGACACCTGTGGTTGCCCTTCAGGCGGACATCCCAGAGTTTTACCAGTTCCGTGCCACCGGTCTCCCTCCTCATCGTGTCTACCCCCTGTTGGTGGCTAAAACCAAGGCTATGGAGGAGTACACCCAGGAGGCTCGCCAACAGGGTTTCAAACACCTCCGCTGCGTCGGCAGACTTCTTCTTCATGCCCAAGAAGGATGGTGGTCTATGTAAGTGCATCGACTACAGAGGTCTCAATTCCATCACCACCAAGTTCCTCTACCCTCTCCCGTAGATGCCGGCTGCCATCGAACAGCTTCGCGGGGCCCGTTTCTTTTTACCTAACTGGACCTGCGGAGTGCCTACAATTTGATCTGCTTCCGAGAGGGCATGAATGGAAGATGGCCTTCAGCACGATGTCTGTGCACTACGAGTACTTGGTGATACATTATGAAATAGCCAATGCTCTGTCAGAGTTCCGGGACATGCCTGGGCATCAGGTGGTCGTGCATATCAACGACATCCTGATATACTCTGCCACCTTGAAGGATCACATCGCCCACAACCGGGTAGTCCTGGAACGCCTCCTGGAGAACCACCTACGCCAAACCGGAGAAGTGCCAGTTCCATCAGGCTACTGTCTCCTTCCTGGGATAACGGATGAAAGGAAGGTCAAGGTAGTCAGGTCATGACCAGTCCCAACCATCATAAAGGGACTACAACGGTTTTTGGGGCTTGCAAACTTCTACCGGTCCATTGCCTCTACTCTCACATATCTCCTCAAAGGTGACCCCCGTAAGTTGGTGTGGAGTCCTACAACCGATGAGTCCTTCCACCTACTGAAACCACCCACCCTCCGCCCTGTTGCTGAAACACCTAGATCCTATGCTGCCCTTCGTAGTGGAGGTGGATGCCTCGGAAGAGAGCGAGGGGGGCTGTTCTGTCACAAAAAGGAAACCCACAAATTGTATCCATGTGCATATTATTCAAACTGTCTCCAGCAGAGAGGAACTATGATGTTTGCAACCTAGCAGTGAAGTTGACACTAGCAGAGTGGAGACACTGGTTGGAGGGCGCCAAGGACCCATTTCTCATCCTCACTGACCATCGGACCCTGGAGTACATGCGGACAGCAAGGCGACTGAACCCACGGCAAGCAAAGTGGGGCCCTTTTTTCTCTTTTTATTTAACCTCTATAGGGTATGTGGGACGCTGGCATCCCACCTGGCCAACATCCAGTAAAATTGCAGAGCGCCAAATTCAAAATACAGGAATACACATGATAAGCATTCATAAAATATACAAGTGTTATACATCAGTTTAAAGATCAACTTCTTGTTAATCCATCCGCTGTGTCAGATTTCAAAAAGGCTTTACAGTGAAAGCATAACATGCGATTACCTGAGGACAGTGCCCTGTGTAAAAAAAGCATACAAACATTTACCAGACAAGTAGAGGAGTCACTAAAGTCAGAAATAGTGATCAAATTAATCACTTACCTTTGATGATCTTCATATGGTTGCACTCACAAGACTCCCAGTTACACAGTAAATGTTCATTTTGTTCGATAAAGTCCCTTTTTATGTCCCAAAAACTCTGTTTTTTGGCATGTTTTGTTCAGTAATCCAATGACTCCAAGGTGGTCACAGAAGGCAGACAAATACAAACTACAAATACCGGTAAAGTACGTCAAAACATGTCAAACGATGTTTAGAATTAATCCTCAGGTTGTTTATTCACTTTATAATCAATAATATTTCAACCAGACAATACTCGTCATTTTTCAAAATAAAAGCCTGAAACCATGTCTAGACTGTTGACATCTAGTGGAAGTAATAGGAATTGCAATCTCATTCCTAACCTATTGGATTATCTATAGGCATTGAGTTGGAAAACAGCCACATTAAAATAATTCCACTTCCTGGATGGATTTTTCTCAGGTTTTCACCTGCCATATCAGTTCTGTTATACTCACAGACATGATTGTAACGGTTTTGGAAGCTTTACAGTGTTTTCTATCCAAATCTACTATTTATATGCATGTCCTAGCTTCTGGGCCTGAGTAACAGGCAGTTTACTTTGGGCATGCTTTTCATCCGGAAGTGAAAATACTGAGAGAGGATAACTAAACAAGTCAGTAAATAAAAATATATATATTTACAATGACGGCCGAGCAAAAGGCCTCCCGCAGGGACGGGGACTGCGATTAAACATTCAAAATTAAATAAAAATATAGGTCAAAACACACCACAACACCAAATAAAATAAAATGTTATTTGTCACATACACATGGTTAGCAGATGTTAATGCGAGTGTAGCGAAATGCTTGTGCTTCTAGTTCCGACAATGCAGTAATAACGAACAAGTAATCTAACTAACAATTCCAAAAAACTACTGTCTTATACACAGTGTAAGGGGATAAAGAATATGTACATAAGGATATATGAATGAGTGATGGTACAGAGCAGCATAGGCAAGATAGAGTACAGTATATACATATGAGATGAGTATGTAAACAAAGTGGCATAGTTAAAGTGGCTAGTGATACATGTATTACATAAGGATGCAATCGATGATATAGAGTACAGTATATACGTATGCATATGAGATGAATAATGTAGGGTAAGTAACATTATATAAGGTAGCATTGTTTAAAGTGGCTAGTGATATATTTACATAATTTCCCATCAATTCCCATTATTAAAGTGGCTGGAGTTGAGTCAGTGTCATTGACAGTGTGTTGGCAGCAGCCACTCAATGTTAGTGGTGGCTGTTTAACAGTCTGATGGCCTTGAGATAGAAGCTGTTTTTCAGTCTCTCGGTCCCAGCTTTGATGCACCTGTACTGACCTCGCCTTCTGGATGACAGCGGGGTGAACAGGCAGTGGCTCGGGTGGTTGATGTCCTTGATGATCTTTATGGCCTTCCTGTAGCATCGGGTGGTGTAGGTGTACTGGAGGGCAGGTAGTTTTCCCCCGGTGATGCGTTGTGCAGACCTCACTACCCTCTGGAGAGCCTTACGGTTGAGGGCGGTGCAGTTGCCGTACCAGGCGGTGATACAGCCCGCCAGGATGCTCTCGATTGTGCATCTGTAGAAGTATGTGAGTGCTTTTGGTGAATTTCTTCAGCCTCCTGAGGTTGAAGAGGCGCTGCTGCGCCTTCTTCACGATGCTGTCTGTGTGAGTGGACCAATTCAGTTTGTCTGTGATGTGTATGCCGAGGAACTTAAAACTTGCTACCCTCTCCACTACTGTTCCATCGATGTGGATGGGGGGGTGTTCCCTCTGCTGTTTCCTGAAGTCCACAATCATCTCCTTAGTTTTGTTGACGTTGAGTGTGAGGTTATTTTCCTGACACCACACTCCGAGGGCCCTCACCTCCTCCCTGTAGGCCGTCTCGTCGTTGTTGGTAATCAAGCCTACCACTGTTGTGTCGTCCGCAAACTTGATGATTGAGTTGGAGGCGTGCGTGGCCACGCAGTCGTGGGTGAACAGGGAGTACAGGAGAGGGCTCAGAACGCACCCTTGTGGGGCCCCAGTGTTGAGGATTAGCGGGGAGGAGATGTTGTTGCCTACCCTCACCACCTGGGGGCGGCCCGTCAGGAAGTCCAGTACCCAGTTGCACAGGGCGGGGTCGAGACCCAGGGTCTCGAGCTTGATGACGAGCTTGGAGGGTACTATGGTGTTGAAATGCCGAGCTGTAGTCGATGAACAGCATTCTCACATAGGTATTCCCCTTGTCCAGATGGGTTAGGGCAGTGTGCAGTGTGGTTGAGATTGCATCGTCTGTGGACCTATTTGGGTGGTAAGCAAATTGGAGTGGGTCTAGGGTGTCAGGTAGGGTGGAGGTGATATGGTCCTTGACTAGTCTCTCAAAGCACTTCATGATGTCGGATGTGAGTGCTACGGGGCGGTAGTCGTTTAGCTCAGTTACCTTAGCTTTCTTGGGAACAGGAACAATGGTGGCCCTCTTGAAGCATGTGGGAACAGCAGACTGGTATAGGGATTGATTGAATATGTCCGTAAACACACCGGCCAGCTGGTCTGCGCATGCTCTGAGGGCGCGGCTGGGGATGCCGTCTGGGCCTGCAGCCTTGCGAGGGTTAACACGTTTAAATGTCTTACTCACCTCGGCTGCAGTGAAGGAGAGACCGCATGTTTTCGTTGCAGGCCGTGTCAGTGGCACTGTATTGTCCTCAAAGCGGGCAAAAAAGTTATTTAGTCTGCCTGGGAGCAAGACATCCTGGTCCGTGACTGGGCTGGATTTCTTCCTGTAGTCCGTGATTGACTGTAGACCCTGCCACATGCCTCGTGTCTGAGCCGTTGAATTGAGATTCTACTTTGTCTCTGTACTGGCGCTTAGCTTGTTTGATAGCCTTGCGGAGGGAATAGCTGCACTGTTTGTATTCGGTCATGTTACCAGACACCTTGCCCTGATTAAAAGCAGTGGTTCGCGCTTTCAGTTTCACACGAATGCTGCCATCAATCCACGGTTTCTGGTTAGGGAATGTTTTAATCGTTGCTATGGGAACGACATCTTCAACGCACGTTCTAATGAACTCGCACACCGAATCAGCGTATTCGTCAATGTTGTTAGATACCTAAGACGACAGCATGGCAGCAACACAACATGGTACAAACATTATAAGGCACAGACAACAGCACAACGGGCAAGAAGGTAGAGACAACAATACATCACGTGAAGCAGCCACAACTGTCAGTAAGTGTCCATGGTTGGGTCTTTGAATGAAGAGATTGATATAAAACTGTCCCGTTTGAGTTTTTGTTGTAGCTAGTTCCAGTCACTAACTGCAGCAAAGTGTGTGCTTTGGGGACCTTTAACAAAATGTGACTGGCAGAACAGGTTTTGTATGTGGAGGATGAGGGTTGCATTAGATATCTCAGATAGGCCTCACTCCCTCCTAAGAGGGTTTTATAAATAAGACATTTGGGGAGGAGCCAGCTGAGTATAACACTATCATCTGCATATAAATGGATGAGAGAACTTCCTACAGTCTGAGCTATGTGTTGTTGATGTAATTTGAGAAGAGCGTGGGGTCTAGGATCAAAGTGAGCTTAGCCGCATGTGCACATTTGTTGATATCCATTGCAAATTAGTGAGTTATTTGCCCAATTATAGCTATGACAATCCTGGTAAAGTCATGGTGTGTGAATCACCTGTGTTCAACCACCAACTTACTATCCTGAGACAAGGCCGAGTATAAACCATGAAGATCTCCCCCAAGGCATGGGAGGCACCAACCCCGACAGGAAGATCACGTCTGTGACTCAACCCACTCAAGTGGCGACCCCTCCTAGGGATGGCATGGAAAAGCACCCGTAAGCCACTGACTCAGCCCCTGTAATAGGGTTTGAGACAGAGAATCCCAGTGGAGAGAGGGGAACTGGCCAGGCAGAGACAGCAAGGGTGGTTCATTGCTCCAGTGCCTTTCCGTTCACCTTCACACTCCTGGGCCAGACTACACTCAATCATAGGACCTGAGATGAGTCTTCAATAAAGACTTAAAAGGTCGAGACCGAGTCTGCGTCTCTCACATGGATAGGCAGACCATTCCATAAAAATTTTGCTCTATGGGAGAAAGTCCTGCATTCAGCTGTTTGCTTAGAAATTCTAGGGACAATAATGAGGCCTGCGTCTTGTGACCGTAGCATACGTGTAGGTATGTACGGCAGGACCAAATCGGAAAGATAGGTAGGAGCAAGCACATGTTATGCTTTGTAGGTTGGCAGTGAAACCTTGAAATCAGCCCTAGCCTTAACAGGAAGCCAGTGTAGGGAGGCTAGCACAGGAGTAATATGCTAATTATGGGCGACGCACAATTGGCCTAGCGTCGTCCGGGTTAGGGAGGGTTTGGCCGGTAGGGATATCCTTGTCTCATCGCGCACCAGTGACTCCTGTGGCGGGCGGGGCAGTGCACACTAACCAAGGTTGCCAGGTGCACAGTGTTTCCTCTGACACATTGGTGCGGCTGGCTTCCGGGTTGGATGCGCGCTGTGTTAAAAAGCATTGCGGCTTGGTTGGGTTGTGTATCGGAGGATGCATGACCTTCAACCTTCGTCTCTCCCGAGCCCATATGGGAGTTGTAGCGATGAGACAAGATAGTAGCTACTACAACAATTGGATACCATGAAATTGGGGAGAAAAAGGGTAAAAAAAAGAGAGTAATGCCGAGGTCCTTCACAGTTTGATATGAAACGACTGTACAACCATCAAGAGTAATTGTCAGATTAAACAGAAGATATCTTTGTTTCTTGAGACCTAGAACTGGCATCTCTGTTTTGTCCAAGTTTAAAAGTAGAACATTTTCTGCCATTCACTTCCTTAAATTTTCGTTGAAATGTACAGCTTTGTGTCATCCGCATAGCAGTGAAAGTTAAAATTATGTTTCCGAATGACATCACCAAGAGGTACAATATATAGTGAAAACAAGTGCTCCTAAAATGGAGTCTTGAGGAACACCGAAATGTACAATTGATTTGTCAGAGGACAAACCATCCACAGAGACAAACTGATATATTTCCGACAGATAAGATATAAACCAGGCCAGAACTTGTCCGTGTAGACCAATTTGGGTTTCCAATCTCTCCAAAAGAATGTGGTGATCGATGGTATCAAAAGCAGCACTACGGTCTAGGAGCACGAGGACAGATGCAGAGCCTCGGTCTGATGCCATTAAAAGGAAATTTACCACCTTCACAAGTGCAGTCTCAGTGCTATGATGGCGTCTAAAACAAGACTGAAGCGTTTCGTATACATTGTTTGTCTTCAGGAAGGCAGTGAGTTGCTTCGCAACAGCTTCAAAATATTTTGAGAGGAATGGGAGAGTCGATACAGGCCGATACTTTATTATATTTTCTTGGTCAAGGTTTGGCTTTTTCAAGAGACACTTTACCACTGCCACTTTTAGTGCATTTTTTACACATATGGTGGATAGGGAGCCGTTTCTTATGTTCAATATTGGAGGGACAAGCTCAGGAATCAGCTCTTTCAGTAGTTTAGTTGGAATAGGGTCCAGTATGCAGCTTCAAGGTTTAGAGGCCATGATTATTTTCATCAATGTGTCAAGAGATACGGTATTAAAAAAACTTGGGTGTCTCCCTTGATCCTCGGTCCTGGCAGTGTTGTGCAGACTCAGGACAAGTTAGCTTTGGAGGAATACGCAGATTTAAAGAGGAGTCCGTAATTTGCTTTCTAATGAAAAATATACTTTCGTCAAAGAAGTTCATGAATCACTGCTGAGGTGAAAGCCATCCTCTCTTGGAGAATACTGCTTTTTAGTTGGCTTTGTGACAGTATCAAAAAAAAAAATTGGTTTGGGGCGGCAGGGTAGCCTAGTGGTTAGAGCGTTGGACTAGTAACCGGAAGGTAGCAAGTTCAAACCCCCGAGCTGACAAGGTACAAATCTGTCGTTCTGCCCCTGATCAGGCAGTTAACCCACTGTTCCTAGGCCGTCATTGAAAATAAGAATTTGTTCTTAACTGACTTGCCTGGTTAAATAAAAAGGTACAATTAAATTTAAAAAATGACTTACAAGCCCTTAACCAACAATGCTTTAAGAAGTTAAGGAAAAAAAGTGTTAAGTAAAATGTAGAAAGTAAAAGTAACAAATAATTAAACAACATACGGTTTAGAGAGGGAGTAGGGAGGATGAGGGAGTGGAGAGGGTGATGTGGGTTGGTGGGTGAGAGAGTTAATATAATAGCATCATGGAATTGTATTTCATTTGTATGTGAACTGTATGTCCAATTACAGAGAACCTTCTTCAGTAATCATCTCACTTGTTAGCTGGCGGTGAACTTTGTGGCCATTGAGGACAGCAGTGTCGATCAGATGGGAAAATATCTTCTTATGGCAGTTGTTTTTTTTACGAGTGCATGCCACAAAGCTGTTAATAATGTCTGCCTTATCCATTGACCCCATTTGGTGGTTATAGTCCAGCACACAGTTCGGTTTGATATTTCTCTCTCCCATCAGGTGGTCCACCTTCCGTGTGGCTCCCTCTTCTCCTGTAGCTCCAAGGCATAGCGATTGGTCTCCTCCACTGTCTCCCAACAGCTCCTCTGACAGAAACAACTTGAAGGACTCTGCCTCAGAGGGTTGATGGCAAGGGGCTTTGCACTCCAGACTGGGACTCAAAGCCAACAGCAGCGGCAGGAGGGGTGAAATGTCTGGCAGCCTTCCAGATACCACAGACCTCCTGTACTTCATTCACTGTTGGTCTGCCTCCATCACCACCAGCATCTTCAGAGGGATCTGGGACTTTGTCGGTGGACAAGGGGTCCTCAGATTCAGAGTTCAATGGCCACAGGGTTGGACGGCAGCTCCTCACTGTCACGGTCATACTCTGTCAGAATTGATAAAACTCCAGAATTTCCACATGTGCAGCTTAGCTCACTAGCTACATACATAAACAACAAAACTAAATGGCTCCAAGTGAGTGTCAGGGGTGACGTGATTGGCTGCTGGTGTAGCGATACTGATGATTTATCTCCACAGATGGTTTGTTTACAGCAGGTTAGGATAATTAATGTGGCAGATTAGGTGAATTAACATAGGAGGTTAAGTAAATGAGGTTATAGTTATGAAAAGGATTAGCTTCAATGCTACAGTTGTCAACAACTGTTGTCCCTGACGCAACCACTAGATAGAGCTGTTGTAAGCATAGCTACTCCATTTAGCCACGGTAGAATCTTTAACAACTGTTGTCCCTGACGCAACCACTAGATAGAGCTGTTGTAAGCATAGCTACTCCATTTAGCCACGGTAGAATCTTTAACAACTGTTGTCCCTGACGCAACCACTAGATAGAGCTGTTGTAAGCATAGCTACTCCATTTAGCCACGGTAGAATCTTTAACAAGCAATCATTTCTTTATTTACTGTTTTATTCACGTTTTCAACTACTGGTGACAAATCATGCATTACAATTCTTGCATAGATTGTAATGGAGAAATTCGGTGTGCAAAATACTTTATTGGTTGTACTGATTATGAGCTAATGCTAAGCTATTTGCCAGCAATTTTTGGAGCCTAATTGTTGACATATTTCAAGGCATTCTGGGTGTCATGTAAATGTCTGTCGGACCAAACATGTTATAGCAAAACGAGGTGAAGGGAAGGTTCACTCGTCTATCGAGTAAACTTCTGTAAGTGAATGATGGTAGACGATGCACCCCCTTCGCCTTCAACATGCATACAGCAAAGTCCCAACTCATCTTGTCACCCAAAGTCCAACTCCCTCCCCCAAAGTCCAGACCTGAATCCAATCGAGAATCTGTGGAAAGAACTGAAAACTGCTGTTCACAAATGCTCTCCATCCAACCTCACTGAGCTCGAGCTGTTTTGCAAGGAGGAATGGGAAAAAATGTCAGTCTCTCGAAGTGCAAAACTGATAGAGACATACCCCAAGCGACTTACAGCTGTAATCGCAGCAAAAGGTGGCGCTACAAAGTATTAACTTAAGGGGGCTGAATAATTTTGCACGCCCAATTTTTTAATATTTGATTTGTTAAAAAAGTTTTGAAATATCCAATAAATGTCGTTCCACTTCATGATTGTGTCCCACTTGTTGTTGATTCTTCACAAAAAAATACAGTTTTATATCTTTATGTTTGAAGCCTGAAATGTGGCAAAAGGTCGCAAAGTTCAAGGGGGCCGAATACTTTCGCAAGGCACTGTATGTGTCGACCTGCCTTGCTTTATCTTGGCCAGGTCACAGTTGCAAATGAGAACTTGTTCTCAACTAGCCTACCTGATCAAATAAAGGTGAAATAAAATAAAAAACATTTTTAAAAAAGGTATAGAAAACATAGATAGTTGCCAGAGCTACAAAAGATCAAAATGAGACCAGACAATAACTAGGTAAGATTGAGAGAGTGGTGCCATGTTGGAATAACATTTCAGAACAACTCGGCATAACTATCTTAGTTTTGCGACGAAAACAGGGGGAACTGAAGTACTAACAATAAATGCTAATTGCCTTGCAGAGGTGAAGAGCACCCCTACCGGTACCAATTGCAGATTGTCTAGGAGTGGAGAAACTACTCCCCCTCCGATACAGCCACTGATAACGAAAAACAACAGTCACAAATTGCCCTGCACCTTAATCCTGGTTGATATGTCAACAATCATCTTCAGGTTATGAGCAGTCAGCAGTTCACACACCAAGTAGGCTTCTGGGAAGACAGACAGCACTTTAATTAGATTAGCCTTGCTAGTGAAAGACAGTACTAGACCACAGATTAAGACAAAAATTATTCCTGGAGATATCATGAGTCCTCTAGCACAATGAAGCACAATTAGCACTTCCAACAATTAGCACTTCCCTATTATTTGTGGAAATGTTAGCAAAATAACTTATACAGATTTATTAAACTACTGACAATTGTTTTGGGTAATACAATTATTACACATGACAAGAAAAATCATATTTCACACTTGCCGCCGAGAAAGAGGAGAGTATTTCAGTGTTGCTGTATGCATGTTAATCATAATGCAGAGAGAACTATAGCACGGATGACAAAGAAAAAAGTTGCCTTTTTTTCCGACAATCCTATTAAAATCCATTCCAGCTCAACGGCTTACAGTGGGAATGAGACAATCAAGCTGAAATCTAAACACAGCCGGCTACACGCCCCTCCAAAGAAACTCAACCAATATGTTGGGCAGTCGCTACATCATTGTATGGGCCTATATATTTTCCCATGTAATACCTTGAATCACAGTCTTCAGGGCATAGTCATCTTCTCCAACGACCTTTTGCGAACTACTCTCCCCTGGCAGAATAATACATAACTTTGGATGAATTGTAAAAACATTTCATCATTGTGTGTTTTAAATGATGCCGCTATAGCCATATCCTCAAGTCCTGGAATCATACAAATCTGTTCACAAGCCAAAAAGCACATAACTCTCAGATGGAAAATGGAGGAGGTAGAGTGAATTTGTTGTTAATTGCTTTGGCTGCTTTGCATCTTATTCAATCCTCTGCCAAAAGTGTCAGGCTCAGGAGAAGACCCAGATGCAGACAGAGTCAAAGTAACAACAGTTCATTACAAAACAAGGGGGTCAAGGGCAGGCAGAGGTCAGTAATCCAGAGCAGAGTCAGAAAGGTACAGAACAGCAGGCAGGCTCAGGGCAGGCAGACCGGTCAAAACTGGGAAAATTAGAAAACAGGAACTAGAGAAAGACAGGAGCACAGGAAAACCGTCGGTAGGCTTGACGAAACAAAACGAACAGAGGTTTAAATGCACTGGGGATAATGGGGAAGATGGGTGACACCCGGAGGGGGGTGGAGACAAGCACAAAGACTGGTGAAACAGATCAGGGTGTGACAAATAGTGTATTTGGAAGAAAGATAAGGTGTTTTAAAAAAGCACTGGAGAAATTAAAGAGAAGGACATAAGACACCAGAGAGAAAGGAGAGTGAAAAAGAGAAAGCCTGGATGATAACAGCAAGAATGTAAAAAAGGAGGAGACATGGAGCCATAAAACAGGAAAGGATGATGGATGGCAGGGTTTGACCTGGCCGAGATCGAGACGCACCTTCACAGTCTTGCTAGTGCAGTCTGAGGTAGAGCTGAGGAGTGAAATGGGGATCCTCTGTAGTTGAGTGGGCACCTGGGTGCCGGGATCGGCCACGTCTTTGACCACGTTGACAGACATGAATGATGGTATATCACAAAAGCCTATGAAACAGATGGGATGCTGAAGGGGTGTTTTGGATGCAGTCCCATCTGCTGCTAGATCGTTCCATGTCGGTGCTTGTTTGTTGGGGGGGGGGGGGGGGTTTGACTGGTGCGTCCGACTACCACAGTGCTACAAAGTGTGGCTATGGATTGCATAATAAGAAGCCTTGGAGGTGCGTCAGTCAACCATTGTCAGTCAGGTTAAATTCAAATGGTATTGTCTTCAAAATTTGACAAGGGGGGAGGTGGGGAGGCTCATTGTACCCAAATCTTTCAATTGTTTACATTTGAAAAAAAGGGGTTTGACTTTAAGGGTAAGCAGCATAAACGTGTAACACATCGATTTGCATTAGTATATGCATAAGCAGTTCCAATGCAAAGTTAAGTCCCTTTTCTGTTTTTCTAGATATCACAAAACGAATCAGAATTAAGAAAAATGCCGATGTCGTGTCGGAAAGTGTTTTTGCGGGTGTGACGTAATATGGAGGACCTGGCAAGCCAGCCTATTCCCTATAATGTAAACTCCAACTGAAATAACAAAAATAAACACAACATGCAACAATTACAGTTACAATTTAAATAAGGAAATCAGTCAATTGAAATAAATTAGTTAGGCCCTAATCTATGGATTTCACATGGCTGGGTATACAGATCTGCATCTGTTGGTCATAGATACTTAAAAAAAAAATAGGGGGTGTGGATAAGAAAACCAGTCAGTATCTGCTGTGACCACCATTTCTCATGCAGCATGACATCTCCTTCGTATAGAGTTAATCAGGCTGTTGACTGTGGCCAGTGGAATGTCCCACTCCTCTTCAATTACTGTGAAGTTGCTGGATAATGGAACACGCTGTCGTACTTGTCGATCCAGAGCATCCCAAACATGCTCAATGGGTGACATGTCTGGTGACTATGTAGACAATTGAAGAACTGGGACATTTTCAGCTTCCAGGAATTGTGTACAGATCCTTGTGACATGACATGGGGCTGTGTATTTTTTTGCATTCAGGACAACAGTTTTCAGCTGTGCTAACATAATTACAAAATTATTTTCTAATGAACAATTACCCTTTTTAAAATTATAAACTTGGATTAGCTAACACAACGTGCCATTGGAACACAGGAGTGATGGTTGCTGCTAATGGGCCTCTGTACTCCTATGTAGATATTCCATAAAAATATCAGACGTTTCCAGCTACAATAGTATTTTACAACATTAACAATGTCTACACTGTATTTCTGACCAATTTTATGTTATGTTAATGACCACAAAAATTTGCTTTTCTTTTCAAAACAAGGACATTTCTAAGTGACCCTGTCACGCCCTGACCTTAGTTTCTTTTTTATGTCTCTATTTTGGTTTGGTCGGGGCATGAGTTGGGGTGGGCATTCTGTTGTTTTTCTATGTTTTCTTTTCTATGTGTTTGGCCTGGTTCCCAATCAGAGGCAGCTGTCTATCGTTGTCTCTGAGAACCATACTTAGGTAGTCTTTTCCCACCTGGTGTTTGTGGGTAGTTGTTTCCTGTTTTGTGTCGTCACCTTTCAGGACAGTTTCGAATTTCGTTGTTTCACTTTGTATTTTCGTGTTCTGTTCGAATAAATAATCATGGACACTTACCATGCTGCGTTTTGGTCCAATCCTTCCTACTCCTCATTCGATGAAGACGAAGATCATTACAGACCTCAAACTTTTGAATGATAGTGTATATTCCAAATGTCAGTCAGCTAGTGAAGGTGGAAAAAGTTACAAAACTTCCGTAGCCTATTTCACAGAGAACTTGACGAAAAGTTAACAAAACAAAAATGTGAATAGACCAGGTACTATGTAATTAGAGCAAGCAGGTATAATTTTCTATTTTGTTTTGAGTCTACGGCAAAAAGACACCAGAGACCGCCATGGTAACGGATTTCCACTAGATAACACAGCCACAAAGTCGGAAGAGCATGAGAACAATGCATGGATGCACGTTCCCCATCTGTTCCTTTTTTACATCACACTTCCTCATGATTGGTGGATTATAATTCACCACCACCAACACTATTTCTGGAAATAGGTTAATACATATGTAACAACCCTAAAACATAACTATGTTTGTGGTTATAGGTGACCAGATTGTTACTACAACTAAGTTACTAACTCTTTGATCACTCTGTGTTACTTTGGCGAGTACAAACTCATGCTTCCTACCCTTTAACCAAGAACATCTCCATCACATCTAAAATCCTTCACTGTCACAACTCTAAGTGTCATTCTCTCTCAGCTCCATGTAGATCTAAAAGAAGACTGTCTGGATCCTGGTTCTCCCCATGTGCATTGTACCCTCAGAACAGAGGGGTTAAAGACGGGTGGAGGAGCGCCAGCTGTAAATATCACCCACAGCCCTGGTGCTTGCTGCTAGCCTGTACCCAGTGATGCGCTAGCCTAGACCCCGTTTTGGAGAGACAGCTGCCTTACCCGTTTCTCAGTACCCAACACCCAGCCCTGCACGGCTCCTTCAAACCACGAGGCACTCATTAAGAGGCTACTTCAACAAAACAAATGATTAATGGAGGAGTGTGCCGGCTGTAATTTGCGAACCAAGTGCAAACCGATCACATGTCGAATTTAAAACGTTAAAATGTTCATGTTAAAACTTTTAAAAAGAAATGTGGGATCTTGAACGTAAAGAAAGAAATGTGGGATCTTGAGCGTAAAGAAAGAAATGTGGGATCTTGAGCGTAAAGAAAGAAATGTGGGATCTTGAGCGTAAAGAAAGAAATGTGGGATCTTGAGCGTAAAGAAAGAAATGTGGGATCTTGAGCGTAAAGAAAGAAATGTGGGATCTTGAGCGTAAAGAAAGAAATGTGGGATCTTGAGCGTAAAGAAAGAAATGTGGGATCTTGAGCGTAAAGAAAGAAATGTGGGATCTTGAGCGTAAAGAAAGAAATGTGGGATCTTGAGCGTAAAGAAAGAAATGTGGGATCTTGAGCGTAAAGAAAGAAATGTGGGATCTTGAGCGTAAAGAAAGAAATGTGGGATCTTGAGCGTAAAGAAAGAAATGTGGGATCTTGAGCGTAAAGAAAGAAATGTGGGATCTTGAACGTAAAGAAAGAAATGTGGGATCTTGAACGTAAAGAAAGAAATGTGGGATCTTGAACGTAAAGAAAGAAATGTGGGATCTTGAAAGTAAAGAAAGAAATGTGGGATCTTGAATGTAAAGAAAGAAATGTGGGATCTTGAACGTGAAGAAAGAAATGTTCATTTGTTTTTTCCATCACAAAATATAAATCACAGTGCAGATATCACAAAACATGATTTTACATTGTGAGATACAGCTTTTGATTGCCGGTAGATAGGCCTAGTGCATGGTTCTGACTGCCTGGTGGCCGACCTGTCTATACTGTGCCCATCCCTTTTCCCATCCCTTTTCTCTCTGTCCCTCACGAGCTCGCTATGAAAGATGTGTGTTTGTTTTCTGAAATACGGCAACTAATCAGTGTCCTCTGTTCTAAAAATGCTGAATCTTAGGAGTCATGTACTGGAATCGAATTGTGACACAGAAATGGGAGTCGACATGCAAGGAGTCGAGGAATCAATTATTTTGGAATTGACTCTCCACAACTACTGTTAAAACTTTTAAATGAAATTGGGATCCTGAACGTTAAGAAAGAAATGTTAATTTGTTTTTTCCTTCACAATATTTTAAATCACAGTGCAGGTATCACAAAACAGTATTTTCCATTGCCAGATACAGCTTTTGATTGCCAATAGATAGGCGACACCAGGAGTTGACTTGCAAGGATTCCACAATTACATCATTGTGAATGGTTGTACAAATGGCAGAGAAAGGAAAGCAATAGCAGCAATGTCCTGTGTGGCAATACTTTGAAAAGTTAAACGAAATACAAACTTTGCGAGGTGGAATTGAGGAACAGTAATGATAGTGCAGGTGCAATGCTTAACCATCTGAAAGGGAGGCACCGTGAGACCCAGACTGTTGCTTTGCAGCAGTGCAGCTGCATTGGGAATTCACATGAAATTCTAAGCATTTTTCTTATCGTTTCAAAACGTTAACAAAAATGCTACATTTGTCACATCTATACCCATCTCTACCATGCTACATCTCTACCACGCTACATCTCTACCCATTTCTACCACGCTACATCTCTACCACGCTACATCTCTACCCATTTCTACCACGCTACATCTCTACCACGCTACATCTCTACCCATTTCTACCACGCTACATCTCTACACATTTCTACCACGCTACATCTCTACCCATTTCTACCACACTACATCTCTACCCATCTCTACCACACTACATCTCTACCCATCTCTACCACGCTACATCTCTACCACGCTACATCTCTACCCATTTCTACCATGCTACATTTCTACTACGCTACATCTCTACCCATTTCTACCACGCTACATCTCTACCCATTACTACCACGCTACATCTCTACCCATTACTACCACGCTACATCTCTACCCATTACTACCACGCTACATCTCTACCCATTACTACCACGCTACATCTCTACCCATTTCTACCACGCTACATCTCTACCCATTTCTACCACGCTACATCTCTACCCATTTCTACCATACTACATCTCTACCATGCTACATCTCTACCCATCTCTACCATGCTACATCTCTACCCATCTCTACCACGCTACATCTCTACCCATCTCTACCACGCTACATCTCTACCACGCTACATCTCTACCCATTTCTACCATGCTACATCTCTACCATGCTACATCTCTACCCATTTCTACCATGCTACATCTCTACCCATTTCTACCATGCTACATCTCTACCCATTTCTACCATGCTACATCTCTACCCATTTCTACCATGCTACATATCTACCCATTTCTACCATGCTACATCTCTACCCATCTCTACCACGCTACATCTCTACCACGCTACATCTCTACATCTCTACCCATCTCTACCATGCTACATCTCTACCCATTTCTACCATGCTACATCTCTACCCATTTCTACCACGCTACATCTCTACCCATTTCTACCACGCTACATCTCTACCCAATTCTACCACGCTACATCTCTACCCATTTCTACATCTCTACCCATTTCTACCACGCTACATCTCTACCATGCTACATCTCTACCACGCTACATCTCTACCCATTTCTACCATGCTACATCTCTACCACGCTACATCTCTACCCATCTCTACCACGCTACATCTCTACCCATCTCTACCACGCTACATCTCTACCATGCTACATCTCTACCCATTTCTACCATGCTACATCTCTACCCATTTCTACCATGCTACATCTCTACCCATTTCTACCATGCTACATCTCTACCCATTTCTACCATGCTACATCTCTACCCATTTCTACCATGCTACATCTCTACCATGCTACATCTCTACCCATTTCTACCATGCTACATCTCTACCCATTTCTACCATGCTACATCTCTACCCATTTCTACCATGCTACATCTCTACCCATCTCTACCACGCTACATCTCTACCCATCTCTACCACGCTACATCTCTACCACGCTACATCTCTACCCATTTCTACCATGCTACATTTCTACCATGCTACATCTCTACCATGCTACATCTCTACCCATTTCTACCATGCTACATCTCTACCCATTTCTACCATGCTACATCTCTACCCATTTCTACCATGTTACATCTCTACCCATTTCTACCATGTTACATCTCTACCCATTTCTACCATGCTACATCTCTACCCATTTCTACCATGCTACATCTCTACCCTGGATATAAAAATGCCGGGTGCTTCAGTTTTATACTCTTGCAGTTATGAAAATGCCACCTTTGGCTGAGTAAAAACCCCATTGGAGATAAAATAGCAATGGCAAACACCTGCTGAACTGTTTTATCGGCTGGGGAACAGCTTGCCAGTGTGAGCGTGAGTACATGCAAGAGCCTAGTTATGCGCCGTTGGAGCCGAGGGCACTCTCTCACTGACCCACTTTGTCATTCTGCTCCTGAGTCAGACTCTGCAGACGAGTGGTGAGGGAGATGACTAACCGCCCATTCTGACAGACCCTGCCACAGACACTTGTCTTTGGGTTGTCTCCCCTCTGGGGACAGACATGAGGGAGCAATGATGATTCGGTTTGCTCACTGCTCCTTGTGCATGACAGCATAGGAAGGGTTTCTTATGTAGTCAATGTCCTTAGAGAGAGAGAGAGAGAGAGTCACAGAGGATACTTTCGGACATGCCATGGCTTTAATTCACAAAGCTCCTCTCTACTGCTGAATGATAGAAAAGCAGAGAACAAGACACTTCCTTGACCCCAAATCCATTGCTACAAACATTTTAGTGTGAATGGGTACCAATCAAATCTTGACGGATTAATTCAACCAAGGAAAATGTTTCAATGACAAAATGTATAAATCAATCTTGCAGGCTATAAGTGAAGTGGTGTGAGAAGTTAACGCTAACAGCAATCTGGAGGATTCCTTCACAGGCTTGATTCTCCAAATCTTTGACAACCCAATGGTTTCTGTTTTATCCTTGAAACACATTGCATACGCAGCCTCCGCCACACATGGACCCGTTCTTTGCCTCTGGCCATTTCAATGTTTGAACAGTGTAGAATATAGCTTAGTAATGGCTCAGGAAAGACAATTGTACACTCTGGTAATTCTGAGAAAAAAATACAGATACTGACCAAAACCATTAGGCTGTATTAAAAACAGAAATAGGCTTTATATTCTCCAAGGCATGAATTAAAGTGTTGACTGCCAATATTTTGCTTTCCTTTTTCACATGTGCCATTCTAATTGCTCTACAAATGCCAAGTGTCTCTTTGCGGTCTGACTTAAATCCCCAGCTAAGCGAGTGTGGGATTCGAAGGGGGTAGGACTCACAGAGAAATTCCCATCGGGTTGTGCTTGAGATGGGCACAACTCACAAATGCGAAGAAAATATCTTGAAGACAATTTCACAATAAAAAGGTTTAAACTGTATAATGTCCTCAAATCTAGGCCAAGGTACCTTTTTTCCATACAAAACTAAATCTAGACTAACCACACAAATAAGAGTCTTTGTTTAAGAATCGGATGTGAGGTGTCGCTCTGACACCTTTGAACAGGGATTACGGATTAGACCTAGGCTACACCTTTCAGAGAGAATGGTAATGAAATCAGTATGAAAGCAATGCGATAGTTTGGTTTATTCAACTGAATTAACCACACAAATATTTCAACATTTGTGCTGAATAGCCAGTTGATTTCCTGTTTGTTTCAATTGTTTCATCCACCAAGGCCTTTGCAAATCGGCTTGATGTCACGAATCTTGCCAGTGAGGGCTTAAGAATCACGACACAATGAACATGTAAATAATATGCTGTACCAAATCTCTTTCTGCAGCAGAGTGTAAATGTGAGATTGAGGGAAAGCATGGAGAAAATAAACATGTTGGACAAAGAGCACAACAGTACTCAACGATGCCTAAGAGTCGCTACGGTTTCAAACGCAAACTGGTGTGGATGAACAGAGGACTCTCCCATGCTCCACATTTCCATCTAGGTTTGAGAAAGGCTTACAGAAAGGGTCACCCCACATAGGTCTTCAAAGGGCTTGTCCAAATGTAACAACACCCATTGCCAAGGGAAGCTTTGTGTTCCTGTCACTCTACAGTGCATGGGGAATTATGACTCCAACAGAGGTGCTGCTGCTGGTTATGTAAGAAGAGTGCTGGGACAGCGATCTTCCATAATGTCATCTTCTCCATCTTTCTCTCCTTATCTGCAGTCTTCTGTTAAGGTTTCACAGCATTTGTCTCTCTGCCCTTGGTCCGTAGATTGGAGATGGTTCCTCTTCTGTGCACCTACGGTGACTAAGGCTACTATCTTAGCACAAGCACCTGTCTTTAAGGCCCCCATATTGGCTCCTGGGCCTATCCCAAAACCAAGGTTTTGAATTGCGTGATACATCAGATGCAGATTCCCCTTCAAAAAGGGAGGAGCACCGAACAAACTTTCACAGGCAACAGGGTGAATATGCTCCTCACTGGTGCTGAGGTTTATATTCTCAGACTCTTTCACAGGCAACAGGGTGAATATGCTAACCTCCTCACTGGTGCTGAGGTTTATATTCTCAGACTCTTTCACAGGGCACTCCAGCACGAAATTGCAGCCTCTGGAGCATATCGGAGAGGAAAATACACATGGTGAATTAATTGCCCAGTGATGCAGGAAGATTTGAACAACAAAAGGGGCAAAACAAATGTGACAAAGAAAGCGAGTGGAAAATATAAGAACCAAATTAATTCCATGCGGGTCCACTGGACACAGTGATAATTTAATATATCATTACATTCCCCTGGACCGAAACCATTGCTCTCAAAAATGTATGCTGTGATTCTAGCCACGGCTTTTCCAAAATTAACTTGGATTCTCAAAATAATGGAAATTTAGCCAAACAAATCTATTAAATGACTGAGTAGATTAAAGTAAACAGGGATGTTGACAGAAAATAAGCTAAGATGACACGGAGCCAATTTTAACATGTAATGCACTTCTCTTGACAAATATGGCACTACCTCAAAAACCCTTGGTGATAGGCTCAGCACATGAATAACTTCTATAATTTAAAGTATAGCCTCACTACACTTCAGCTACTTTGGCCTAAACCCTGTGTATGCCTGAATGCGCATAAGGTCTGAGAGACACTTTGACCTCATACTAGCTAACCTGGTCACCTGATCAAGGGCTTGTTAACAAGTTGGCATTTTAAATCAGCTGTAGATTAGTTCAAATACATGGAATGGCTGGGGGACAACATTAAAACAACAAATTGGGGGGGGGGGGGGGGGGGGGGGGCAGCATCAGGTGTTCCTCATAGAGCTCTGCAACAATCCACCTCAGTTCTGATTAGTCAGCTCCTCTTACCCCGAGGACTCTATGGGTAACAAGGCGGCATCAAGCTGGTATGTGTGTACTTCACGAAACATTCATTCAAAATCCGTGAGCTCTCGGCAAAATGGAGCAATGTGGGGGTTGAGAACAGCTGGCTTCCCCTCGTGCACTCAGTCCCATTTTCATGGTTCATCACCTTGGGTTGATTCGAACAAGGCATCTATACAGCCATATATCCAAAATAGTTTATGAAATCAATTGACACATTGAGCAAATACAAATAAGACAACTAGATAAACCTACTTCGAATCCTAGCTAGTTAATAGAACACGACTTTTATAAGCCTACACAATACCACAGATTATTTTACCAGATGTTCCTTTCCTTCTGTACCAAAGGTTTGCATTCTACTAGTAAAGTGAACAGGTTTAGCGAATACTGTAGAAAGAGAGTGAGAACAAAATAACCACAGACAACTAAATTACCGTCAAACATTCATGGTTTATTTGAAAACCACACGGTAATGGGGGGGGGGGGGGGGGGGGGTCAGGAAGGGGCTGAGCTGGACCCAAGGAGAGAAATAAGTATCCAAAAACACCCCTAAGCTAGCCTAGCTTACTTCACCAACAGCTAACTAACTATTCAAAAATACAGTGGGTGGTCCGCCCAGTTCTAACTAGTGTTTTCCTACGGGTAATGAATGCCCATGTGCGACTTATCTTGGTACCCCCTTTTCCCACCCATCAAACAAACACCATAACACAACCAATACTCACAGGTGGGGACAAAGTGACATGTAGTTGCAAAAACCAAACATGAGATCTACAGACAGATGGCATTGACAGAGAGATTGAGCTCTAGAGCAAACAGACAGGGTTTTTAAACCAAGGGAAAGGGAACGTGATAGGGAACCAGGAGGAGGTGTGTCTTCTGATTAGCGACTGATTGGGGAATGATGAATGCCACCTGTGAGGGGAGAAGGAGAGAAAAGAAATACACACACAGGATACCTGTATCTGTAACAGCACCCTAGAGTCATGCACAACTCATTAAGCAAATTTTGAATTATTTTTATTCAAAACATCAAATACCATCATAAATGTGAAAAATATTGTCATAATTATTTGAAATCTTGTGAAAACCTAAAAAAAAATGCATTCCATCATTATCATGCTCCATTTCTGGTGCAAAAACAAACACAGGAGCAGAAATAAGAAAACACAGTGATGACGCAAACCTCTAAATGAATAGACCAGATCTGATGTTGGCCTACATCTCCCATATTTCGCATGAGTGAGTGTTACTGTAGATTGCGGAGAAGTTTTTAAACTGCATTCAATATAAACAACAACATTATTGCAATAAACTAGTCACATACTGTCCCTCCGGCCTTGATACTAGTAAGCAAGCTTTTGCACCAGCCTGGTGCTACAAAAGCTGATTCTAGTAGCCTTACCAATGTGTTAATGAGTAGGTAGGCCTAATTAGAATGTGTTTGTGCTGGCCAATAACAAAAAGCGGCACACCCTGTAGGTATCCAGGACCAGGGCCATAGGGTTTGATCTTGACTTGCCCTTTTAAAAGAAAAACGTAAGCCTGAAAAAGGTACTTAAAACACAGTGCAGAAAACCACAGCTGTTAGGACCATATAATGATTTCTGATTAACAATAGCTCTCCATCATTTTGAACTTAAATCTATTATTTTGGCTACGTGCTGTCTGGGTCACTAGAAATGATCTGCTCTGTAATATTCGTAATTCCTCATTTTTCTCTTTACCTCCATATAGCCACCCAAATGGGGGCCAATTACACAGTCGAATTGCAGTGCCCTTATAATGACCGTTATGCGTGCTCTGGTGCCTACAGTGTAGCACTACAAACAGTGCATTCTAAAAGTATTCAGACCCCTTCACTTGTTCCACATTTTGTTACGTTACAGCCTTGCTCTAAAAAGGATTAAATAAAACATTTCCCTCATAATACCCCGTAATGGCAAAGTGAAAACTGATTTTTACAAATGTAAAGAAATATCTTATTATTATAAGTATTCAAAAATATGTCTAAACCCGATTGGCTGAATTGTCTAATTTACATCTTAAGTAGAAAACTACACCAAAAGTATGTGGACACCTGCTCGTCGAACATCTCATTCCAAAGTCATGGGCATTAATATGGAGTTGGCCCCCCTTTTGCTGCTATAATTGCCTCGACTCTTCTGGGAAGGCGTTCCACTATATGTTGGAACATTGCTGCGGGGACTTGCTTCCATTCAGCCACAAGAGCATTAGTGAGGATGGGCACTGATTTGGGGCGATTAGGCCTGGCTCGCTGTCAGCATTCCAATTCATCCCAACGGTGTTCGATGGGGTTGAAGGCAGGGCTCTGTGCAGGCCAGTCAAGTTCTTCCACACTGATCTCAACAAACCATTTCTGTATGGACCTCGCTTTGTGCACGGGGGCATTATTATGCTGAAACATGAAAGGGCCTTCCCCAAAATGTTACCACAAAGTTGGAAGCACAGAATCGTCTAGAATGTCATTGTAGGTCTAGCCTAACCATGAAAAACAGCAGGTAGCATTCTCCTGGCATCCGCCAAACCCAGAATTGTCCGTCGAACTGCCAGATGATGACGCGTGATTCATCACTCCAGAGAACGTGGTGCCACTGCTCCAGGGTCCAATGGCAGAGAGCTTTGCACCACTACAGCAGACACTTGGCATTGTGCGTGGTGATCTTAGGCTTGTGTGTGGCTGCTTGGCCATGGAAAGCCATTTCATGATTCTCCCTACGTATAGTTTTTGTGCTGACATTATTTTCAGAGGCAGTTTGGAACTCGGTCGTGAGTGTTGCAACCGAGGATAAATTATTTCCACGAGCTTACACACTTTAGCAATTGCAGTTCCATTCTGTGAGCTTGTGTGTCGTACACTTCATGGCTGAGCCGTTGTTGCTCCTAGACGGTTCCACTTCAGAATAACAGCACTTACAGTTGCCCGGGGCAGCTCTAGCAGGGCATAAATTTGACAAAATGACTTGTTGGAAAGGTGGCATCCTATGACAGTGCCACGTTGAAAGTAACAGAGTTCTTCACTGCAAGCCATTCTACTACCAATGTTTGGCAATAGAGATTTCACGGCTGTGTGCCCCGATTTTAAACACCTGTCAGCAATGGATGTGGCTGAAATAGCCAATCCACTCATTTGAAGTGGTACTTTGGCCATGTAGTGTATCTATATTCTTACCATACGAAACGTTTATCTGACTGTTTGCTAATATAATGTTAGTCAGTGAGATAGCCAGATTCAGGTAAATACAGTTTACATGCAAGATAGCTAGATCTCATCACCATATTTGGTGGCGAGTGGAAATACCAACCAGATGATTCAGATTTATACATACAGTGAAACACCTCACTCATTGTTCTGTCTGTGGGTGTACTTCAAAGCATAATTAATGAGTTAGTTGGCTAACTTTGATAAGCAACCAGAAATAACTATTGCATTTCCTGATGAAAAAGTACAAATGTTGATATGCATTTTTGTTCATTGAATAAATGTATTTATACTACTGTTAATGAAATGTTTTCAATAAAAACATTATTTAACAAGTACATTTATTTTTCCATTCTACCCAAGCGAACTGGTCATTATTTATTTTCTCAGATTTTGAAACAGTCATGGAATTATGAGATTAACACGTCATGGTATTTTGTGGGAGTTGTTGTTCCGCATATCAATCAATCTGTCCCCAGGATCCGAACAACCGGTTTTATAATAAATCCCATTAAGGTGGATGTTGTTAGGTTCTGACAAACAGGGTGACAAACTAACGGACAACTAGTCAAAGCTCAAACCAAGTTTATTCACCTTCACAAAGGCATGTTTCCAGCAGCACACGTGTTTATACCCTCCTTTAGGCGGAGTCTCCTGCTTGCACCTCTAAACACTATATCTTTGTTGCTAGGCAGGAAGTTAAGTGGTGTGTGTAATAAAACTGTTCCTTCTCCATTCATCTGACCTGACCTCGGCCCATATTCCTCACTAATCCACAGCTATCCAACCTTATCACGTAGTCATTTTCCAGACCCATACTTCTTATCCAACCTCCATTGATCCCAACATATACAGTTGAAGTCGGAAGTTTACATACACCTTAGCCAAATACATTTAAACTCAGTTTTTCACAATTCCTGACATTTAATCCTAGTAAAAATGCCCTGTCTTAGGTCAGTTAGGATCACCACTTTATTTTAAGAATGTGAAATGTCAGAATAATAGTAGAGCGAATGATTTATTTCAGCTTTTATTTCTTTCATCACATTCGCAGTGGGTCAGAAGTTTACATCCACATCCAGTATTTGGTAGCATTGCCATTAAATTGTTTAACTTGGGTCAAACGTTTTGGGTAGCCTTCCACAAGCTTCCCACAATAAGTTGGGTGAATGTTAGCCCATTCCTCCTTCCAGAGCTGGTGTAACTGAGTCAGGTTTGTAGGCCTCCTTGCTAGCACACGCTTTTTCAGTTCTGCCCACAAATGTTTGATGAGATTAAGGTCAGGGCTTTGTGATGGCCACTCAAATACCTTGACTTTGTTGTCCTTAAGCCATTTTGCCTCAACTTTGGAAGTATGCTTGGTGTCATTGTCCATTTGAAGATCCATTTGCGACCAAGCTTTAACTTCCTGTCTGATGTCTTGAGATGTTGGTTCAATATATCCACGTAATTTTCCTCCCTCATCATGCGTTCAATTTTGTGATGTGCACCAGTCCCTCCTGCAGCAAAGCACCACCACAACATGATGTTGCCACCCCATGCTTCATTGTTGGGATGGTGACCTTCGGCTTGCAAGCCTCCCCCTTTTCCTCAAAACACAACGATGGTCATCATGGCCAAACAGTTCTATTACTGTTTCATCAGACCAGAGGACATTTCTCCCAAAAGTACGATCTTTGTCCCCATGTGCAGTTGCAAACTGTAGTCTAGATCTTTTATGGCGGGTTTGGAGCAGTGGCTTCTTCCTTGCTGAGCAGCCTTCAGGTCATAGGACTTGTTTTACTGTGGATATAGATATGTTGTACCTGTTTCCTCCAGCATCTTCCTTTGCTGTTGTTCTGGGATTGATTTGCACTTTTCACACCAAAGTACATTTATATCTAGAAGACATAACGCGTCTCCCTCCTGAGCGGTATGAGGGATGTGTGGTCCCATGGTGTTTATACTTGGGTACTATTGCTTGTACAGCTGAACATGGTACCTTCAGTCATTTGGAAATTGCTCTCAAGGTTGAACCAGACTTGTGGAGGTCTACAATTGTTTTTCTGGGGTTTTGGCAGATTTTTATTTTTATTTTCCCATGATGTCAAGAAAAGAGGCACTGAGTTTGAAGGCAGGCCTTGGAATACATGCACAGGTACACTTCCAATTGACTCAAATGATGTCAATTAGCCTATCAGAAGCTTCTAAAGCCATGACATAATTTTCGGGAATTTTCCAAGCTGTTTAAAGGCACAGTCAACCTAGTGTATGTAAACTTCTGACCCACTGAAATTATGATACAGTGAATTATAAATGAAATAATCTGTCTGTAAACAATTGTTGGAAAAATTACTTGTGTCATGCACGAAGTAGATGTCCTAACCGACTTGCCAAAACTATAGTTTGTTAACTAGAAATGTGTGGAGTGGTGGAAAAACGAGTTTTAATGACTCCAACCTAAGGTTATGTCAACTTCCGAATTCAACTGTACATTTATCATACATGTACCCATTAATTTCTAGTATTGCAAGTATTTCAAATTACAACCCAACAATGTAATTAAAGTTTAGAAAAGTTTAATAGTTTAAGTTGTTGGGAAAGTGGTCAAAGTAACTGATATCTGTCAAAAGCTGCATTGTTCACTGTGAATGGAATGTTGTAAGTCATGTAACTTTCTAACAATATGGAGCTTTAGAATGTTGAAAAAAGATCCATCAAAGTGAATGAAGATAGACAAAAAAGGGGAAGAAAAGCTTCAGCGTTTGTAGAGTGTTAAACAAAACACTTTGTTTGTCATAGGCAGACAATATTAATATGAGATGAAAAGGCAAGTTCCTAACAAGTTCAGGAAGCTAAGCTCGAGATCTGTGAGATGTTCGCAGCGATGGGGGCAGACGTTTTGATCAAGAGACCTTTGGAAAATATGCACATTTTCTCTAACACTAAATATACAAATATGTATTTTACAGTTATAAGGAAGGTGAAATCTTATAGTTAGTCGTTTTATAAATGTATTATTCTATATTTTGAAAATATATAAGTCATTTCAAGCCTTATTCATGCTGTTTTGTTGAATAGGGAATATATCATATCAAATATTTTATAATTCTATTATATTTGTCCTGTGAACTCTAGTTTGTGTCCTCAAACGTGACCACACCTCAGCAATTTATAACTCTTTTTTTCAGAAAGGTGAGATTTGAACAGTTCTTGAAGTATGCAGCATTGCTAGTTATTGTTTATGGCCCTCTGATGATAAATCATTACTTTTGGGGATCACATAGATTACTTTTAAGCGATGGTACATTATACTTATACCTTATATATATATATATATATATAAGAGACTTTGTTTCTATTTCTATTATACTCCATATGGCAGCAACACAGTACACTGCATCTGAAAAAACAGAGTAGGCCAGTCAGTGTGAGACTGACAGGCACTGGGAGAGCTCAGCTGCTGAAGTCATGCTGTGTAAACTTCCAGCCTGAGGAGTCTCTGGGCATTGGAAGTGACAAGAAAGAAGTGACTTTGCAGTCAATACCTCATTTTCCTACTCGCACAGACTTTTTGCTGATAGCTACTTTGGTTGAGGGGTAATGTTCCTACTGTGATTGTGATATGTTGTTGTCTCACCTAGCTATCTTAAGTTGAATACACCAATGTAGGATGGGGCCCGGTTTCCCGATAGCGATGGGATTTAGGCTTATGAGAGTTTTAACAATGCATAAAATGGTCTAAGATGTAACATGCATATCTCAAAATACCACGCAGAAAGTATGGTCGCGAAGTGTATCGTTGGAGCATGAATTGATACTGATAGATCGAATGAATGGCAGTCTGCTCTCTGATCAGCTTTCTCCATTAAAATCTTACCTTAACATTAAAATTATTCCACAATACTGATGACCGATCAGCTCCTAGAGAGATATTATAACCTAATAGCTGCAAATACTGAGGCGGCTTATTCAATCAGTGTAGGTGAACAGGAGGAGACTGGTTAAAGAAAGATTTTAAGCCTTGAGACAATTGAGACATTGTGTACAGTCTTGCCATTCAGAGGGACAAAATACTTAAGTGTCTCTGGGCGGGATATGGAAGTAGGTGCCAGGCGCACCAGTGTAAGTATGTCAAGAACTGCAACACTGCTGCGTTTTTCACGCTCAACAGTTTCCTGTGTGTATCAAGAATGGTCCACCACCCAAAAAACATCCAGCCAACTTGACAGAACTGTGGGAAGCATTGGAGTCAACATAGTCCAGTATCCCTGTGAAACGCTTGACACCTTGTAATGCCCCGACAAATTGAGGCTGTTCTGTGGGGAAAAGGGAGGTGTAGCCTATAAATAGAACTCAATTGACTGAACATGACATTTATTTCATTATAGGCCTATAATGTATTTTTTTTATGCAGTGATCTCAGTTCGTATTTGTAGTCAACTTCTTTCCCAAGTTATCCTTCAGAGGCAGATAAACATCTTGACCTTATGTTTAGCGGATATCTTTAATGTATAAAGTGATGCAGAAGGGCCAAAAAAAACATCTAACGACTCACTTATGTTTTATGTGTGGTCTGAGGCATTCAGTAAATAATACGCCTTTTCCAAGATCACATTTGCTAAGGATGGTTTTGGGAAACAGCTCAGAGATTTAACAATGCTCCTACGAAGGTTCTAATGATGAACTTAGCCTTAACCATTTGCTAAGGATGGTTTTGGGAAACAGCTCAGATTTAACAATGCTCCTACGAAGGTTCTAATGATGAACTTAGCCTTAACCATTTGCTAAGGATGGTTTTGGGAAACAGCTCAGATATTTAACAGTGCTCCTACGAAGGTTCTAATGATGAACTTTAACCCTTTGAAGAACACACGGGTGTGATCATTCCTGCAGCTGACACTCAAACCGGTGTGATTAGAACACTTACTTAGATCGTCCAGTTACAATTGACACTACAGTCAGCGTTTGAGCTGGCCACACTGTTTTTTTTACAGAAAAAACTGGCACAAACACAGTCTTTACAATGTTACTGTTACGGTTTTCTAGGTGTGAAGGAGAGTCGGACCAAAATGCAGCGTGTAGATTACGATTCATGTTTAATGACAAACACACTAAACACAAAAACTACAAAACAATACAAAAACCGAAACCGCCTATACTGGTGCAAACTAACATAGAGGACACTAAGGACAATCACCCACGACAAACTCAAAGAATATGGCTGCCTAAATATGGTTCCCAATCAGAGACAACGATAAACACCTGCCTCTGATTGAGAACCACTCCAGACAGCCATAGACTTTGCTAGATAACCCCACTAGCTACAATCCCAATACATACACACCAAAACCCCAAGACAAAACACACCACAATACAAAAACCCCATGCCACACCCTGGCCTGACCCAATACATGAAGAAAAACACAAAATACTTAGACCAGGGCGTGACAGTTACGTCCTCAATGTGAGCAGTTTATTTTTGGATGCAATGCTCAGACATTCCCAGTTTTCCAAACTGGAAAATGTAAGGTAGATTAGTCGTATCGCTTAATGAGGAAAGAGTGACCTAACACAACAGGCCATATTTAGCTAACTCTCGGCTGACAGAAACCATAATATGATTTAGCAAATAGCAGTTACTATTTACAATTCATCACATCATGGGTGAGCTCACCAGTGATCTAAATAATTGAGTAAAACACTTTCAATTTTTTAAAAGTGATCAGACGATGGGTAGTTTGATAAGATAAGAGGTTACAAGATGAGTTGGGTCTGTTTGCAGTATGCATGTTGAAGGGGGTGTGTTGTCTACCATTATACAATTCTGGAAGTTTACTCGAAAGATGAGTGAACCATCCCTTCACCTCGTTTTGTTAATACATTTTGGTCTGACAGACGTTTATGTGACATCCAGAATGCATTGTATGATGTCAACAAACATGGAGACACACATAGCTGGCAATCAGCACAATCAGTACAATCTTCAAAAAATTATTTTACACACATCTTACACACATTCGAATCTATCCAAGAATCGAATGATTTGTCACCAGTACCTGGATATGTGAAAAAAAACAGTAAATACATTATGGTCCTGCAGGAAAATGTGCCGGGGGGGATACTTCTGTTCTGACTAGAGATGCGCAAATGTCTGCATACTTGATTTGGGGAAACACTGGGGAAGTGCTTGGGCTCTCATTGAAGAGAGAAGTTAGCCTCAAACTTAAATTGTCTTCAACAGTGGAATGGGCTACTTCTATGTGAATTAATGAGGTGACTGAACACCTCAATTCACACGGATAGAAAAGAAAACTTGTGAGTAAATAATTCTGGCTAGTCATTGCATCTTCTGAGTCATTCAGAAACAGTGTTAAACAATTGAACGCACTTTTATCTTATCAAACAAACATCATACCTTTATGCTTACGTACTGTATGCCTATCCTGATTAGCACCCAGCGTCCATGTCCCTGTGATGTCATTCATATTCTATTATGCATGTGAAGCTTCTGAGCTTTAGATCCAGATTAGTGAATGTTGAATTTAATTGAAAAATAGCAAACACTCACAAAGTCTGTGACAGAAAGCGTCGGTTCTTGATGTGCTTTATCCCTCTCCCCCTCGGTATTAGTAGGATGCTCATTACTCCGCTCGAATAGTGTTTCCAGTTGTCTTGGGGCCATGGTAATTTGCAGTAAATAGTATCAAGAGAGACATCACAAGGAAGCCTTCAGTGTGGGGGGGAAGAGGTGTTGAGTGTATTAAATATGACATTGTTAGAAATGGTGCAGTTCTGAGAAAGAACAGGTTACCGGTACATTTATATACAGTATAACACCAAACAATGTACAGCATGAACACAATGTTATGAGATCAGAAATCTGATGACGTTTTTGCAGCAGATACGCCACTCCCTTTGCACTTTGAGGCCTATGGGCAAAATTGTGAAGTCACTGCATCCATCGTTAGTTATGACAGGACGATGGTCGATATGCTTACAGATAGAAATAACACCACACCGGACAACGGTCAAATCCGAGGGGGAGAGAGTCGGAGGATGGTACACAGGAGCTACAGTGTCAAGGAACGTACATCCATTAATTACCACAATGAGAAGAGGGTGGCAGAGTACAAGTTTGCCTCCTAACAAAAATGTAACAAATTTGATTGTAAATCCTGCGGCTGATGCCAGCACCTCCAGGGCAGGGAAGGGAAGGCACAGTGATTTACTCTTCATGTCCAGCCTCCGGACGTCTTCCATCAACACTGTGAGAAACGGAGCCCGGCACAGGGCTGTCCCCTGAAGTACCGGAAGGATGTGGTGTTATCCCACAGGGATGTGGCCACAGAGTGCTGGGGTCAACTATGATAGATACCGGAGCACACCCAACATTACTGCCCTGCCTAAGTACCATGTGTTAATCTGACAGGGCCTGTTTTGCCCACCTTCTACAAACTATAGCCGGTTTCTCCCAACTCAAATCTGTGTCCATATTGATTGGACAACTTCAGGTAGTACCTCCACATTTCAAAATCATTTCTCCCTACTAAACATTACCCAGAGGTCACAAACCTTCCTCCTGGAGGGTAATCCGCTGTAGGATTTTGTTCCAGCCTTAATCTCACACAGCTAATGTGCTAATCAAATCAGCAGCTTCTCATCAGGACCTTGATTAGTTGAATCAGGTGTGTTTGTGTAGGGCTGGAGCAAAGGTCTGCATACCATGGTGTTCTCTTCTACAATCACTCAAATTCAAATAAGTGTAGAGGGACCACTTTACTGAAATATAAATGAGCTGGAAACCATTTCCCCCTGATACAATGTTCAAAGTGTTAACTGTTTATTACTACCAGTTAAATGCAATTGATAGTGTCAGAATAATTGTGATGATCAACAAAAATATTAGCAATCATATAATTGGGTTATGTCTGATTTGGTTAATTAAAAGCAATTTCAATGCTGTCACTAAAATAACAAAATCCAATCAAGATGACAGAGATTACAGATTCACATTGATTCTGAAAATTTGCCCACGGCACTTTGTATACCAGGATTGGCTGGCCTTCTCTAGTCACTCACTCGTAGGCTCAGTCACTGGTATACTTTTATTTACAAAGCCATTTTGGGTTTACTACCATTTTATTTGGACATTTTTATTCTTCAGAAATGAGGTGGTTACTCTCTTCGTTCGCTAGACTTTATCCTGCTAACTGTTCCAAATGTCCGAAATGAATTTGGTTAAAGGGCTTTTATCTACTCTGCACCATCGACTTGGAACGCCTTTCAAAATAGTTTTGAACTGGAAGAACTTATTGATGAATCATTGATGAAGGATTTTGAGGCTGATTCCTTGACCTGTCAATGTTTGTAATTTGCTGTTTTATCATTTCGTTGTACTCCGGTAATTTCTATGTTTTTTTTTACTAGATTACTTGCAGTTTTTCATGTTGTCTGTTTAATTGTGTAATGACTTGGTGCTGCCTATCTTGTCCAGGAAGCTCTTGAAAAAGAGATTTCAAATCTCAATGAACCCTTCCTGGTAAACTAAAGGTGAAATAAAATTACGTGTAGGATGAACTCAACTAAATGTAGATTAAAGTTTGTGATTACCCCTTTGTAAAGATATCTTTTGATCTTTGAGCTAGAGGCGCCACGCCTACAGTGGGCACAAGGGCATGTTCCCCCTCAGATTTGTCCTGCTTTTAAAAAATGTGGATGTTAAATGATTTACTAAACTTTATTTTTAATCCCACATTTGATCAGGATTATTTCAACAACAAAAAAGATCTGTCAGCGGTATTTTGTGGAGGGTTCACACTGACTGGACCAGGCAAAGAGTACAACTCGCCATTCTCCCTAGTAAGATCTGTCAGCGGTATTTTGTGGAGGGTTCACACTGACTGGACCAGGCAAAGAGTACAACTCGCCATTCTCCCTAGTAAGATCTGTCAGCGGTATTTTGTGGAGGGTTCACACTGACTGGACCAGGCAAAGAGTACAACTCGCCATTCTCCCTAGTAAGATCTGTCAGCGGTATTTTGTGGAGGGTTCACACTGACTGGACCAGGCAAAGAGTACAACTCGCCATTCTCCCTAGTAAGTGATTCCTTCCAAGATGCACCATGGAGCAAAGATATGCATGCAGACAGTATTGTCAGTGGAGGAGGAACGATTTCAGTTTGATTTGATTTAAGCTGCAGGTAATGGGCAGTGCTCACAGGAGGTATGTTTGTAAATTAAAGTTATGTAACCTATTAATTCCTTCTTGATGAATAAATAAAACAAAAATATTTTGTTGTTTCTTTGTAATACCACCTAGCAATTTTATGAAGTTGGCTTTAGCTAGCTAGCTAGATTGGGAACCTATATCCTAACCGCATAACTGGCTAGTAAGCCACCTAGTGTCACGTTCTGACCTTTATTTCCTTTGTTTTGTATTTATTTAGTATGGTCAGGGCGTGAGTTGGGTGGGCAGTCTATGTTTGATTTTCTATGATTTGGGGTTTTCTATGTTTCGGCCTAGTATGGTTCTCAATCAGAGGCAGGTGTCATTAGTTGTCTCTGATTGAGAATCATACTTAGGTAGCCTGGGTGTCACTGTGTGTTTGTGGGTGATTGTCTATGTTGTAGCTTCACGGTCATCATTTGTTTATTGTTTTGTATACAGTGTCAGTACTTTCGGTATTAAAGATTTACCATGGACACTTACGACGCCGCATTTTGGTCCGATCCTTCTCGCCTCTCCTCTTCAGATGAAGAGGAGGACGGCCGTGACACCTAGCAATTTTATGAAGTTGGCTTTAGCTAGCCAGCTAGATTGGGAACCTATATCCTAACCGCATAACTGGCTAGTAAGCCATTTCAGGCTATCAATCAAGTTAGAGTAGCTTGTCTAACTATCATAGCTGGCATGCCTGCTGGCATGGTTTCTAGACTTTAGCAAATACAATGTCTTTAATTATTGGGTTATGATATTATTATAACAGTGTTTCAGTTGTACTAAACTCTTAAAGTTTAAAAGTTTTTAAAGAATCAATGTTCATCATTCATTTAAAATTACATTTGAACAGGCAAAGCTGTATGGTTAGATCATTTATGCAGAAAAATATACAGATTTTTGACAGAATTTGGGATAATGATTTGGGATAATGGCTCTAGATTGCAGGAAAGGCTGTTTCTGGTGTTTGAAAAATGCTACATTCTGCAACACAGGACCCACCCCTACATCATCATGTACTTCATGCCCCCTAAATGAATGGGGGCATGATGCCCCTGCTTTGAGCTGTGCCTTCCACAGCAAATCAAAAGACCACCGTGGCCAATAAGTTGTTTCAAGTTAGAAACATGACTTCCTATTTATGAACATTTGTTTTTGATAGCAATACATTAATATCCATGTGTCCTAGCACAGTGTAGACAGATGTGATCAGCATATTAATATAAATCAGGAAGAAAAGGATATTATTGGTCTTGGAGGTTGATGTATGCGGATTTCCCTGATTAATAAGGAAATAAACACTTTTCTGATGAGTAAAGGAAAGGTGGTGCGCATGAACTGACCAGGGCCAAGGCCAGATGGCTGGAGAAATATGAGGAGGAGAACACTGGCCATAAACCACTAAAGAGGGAATAAGTGGCATTAGTGCTATACGTCTGCACTTGTTCCCAAACCCATTCATCACTTTGCCCTCTACTCTATCCTTCTCCCCTACCTCCTCCCCCCTGAATTCCACCACCATTCCACTCTACCTGTGATGGAGCTAAGTGCACCTGTTAGGCAGCCATCTGTTCAGAGTAAGACGGTGAGTACCTTCTGACAGTGATGAGAAGTGGCAAGGTGGAGAGAAGTCCCCTGACCCACTCCTAACCCCACCCTTTACCACTGGTTCACCTCCCCTTTTAGAAGACACCAGGGAAATGTAAGGGGGAGGAGGATTGCACTCGAGCCCCTCCTTCCAGCCTGGTCTTATAGACTAGAAAAATAGTTTGTATCTGGTGTGACCACAATTTGCCTCATGCAGCATGGCACATCTCCTCCGCATAGAGTTGATCTGGCTGTTGATTGTGGCCTGTGTAATGTTGAACCCACTCCTTTTCAGTGGCTGTGCAAAGTTGCTGGATATTGGCAGGAACTGGAACATGCTGTCATACACGTCAATCCAGAGCATCCCAAACGGGCTCAATGGGTGACATGTATGTTGAGTATGCAGGCCATGGAAGAACTGGGACATGAGGCCGTGCGTTATCATGCTGAAACATGAGGTGAGGGCGGCGGATAAATGGCAAGACACCGGGATGAGATTCTGAGGCCCACTATCTCTGTGCATTCAAACTGTCATCAATGAAATGCAATTGTGTTCATTGCCCTTAGCTTATGCCTGCCCATACCATAACCTCACCGCCACCATGGGGCATACTGTTCACAACGTTGATAACAGCAAAGCACTTGCCCACATGACTGCATACAGTGCCTTGCGAAGGTATTCAGCCCCCTTGAACTTTGCGACCTTTTGCCACATTTTAGGCTTCAAACATAAAGATATAAAACTGTATTTTTTTGTGAAGAATCAACAACAAGTGGGACACAATCATGAAGTGGAACGACATTTATTGGATATTTCAAACTTTTTTAACAAATCAAAAACTGAAAAATTGGGCGTGCAAAATTATTCAGCCCCCTTAAGTTAATACTTTGTAGCGCCACCTTTTGCTGCGATTACAGCTGTAAGTCGCTTGGGGTATGTCTCTATCAGTTTTGCACATCGAGAGACTGAATTTTTTTCCCATTCCTCCTTGCAAAACAGCTCAAGCTCAGTGAGGTTGGATGGAGAGCATTTGTGAACAGCAGTTTTCAGTTTTTTCCACAGATTCTCGATTGGATTCAGGTTTGGACTTTGACTTGGCCATTCTAACACCTGGATATGTTTATTTTTTAACCATTCCATTGTAGATTTTGCTTTATGTTTTGGATCATTGTCTTGTTGGAAGACAAATCTCCGTCCCAGTCTCAGGTCTTTTGCAGACTCCATCGGTTTTCTTCCAGAATGGTCCTGTATTTGGCTCCATCCATCTTCCCATCTATTTTAACCATCTTCCCTGTCCCTGCTGAAGAAAAGCAGGCCCAAACCATGATGCTGCCACCACCATGTTTGGCAGTGGGGATGGTGTGTTCAGGGTGATGAGCTGTGTTGCTTTTACGCCAAACATAACGTTTTGCATTGTTGCCAAAAAGTTCAATTTTGGTTTCATCTGACCAGAGCACCTTCTTCCACATGTTTGGTGTGTCTCCCAGGTGGCTTGTGGCAAACTTTAAACTACACTTTTTATGGATATCTTTAAGAAATGGCTTTCTTCTTGCCACTCTTCAATAAAGGCCAGATTTGTGCAATATACGACTGATTGTTGTCCTATGGACAGAGTCTCCCACCTCAGCTGTAGATCTCTGCAGTTCATCCAGAGTGATCATGGGCCTCTTGGCTGCATCTCTGATCAGTCTTCTCCTTGTATGAGCTGAAGGTTTAGAGGGACGGCCAGGTCTTGGTAGATTTGCAGTGGTCTGATACTCCTTCCATTTCAATATTATCACTTGCACAGTGCTCCTTGGGATGTTTAAAGCTTTGGAAATCTTTTTGTATCCAAATCCGGCTTTAAACTTCTTCACAACAGTATCTCGGACCTGCCTGGTGTGTTCCTTGTTCTTCATGATGCTCTCTGCGCTTTTAACGGACCTCTGAGACTATCACAGTGCAGGTGCATTTATACGGAGACTTGATTACACACAGGTGCATTGTATTTATCATCATTAGTCATTTAGGTCAACATTGGATCATTCAGAGATCCTCACTGAACTTCTGGAGAGAGTTTGCTGCACTGAAAGTAAAGGGGCTGAATAATTTTGCACGCCCAATTTTTCAGTTTTTGATTTGTTAAAAAAGTTTGAAATATCCAATAAATGTCGTTCCACTTCATGATTGTGTCCCACTTGCTGTTGATTCTTAACAAAAAAATACAGTTTTATATCTTTATGTTTGAAGCCTGAAATGTGGCAAAAGGTTGCAAAGTTCAAGGGGGCCGAATACTTTCGCAAGGCACTGTACATGCATAATGTCTGCCATCTGTCCAATACAGTTGAAACCGGGATTCATCCATGAAGAGCACACTTCTCCAGCGTGCCAGTTGCCATCGAAGATAAGCAATTGCCCACTGCAGTCAGATACAGCAGCGAATTGCAGTAATGTCAAGACCCTGGTGAAGACGCACGCAAGTGAGCTTCCCTGAGACAATTTCTGGCAGTTTGTGCAGAAATTATTCGGTTGTGCAAACCCACAGTTTCATCAACTGTCTGGGTGGCTTGTCTCAGACAATCCCGCAGAAGAAGGATGTGGAAGTCATGGGCTGGTGTAGTTGCACGTAGTCTGCAATGTGAGGCCGGTTGGACTTAACACTAAAACGATGTCGGAAGTGGATTATGGTAGAGAAATTAACAATCAATTCTCTGGTAAAAGCTCTAATGGACATTCTTGCAGTCAGCATACCAATTGCACACTCCCTCAAAACGGTGGCATTGTGTGACAAAACTGCACATTTTAGAGTGACCTTTTATTGTCCCCAGCACAAGCTTCACCTGTGTAATGACCATACTGTTTAATCAGCGTCTTGATATGCCATACCTCTCTTTGGCAAAGGAGAAATACTCAGAAACAGGGATTTCAACAAATTTGTACACAATTTCAGAGAAATAAGCTTTTTTGTGCGTATGGAAAATATCTGGGACCAACACTTTACATGTTGCTTTTATGTTTTTGTGTAGTATGATACGTTGCATTTGGTATAGTTACATGAGACAGATGGTTACTTAACGCAAAAACAAAGGCAACAAATTAAAACAGGGTGGATGGTCAAGCTGGGTGGGCATATAACATGAACGTCTAGTAACCCAAAGATTGTGAGTTCAAACTCATCACAGACAATTTTAGCTAATTAGCAACTTTTCAACTACTTACTACTTTTTAGCTACTTTGCAACTACTTAGCATGTTAGTTGACCCTTTTCCTAACCCTTTAACCCAACTCCTAAACTTAACCTGTAACTTAACCCCTAAACCCTAGCGTAGCTAATGTTAGCCACCTAGCTAGAATTCGTAACAAACACTATATATACACAAAAGTATGTGGACCCCATTCAAATGAGAGGATTCGGCTATTTCAGACAATCGTTGCTGTCAAGTGTATAAAATTGAGCACAAAACCATGGTCTTACTGAAGAGCTCAGTGACTTTCAACGTGGCACTGTCATGGGATGCCACCATTTCAATAAGTCAGTTCGTCAAATTTCAGCCCTGCTAGAGCTTCCTCGGTCAACTGTAACTGCAGTTATGGCAACACTCACTTCCCGAGTAACAAAATAACTCTGGAAGCAACGTCAGCACAATAAAAGTTCATCGGGAGCTTCATGAAATGGGTTTTCTTGGCCGAGCAGCCGCACACAAGCCTAAGCTCACCATGCGCAATGCCAAGTGTCTGCTGGAGTTCTCTGGAGTGATGATTCACGCTTCACCATCTGGTAGTCTGATGGACGAATCTGGGTTTGGCGCATGCCAGGAGAACGCTACCTGCCCCAATGCATAGTGCCAACTGTAAAGTTTGGTGGAGGAGGAATAATGGTCTGTTGCTGTTCAGACTAGGCCCCTTAGTTCTAGTGAAGGGAAATCTTAACACTACAGCATACAATGACATTCTAGACGATTCTGTGCTTCCAACTTTGTGGCAACATTTTGGGGAAGGCCCTTTCCTGTTTCAGCATGACAATGCACAATGCACAAAGCGAGTTCTATGCACAAATGGTTTGTTGAGATTGGTGTGGAAGAACTTGACTGGCCTGCACAGAGCCCTGACCTCAACCCAATCAAACACCTTTAGGATGAATTGGAACCTCGACTGCAAACCAGGCCTAATCGTCCAACATCAGTGCCCAACCTCACTAATGCTCTTATGGCTGAATGGAAGCAAGTCCCTGCAGCAACGTTCCAACATCTAGTGTAAAACCTTCCCAGAAGAGTGGAGGCTGTTATAGCAGCAAAGGGAGACCAACTCCATATTAATGCTCATGATTTTGGAATGAAATGTCCACATACTTTGTAATGTAAAAAATTTACTGTATCATACGTTTTTGCAAATTTGCAACATATTGTATGTTTTGCAAATGTGTAACATATTGTACATTTTGCTATTTCGGAACATACAGTATAATACGAATTGTAATTCATAACATATCATACGAAATGGGTGATGGACATCCCCAAATGAATACATACAATACGAATCGTAACATATTGTACTAAATGGAGTGTCTTGGATTTACAAAAAGAATAATGCTCTGAGACTAGGCTGCTCCTTCAAGTGAAAGATCCATGTATTATGCTAGATTATTTGTTAGATTTCCTTCTGTCACCTCTTGTCTCCTTCCAGGTATGCTAGTGGGAATTTACAGTTTTTTTTCTCTACAGGTTGGGAATTGAAACAGTGCTGTTGCCCTTGGGAAAAAGTGTTTTTGTAATGTAAAAAATTATGTAATGTGTGTGTATGTGATGTTGTTATTGGCCAAACTTCCTTGATATACAATCCTTAGCAATATGTTTAGTTACCAGAAGACTATACCTCCAATCAGTATGAATCTGTTTGACACGAATGTACAGTATATTACCTGTATAGCTATACCAATGTCTGTAGAGGCTTCAGTTGTGCGTCTCAGGCTGCTTTCTCTACTCTATCCTCACAGGGCTGATGCTGCATTCTGTTTCCTCTTCACCAGCTTTGTGTATGAAATATACAACAAACTGTGGGAAAAAAATACAATCAGCGGGAATTTGGGTGGATGCTGTCAGTCCCAGTCCGCCACCGTATACAGAGCTTATAATCATGTGTGCCTGGGTGTTAGGAAGCAGCCTCTTTAATGGAACACGGAGTGTAGACATACTCTGACATGCAATTTGAACTATAATATATCCCTTGGTGCTGACATTGGACTGCTGATTCATGAGACGTACCAGGAAAGGGAATTTTGCAATAATAAGTTTGAAAAGAATGAGAATGTTTACTTATTCATATTATTATCCTGGGCAGGTAGAGAAGCAGGTATAGATATCATTTTTTGTTGTTGTTGAGCTAATCAAACTTGCAGGTTTAGGGGCATGGTCAGAAAAATTATTATATGAAATATGGATTAAGCCTCTAAATGGCCTCTCAAAACCTCTCAATGGTTGCTGCTGAACAATACATTAATATCTGTGTTTTATTTTCATACTACAGTATAGTGTCACGTTTTGTTGAAAAGACAGTTCTTGCATACATTGTCTTTTTAACCATCTTGACAACCTTTAGTTCATCTTATTAAACAAAATATTTAATTAAAGGCACTCAGAAGTGATGTTAGTGTCACACCCTGATCTGTTTCACCTGTCTTGTGCTTGTCTCCACCCCATGACAGGTCTGTGACCAGGACTAATTGGGGCTTATTGAGGCTGGTGAGTCCCATAAAGCTGCCAGTAGGGCAGCACGCAGAAGGGTTGGAGGTAGTGAGAGGTTGCTACAGGATAGTCGTCCTCACGGTCTGCTAGAACCGAGGGGCTCGGTGTTCTACCCCAGAGGAGACGGCCTTCCCTGGAGCCCAGAAGGCGGTAACACAGAAGAGGTCTCCTTTCTTTTTCTTTATTGTTAAAAAAAACTCCTTTAAAACTGAGGTATCACACTTAGGTCTGTGTCTGATCAGTATAAACGTCTTGATCAAATCCCCTGGTCTGCCACAAGTGGTGGAGAATGCAAGCAAGTCTGACAACGTGGTCAGTCCATGGTTGACGTTTATGCAGTATCAGCATAGACGAGTTGAAAGCTCAGTTCGTTTGGGCCCAACAGGACATTCCGGAATGAACGCTGGGAGAACAGCGCCTACAAAATGTCCGCCTGCTTGAGGAAGTCAGTAAGCTTCGAGGAGAAACGCAGACCGAATTGCATCCCAATCAGTTTTTAATCACGCTAACGGCAGATGACGACATCAAGACCTACCACAAGTGCTCTGGGGCCTCATCAATCAGAACGCCGTCATGTTTTCCAAGATGCCGGGCCGAACAACTCTCATTGAACACCACGTTCGCACCTGGCCCATCGTGTTGGTGCCTAAAAAGAAAGGTAGTCTGTTTCTGCATTGATTTCCAGGGGGTGAATGACAGTTTGTTCGATGCCTACCCCATTCCAAGGGTGGATGAGCTCATTGACTGGTTGGGAAAGGCCTGGTATATCAGCACGCTGGACCTGACCCAGGGATATTGGCAGGTACCCTTGGCAGCCTCTTCCTGGGAGAAGTCGGAATTCACCAATACCGGGTCCTCCAATTCGGTCTCCATCGAGCCCCGCCCACATTCAGCAGCTGATGGACCGTGTCATCCCCCCCCAAAGGTACGCAGCGGCCTATTTGGATGACATCATCATCCACAGCCAAGTTTGGGAAGAGCACCTGAGGCGCCTCCAGGTGGAACTGGATTTGCTCAGGCAAGCCAGGTTGACAGCAAATCCCAAGAAATGTAAGCTGGGGTTCGAGGATGTGGAGTACCTGGGTTATTTGATCAGATGGGGGAACGTCAAGCACCAGGAGGGGTAGGTCCAGCTGGTTTGTGACTGGGCCGTTCCCCTCACCAAGACACAGGTGAAGTCCTTCCTGGGGCTGGTGGGATACTATAGCCGGTTTCCCATCTGATTTGCATGACACCCGATTTCCAGGTACTGATGCTGGTGCAGACGGCTGCCTGTGACACTGGACTAGGGGTCATCCTGTCCCAGATACACAACGGGGAGGAACACCCCATGTACATAAGCAGGAAGTTGATACCCCGAGAAGATAAGTACCTGATTGTCAAGAAAGAGTATCTAGCGGTGAATTTGGTGTAAGTATTACCTGTTGGGCACAGACTTCGCCCTGGTCACCAGGTGGTTTTTGTCCCTTCAATACTTCGCTGTTTCTGTTGTGCACAGTTCAGGGGCGACGCATGGGAACGCGGATGCCCTATCGAGAAGGCAGACACATCGCACTCATGACCGCTCCCTCGCCGACAGGGCTGTGGGCGGTGTACCGCGGACAAGCCACCAGGGGGATACTTGAGGCCTGGTGACAGATGGAGTCTACATCATGCGGCGGTAGCTGCCTCTACTGGATGTTCCAGGTCTCGATGGGTTCTCTGGCCTGGACTAATTGGGGCTGAGGTATTACACTTGGGTCTATGTCTGATCTGTGTAAATGTCTTGATCAAACCCCGACTGCCACATATTTAATTAAAATCCACTGACTGGACTGCTCTTCTCCATCTGATAGACATTTGATGAGATGCATATTTTTAATGTGAGGAAAGCGCTTATGGAAAGATGAGACATATTCACCTGAAATTACTCTATCTATTCAAAATTATGAAAATATTTCTCAGACCAGTATTCTTTCATGTGAGATTAATTGAGATGGGTCAGTTATTGATCAATAACCATAATCTGGTCATAATCAATTATCCCAGCAGCAATGATGTTTGATTGTGATAACATGGAGACAGATTATTTAATCAAATACAGTATACTACATCTGTATGTTGTACAATGTCTCAAACTACCCCCTTTTGCTTAATATATAAATGTCTAGCATTAAAATTAGCCAGCGACTCATGCATCTACATCTTTATGACATTAAAAATGGGAGCAGCATTTTGCTGAAGACATGGGGAATTTCCAGAATTGTATTATGTCAAAACTTAAAGATGGCCTAATTAATATTTCACAATTAATAAAAACTGCCAATTTTCAATTCGGAGCATTTGAATAATTCATGCTGTTCAATTCTGAAACGGATGATGGTTCAGAGGATGGCGTGGGGTCAGTTCTGTCACAACGACAAGGTAACCCACAGAAATTCTATCCGTGTGCATATTATTCTAAGAAACTGTCCCCTGCAGAGAGAAATTACGATGTCGGTGGGTGGAGACACTGGCTGGAGGGCGCCAAGGACCCATTCATCATCCTCACCGACCATCGCAACCTGGAGTGCATACGGACAGCGAGGAGGCTGAACCTGCGCCAAGCAAGGTGGTCACAAGATTTGACTTCACGCTGACTTATCGCCCCGGTTAAAAAAACACGAAATGTCCGGTTCTCTCCATAATGCACCTATAATCCCTTCCTCTCGAGTCGTAGCCCCTGTGGTCTGGGATGTAGATGTGGACATCCGCCAGGATCTGAAGAGGTAGCCCCCACCCACTACCACTAACTGTCCTGAGCATATCTATGTTCCCACGGGGAATAAGGGACCGGCTGCTGACCTGGGGGCACACAGCTGTCGTTGCTGGACATCCAGGTATTTCTCACACTACCCAATCTATCTCTGAGAAGTATCGGTGGCCTACCTTGGCACAGTTTGTTAGTCACTATGTCAACTCCTATTCTGTATGTGCTCAAACGAAATCTCCCCCCCCCCCGCACACTCCAGCAGGGAAACCCCTTTCCCCTGCCTCCGCATCCCTGGTCTCATCCATCCATTGACTTCGTCGCTGATCTCCCCTTCTCTGACAGTTTTATGACCATTTTGGTGGTTGTGGATAGATTTTTCTAAATCCTGTAGTTTTATTCCTCTCTCTGGTCTCCCTACTGCTCTCCAGGTTGCTGAGGCACTACTACAGCAGGTCTTCCGGCATTATGGCCTTCTAGAGGACATCGTCTCTGACCGTGGGCCCCAATTCACATCACGGTTATGGACAGCCTTAATGGAGAAGTTGGGATCACAGTCAGCCTCCCTTCTGGGTAAAGGCCTCAGTCCAACGGGAATGTGGAAAGGATGGAGCTGGGGAGGTTCCTGAGGAGTTACTGCCAGGACCGGCAGGGAGAGTGGGCCCTGTTCCTTCCATGGGCGGAGTAAGCCCAGAATTCATTATGTCACTCCTCCACCAGGCTGACTCCCTTGCAGTGTGTTCAGGGTTTTCATCCGACTCTGTCTCCGTAGACCCCTGGCCAGACCGAAGCTCCTGAGGTTGATGAGTGGTTCAGGTATGCAGAAGAGGTGTGAAACGAGACTTACAAGACTCCAGTGTGCCGTCCACCATCAGAAGGAGCAGGCAGATCGCCACCGCAATGAGACCTCCGTGTTCCATCCAGGGGATCGTGTCTGGCTCTCTACCAGGAACCTCCCACTCCGCCTGCATTGCAAGAAGCTGATCTCCTGGTTTGTAGGGCCGTTTAAGGTTCTCCGGAGGGTCAACGAGTTGACGTATAGGTTACAGCTTCCCAGTGGCATCTCGCCTTCTTTTCATGCCTCCCTTCTTAGGCAGGTAGTTCCTGGTCCCCCTAGACACATCTCCGCTCCCCCTGGATGTTGGGGGAGCTTCTGCCTAGGCCGTAAGATCCCTTCTGGACTCCTAACGTCGTGGGGGTAGGCTCCAGTACCTGGTTGACTGGGAGGGGTACGGCCCGGAGGAGCGGTGTTGGGTTCCGGTGGAGGACATTCTGGATCCCAACATCATCCGTGATTTCCATCTTCGCCGACCAGCCCACTCCTCATCCTCGGGGCTGTCACTGTCCTGCGGCTGGAGCCACGCGTCGGGGATTGTGTACTGTCACATCTACTCCCGCTCCTCCCATCCGGTGTTCAACGTCGCCAGTTTACTAACCACCGGTCCTGGAAACCATCATCACATACACCTGGCATTCATCATTAGGCACACCTGGACTCCATTACCTCCCCTTTATCTGGTATTCCCTTAGGTTCTTTCTCCAGGCAGTATTGTTTTCATTGTATCGTTCAATGTTTCTTGTTATCTTAAACTTAACACTTGCTTCCACTCTTTCAAAGTTTCTTCAAGTGCAGTCGCAGAAACCATCAAGCACTATGATGAAACTGGCTCTCGTGAGGACCGCCACAGGAATGGAAGACCACGAGTTAAGGATAAGAGGATAAGTTCATTAGAGCGATAAGCCTCAGAAATTGCAGCCAAATAAATGCTTCAGAGTTCAAGTAACAGACACATCTCAACATCAACTGTTCAGAGGAGACTGTGTGAATCAGGCCTTCATGGTTGGATTTCTGCAAAGAAACCACTACTAAAGGTTGCCACTATGAGGAAGAGACTTGCTCGGGCCAAGAAACATGAGCAATGGACATTAGACCGGTTGAAATGTGTCCTTTGGTCTAGAGTCCAAATTGAAATGTTGGGTTCCAACTGCTGTGTCCTTGTGAGATGCGGTGTGGGTGAACGGATGATCTCCGCATGTTTATTTCCCACCGTAAAGCATGTAGGAGGAGTTCTTATGGTGTGGGGATGCTTTGCTGGTGACACTGATTTATTTAGAATTTCACGGCACACTTAACCAGCATGGCTACCACAGCTTCCCATCTGGTTTGGGCTTAGTGGGACCATCATTTGTTTTTCAACAGGACAATGACCCAACACACCTCCAGGATGTGTAAGGGCTATTTTACCAAGAAGGAGAGTGATGGAGTGCTGCATCAGATGACCTGGCCTTAAGCAAATTTAAATGGTTTGGGATGAGTCGGACCGCGGAGTGAAGGAAAAGTAGCCTGCAAGTGCTCAGCATATGTGGGAACTCCTTCAAGACAGTTGGAAAAGCATTCCAGGTGAAGCCGGTTGAAAGAATAACAAGAGTCTGCAAAGCTGTCATAGTGGTAAAGGGTGGCTATTTGAAGAATCTCAAATATAAAATATATTTAGGTTTGTTTAACACTTTTTGGTTACTACATGATTCCATATGTGTTATTTCATAGTTTTGATGTCTTCACTATTATTCTACAATGTAGAAAATAGTAAAAATAAAGAAAAACCCTTGAATGAGTAGGTATTCTAAAACTTTTGACCATTAGTGTATATTGTTTCCTGCCTCCACCGGGTGCACTGTTTCAATAACTCAATATTTTGAACAAAAACGGACGACTGTAACTAAGACTTGGAATGTTAATACAGTCAAACTAGCAAGGGATCACAATTCAGTCGTAACGTGGCTAATGGGCTATAGCGCACATGGGCCTGCAGGCCAAATGGGACATGCAAGGGAGTATGAGTCCACAGGTAATCTACTTTATAAAATGACTGCCTGGTGCGCTCGCATCAGTGAATTAAACTTAAATTGTTCAGCTTTCGTGTGTCCCGAATATGGCCAGTTTGTCTCCGTTGCAATTTATTGGTAAAAAAACATACTATGTCTGGCCCATGAATTCGTTGTGTTTTTTCATTGGGATATTTTATCTATTGATATAGCTTGCTATTTATTTAGCAAGCTAAAAACACGTAGCCTAACGTAGCTAGCTCAATCAAATCAATCTCATTTATTTATGAAGCCCTTCTTACATCAGCTGATGTCACAAAGTGCTGTACAGAAACCCAGCACAAAGAAAACACAAGCAATGCAAGTGTAGAAGCACGGTAGCTAGCTTCTGGTAGGATATCATGACATTGGAGAAGTGGTTGAGTGACCAACATTTCCCCCTCATATTGTTTTTCAGTGGCTACAGCTAGAGAAGCAGGTGTCATTTGGTTAGCTTGCAGGTAATGTCTATCGCTTTGCTAGCTAGCTATGCTGAACTTGAATGTTATCAACAGTTGGCATATCTTAGTTGTCTATGTTGGCAGGTAAGTTCCCATTCAGTTGTCAAAAAGTGGGTTGGGAGAAGCATGCATTGGCAGGCAAGCTGCAGAAAGACAAGCATGCCACTATTCCCCATCGTTTCAGTATAATTTTGACGGCCAACTAGAGGGTTTATCTTATGTTCCCTCGTTAAGATTTTAGCTTATCTCACTCTGGCTAGCATTAGTTGTTGATCTTGTTGTTGATGTGCAACTGAGGAAGAGAGAGCCTACCTTTTCATGGTTGTTTGATCAATAGGACTGTGAAGTTCCCAAATGTAAGAGGACTCCCACGGTATCTACATATTTACAAAAATCCATTCCGGTGTATTCTAATGCTCTAAAGTCGCGGTCCTGTACAACGGTCCTGTACAAGACAAATGTTTTGAGTTGGTTTTATTTACTGCAGTGTCTATTAATTGCTATAGAATTATCACAAATGCCTTACTGTACGTCATTTCCAAACATTCTATGAATTTATGAAAATGTGTAAATGACCATATCTAAGTCCTCGCTTGTCAGAAAATTTAAATTTAGAAAAATATATATATGTAATATTCTTCCTGGGGGTGTATATGAACAGATTTGTTTATGAAGATGTATTGTTGCTAAAATGCTGTCAGTACCACTTTAAAGCTTACATGTAGCAACTGGGATAGTATATTATTAATTTGATATCATTACTGATGCTATTCATGTGTCATTGTTTCTGGGGAGGTGTAGGGATTGTTGATTGCGATCCTGGGGAATTGCCAGTGGTCCCATGGAATCCTGTGTTGGTTTACCTCATAACTGGCATTATAATTAAATTGTAATGTGGTAGAGGATGAACAAACACTCTTAGAAGAAAAGTGCTATCTAGATCCATAATATGTTCTTCGGATGTCCCCGTAGGAGAACCCTTTGAAGAACACTTGTTGGTTCCAGGTAGAACCCTATTGGATTCCATGTAAAAACCCTTTCTCCAGAGGGTTTTTACATAGGACCCCAAAAAGTTGTACCTGGAACCAAAAAGGGTTATCCTATGGTGACAGCCGAAGAACCCTTTTAGTGAACAGTGCGTGGGGAAAATGCCGATGTTTCAAAGTATTTGGTCCTATGGACTGAATCCTTAGACACAAATATGACCTCATAATCAGGTTTTCCTCTGTAGCAGTGGCATAGTAAAGGCATTGCCATGGTAGGCTGAAACTGTTGACTTGAGACGTTTGAATCAGCAGTTTTGACTTGTTACAGGGTGTTGCTTACCTCGACAAATGTCAGACTTGTGTACATTTATACAGAGAAAGTTATGTTTTATTGATTGACTATTGATCTGTTAATCAAATTCCATGTGGAGAAGAGGCCCATGACTATTCCATTTACCCTTTATGTGTGAGTGGCTTTCCCATGGTTGTGGTTTCATATAAGCCCTTGGGTTTCCAACCACACATGCACACCATTTACATGTTTTATCTGGCTTGTTGCCTATCACTTGTTTTCTTTGGTGCAAATAATAAATCAAACAAAACTGTTCCATTTATTGTCATTGACATTCAAGTGGCAATTTTTGTAAATAATATGACCCTGAGTGATTGGGCTGTCTTGAGCTGTTATTTTAGTGAGACAATCAGCAGCTGCCAGCTGACAATTATTCCAGCAGAGTTGCAACAATATGCATGCATTTAACCCCAGAGACGCCATCCCGGGGTTCTCAATAGCTGCAATTAGCAGCCCATTGTGATGTGATCATAAAGAAGTCCCATCATCCATCCATGACTCTGTGGTGTACTGTATGTACGGTATCTCTTTTCAGCAACACTCTTCTAAGTCACCTTTACCTCTCTCTCTCAGGCACACGCACGCACACACTAATTGTGTAGTTCTTTATTGGAAGCCACAAGGGTGCAGAATTACCATTAATTTATATTCTATACCAAGGGTGTATATTACAAAAGGGAGATGCCTGAGGAAAGCAACAGCCAAATGGGCTATTACTTGAAGAGAAAGAGACATTTGGGGCCTGTTTTGATAGTTTCTCTACATAGATTATCATTCCATGTCTCTTCTTTGAGAAATGACTTTCGAAGAGACATCCAATAGACTTTACACTGTACGTGTCAGAAAAAGATAATTGAGCCTAAATGACACATTTTCGAATCAATAAGTGGATAAATCCACTCATATGGTCCTGACATGGATAAATCTACTCATATGGTCCTGACATGGATAAATCCACTCATATGGTCCTGACATGGATACATCCACTCATATGGTCCTGACATGGATAAATCCACTCATATGGTCCTGACATGGATAAATCCACTCATATGGTCCTGACATGGATAAATCCACTCATATGGTCCTGACATGGATAAATCCACTCATATGGTCCTGAATTACGTGTTAAGAAGCTCCGACTGAAATCTAATGTAACAGGATGCCAGATATAAATAGGTGACCAAGTCTGCTGTCTTCTGCAGTGTTTGGTCAAATCTGTGGCCATCCGTGACCAAGATTTACCACCTCTGCCCATGTGGATAGATCAGTATTAAGAAAGAGGCTTCTGCAGAGGGTTGCAGCATATCTGCATTACAAAAGGCTGGACCAGGGCCAATTGTAGTTTCAAAAACACACTTGTAATTCTACGGGCCAGAAGGTATATTACAACTTTTTGGAGTAAATTCTAACCCCCAGGATGTACAATATCCCCAAGCATCATATTATGAAGGATTTATCTAGTCAGGCAACACTAAATTATCAGGGCTGGCATCCTGGCATCAGACATTGTTACCAATGGCGGTCCTTTACAAGTGATTCACTCTGAGACGCCTTGCTTGTTTTATTATTAATTGACCTGTATTTAATCAGGGAGTCACCATTGAGACCAGTGTATATTTTACGAGGGAGCCCTGCATATACAATTTCATAAAATACATACAAAATAAAAGACAATATAAAACACAGTCAACTAAAACAGACACATTCTTCGTGACAAAAATGCTCTGTCCATTGCCTGAAATGCTGTAGGGACACTAACGCATCTATTCAAAATGTATTTGAGATCATTCCAAATATGTGGAGGAAGAAAACTAACAGACACGTACAGCCCACTGCTCATAGGCTTTTCCCTCTCCCTGTTTTTAGCCATGGAACCAATAGCAACACACTGCTCTGTCTGTCTGATGCAGAGGCTCCCCTGAACAAATCGTCTTGTGATGAGTATGCAGGGAATATATTAGCAGAGTAACAGCCTCTGACAGAACTCTATGTGTCCTCATAGGCCAGGGTTACAGTAATCAAAACACTACTGCAAAAAATTGTCAAAACAATTCACTTTTTGTGCTGAATACACAGTGTTATGTTTGGGGCAAATCCAATACAACACATTACTGACTACCACTCTCCATATTTTCAAGCATTGTGGTGGCTGCATCATGTTATGGGTATGCTTGTAATCGTTAACGACTGGGGAGTTCTTTAGAATAAAAAGGTAAGGATTGGAGCTAAGGCCAGGCAAAATCCTAAAGAAAGACCTGGTTGTCTTGTTGTCTGCTTTCCACCAGACACAGGGAGATGAATTCAGCAGGACAATAACCTAAAACACAGGGCCAAATCTACACTGGAGTTGCTTACCAAGAAGACAGTGAATGTTCCTGAGTGGCCTAGTTACAGTTTTGAGTTAAATATGCTTGAAAATCTATGGCAAGACCTGAAAATTGTAGTTTAGCAATGATCAGGTGTGCCACGCTCTTAGAGACTTATCCAGAAAGAGTCACAGCTGTAATCACAGCCAAATGGGAGTATTGACTCAGGGGTGCGAATACTTATGTAAAATAAATATTTCATTTTCAATACATTTGCAAACATTTCTAAAAACTTGTTTTCACTTTGTCATTATAGGGTATTGTGTGTACTGTAGATGGGTGAGATTCTGATCAAATTTGAATCCATTTTGTATTCAGCCTGTAACACAACAAAATGCTGAATAAATCAACGGGTATGAATACTTTCTGAAGGCACTGTGTATTCTAGTGAGTAGGTTGAGAACATTTAAATAAAAAAATATGCACCACATTTAAAGGGATGGATTTAGATGAATGTACTGAAAACACCACATCTCCACAAGACAGTCTGTTGGCCAGCAAGTGGGAGGGTTTTCAGTGGTTGAATTAAATGTACTCAGGGCAACAAGGGAACCACGCCTGCAAAGCCCGTTATGCACCTACATAAGGTATGTGTGAATACTAACAAGTCAGTAGTTTGTAGGAAAGGCGTCTGGCTCTGGCTTAATTTACTTGAGACATCAATAGGCCCATACTTTTTTGAAAGATGGGCCCAATTCAGATGTAATAAATGTACACTTTTCCTTTGTGGTTCTCAGTAGGTGGTATTTAGACTTACCTTATGCAGGTGTATTACGTGCTTCACAGGAGTGGGTCCCATGTGCGCACTGAATACATTTAATTCAACCTCTGAAAACCCTCCCAGTTGATGGCCAACAGATCTTCTCGTGGAGTTTTCATTCGAAAGTGTTTTTCATACATTAATCTAAAGCAATCCCTTTAAATACTGTGTACCTTTAATTAGACCTTTGATTTCAGACACACTAGAATATACAGTGAGATCCAAAAGGATTGGGCCAGTGACATATTTTTCGGTTGTTTTGGCTCTGTATTCCAGCAGTTTGGATTTGAAATTATACAATGACTGTGAAGTTACAATGTAGACTACCAACTTTAATGGTGGTGGTATTTTCATATGAACAGCACTTTTTGTACATAGTCCCCCTATTTTAGGGGACAAAAAGTAAAAAACTCACTTACAGTATATGTACAGTACCAGTGAAAGGTTTGGCCACACCTACTAATTCAAGGGTTTTTCTTTATTTGTACTGTTTTCTACATTGTAGAATAATAGTGAAGACATCAAAACTATAAAATAGCACATATGGAATCATGTGGTAACAAAAAAGTATTCAAAGTAGCTACCTTTTGCCTTGATGACAGCTTTGCACACTCTTGGCATTCTCTCAACCAGCTTCGTGACGTAGTCACCTGGAATGCGTCCCTTATAACAAGGCAAAAATAAAGAAAAACCCTTGAATGAGTAGGTGTCCAAACTTTTGACTGGTACGGTATATTAAAGTAGTGTAACGTTTAGTATTTGGTCACATATTCCTCCCAAACTTCCCAGGTTTTTACCAGAAATCCCAATTGGAGGATTCCTGGAAACGGGAAGGAATAAGCAGGAAATCTTTCAACCAGATTTTTTAAATGTAATTTTCAGGCATACTTGCAGGTCTGATGCAGGCCACTGTATTAGGGTAAAACTAGCCTTATGAGATATGTCATGTATTGTCATAGTTTAATTTTAATGGTAATACATGCCTAGAAACTCACCTGGTGAGGACCATAGGACTGAACATTTCTCTGTCACTAACAAATACAGTCATGAGTGGTAACTCTAGAATTCATTCAAAAGGCAAACCATATTGGAGTTGTGGCTTGGTGGGGGGGGTGACTTTCAGATCATTATTTTTGGCCACCCGTGAGAGTTAGTGTTGTACCAGTTTAAGTGGTCTATGGTAGAAGTACATGTTTGACACTCATAAGGAACAAATGGCTTTGTCTCTGTGGCTGTACTATATAAAAGGAGAAAAGCATGCTTTTGTACCTCTGGATTAAAGTACTATCAGAGGTATGAACTGGGGTACCATTATGTACCTATAAGTACAATTACAAAGGAGGACCTTAAGGGGTACCAGAGTGACAATAGGTTGTACCCCTTTAGGAGCAAATCTAAACCTTAATTCCTGAGAGTGTAGTGACCCTCAGGAACAACCACACGGACGTGACCGAGAAAAGAAAGGAAAACGAACGATGTAATAGAGTGATGCAAAATGTAGGCTACAAATTTAAAGAAGCTAACAGTCACTGCACTAAAGTGACAGTTATTATGTATGTGGGAATTACTGATGGTGGCTAACAACGGTGGCTAATATCTTACATCATAGAAAAAAATTGGGCATATAATTCAAACATTCCAGAGCCCATAAAAACAACTTGGTAGTATCAGTGGGCACAGGTTTCCATAGGCTAAAATCTCGGCTTGGGGCTCCAAATTTCACCCCAACAAATTATGAAGCCATAGGCCTATAATAAATAAAAATCTGAATAACAACATCTAGTTACACTTCACTGTGGAAAAGAGGCCGAAACACCTGTCATGTTGACATGTTTTCAGTTTGCTGAAATATGACTGGTTTGTGCTTTTCAGTTGCTGAAATATGACTGGTTTGTGCTTTTCAGTTTGCTGAAATATGACTGGTTTGTGCTTTTCAGTTGCTGAAATATGACTGGTTTGTGCTTTTTACTGCAGTGGCTTAAATCAGGGTCACAGAGTGTTTCTAGGTTGTCTTAAACAAATCTACTTTGAAACAAAAGTATACACTTCACACACATGGTTAAGGGCTTAAAAAAGAAGACACCTGTACCATCTCAGATAGAGTTGAAATGTATTCAATTTTGACTTGGCATCCCACTATTATATACATCACAGAAGACTGAAATTACAAAACTGTTTGACAGAGACACCAGATTTGATAGGTTTGCTGAAATAATGTTGATTAATATGAAATTGTGAAAAATATTCCACCCATAATGCCTCTAGGTCATTTGACTGCAGGAAGGGCAATGTTCAAGGTCAGATTAAACATAGAGAAAAGTGCATAAAAATGGATGCTTGGGATTGGGATAACTTAAATTAGGGAAAGCATTATTTTAAATACGTTAAAACCATATTTGGTTGAGTAGTTGAGGGAATGAAACTCCCTTTAGTAAACGGACTGTGCATTTCGGACAGTGCCATGGTGCTGAAATGGTTTGAGCCCCGTAGAGACTGGCCAGCACTTGAGGACAGCGACATGGTGCTGAAATTGGACAAAGCATTGGGTACTAGGAAAAGGTAGGAAAGGTTGAATATAGAACCCCATATTACTTCATACACTCTTGGCTCATTGACATTGCCCATCTCTACTCAGTTTAGTCTACAGCTTTGGTTCCTCTCACAGACATAATTGAGGGATATACAGGTTTCCACAATTTTGTTTGGGAGCAAACCGATCCAGGAGCTGTACCGGTTCCAGTTTGGACTGTTCTGCTACAATCATGAGATGCTGACCCTCATCCCAGTCCAGCTGGAAAAGAGAGAGTGGAACTAATGGAGGTTGTTATTGCAGGGTAACAAATTTCTCTCATGGCCGAGGGCCTGTCTTGGTTGTGAAGTAATTATACCAAATATGAAAATGTTGATACACTTGGTTTGCCAATGAAACAGCCCCAGTCTCCAGAGCATCTATTTGAGGCGACATTATGCAAAGGACCTGGGTTTTGCACCACCGTGGAAGCCAGGATGGGGAGGCTGAGATACCAGATAGCCTATTTGTGTATCCTAGATTAACGTGCTCAATTCTGTAAGCCTATGTATCTTTCTCATATAAGGGTAGGACCTTTGATTTGATTTCTGAAGACAGAAAATCCACCTCACTCCTTTATCTCAGCATTTAAAAAGTCCCAAGAGAACATCTTAGATGACAGGAGAATAAAACAGATGACTTATCACAAAGATACAAGATACAAAATGTGCAAAATGCACATCATAACATGACGTATTGAGGACAAAGAATCTGATCTGAAAATTCTGAATCAACAAAGTACTTTTGATAATATGACACGCTATTTTGTCTAGGCTAGGTTTCCACAAGTGCATAAGGGCTAGGGGTTGGTTTGGTATTGGAAACTTCATCTAATTTAATACTATTTTGACACAACTATGCTGTCAAAGCCTTTGAAGAATTGACTTGGTAATCATCACTTTGCAGTTGCTCTTATTTTCTCAGAAGAAAATGTTCATTTCTAAATCCATTGTTTGACGTGGAATTTCAAAGACTTTACACAAATACAGTACGTGTATATAGACATACTTGATTGAATTCAAATTCTCCTCTCTTAACAGCTTATGATTCTCCCTTGTTTATTGGGAAGTTGGCAAGGTAGCCACCAGAAACATTAGACCACATTATGGTTTTTCCTTCTGGTCAGTCAACTATAGGGATTTCTCACTGTTGAGAAATTTATTTTGGGATTTAATTAACTTCTTAATGCCACATGTCGACATTCTGCAAAGCCAGGCTAAGAGGTCTAATATTGACCCCATATCATATATTGATGACAGCTTTGCACACTCTTGGTATTCTCTCAACCAGCGTCACCTGGAATGCTTTTCCAATAGTTTTGAAGGAGTTCCCACACATGCTGAGCACTTGGCTGCTTTTCCATAACTCTGCGGTCCAACTCATCCCAAACCATATCAATGGGTTGAGGTCGGGTGATTGTGGAGGCTAGGTCATCAGATGCAGCACTCCATCACTCTCCTTCTTGGTCAAATAGCCCTAACACAGCCTGCAGGTGTGTTGGGTCATTGTCCTGTTGAAAACCAAATGAGAATGGGACTAAGCGTAAACCAGGTGGGATGGCGTATTGCTGCAGAATACTGTGGTAGCCATGCTGGCCTTGAATTCGAAATAAATCACAGACAGTGTCAGCAGCAAAGCACAGCATCACAGCATCACACCTCCTCCTCAATGCTTAACGGTGGGAACCACACATGCGGAGATCATCCGTTTACCTACTCTATCTCTCACAAAGACACGGCGGATGGAACCAAAAATCTCAAATTTGGACTCATCAGACCAAAGCATGGATTTCCACCGGTCTAATGTCCATTGCTCATGTTTCTTGGCCCAAGCAAGTCTCTTCTTCTTTTTGGTCTCTTTTAGTAGTGGTTTCTTTGTAACAATTTGACCATGAAGGTCTGATTCACGCAGTCTCCTCTGAACAGTTGATGTTGAGATGTGTCTTTTGAACTCTGTGAAGCATTTATTTGGGCTGCAATTTCGGAGGCTGGTAACTCTAATGAACTTATCCTCTGAAGAAGAGGTAACTCTTGGTCTTCCTTTCCTGTGTCGGTCCTCATGAAAGCCAGTTTCATCATAGCGCCTGATGGTTGTTGCAACTGCACTTGAAGAGTTCTTAAAATGTTCCTGATTGACTGACCTTCATGTCTTAAAGTAATGATGGACTGTAGTTTATCTTAGATTCTTTGAGCTGTTGGTATTTTACCAAATATAGCTATCTTCTGTATACCACCCCTACCTTGTCACAACACAACTGAAACGCAAGAAATTCCACAAATGAACTTTTAACAAGTCCTACCTGTTAATTTAAATGCATTCCAGGTGACTACATCATGAAGCTGTTTGAGAGAATGCCAAGAATGTGCAAAGCTGTCATCAAGGCAAAGGGTGGCTACTTTGAAGGATCTCAAATTTGGATTTGTTTACCATCTTTCTGGTTATTACAGTTGAAGTTGGAAGTTTACATACACCTTAGCCAAATACATTTAAACTCAGTTTTTCACAATTCCTAACATTTAATCCTAGTAAAAGTCCCTGTCTTAGGTCAGGATCACAGGTTAGGATCACCACTTATTTTAAGAATGTGAAATGTCAGAAAATAGTAGAGAGTTATTTATTTCAGCTCTGATTTCTTTCATCATATTCCCAGTGGATCAGATGTTTACATACACTCAATTAGTATTTGGTAGCATTGCCTATAAATTTTTTAACTTGGGTCAAACGTTTCGGAATTTGGCCCATTCCTCCTGACAGAGCTGGTGTAACTGAGTCAGGTTCGTAGGCCTCCTTGCTCACACACACTTTTTCAGTTCTGCCCACAAATTTTCGATAGGATTGAGGTCAGGGCTTTGTGATGGCCACTCCAATACCTTGACTTTGTTGTCCTTAAGCCATTTTGCCAAAACTTTGGAAGCATGCTTGGGGTCATTGTCCATTTGGAAAACCCATTTGCCACTGATGTCTAGATGTTGCTTCAATACATCCACATAATTTTCCTACCTCATGAAGCCATCTATTTTGTGAAGTGCACCAGTCCCTCCTGCATCAAAGCACCCCCACAACATGATGCTGCCACCCCTGTGCTTCACGGTTGGGATTGTGTTCTTCGGCTTGCAAGGCTCCCCCTTTTTCCTCCAAACATAACAATGGTCATTCCAAAAAGTACAATCTTTGTCCCCAATACTTATTTTACACCATAATTTGCAAATAAATTCCTTAAAAATCCTACAATGTGATTTTCTGGATTTTTTTTCTCATTTTGTCTGTCATAGTTGAAGTGTACCTATGATGAAAATTACAGGCCTCTCATCTTTTTAAGTGGAAGAACTTGCACAATTGGTGGCTGACTAAATACGTTTTTGTTCCACTGTATCTGCTGTCCTGCTCCTGACTCCTCTACACCAGCTACACACATACCATATTACAATATAGATACTTTTGTACCTATTTCCTCCTGCATCTTCCTAAGGTCCTTTGCTGTTGTTCTGGGATTGATTTGCAAAAGTATGTTCATCTCTAGGAGACAGAAAGTGTCTCCTTCCTGAGCGGTATGACAGCTGCGTGGTCCCATGGTGTTTATACTTGCATACTATTGTTTGTACAGATGAATTTGGTACTTTCAGGCATTTGGAAATTGCTCTCAAGAATGTTCCTGACTTGTGGAGGTATTGGCTGATTTCTTTTGATTTCCCCATGATGTCAAGCAAAGAGGCACTAAGTTTGAAGGCAGGCCTTGGAATACATCCACAGCTACACCTCCAATTGACTCAAATGATGTCAATTAGCCTATCAGAAGCTTCTAAAGCCATGACATCATTTTCTGGAATGTTCCAAGCTGTTTGAAGGCACAGTGAGCTTAGTGCATGTGAACTCCTGACCCACTGGAATTGTGATACAGTGAATTATAAGTGAAATAATCTGTCTGTAAACAATTGGAAAAATGACTTGTGTCATGCACAAAGTAGATGTCCTAACCGACTTGTCAAAACTATAGTTTGTTAAGAAGACATTTGTGGAGTGGTTGAAAAACGAGTTTTAAGGATTCCAACCTAAGTGTATGTAAACTTCCAACTTCAACTGTACATGATTCCATATGAGTTATTTCATAGTTTTTATGTATTCACTATTGTTCTACAATGCAGAAAATAGTAAAAATAAAGAAAAACCTTTGAATGACTAGGTGCTTCAAAACTTTTGTCTGATACTGTAAGGTCATCTTTCATACATTGTACAGAGGTTTGAGCTTAAAAATGTAATGAAAAAAGCCAAATACGCTACTTTGCTTACTGTTTAAGAAAGATAAATTGCCAGAATAGTGGTGTTTCATTGTGAAGCTACAATAATATTAATATTGCATTGCATTATGATTGCTCATGTTTCATTTCCAATGGGCAAGCTTGCATTGTGATAAAGTCATACAACTATTATACCCATGCATATTATTCAATTAAACTGATGTTCAAGAAAGCTTGGTTTGAGTATGTTATGATAATAGTATTAATGCCTTTCTCTCTCCTTGCAGGGGATTATATTGGTGAACTCTAGCCCCCAGATGCCCAAGCCTCAAATCCAGAACTGTGGGGAGACATCAACACTTTTTAAAATACATTTGAACCCTTTTATTGGTTTCCTGTATCTGTGCATGAATCCTTACAACACAGTCAATGCAACAGCCTTTCACTAACACCTCATTAAACTAATTAGCAGTATAATTGGCAGGTATAAAGAACTCGCACAGTGTAGTAACCTGGGGCAGAAATTACTCACGTCTATATTTTTAGAATGCGCATCATGTGTACAATGAGGTGACAACTGGTGGACGGGAGGTTCCCAAGTTCTTTGCATCTGTCTGGGTAATGGGGTGGGATGTGCTTCAATCTGAGGAGAACTGAGCAGAAACATAAGGCCAAGGGAGGAGAAATTAACCTCACTGATCAAAAAAGAACATAAACTACCTTTGTTAATGTGCAATGGTTTTGTTTTTTTGTTTGCATATTTATAAGCTTGATCAAGTTGTCACCTATTGTCACGTTCTGACCATCGTTCGTATGTGTTTTCCTTGTTTTAGTGTTGGTCAGGACGTGAGCTGGGTGGGCATTCTATGTTGTGTGTCTGGTTTGTCTATTTCTATGTTTGGCCTGATATGGTTCTCAATCAGAGGCAGGTGTTAATCATTGTCTCTGATTGGGAACCATATTTAGGTAGCCTGTTTTGTGTTGGGTTTTGTGGGTGATTGTTCCTGTCTCTGTGTTTGCACCAGATAGGACTGTTTAGGTTTTCACTTTTCTTGTTTTGTTTAGTCTGTTCATGTATAGTCGTCTTTATTAAAAACATGAATAACCACCACGCTACATTTTGGTCCGCCTCTCTTTCACCAGAAGAAAGCCTATTCACCTATTCATTTTTAATTGATCATTTATTCTTTATCATTATTCTTGTTTCTTTACATGCAATGCTGAAACACAGGGGGAAGGGGAAAGTGACAAGAAGATAGTTAGCTAATGTTCGGTAAACAATCGCGTCCGACGAGCCTGACTAGCGGGCTGATAAACAGCAGTGACTCAACATTTCAATTCAAAATTAATATGAAAAGTAATTTGAACATCTTAACATCACTTGGAGAATAAACACACCTAACACTTACATTTATCAAAATGATTCCTTATTCAGTCCGTCATTATTTCAGAGGTTTTGGGAATTTTCGATGTGTCGCAAGGTGTCATGGGAAAGCCTCCCTGGTGAAGGGAATGAAGAAGTATGCTCCCATGCTTCCCTTTTCGCGTTATGTTTGGAATCACACTTGAAAAATGACAGTTGACTTTGGTACTCGCGATACGCTCTACATAGAACACAAGTAAGCATTTTGGAACACAGCCATGGTTGAATCTTTCATTTTTGAACATACTGTACATGTTTCTTTTTCAAACAGGAAGGCTTCTTTGATCACCACTCCTCAAAGTATTTAGCAACTGCAATCTGTCCCTGGGATGGGGGTTTTCTTTTATTATTGCAGATAAGCACACATGTTGTAGTGTTTTTAGACAAGAACAGACACGTGTGAAGTGTTGGTCAGAATAGAATAGAAATGTTCAAGAATCAGTTGAATTAATGAAATGAATCTTTACAAAACACACTCATTTGTGTATGATTACTTTGGAGAATGTTCACATGGTGCATTGCACTGTCATACATCATTTTGCTAAGCTGACTTTGATACTTATTTTTAGTTTCATTCATTTGCAAATGACAGTGTTGTAGCCAACACCACATGGAGATGTCACAGTGAATATACATGGCAAGACTCACTGTGTACACTCACTGTACACTGCACATTTCTCTTAAGCAGGCCTTGGTGGTTAGTGATGTTTTATCAAACCTTTGGGGTGCATATGGCTGCTAATAGTGACGCTGTAATTTAGGGAAAGCATACTGTAATTGATGACCCATTAATAAGAGGGAGGGGTTAGTTACGCTTTCAATAGTAGCCAAATTGAGTAAAACAGTCCAATTAGATTTTTTTTTATGCAGGACAAAACACTGTGGATCATTAAATTCAGGCACAGGCCATCCAGCGCTGGTTGTCTTCGCCAGGAATCCTCTTGGGAATTACAAAGCTAATTATAGAGAGTAATGGAGAGGGAGTGTAGAGTGTGTGACAAACCAAGCTTCTTTTGTGGGGTTGGTCAGCAGTCGGTGGCAACATCAAGTTATGTGTGAGAGAGAGAGAGATCAACACAAGTTAATATTCCTCTACAGAGAAATACTGGGCTGATTTCAATGTTATTCAACATAATAGAATTTTCATTATATACATAATTTATGTATAACAGACATGCTTCTAGAATCTAATGTCATATACCGTAGAAGTCTGCTACCCAGCATTCCTACCTACAGTGTACAGAACGTTGCACCCTCCTGAACACAAACCTGGTCTGCTCTGCTACAGGTATCTGCACAACTGAGTGTTCCTGCTACAGCCTCAATCTCAGGGGAGAAAAGGTCTGTGGCTCTCTGTCACAGTTATTAAGAGTCATGGTGTGCTGTACCCTGTGACTTAATAAGCATTCCTAACCCTTACCAGAGATGAATTCACACACACCGATCAATGAGGAGACCATACAATTTATAAAAAATTCAAGATCCTGCTCATTCCGTACGAGCTGGGAGGAGTTGTTACTCTCATCAGTTGGTTCACTCATCCTCCCCCTTAACCCATAAACAGCTAGGAAATACAAAACCGACTGGGCTTGTCACACATGTTTAAAATGATACGCTGTCAATCCTGTTTCCATCCTGCTTTGTATGAATTTGAGAGCAGTTACATATCCCCAAGCCCATCTGTTAGTTTACAAAACAAAGTGGCAAGGTCAGCTGTTGAAATGGCAGATTGTGGTCTTAACAATTTGAAAATGGCAAGTATAACTTGCCAACAAAAGTAGCAGATGCCAGTGAACAGGTAGTGACAACCTGTGGTAGAGCATAAATAAGCAAGCTGTGACTTTCTGGCAAAAGTGTCCTTTTTCTAATTTGAGCAAAATCATCCTTCATTTTGAGACGTGGTATACTTGTGAGAATGTGACAGTTCACCCCAAACTGAGCTTTCCTACTTTTCTTTAAACTACTGAATGTGAATTCATTGGATGTGGCATTTTCGGTTAACATTTAAACTACAAATGAAGACAAATCTTCAGTAATATACTGTTGAAGTCGGACATTTACATACACCTTTGCCTAATACATTTAAACTCAGTTTTTCACAATTCCTGACATTTATTCCTAGTAAAAATTATCTATGTTAGGTCAGTTAGGATCACCACTTTATTTTAGGAATGTGAAATGTCAGAATAATAGTAGAGAGAATGATTTATTTCAGCTTTTATTTCTTTCATCACATTCCCAGAGGTTAAGAAGTTTACATACACTCAAATAGTATTTGGTAGCATTGTCTGTAAATTGTTTAACTTGGGTCAAACGTTTCTGGTAGCCTTCCACAAACTTCCCACAAAAAGTTGGGTGAGTTTTGGCCCATCCTGCTAGAGCTGGTGTAACTGAGTCAGGTTTGTAGGCCTCCTCGCTCGTTCTTCCCACAAATTTTCAATAGGATTGAGTTCAGGGCTTTGTGATGGCTACTCCAATACCTTGGCTTTGTTGTACATTTGGAAGACCCATTTGCGACCAAGTTTTAACTTCCTGACTGACGTCTTGCGATGTTGCTTCAATATATCCACATCATTTCCCTCCCTTATGATGCCATCTATGTTGTGAAGTGCACCAGTCCCTCCTGAAGCAAAGCACCTCCACAACATGTTGCTGCCACCCCCGTGCTTCATGGTTGGGATGGTGTTCTTCGGCTTGCAAGCCTCCCCCTTTTCCTCCTTTTTCCTCCAAACATAACAATGGTCATTAAGGCCAAACAGTTCTACTTTTGTTTCATCAGGCCAAAGGACATTTCTCCCAAAAGTACGATCTTCGTCCCCATGTGCAGATGCAAACCGTCGTCTGGCTTTTTCATGGCGGTTTTGGAGCAGTGGCTTCTTCCTTGCTGAGCGGCCTTTCAGGTTATGTCAACATAGGACTCGTTTTACTGTGAATATAGATACTTTGTACCGTTTTCCTCCATAGTACAAACATACTATTGTTTGTACAGATGAAAGTGGTACCTTCAGGTGTTTGGAAATTGCTCCCAAGGATGAACCAGACTTGTGGAGGTCTATAAACCAAGGTCTTGGCTGATTTCTTTAGATTTTCCCATGATGTCAAGCACTGAGTTTGAAGGTAGGCCTTGAAATACATCCACAGGTACACCTCCAATTGACACAAATTATGTCAATTAGCCAATCAGAAGCTTCTAACGCCATGACATAATTTTCTGGAATGTTCCAAGCTGTTTAAAGGCACAGTCAACTTAGTGTATGTAAACTCCTGACCCACTGGAATTGTGATACAGTGAATTATAAGTGAAATAATCTGTCTGTAAACAAAAATGACTTGTGTCATGCACAAAGTAGATGTCCTAACTGAATAGACAAAACTATATTTTGTGAACAAGAAATTTGTCGAGTGGTTGAAAAACTATTTTTAATGACTCCAACCTAAGTGTATGTAAACTGTATAATCCTTTGTTGCAGTGAATATAGCAGATACTTCCATTGAGGCATAAGCAATTAGGTTTTGTCCTGATGGTGTCAACTAGTGAAAAGTCTAATCATTCCTTCCCAGTTTTTAGACTGCGCAAGACCTGCAGAGTAGGGATTAGTATTTTCCACAAAATCTTTCAAGTTTCAGAATCAGGAATAATTCATATTTAACCCGAGAGTCCCGGAAATATAGCAAAAATCAGAAGTGCCCATTTAAAGCGTTTAAAACCAAGATATGGTCACTATACGATGGTTATACCCAAATAAGGGCGCTGCGCTACATTGTCTGCGCCGCTACGTAGGCTAAAGATTTCACAGCAAATTAAATTGATATTAGTTAATGATAGAGTAACTATCTTTGATTGTCAATGACATTATGATTTTCTAAACAGGCCATTCATAAATTCAGAGTAATCATTCTCCTCAATTCTTCAGTGCATTTCAGCAGTAGGCTTAGGCCTATTTCGACAGAGAGCACGCACAGGACACACCCCAAGTAGTCTATAGCATTGTCCAATCATACAAACATTGTAATGGCAGTCAAACGAAATATAAAATGACCAAAGTTTGCAAAGCTTGATAACTTCTAATGAATGACTGAATCTCCTAAAATCAAGTTGATGATTATAACAGATAGCAGATCAGCTCATGAATAACTGAGAGATGGAAAGGACACTTTTCAAATAACAAGCTATCTTAACAGGGACTAACTCCGGGGGACCAACTCCACTCTCAAACCGTTTGTTGATCACACATTCTCTGTAAAAGCTCTCATATGGGCAGCAATATGAGAAGCAGGGGGAAACCACAAATGTCACTCAACCAGAACTAACAGAGAGTCAATGACCAACAACCAAAATGAAACAGGTGAGTTTTTTTGCCCAAGAAGAAGTGAAAAAAAATAAAACACACACCAAACTTAGACAGGAAGCAAACCAAAAAGGTGGAAGACAACAAAATCAGATCACAGATTGTTTTTCTAGAAATCAAAATGCGGCATGCCACATCACATCACACATTAAGCGTGCTGAGCCAGCCACGCTTAAATAGCAAGATTGCAGAGGTGTAACAAATACTGACCAACAAGGTGACGCCAATCAGTGCTCCTTATGTGCTAACGAGCTATGTGTGCTGAAGTCCAACCCTAAAACGTAAATGGGAAAAACCAAAGCCTGTAACACTAGACAGCACAGATAAACTGGATAAATGTTATAGTGGTATTATGACATATGCAGGCAAGACTTGCTTTGATAATGCAACCTATGGGTTAAAGAATGAAGTTAGACATTTTCATGCGAGGCAGGAGTCAGGATTTTGGGTTTCAGTGGGATTGGGTCGATAGGAAAATAGCCTAGGCTCTATATAAGGCTATGTCAGGCTTCTATGTGAGACCATAGATAAATAGTACACTTGATTTAGGCTACATTATTGCATGCTAAATGTTTCTGATCAGTGATAGATGAGCAAATGAATAGATGAGCTATACCACTTCCACTTATCCAGCCAGAGATCAATTAACCAAATACACAGACAGAGATTCAGTGAAACAAAATCCCATTGATTGATTATCAGACAAATCATAGGCTTTTGGTCGGCAGTAGGACAGGCTACTATGCGAGTGCAATGCAAAATCTACTTGTATAACACGCTTGCAAAATGTTCTGATAAGCTAATATATGAGCAAAATAGAATAAAGATGATCATCACCACTCACCTCAAGTTAGCTAACATTTCCTCAGCCTAAGTTTGACCAAAAAAAATTCAAACGGAGATTCAGTGAGAACAAAAATCTGACATTGATTGATTTTTCTGTAGAAGTCCCCCACACTTGTCTCAAAGCAGACTAATGGCTATTTCCTCCTTTCCTCACTCCGCTGGCACCTGCCTTTTTGTTCTCGACACCAGTTTAAATTAATATGACCTACTGTTTTATAGAAATCTTTATTTTTTTTCAGGTTTGGGCTCATTTATTTTCTGTGACTTCGGACCAGGCCTGGGCTCAGGCTTCAGCTCACCGTGCTTGTGTCGGACCGTGATCGAGTTTTCAGTTCTGATGAGAACTCTAAACTGCATTCAAGTCCCCTGTGCAGTCCAGCAGTGTCAATTATGCGTGTGCTTTGAATTTTTTGGCAACTTTGTGAAGTAAATACACTAGGCTAAAGGCTTCCAAGTGACAACCTGCTTGGATAATATCTGCTGCTGCTGTGCTTGTGTATTTGTGGAATTGCATCATTGGTGGAAAATGTAATTTCCGGGGTCTTATACATTTTTTGGAGGGGGTGAAGAGTGCTCACAGAACAATCCCGGGATCCCGGTTACCAGTGTTAATCCCTACTGCAGAGGCTGCATTGTTAGTCATTGTGCATATCATTGTGAATTATCAAAATGCATCATAGCCATCCTGAGGGTTAACCCCATTTAACTCAAATTTCAACCCATCAATTCAAACCCATCAAAAATACCTCTTTGCATTCACATGTTCAGGAGAAAAAAGCAAAGGTCTGAAGCGAAGTAAGAACGTACCATTACGCCATGTTAGGTCTTTGAGATAAAACTGAGAATGCCCAACCTTTTCCAACCAAGCACCACACTATCAGTCACGGTGCAGCAAAGAGGCCATCTGGGATTTACTTGGCCTGATGGCTGCTCAGCCAATTGATCCATTGGCAATTCAAAGAGAGGCTGTGACCCTATCCCAGCCTCCCTTCTCAATCCGGGCTCAGACATGAAAGAGGTGTGCTCCAAAGGTGTGCTCCAAAGGACTGTTGCCAGAGTCCACCATAAATCGATAACTCAGAATATCGTCAGAACTTCAAAAATAAACTTCCATTGTATTAAAGTCAACCTTGGTTGGCATGACGAAACGTATGCTACTAATGACGGCATAGAAAGACCTGGGGTTCTCCTTATAAGACTTGGAAAGCTAATGTTGACCCATTAGAATTATACAACAGTTGACAGGGGTAGTTTTACTGGATAAAATGCATTTGTGGCTTGAATATTGTTTTATAATTAAGTTGTCAGTAGAGAACTTGATAGACAGCTTGGGGCTGCAATGTTTAGTGAATGCTAAGAACATCCATTCAATTTCTTATTTATTGGCATTGGAACTGAAGGCTACAGTGTCAGGAGATTTTGCATCATTTCATTTATGTAAAGTTCTTTTTGATGATTTTTAAAATATCATCTCTATTCAACAACCCCGGACTCACAAGATGCCCCTTTACCAGGAACTGCTCGTTTTCTCAACTCACAGTAGGTTTTATGTTACAAAATGGATGCAATTTATGAAATATCTATGGGAGGAAATGCCCTTTTTTTAAGGAAAGGTTTAAATGCATGTCTAATTGATCTCTATTCACCCAGATCTCCATACTCCCAAGAGTGACACACAGTGTCATTAGAGTAGTGTAAGCTCTCAGTGTTTAATTGGCTGAGTGGACACCCATGCAGGAGCATGGAGGAAGTGCTTAGTAGCAGAAACCTCCAGTATGTCTCTCAAAGAGCCAATTAAGCTTATGGTGCAGGATCCTCTGTCTTCCTCAATAAAAGAGCTCACTAAAGGTAAAGAGAGGGACAAGAAGATTAATCCAAACACTGCACTTGTTAAGTGGCCCCCTATCTTACTGTAGGCATAACTACTTATTTGTTGTTGTCACTGGTATAAAATATCACTACAGGTAAGAGGTAGTCTATATGTGGAGGTGGTTCCGCAAACAATACACAACCAAAAGTATGTGGACACCAGCATGTCGAATATCTCATTCCAAAATCAGCATTAATATGGAGTTGGTCCACCCTTTGCTGCTATAACAACCTCTACTCTTCTGGGAAGGCTTTCCACTAGATGTTGGAACATTGCTGTGGGGACATTCTTCCATTCAGCCACAAGAGCATTAGTGTGGCCGGGGAGTGATTTTGGCCGACTAGGCCTGGCTCGCAGTCGGCTATCCAATTCCAAGGTGTTAGATGGGATTGAGGTCAGGGCTCTGTGCAGGCCAGTCAAATTCTTCAAATGCGATCTCAACAAACCTCGCTTTGTTTTTGTCTTGACCTCGCTTTGTGCACTTGGGCATTGTCATGCTGAAATAGGAAAGTGCCTTCCCCAAACTGTTGCACAGAATTGTCTAGAAATGTCATTGTATGTTGTAGAGTTAAGATTTCCCTTCACTGGAAATAAGGGGCCTAGCCCGAACCATGAAAAACAGTCCCTGACCATTAATCCTCCTCCACCAAACCTTACAGTTGTCACTATGTATTCGGGCAGGTAGCGTCCTCCTGGCATTCGTGAATTGGCCCTCCTGGCATCCTCCTATTGGCATCCACCAATAAAGCTGGATGCCAATAGGCTCCTAGATGGTGAAGCATGATTCATCACTCTAGAGAACGAATTTCCACTGCTCCACAGTCCAATGGCATGAGCTTTACACCACACTAGCCAACACTTCGCATTGCATGTGGTGATCTTAGGCTTGTTTTTGGCTGCTCGGCCATGCTCTATCAGGGCAGAAATTTGACAAACTGACTTGGAAAGGTCGCATCCATTGACGGTGCCATGTTGAAAGTCACTGAGCTCTTCAGTAAGACCATTCTACTGCCAATGTTTGTCTATGGAGATCGCATGGCTGTGTGCTGGATTTTATACACCTGTCAGCAATGGGTGTGGCTGAAATAGCCAAATCCACTATTTTGAAGGAGTACACGTACTTTTGTATATATAGTGCAGTTCCCTGAGGAATAGTGTGCAAAAATAACAATATGCCTGGGAGTATTTCTAAAAAGCAGTGATGATACTAGAGACTGCTTGGCTGTCGTAAGTCAGTCAAAATTCTAATCAATCTGAAATGTATAAAATAATAAAGCAATTATTGAGCTGAAGAACAGTGTGCGTCCAAGGACAACCATCATTATAACCTGTAAACTTTACAGTTATTGAGCTGAAGAACAGTGTGCGTCCAAGGACAACCATCATTATAACCTGTAAACTTTACAGTTATTGAGCTGAAGAACAGTGTGCGTCCAAGGACAACCATCATTATAACCTGTAAACTTTACAGTTATTGAGCTGAAGAACAGTGTGCGTCCAAGGACAACCATCATTATAACCTGTAAACTTTACAGTTATTGAGCTGAAGAACAGTGTGCGTCCAAGGACAACCATCATTATAACCTGTAAACTTTACAGTTATTGAGCTGAAGAACAGTGTGCGTCCAAGGACAACCATCATTATAACCTGTAAACTTTACAGTTATTGAGCTGAAGAACAGTGTGCGTCCAAGGACAACCATCATTATAACCTGTAAACTTTACAGTTATTGAGCTGAAGAACAGTGTGCGTCCAAGGACAACCATCATTATAACCTGTAAACTTTACAGTTATTGAGCTGAAGAACAGTGTGCGTCCAAGGACAACCATCATTATAACCTGTAAACTTTACAGTTATTGAGCTGAAGAACAGTGTGCGTCCAAGGACAACCATCATTATAACCTGTAAACTTTACAGTGTGAGACATGTCCTTTGCTGTCAGTGTCAAAACTCTTTGAAAGAATAAAGTGAGACTGAAGTTGACATGTTTAGTTAATGTGATATTCCAATCTACAGGTATCTGCCAAAATAAAGGAAACACCAATATAAAGTATTTTAATGGGGAGTTGTGCCACCACAAGACAAAACAGCTTCAATGCACCTTGGCATAGATTCTACAAGTGTCTGGAACTCTAATGGAGGGATGCAAAGGCATTCTTCCATGAGAAATTCCATAATTTGGTGTTTTGTTGATGGTGGTAGTAAACGCTGTCTCAGGCGCCGCTCCAGAATCTCCACAAATTATTCAATTGGGTTGCGATCTGGTGACCGAGACGGCTATGGCATATGGTTTACATCATTTTCATGCTCATCAAACCATTCATTGACCACATGTGCCCTATATATGGGGGCATTGAAATCCTTTGGGGGCAAAGCCATGGTAGCCAAAATAATGGCCAAAGTAGTGGCCTGTCCAGCATTTTTGTTTTACATGACCCTAAGTATGATGGGATGTTAATCGATTAATTAACCTCTTGAAGCTAGGGGGCACTATTTTCATTTTTGGAAAAATAACATTCCCAAAGTAAACGGCCTATTTCTCAGGACCAGATGCTAGAATATGCATATAATTGACAGATTAGGATAGGAAACACTCTAAAGTTTCCAAAACTGTCAAAATATTGTCTGTGAGTATAACAGAACTGATATTGCAGGCGAAGCCCTAAGGAAAATCCAATCAAGAAGTGCCTCTTATTTTGAAACCCTTCTGTTCCTTTGCATGCCTATCCACCATTTAAAGGGATATCAACCAGATTCCTTTTTCTCTGGCTTCCCTAAGGTGTCAGTCTTTAGACATAGTTTCAGACTTTTATTTTGAAAAATGAGCGTGAAAGATCACATTGTGTAAGTGGATAGATGGGTTTCTCAGAGTGAGTTGTTCCTCCCGCTGTTATTGAAAAACCTACACACTCTGTTGATATATTATCAAATATATATTTTAAAACTACCTGAGGAATGATTATAAAAAACATTTGACATGTTTCTGTGGACATTATGAAGACTGTTTGGAATTTCTGTGTGCGTTGTTGTCTTTCCTCTGGATTTCTGAACATAATGAACACAAACAAACGTCAGTATTTTGGGTATAAAAATAATCTTTATGGAGCAAAAGGAACATTTGTTGTGTAACTGGGAGTCTCGTGAGTGAAAACATCTGAAGATCATCAAAGGTAAACGGTTAATTTGATTGCTTTTCTGATTTTCGTGACCAAGCTTCCTGATGCTAAGTGTACATAATGCTATGCTGGGCTATCGATAAACTTACACAAACGCTTGGATTGCTTTCGCTGTAAAGCATAATTTCAAAATCTGAGACGACAGGTGGATTAACAAAAGGCTACGCTGTGTTTTGCAATATTGCCCTTGTGATTTCTTGAATATGAATATTTTTTAGGAATATTATTTGACTGTTGTGCTATGCTATTCAGCGGTTGCTGACGAAAATGATCCCGTGACAGGGATGGGTAGCGTCATGAAGTTAACACAGGAACCACACCTGTGTTGAAACACCTGCTTTCAATACATATGTTATATCCCTCATTTACTCAAGTGTTTCCATTATTTTGGCAGTTACCTGTATCTCCTGTGACCACTGTCAATATACTGTACATCACCATTTATGAACATTTACTGATATGGAACGACTGTAGAGAGATCATTTGCAGTTAATGCAAACAGTTAGCAGCAAAATAATAGTGATAATATTTTAATAATATGTGGGTATATGATAAAGATACCTTAAAGATACTGAGTATTTACAGCGCATTTGGAAAGTTTTCAGACCCCTTTACTTTTTCTACATTTTGTTGCAGCATAAAATTTATTTCAAAATGTCTCTCCTCAATCTCAAAACAATACCACATAATGACAAAACAAAAACATCAGATTTACATAACTATTCAGACCCTTTACTCAGTACTTTGTTGAAGCACCTTTGTCAGCGATTACAGCCTTGAGTCTTCTTGGGTATGACGCTACAATTTTATTTCTCACCTGTGCCGAATACAATGCTTACTTACAAGCCCTTAACCAACAATGCAGTTTTCAGAAAAATACGTGTTAAGTAAAAAAAATTAAAGTAAAAAATAAAGTGACAAATGGTAAAATAACAATAGCGAGGCTATATACAGGGGAGTACAGGTACAAAGTAAATTTGCGGGTACACTGGTTAGTCGAGGTAATTGAGGTAATATGTACATGTAGGTAGAGTTAAAGTGACTATTCATAGATAATAAACAGAGAGTAGCTGTTCAGGAGTCGTATGGCTTTGGGGTAGAAGTTGTTAGAAGTCTTTTGGACTTAGACTTGCCGCTCCGGTACCACTTGCTGTGCGGTAGCAGAGTGAAGTCTATGACTAGAGTGGCTGGGGTCTTTAACAATTTTTAGGGCCTTCCTCTGACACTGCCTGATATAGAGGTCCTGGATGGCAGGAAGCTTGGCCCCAGTGATGTACTGTGTGTTCCGCACTATCCTCTGTAGTGCCTTGCAGTCGAAGGCCGAGCAGTTGCCAGTCCAGGCAGTGATGCAACCAGTCAGGATAATCTCAATGGTGAAATTGTATAACTTTTGAGGATCTGAAGACCCATGACAAATCTATTCAGTCTCCCAGAGGTGGAATATTCTTTGTCGTGCCCTCTTCACAACTGTCTTGGTGTGTTTGGACTGTGATAATTTGTTGTTGATGTGGACACCAGGGAACTTGAAGCTCTCAACCTGCTCCACTACAGCCCCGTCGATGAGAATGGGGGCATGCTCAGTCCTCCTATTCCTGTTATCCACAATCATCTTCTTTGTCTTGATTACGTTGAGGGAGAGGTTGTTGTCCTTGCACCACACGGCCAGGTCTCTGACCTCCTCCCTATGGGCTCTCTCATCGTTTTCGGTGATCAGGTCTACCACTGTTGTGTCATCGGCAAATGTAATGATAGTGTTGTAGTTGTGCCTGGCCATGAAGTCATGAGTGAACAGGGAGTAGAGGAGGGGACTGAGCGAGCATCCCCGTGGAGCCAAAATATACAAGATGGCACATCTGTATTTGGGGAGTTTCTCCTATTATTCACTGCAGATCCTCTCAAGCTCTGTCAGGTTGGATGGGGAGTGTTGCTGCAAAGCTATTTTCATGTCTCTTCAGAGATGTTCGATTGGGTTAAAGTCCAGGCTCTGGCTGGGACTTTGGGTTGTTGTCCAGTTGCAAGGTGAACCTTCACCTCAGTCTGAGGTCCTGAGCACTTTGGAGCAGGTTTTCATCAAGGATCTCTCTGTACTTTGCTCCGTTCATCTTTGCCTCGATCCTGACTAGTCTCCCAGTCCATGCTGCTGAAAACATCCCCACAGTATGATGCTGCCACCACCATGCTTCACCGTAGGGATGGTGCCAGGTTTTCTCCAGATGTAACGCTTGGAATTCAGGCAAAAGAGTTCAATCTTGGTTTCATCAGACCAGAGAATCTTGTTTCTCATGGTCTGAGAGTCTTTAGGGGCCTTTTGCCTGTCAAGTGACTTCCGTCTGGCAACTATACCATAAAGGTCTACTTGGTGGTGTGCTGCAGAAATTATTGTCCTTCTGGAAGGTTCTCCCATCTCCACAGAGAAACTCTCGATCTTTGTCAGAGTGACCATCGTGTTCTTGGTCACCTGCCTGACCAAGTCCCTTTTCCCCCGATTTCTCAGTTTGGCCGGGTGGCTAGTTCTAGGAAGAGTGTTGGTGGTTCCAAACTTCTTCCATTATCAAATAATGGAGGCCACTGTGTTCTTGGGGACCTTCAATGCTGCAGAAATGCTTTGGTACTTTTCCACAGATCTGTGCCTTGACACAATCCTGTCTCGGAGCTCAACAGACAATTTCTTCAACCTCATGACTTGGTTTTTTCTCTGAAATGCACTGTCAACTGTGGGACCTTTTATAGACCGATTTGTGCCTTTCCAAATCATGTCCAATCAATTCAATTTACCACAGGCGGATCAAGTTGTAGAAACATTTCAAGGATGATCAATGGAAACAGGATCCACCTGAGCTCAATTTCGAGCCTCATAGCAAAGGATCTGACAACTTATGAAAATTAGGTATTTCTGTTTATGTTTAATTCATTAGCGAACATTTCTAAAAACCTGTTTTTGCTTTGACATTATGGGTTAATGTGTGTAGATTGTTGGGGAAATGTTTTTATTTAATCAAGTTTAGAATAAGACATCACAAAATTAGGAAAAAGTCAAGGGGTATGAAAACTTTCCAAAAGCACTGTATGTTTGCATCTGTTTCTGAGGACAAGCACTCATGTTCTCTCAGCTTCATCTAGTGAAATTAGATCATCAACCAGGGAAAGTATGCATCGAATGCCAATGGAATTCATCACTCAAACTTTATACCTAGCTTCCTTTCTTCAGTAGAAAATGCAGAAATATTCATTACATGGTTCAGAAGTTTTCACTTGTAGCTTTTATTGATCCTGCTACGCCTGTACCAATGGCTGCATTGATTCCCTTAATTGTAGCTTTTATTGATCCTGCTACGCCTGTACCAATGGCTGCATTGATTCCCTTAATTGTAGCTTTTATTGATCCTGCTACGCCTGTACCAATGGCTGTATTGATTCCCTTAATTGGTTTTCAAAATTCTGGCACATACGGCACCTTGCAAAAGTATTCATCCCCCTTGGCATTTTAACCAATTTTTCCTGCATTACAACCTGTAATTTAAATAGATTTTTATTTGGATTTCATGCAATGGACATACACAAAATAGTCCAAATTGGTGAAGTGAAATGACTTGTTTCAAAAAATTCTAAAAAGAAAAAAGGAAAAGTGTTGTGTGCATGTGTATTCACCCCCTTTGCTATGAAGCCCCTAAATAAGATCTGGTGCAACCAATTACCTTCAGAAGTCACATAATTAGCTAAATAAAGTCCACCTGTGTGCAATCTAAGTGTCACATGATCTGTCACATGATCTCAGTATATATACAGCTGTTCTAAAAGCCCCCAGATTATGCAACACCATTAAGCAAGGGGCATCACCAAGCAACCGGCACCATGAAGACCAACGAGCTCTCCAAACAGGCCAGGGACAAAGTTGTGGTGAAGTACAGATCAGGGTTGGGTTATAAAAAAAATATCAGAAGCTTTGAACATCCCACGGAGCACCATTAAATCCATTATAAAAAAATGGATAGAATATGGCACCACAACAAACCTGCCAAGAGAGGGCCGCTCACCAAAACTCATAGATCAGGCAAGGAGGGCATTAATCAGAGAGGCAACTAAGAGGCCAAATATAACCCTGAAGGAGCTGCAAAGATCCACAGCGGAGATTGGAGTTTCTGTCCATAGGACCACTTTAAGCCATCAACTCCATAGAGCTGGGCTTTACGGAAGAGTGGCCAGAGAAAAGCCATTGCTTAAATAAAAAATAAGCAAAAAATGTTTGGTGTTCGCCAAAAGTCTTGTGGGAGACTCCCCAAACACATGGAAGAAGGTACTCTGGTCAGATGAGACAAAAATTTAGTTTTTTGTCCAGTAAGGAAAACGCTATGTCTGGCGCAAACCCAACACCTCGCATCACCTCGAGAACACCATCCCCACAGTGAAGCACGGTGGTGGCAGCATCATGCTGTGGGGATGTTTTTCCTCGGCAGGGACTGGGAAACAGGTCCGAATTGAAGGAATGATGGATGGCACTAAATACAGGGAAATTCTTGAGGGAAACCTGTTTCAGTCTTCCAGAGATTTGAGACTGGGATGGAGGCTCACTTTCCAGCAGGACAATGACCCTAAGCATACTGCTAAAGCAACACTGTGGTTTAAGGGGAAACATTTAAATGTCTTGGAATGGCCTAGTCAAAGCCCAGACCTCAATCCAATTGAGAATCTGTGGTATGAATTAAAGATTGCTTTACACCATCGGAACCCATCCAACTTGTAGTAGCTGGAGCTTTGACTTTGGGGGAGTGAATAGTTATCCACACTCAAGTTCAGATTTTTTTTGTCTTATTTCTTGTTTGTTACACACAACAACAACAAAATTGCATCTTCAAAGTCGTAGGCATGTTGTTTAAATCAAATGATACAAACCCCCCTGAAATTTTTTTTAAATTCCAGGTTGTAAGGAAACTAAATAGGAAAAATGCCAAGGTGGGTGAATACTTTCGCAAGCCGCTGTACTGTTTTTTGGCACTCATTTGTGCTATTTTGAACAGGACAAAAACATAATGTAACAAAAATGATATGAGAGAGAAGGAAATCCGAAACACACAAAAGTAGAAAATGTTGCAATGCAGTAGTAATTGCAATTGAATATTCAATTAAATTCCAATTACTACTGAGGCAGTTTACGGTAGAGAAATTAATATTAAATTCTCTGGCAGTCCAAAAGTCAGTCCATCCCCATTTTTTTCTCAGGTTTAAGTAAAATGTTAAAACTAAACATTTGCATTATGTTCACAGTAATACTCAAATTATTTTGCCACACCTGTATATAGTTTGCTTCAGGGGAAATCCTACAGCAATATTGTTTGTTTTGTTTTGAGACCATGGAGTTTTTGGATGCTCTAGATATTTTTCATAGTTTGCTTTAAGGCTTCATACATTCTTAACATAATTTGCCTACTTACCATCCTGGTGTATTTTGGATGTGTGCTCAATTCAGGTCAAGGCCATCACATAACTGTTATGCCTTATGGATGATGCATTGGGTATCATTTCCATCTAAATTGAGGTAAACCACATACATCATATCCCACTCTCATATTTAACCTCATCCAACAACCCTAAACATTTCCAAAACATTCCTTTATTATAAATAAAGTATATTTGTATAAAAATGTGCATGCTTAAACCATTGCATTTACAGATTTCACAACTCAAGGCTACAATTCAGTTAGCTGATACAGAGACAAACTCATCTCGCAATGTAGTTCAGACGACGTAAGACACGAATGAGAAATCTTCACAACCACAAAATACATAAAATTAGAATAACAAACTAACTAACATGGTTGATCGCAACAATTTCTATTTAAATTCTCTTTTGTTTTCCTCTTCTGTTCCCCACCCTCATTTTGTCGAGTCTCTTGAATTGTTTGTTTAGTGTTTTGTCTGCTTCCAGAAGGCCCATTAGCTCTGTCTGTGAACATGAAAGAGCAGACATATTTATGTTGACTGCCATGCTCTCAGTCGTTATTTGGACTCTGAGCAATATCAATGTCTCATGCTTGTTGTAATGCCCTGTCATGGGTGAATCTGACACATCCAAGTCTGCATGTGGAATTCCTCAGTAATTCTCTATTCAGTGCTTCTCTCTTCAGATGGCATGATTGGTGTAGCTGACATACTTTGTTTTGGTTGATGGCACTATAAAGGCAAAAATAGAGAAGATGTTAGTTTCCTGGAGTGTAGTCCCTCTGTACTCAATTTACTGTTTCAGTCCTTCCCTTAATGCATTATCCCATAATCGAACAGTCTCGATGGAATGTTGAGGATACTATGGCTTTCCACCATCAACGTAAACTAGAACAGTTGGCTATGTGGACTAATCACTCACAATGAGATGTATTCATGTATTCATTTGTGAAATTCTCCACAATTAGGCAAAAAGGCAACAAATTAGAAAGCAAAGAAAATCAAATCTTATTGGTCACATACGCATGGTTAGCAGATGTTAATGCGAGTGCAGAGAAATGCTTGTTCTTCTAGTTCCAACAGTGCAATAATATCTAACAAGTAATCTAACAATTCCCCAACAAACACCTAATGCACACAAATCTAACAAGTAAAATTTCTTCAGCCTCCTGAGGTTGAAGAGGCGCTGTTGCACCTTCTTCATCACACTGTCTGTGTGGGTGGACCATTTCAGTTTGTCTGTGATGTGTAGGGCCTAGGAACTTAAAACTTTCCACCTTCTCCACTGCTGTCCCTTCGATGTGGATAGGGGGGTGTTCCCTCTGCTGTTTCCTGAAGTCCACGATCATCACCTTTGTTTTGTTGACTTGTTAACGAGTGTAAATGTTCTACTCACGTCAGCCACTGAGAAGGAGAGGAGGGGGCCGCAGTCTTTGTTGGCGATCCACAAAGGTGGCACTGTATTATCCTCAAAACCGACTATCCTACCGATCATTGACTTCGGCGATGTCATTTACAAAATAGCCTCCAACACTCTACTCAGCAAATTGGATGCAATCTATCACAGTGCCATCCGTTTTGTCTCCAAAGCCCCATATACCACCCTCCACTGCGACCTGTATGCTCTCGTTGGCTGGCCCTCACTTCATATTCGTCACCAAACCCACTGGCTCAGGGTCATCTATAAGTTTTTGCTAGGTAAAGCCCCGCCTTATCTCAGCTCACTGGTCACCATAGCAGCACCCACCCGTAGCACGTGCTCCAGCAGGTATATTTCACTGGTCACCCCCAAAGCCAATTCCTACTTTGGCCGCCTTTCCTTCCAGTTCTCTGCTGACAATGACTGGAACGAATTGCAAAAATCACTGAAGCTGGAGACTCATATCTCCCTCACTAACTTATAGCATCAGCTCTCAGAGCAGCTCAAAGATCATTGCACCTGTACATAGCCCATCTGTAAATAGCCCATCCAACTACCTACCTCGTCCGCGTATTGTTTTTTTGCTCCTTTGCACCCCAGTATCTCGAATTGCACATTTATCTTCTGCACACCTTTCACTCCAGAGTTAATTTTAAAAAATGTAATTACTTCACCACTACGGCCTATTTATTGCCTTATACCGCCCCAATCTTACCTCATTTGCACACTGTATATAGATTTGTTCTATTGTGTTATTGACTGTACATTTGTTTATTCCATGTGTAACTCTGTGTTGTTGTTTGTGTTGCTGTGACTATAACTGACGAGAATTCTCTTGGTAGGTAGAATGGCCAACATTTGATTGTAAGGAATTCTAGGTCAGGTGAGCAGACTTGAGTTCCTGTATGTTGTTATGATTACACCAAGAGTTGATAATCATAAAGCATACAACCCCTCCCTTCCTCTTCCCAGAGAGTTGTTTATCTCTGTCGGCGCAATGCACAGAGATGCCCGGTGGCTGAACCGATTCCGACCACGTATCCCGAGAGAGCCATGTTTCCGTGAAACAGAGAATGTTACAATCTCTGATGTCTCTCTGGAAGGCAACCTACGCTTCGAATTTCGTCTACCTTGTTGTCAAGAGACTGGACATTGGCGAGTAGTATACTCGGGAGCGGAGATCGATGTGCCCATTTTCGAAACCTGACCAGAAGACCGCTCTGTCTGCCCCTTCTGTGTTGCCGTTGTTTTCGCTCAGCTGCTGGGATTAGATCCATTGTCCTGGGTGGTGATCTGGAGAGAGGATCTGCTTCGGGAAAGTTGTATTCCTGGTCGTAATATTGGTAGGTTGGCGTTGCTCTTATATCTAATAGTTCTTCCTGGCTGTATGTAATAAGACTTAAGATTTCCTGGGGTAACATTGTAAGAAATAATACATTAAAAAAACAAAATACTGCATAGTTTCCTAAGAAAGCGAAGCGAGGAAACCATCTCTGTCGGCGCCATCTCACCTCAGCACCTTAGCGGTTCAGTGAAATGAGAAGCTGACGAGATATGAATTTAAGCAAAGTATTAGATATCAAACTGTGCGGTCAGCACAATCATGATAAGTAAACAACAGGATGCTTGCCTGTATGAAACTTCTGCTAATGGAAACTGAAAGGGCTTTGAAGTCTAAATCTAGTTGATGAAAAGTTATGCCTAATCTGTTCTCAGGTGTCTTTTTAAACTATCTTAGATGAGAGCATACAAATTATTTTCTACAAGCTGATTTCAACAACGATATTTCAGATACTATAGATATAGCTGAGGAACTGTGGTTGATTTTACTGTATGTAGAAGGCCGGTTGCCTGTTGTCTGTGGTTGTACCTAACATAAGCTATACCCTCTACAAAAATAAACTTAAAGGTGAAAAAAAATGAGGGCGGTGGAATAACATGTTACAAAGTAAGGGATCCCGTCTTTATACTCACTATTGGCATCCATGCCCTCGCAGATTTCTGTCTTCACCTCTCCATTGGGTCGCTCGGAGGCCAGCTGGGACAGCTTGCTGGTCATGGTGGCGACGGTGACGATGGCCTTGAAGGTGCGCTTGCGCTTGGGAACATTCTGCTCCGGGTGGAAGATGATGATGTAGACCTTGGGCATGTAGAGCATCCCCAGAGAGACGGAGGCGCTCAGGCTGAGGGAGATGGTCAGCGTGGCTGTCTGGATGTACATCTGACGAGAGACAGATTGAGAGAGAAAGAGATAGAGAGAAAGAAGGAGAGATCAGTCAATGAGTCTGAGGTGCTTCAAAGAGAGTCCTGGGGAGATAAACATTTGTGATCCCTGACACAACAAACTTAGAAAAGAGGGTTCCAAAAGGGTTATTTGGCTGTCCGCGTAGAACTCTTTTTGGAACCAGGTAGAACCCTTTTGGGTTCCATGTAGAATCCTCTTTGGAAAGGGCTCTAAACACAACCTCAAAAGGTTCTACCTGGAGCCAAAAAGGCTTCTTCAAAGGGTTCTCCTATGGGGACAGCCAAAGAACCCTTTTAGGCTCTAGATAGCACCTTTTTTTCTAAGAGCAGCTTGAATTTATCCAATTACATTGTAACACATTACAGATTTTGATTTGTATTTGGCAATTGCTTTTTTCTGAGGACATAATAGTGAGGTCTATTGAGCGTACTGGGATCAAACTCAAAACACCAGTACACAACCTAGTTGCTGTTCACTTGTCATGCACATTGTGTTCCAACCTAGTATCACAGGTTGTGAAATAAATATACATTTCTTATTGGAAATTCGTAACAGGCAAACAAACTTTTTTGTGTGTGCAGTACACAACGTTGTATTCAGTGCATTTCAATCCCAGATAAAAAGAGTAGGTTACCTAAGCCCTTATACCAGAGGTTGGTCGGGAAGAAATGGGTGGGAATATAATGCAAGCTTCTATCAACCTAAACATTGTGTATTTGAATCACATCATGGACAACTTTAGCATTTTATCTAATTAGCAACTTTGCAACAATATGCTACTTTTTAACTACTTACCTAGCTAACCCTCACCCTAACCTAACCCTTTTACTACTTAGATAGCACGTTACCTAACCCTAACCGTAACACCTAACCATAACCCCTAAACCTAAACCTAATCCCTAACCCCACCCCTAGTTTAGCTAACAGTAGCCACCTAGCTAACGTTAGCCACTTAGCTAACATAGCTAAAATTAGCCACAACAAATTGGAATTTGTGTAATGTACATGAATATGTTATGAAGAGTGAAAATCATGTAATACAGAATGCGTTTTGAAGAAAATAGTGTAATACACACAAAACAAATTGTGCCTGTCACAAATTTCCAATAAGTAATTTGTGTCTATTTCACAATAATCTGTGATAGTGTGTTCACATGGAACATTCAAACTTGCAGTACACTATTCAGGTTTCTTATAAGCACTTAAATCAAACCCATCCAACCACTGACAACCCAGGTGAGGTACCCCGACCGCATGTACACAATTCTACTCTTCTCCCACCTGTTGAACTTAACCAAGCATTATAAGCTCATGTTTCATTGACTTATTTCCAATGTTACAGTACACTCCCAAGAGGCTGAGAGAAAATAACCGCTTATGCGAACACATCTGCACACATGCCAAACACTCCGGCTCCTGCTTAGACACCACCTGAGTAGTCATAGCAACAGCATTAAGAAAATTCAACACAACCAATGGCACTCTCATTGAGCAGTAAACTGACAGTGAGAATTCTCAGAGGGTATTTGCTCAGCCATATCTGTACATTTGGTGTGGCAGAGAATGAAGAGGAACTGGCAACAGGTGGCACATCTCGCTTGAGTCTGAACATCTCCACAGTGGAAGCCATTCCATCACACATCAAGGTATCATTCTGAGAATGTATGGTAGACATTCAAGCATAAAGCCATTTAGAGGGCCTCGAGACAAACATCTAGGAATGATTTATAGATTTCAAGGTCAGCCATATTGGTGCACAAACATGAAAAGGCACTTACATAGGTGATGTAATTATTATCCCATGGCTCAAACCCCTTAAGGTTATCTTACAAGGCCCAGTGCAGTCAAAAACATGATTTACCTGTGTTGTATTTATCTTTCCACATTATGAGGTTGGAATAATAATAATAATACAATTATGATAATACCCTTTAAGTGTAAGAGTTGTTTGAAAAGACCACTTGAAATGTCAGCCTTTTTTTTTGCGGGATGGAGTTTCTAAATTAGTTAGAGTTTCAATAAGACCAATAAGAAATAGAGTTCCAAACCTCTCTGCCATTAACAGCTAGTTTTCAGTTTACCCCACCCTACTCAGAACATTTCAATTGAAATAATCACAGTAAGGTACTTCATTGTTACCCAGAAATCATTTGATATTGCGATAAATACAACTACATTGGACCTTTAAGTTAATCCTTTGACTGCAGAGTGTTTTCCAGTGGGTCTCCAGTTGGGTCTGGTGGCAAGTCCTAGTTTGAACCAGTTCAGCAGCTTCTTTAGATCTATAATAAGAGTGATGGGGTCCGCTTCAAAAGGCAAGAACTGAGGAACAATCACCTTCTGTTTTAGGTCAGCCAGGAATCTGGGGCATGAAGCTCAGTGACATTTATCACCTGAACCTGCTGAGGTGGCTATTGCAGAGATAGGAGAGAATGACTAATAAACACGTCACAAGCACATGGTCATATGCACACTGTTTGGAATAGTAGTGGGGGGGGGGGGGGGGGTTAGCAGGAGTCTAATTGAATGTACAGGTAGGTAGGGATATACACTGAACAAAAATATAAATGCAACATGTAAGGTGATGTTCCCATGTTTCATGAGCTGAAATAAAAGTTTCCCGAAATGTTCCATACACACAAAAAGCTTATTTCTCTAACAGTTTGTGCACAAATTTGTTTACATCCCTCTTTGTGAGCATTTCTACTTTTCCAAGATAATCCGTCCACTTAAAAGGTTTGGCATATCAAGATTAAGTAACGTCCACCACAGCTGTTGAATATTCAATACTCTACCATATGCCGCCATCAATGTCATTTCAGAGAATTTGGCAGTACGTTCAACTGGCTTCACAACCACAGACCATGTGTACCCACTCCAGCCCAGGACCTCAACATTCTACTTTTTCAGCTGCGGGATCGTCTGATGAAACTCTGGGTTTGCACCACTGAAGAATTTCAGAAACCATCTCAGGGAAGCTCATCTGCGTGCTTGTCTTCCTGACCAGGGTGTTGCCCTGACTGCAATTCGGAGTCATAACTGACTTTATTGGGCAAATGTTAACCTTCAATGGCACACTGGAGAAGTGTGCTCATCACGGATGAATCCCGGTTTCAACTGTACCAGGCAGATGGCAGACGGCGTCATGTGGGTGAGCAGTTTGCTGATGTTAACATTGTGAACAGAGTGCCCCATGGTGGTGGTGGGGTTATGGTATGGGCAGGCATAAGCTAGGGACAATTAACCAAATTGTATTTTATCAATGGCAATTTGAATGCACAGAGATACCATGACGAGCTCCTGAAGCCCACTGTCGTGCCATTCATCCGCTGGCATCACCTCATGTTTCAGCATGATAATGCACAGCCCAACCATCCTTAACTCCATGCCAACTCATGAAAAAAAGTACATTTAAAATATATTTTTAGATAATTAAGATATGTGAAATATTTCAAAAATATATATATTTTATTTAATAAATTTAAATACATTCTAACATATATTATGTTGAAATTGTATTATAAAATGTATATGACAAAATACGTAAATTTCCTCAGAAAATGTATTTAATTCATATTAATATATTTGGTGACTATATTTATAATATGTATTTTGAAATGTTTTGTAAAATATTAAATAATATTTGGATTTAAAAACAACATAAGACAATCTCGCACGACAATACATCTCGTGGGAGGCCAAAAAGCACTACAACAAAGCCACATCCTCAACAAGCCACGGCTCCAAGTCTTCCAATAGGCTGCCGAAACGACTATATATTTTTGTCAAAATGCATTTTTATTGTACTTCAAACATACCAAAAGCATAACAATGTTGAATATTAATGCTCCAGATACTCCAGATACTCAACTAGTCTAAAGAAGGACAGATTTATTGCTTCTTTAATCAGAACATAGTTTTCAGCTGTGCTAACATAATTGCAAAAGGGTTTGCTAATGATTAATTCTCTAACACAACGTGCAATTGGAACACAGGAGTGATGGTTGCTGATAGTGGTACTCTGCCGTTTCCTGCTACAATAGTCATTTACAACATTAACAGCGTCTACACTATATTTCTGATCAATTTTATGTTATTTTAATGGACAAAAAAAATATCATTTTCTTTCAAAAACAAGGAAATGTCTAAGTGACCCAAAACTTTTGAACGGTAGTGTATATTTTTACCGCTTGCGATGGGATAACTTGTTTTTTATGAAGTTGAACATGTGCTTTTTATGACAGAATGTAAAAATGAGGTGAAATCAAAAGCATGATAATTTAAATTAGAGCTAATTATTTAAATGTTGGCTTGTTGGCCTAACAAAAATACCTCCACTGTTCAATACTTCATCCTTAAGAGTCTATTGACCCCGGCGGATGTCTAATTATTTATTAATTATAATAAAACAATACTCCATCAAAATCAGTTCAAGCTAGAGATATGTTTTTTTGCATGTGCTGCTTCTAAAGCCAACACATCCGTCTATGTCGGCCTTCTGCATCTGCTGTGTAAGGTGGTCAAGCACAGCAGTGTTTGTCAGACCATGAGATATCCGGAAAATTGGTCTTCTCACGACAAACTAATATATATACAGAAGTGAGGGTAAATATGTGTAAAAAAACAAAAATATTTATTCAGCCAAGACTCAAAATCTTATTCCTTATGATTTATATTTTAACTGTCTGTTTTGCCATTTATGAATGTGTTTTTTACATTGGATCTAAGTAGAGACTTAGAGCTAGAAAATGGTATATCATACACTGCAGTTGGGGAACAATGGGAAAGTAACTCTGCTTTGAAAGTTGATAAACTTGTAACCTCAATTTTGAGAAAATGGGCTTTGAATGTTTTGGTACCTACTAGAGAGCTCTTTTTTGTCTACACCCATTCAGCATCGTTCACACCCTCTTAAGCTTTAGCCCCATCCATCTCTTCGCATGTGAGGCCATGTACTAAACAACCAAAGATTGCAAGACCAAAGGCTGGTTTATACTACGGATGTGTTCGTAAATGTAATCTGGAGTGCCAGAGTATGGTCTGTGCGTTCGTTTTTTTTGCCAACGTTTACTGACACTGGCCATATTTAATGGGCGTTAAAAGTTGAAACTTTACTTTCAGCCCCCAAAAAGTTGAAACTTTCCTTTCAGCCAACGTACTCTTTCTAACAAGTTTGAGGACAAAATGCAAGGAATACTAATGCCAAACATGATAGTTTATGATTAAATTAACGTATATTGGCATTGCTAAACTTCATGAAGAATGTCCCAGCGCATTGTCAATTCAATAATAACGGGTTTGTTGGTTCAGTATCATGCTCAACCAAACTCAGTAGCTTGGTGGTTAGAGTGCCCGCCCTGAGACTGGGTGTTCGAATGGTCAAATCGTACCAAAGATTCTAAAACTTTCTGCCTGGCACTAAGCATTAAGAAGATGGATTGGGTGTAAGGCCCTGCGACAGATTAGCGTTCTGTCCAGGGTGTGTACTTGTATATCAAGCTGCGTCATGCTACAGAATCAGGAGACAGGCCCTATGGACCCTTCTGGCTCGGACAAGGCTTACTTGTCCAAAGGTTATTTACTCATGTAAGTGCCATCTCTGCACACCGGTGACATTTATAACGACTTACTTTTGATTAAAAAAACAACTCATAATGTTATGGAAATTGGGATGAGGAAACTAAGGAACTGAGAAAAATCATGCTGTCTGAAAGACCATGTTTATTAAATGTTAACTGGAAAAGAATGAGCCAGGGCCGGCTCTAGCCCTTTGGGGAACCTAAGCTAGATTTGGTTGGGAGTGTGGCCCCCCTATCATCAGCGGATAAAAAATGTATGTTTTAAAGTTTATTTCCAGCAATTCTACACATTTTGCCATGGTGGCGAAGAGAACATTTAGCAATTTTATAATACCTTTCATGCAATTCTACTCATTTTGCCATGGGGCAGAGATCATTTTTAAAGTGACTTTCCTGCAATTGTACCCATTTTTTTTCAACGGGTTGGAGAGATTTTGTTTAAAGCAAATTTTCTGTGATTCTACACATTCTTCCATGACTTATGCCATGTTAATGATATCCGAGTGAGAGTGACTAACAAAATCTATGGGGGCACCCTGGAGGTCAGGGCCCCTGGGCTCGTGCCCTTTGTGCCCGGTCGGTATTTGGTAGTGATTACTACAAGTTTAGATAACTGGCTAGACTAACTTGCAATCTAAAAATTGTTAGCTGACATTGCTAATCGAGTGACAAGAGAAAAACTGCACAACCAAATTTCGAACTTGCACCTTGTGTATTCTACCATTCTAACTCTCAATATTAAGTTGAGAATGTGACTCCACCTCTTCGGAGAGCCCTAGCAGCCGGGAGCCCTAAGCAACCGCTTATGTCGCTTATGCCTGGAGTCAAGTCAAGGTGTCCCAAACTCGGTCCTCGAGCCTCACATGGGTGCAGGTTTTGGTATTTGCTCTAGCACTGCACAGCTGATTCTTTCATTTAACAACCGGTAGGGTGCAACCATAAAACCATTAGTGGGTGGAAAAATGACAAATACTAGACAGTTGGCAATCTCAGCAAGGGGAAGTGCACATGCCCTACACAAGTGTATTACCTTTGTGATGAGAGTGGAAATAAGAAGCATCTGTTTCTAAAATGACAGAGCTGGGGCATTTATCCAGCTATTAAACAGCTTGCTCTGATCAATGTGGAAGACTGTTAAATAGTGGAGTGATGGTCATGTGCTATATCAGACTGATTTTATATTTTCTCCAGGGACACCATTCAAACATGTGTTCTTCCTATGAACATTAAGCCATGTGTGACAGTAAATAACAATTTGAATAGGATTTATTTGATATGACTGCTCCCTCGGGACAGTGCAATCTATGTGGCATTGATTAAGCATTTTCTGAAATATGAATAGGCTACAATGCGTTGAGCCCCCTTTTTACTATTCTTCAATTAAAGGGTTTGATGTGTGTGGTGTTTTCAGTCCTCTAAGAAAGTGATGCCGGTGGAGGTGATTTTTCAAGGGCCAGTTAGGCAAGTCATTCTCTGAAGATTAATAACATACAGTATGATGGATTCTGGGTTCTGACTCCTAAACTTGGAATAGTGTTAATTATCAGGTATCCTATTGAAATATTGAGTGCTATAGTCTAGACCAGGGGGGGACATCTCCAGTCCTCGAGGGCCTGATTGGTGTCACACTTTTATCCCATCCCTAGCAAACACAGCTGATTCATCAAATTGCGTTCTAAACTGAAGATCATGATTAGGTGATTATTGGAGTCAGGTGTGTTAGCTGGGGCTGGGGCAAATCTGTGACACCAATCAGGCCCTCGAGGACTGGAATTGCCCACCCCTGATCTAGAGGGTCTACACCAGAAGTGAATGGTTTTCTGTAGGAGGAATGTACTATGGTAGATGCAATTAAGCTTGGAATGTAGTGCAGTGAGTGCAGGGAAGACGATCAGATGTTGTCAGGCACTGATAAGGGTGGAGAGCTGTGGATTAGTGAGGAAGGGAGTCGAGGTCAGGTCAGGTCACCTTAACTAGCTGAATCAGATACTGTATGCTAAATCAGGGTTGGACTGAAAACCTACAGGACAGTAGATCTCCAGGAAGAGGGTTGGGCAGCCCTGGTTTAGAGAGGAGGAAACTCCACCCAAAGTGGGATATTTAAACTACTACTGGTGTGAATATGTATTTTGTCTCATGCAGCTGTTTAAACCCAAAGGGTGAATAAACTTGGTTTAAGCTTTACTAATCGTCCGTGAATTTTAATAGGTTCATTTAGAATCTAAAACGTAAAACCCTAGACTGTGTAAGACCTGGACATCTATTATTGAGGCAAAATCATCAACTAGCAATCTATTGGTAAGTGGTTTTATACATCCTGTCCAGAGCGAGGATGTACAAGATGCTAGTAATGGAAACAAAGTTTCAGAACGGGTGATATTTCATTCATAAGTAGACTTACAATTGAATTCTGAATTATTCTGGACAGAATTCCAGTCATTCATTGATTTTATATATTTGTCACCAAACCCACTGGCTCCAGGTCATCTATGTCTTTGCTAGGTAACGCCCCGCCTTATCTCAGCTCACTGGTCACCATAGCACGCGCTCCAGCAGGTATATTTCACTGGTCATCCCCAAAGCCAACACCTTTGGCCACCTTTCCAGCCACTCTTTCCAGTTCTCTGCTGCCAATGACTGGAACGAAATACCAAAAAAATCACCTTAGTTGGAGACTTATATCTCCCTCACTAACTTCAAGGATCGGCTGTCAGAGCAGCTTACCGATCGCTGCAGCTGTACACAGCCCATCTGTAAATAGCCCATCCAACCAACTACCTACCTCATCCCCATATTTGTTTTTTTCTGCTCTTTTGCACCCCAGTATTTCTACTTGCACATCCTCATCTGCACATCTATCACTCAAGTGTTAATTGGTCAATTTTAATTACTTCGCCACTATGGCCTATTTATTTCCTTACCTCCTTACTTCATTTGCACACACTGTATACAGATGTTCTATTGTGTTATTGACAAAAAAGTAAATACCTTTAGCCATAGCTGTGTTTCTTATTTCAGAGCTAAGCAGACACAACATATCACTCTGAATAATAAACCTGTTTGTCAGGTTTCTCATAGTGTCAGTAAACAACCCAGTCTTTGTTCATCACAGATTAGAAACAATTCCCTCTAGCTTGAAAAAACAACAACATTGACATATAATACTGGGTCAATATAAGAGACTAGCATCATATTTTAAACTAGAGAAAAATTATTATGTATAATCACCATCTGGCAAAACAGTGATGGGTACACTTTTAATTATTTGGTCCCTAGTGAGTTGCTCTCATGGAGTATAGTGTACAAAATAAGCTTACCATTGAACAGCAAGGTAATGAACAGTAACGATTATAAACCATTTGTATCTTACATTAAATTGGAACAATATTACACAAATTGATTAGGACTACGTATGGCTTGGCTAGTAAGGACTTTCTATAACGAAATCATATTTTTGCACTATTTGTGACCTATGTAAGCCAATGTTCAGCTATCAAATGCCTGGCCACATCTACTCAAAGCCAAGCTGTCATTTACTGTATTTGTTTCCAAAAACGGTAACGAAGTGAGAAGAGATTCCTAATGTACCAGAACTGTACTAATGAGATCTGGTCCCAAAAATAGTGGGGGAAGAAAACAAAGACTTTCTTCAGTAAACCAGATACTCAACTCAGGGGCTCAATTTAATAGACTGAAGCAGCTTCCAGTAGAAAACTTAAATGGAAAAATCACTCTTTGAATTCATCCAGACTATTTACTGCAGCTTATGAAATCATTTGAAATCGTCCAGTATGCTGCAGTACTTGGACCAATTGAACGTTTTGCATGGGAAGATCAAATAGGCAATATCAAGATTGAGGTAGAGGTTCCTCAGCTTATTCACAGATACCATGCTTTCCAAGTGTGACCTATGACCTATGTACTTCACGGAAAATCATATGCAGCATTCTAAAGGTGAAAATAGTTGAGAACAATTTAATTCCACATGTCATTACATGGCCAACATTCAGTGCAGAGAACTGAAGTGATGGTACTTAATTAAGTTGATTGGCTAGTAAACAGCAGGGGTCAAAATAATTACTGACCTTAAAGTGTGGTAAAACACAATGCCAACACCTTGCCTACCACCTCTATCACCAAAGAGCCTCTGAGGTTCACAACATATTAGCCAAATGGGTGATGAATTCCGCACAATGGATTACTGACATTTACACTGTAGACAACACATGTTTGTGTTCCCATTAGTCATAGAACTGATGAGGATTACAACTGTCTGATGACAAGCCAAACCTCACACCTGAGCACGTAATATTATAGACCACATCTACGCATGAGTAAGCCATTATTTTCTGTCCAATCAAGAGCTAAGAACCCTCACCAGCTCCTGGTTTAACAGCAACTAGTCTCACTACAGCAAGGATCTCTAGATAAAAGAGTTGAAAATAATAATATTCACCTTTACATTTTATCAGATTGCATCTTATTCACTTGTGTAAGTGTTGGAGGCGCCAGTCAATGCATAGAGAATAAGATGAACAGTATATCTGACTGTGTTACATAGCCAAATACAATCACACAATCAAAGCACACTCACCCTTTCTGCTGACTGTGCCGTCCCAAAGAAGATAGGTATAAAAGCTAACCAAATTATACAGGTAGTATACATAGTAAATCCAATAGGCTTTGCCTCGTTGAAGGTCTCTGGCACTCCCCTGGTCTTGATGGCGTAAACAGTGCATGTGACCATCAAGAGAATACTGTATCCAAGCGAGCAGATGAGTGAGAGGTCCGAGATGTCACACTTGAGCACCCCACGGGCGTTCTCAGGGTCCTGCGTGCGCTGCTCGCCATAGTCCACCACCATGTGTGGCGGGTCAGTGGCAAACCACACAAAAACACCCAGTAACTGAACTGAGATCAGGCTGAAGGTAATGACCAGCTGGGAGGCCGGGGAGATGAACCGCGGTGCAGTAACAGCCTTCTTGCCCTGCTCGAAGATGCGGTGGATGCGGTTTGTTTTGGTAAGCAAAGCTGCGTAGCTGAAGCACATACCCAGGCCCAGGAAGATGCGCCTGATGGAGCAAACGGCAACGTCAGGGGCTGCGATCATGGGGAAGGTGATAGCATAGCACAGAAAGATACCCGTAAGCAAAACATAGCTCATCTCCCGGCCCGAGGCTCGGACAATGGGCGTGTCGTGGTAGCGCACAAAGGTGACAATGACGAAGGTGGTAACCAGAATGCCCAGGACAGAGATGAAGACTGGCACCACTGCCCAGGGTGAGTGCCACTCCAGCTTGATGATGGGGATAGGTTGGCACCCAGTGTGGTTCTGGTCGGGTCGTTGCTCATATGGGCACAGCTCGCAAATGAACTCACTGGCCTGGAAGTGGTAGCCCTCACAGCGCTCGCAGTGCCAGCAACATGGTACTCCCTTCACCACCTTCTTTCTCTCACCCATCTTGCAGGGCAGGCTGCACACAGAGGCGGGCACAGAGGGGTCTCCACTGGTCCACTGCATGGCATCCATCTGAGTGGGGCAGAACATGTGTTACATTGATCTTAAAGATGGGCAAGAACTACAAAAAGATGACTCATCAACATCATCAGTTGGTAGTGCAACGCCAGGGTTGTGGGTTCGACTCCCACGGGGGACCAGTATGACAAAAATGTAAAAGAACGTAAATGTGTGCACTCACTACGTAAGTCGCTCATTTCAAATATAATTTTTCACCGTTGGCAAATAAGTTCAATTGATTGTTTGACAGTTATTTGATAGGTATTGTAGAAAATGGGTCACCATGGATGTTAATGTGATTTATCAACAAGTAACATTATTAAGACTTGCATACAATAACAAGACAAAGCCGTTACCAATTCGTCCTTACATTTAGGTGTAGCTGGTTAGTCCAGTGGCCGATGACCTTGTACTCTGCTGTTGACCTGTTGTTGATCTGGTACTGAAAGATATCGTAGCGTCCTGGAGCATCGCCATTCTCATTAAATGTGACAGGAGTCCCAGCACTTCCTGTAAAATAGGAAACACTTAACATTACTGAAAAACATACATTTGGAGAAAATATTACTGAAACAATAAACTTGGCTGGTGGTGATATCACAACATAAAGTATCTTCAGTGTTTACCCATGAGTATGGTATCTAAAAGAAATAATAATAATATGTAGACAAAATGTTTTGTGACAAAACAGATGAAGAATGCACTGCCATTGTAATATGTAAGTATCTCTCGAGGTTGTTTATCAGTGTCAATGATGCAACCAAATGGATTATCTGTAAGTATTTATTACAATCTACACTGACAAGTTTCAAATTCCTTTCAAGTAGCTATCTTGTCTCTCAGATGACTTTCTTACAGTAACATTGCTCACACCTTCGGTCGTTAAAACCTGCAAAATCCAACACAGTTGGGAAGGAATGGGATATATATTAAAAATATGCATCTCAGGAAAGCCATGTATTGTTACATTTGCTGGAGAGAAGTTGAGAGGATTGGGCATGAAGTAAAGAGATTTGACTCGTCTCCAAAACAGCAACCACAGCTCTGTTCAGATGTTTCGCTTCCTGTGTCTGTCTATGATAATTTCATCCAATCACACACTTTCCTTTGTACAGCGGCTTGGCAGAGAGAAGCCAATTAAACAGGAAACATATTTCTGATTGTTTGGCCATGCACAGCACATCTAGCTGCCTTTCACTGCAGACCACAGGTCTGAGTTGCAAAGAAAAAGCCATATCTCAGACTGGCCAATAAAAATAAAAGATTAAGATGGACAAAAGAACACAGACACTGGACAGAGGAACTCTGCCTAGAAGGTCAGCATCCCAGAGTCGTCTCCTCACTGTTGATGTTGAGACTGGTGTTTTGTGGGTACTATTTAAAGAAGCTGCCAGTTGAGGACTTGTGAGGTGTCTGTTTCTCAAACTAGACACTCTAACACACCTGTCGTCTTGCTCAGTTGTGCACCGGGGCCTCCCACTCCTCTTTCTATTCTGGTTAGTGCCAGTTGTCGCTGTTATGTGAAGGGAGTAGTAAACAGCGTTGTACGAGATCTTCAGTTTCTTGGCAATTTCTCACATGGAATAACCTTCATAGGAATAGACTGACGAGTTTCAGAAGAAAATTATTTCTTTGTGGCCATTTTTAGCCTGTAATCGAACCCACAAACGCAACGTGCCAGGGGAACACAGGAGTGATGGTTGCTGATAATGGGCCTCTGTACGCCTATGTAGATATTCCATTAAAAAAACTGCAGTTTCCAGCTACAATAGTGATTTACAACATTAACAACATCTACACTGTATTTCTGATCAATTTTATGCTATTTTAATGGACAAAAAAAATTGCTTTTCTTTCAGAAACAAGGACATTTCTAAGTGACATGTACGTTGACTTAGTGTAAACATTTAGCTGACTGATTAACCAGCAACAATTAGCTTGCCTTGTGTATCACTGCATTTGACATTCAAGTGGTGTTGCAGAACGGAACCACCTATGACTTAAACAATGACTCATAATGTCCCATTTAAAGAAACCAGGCATCCTCATTCCTAACTGTTCTGCACTTCAATCAGCCCCTTGACTGTAACTTGTGAATACATTTCTTCATAGTGCGACTCTGGGGCTCTTTACATCGATGATTAGGTGATTGGGCGATGTGTTGATTGAACCAATCCCAGACATAATCACAGGTTGACCCACACTCAAGCCTCCAATTACCCACGCAGCCTCCAAAGTAGATTCCTTTAGAAACTAAATCCAGAGCAACAGCATATTGTAATAAAAGAGCAGACACCCTCTGTAATTTTGATTAGTGGGTGGGCTCACGTTTTGATTATATTCAAGCCCTACTTTCTACAACATGAATAAATGCATGGAAAATCGCATCTGCACAGCAATGAATCACCGCACCATCCTCGGGATCCAGATCCCCCAAGCAAAATTATGTTGATATTCCCAAAATATCTCTCTATATGATGATGGCACAGACAATCTGGTACTATATTTGAGTATTCAGTATGATCCCTATTAGCTGCTGCCAAGGCAGTCCCTACTCTTCCTGGGGTCCAAACAGGAACAAAACAATAGTCAACATCATAAATAAAACAATACATAACACAAGACATTGTGCACTATAAAAATGTACACTGCTCTACCATTACAAATGTATGATATAAAATGTACAATATTACAACAATACATTATACAATGTCTGTGTTATTTTATGTTGCTTTTTTATTAGATTTTACAGCTAGCTTGAGTTACCTGATGTGGAAGAGAGTTCCATGTGGCCATGGCTCTATGTAGTACTGTGCATTTTCTCAGCCTCTGTTCCAGGTATGATCAAACTACACTCTTAGAAAAAAGTGTTCTTTGGGTTTCTATTTAGAACCTTTTGGTACTTTGGATGAGACTAAATAACCTTTTACTAAAAAGGCTATATATACAGTACCTAAAGAATCTTGAGAGTTCTATCCCTACCCCAGAGTGTAATGGGGAATCGGATTTTAAGAAAACAACAGCTAACAAAGCTAACCCAGTCACATCAAACTCTGAAATGACAGCTAACATTCCCTTTAAATTTGTTACAGCTGTTTTACATTTATATGAATTTAATTATATAAATACCACCCTTAGCTCTGTAAGGCAGGGGGGGAAGATCAAATTCCTATTTTGCAGCATTGTTGCCAAGGTCTGAATGGCAAATAGCAAGGTTCATGCAAACCTGTGCTATTGCAAAGTAAATGTTTGCTAGAAGCAAGAGGAAATTATGTGTTTAATAAAAGCATGCATTTTTAGGGTGCATTTGTAAATTCGCCCTGGCTATCTACTCCGATTTCAGAGCCCTCTTGTCTGAGTGTGCCAGAGCGCAGAAAAACTTTATGAAGTTTACGAAGGCTCAACACCAGTTGAATATGACCGGTGTCAGTAAACGTTGGCAAAAAAAACATAATTAAATTGTTGCCAGCAGCAGTTAGAGTCACCAATGCTCTAGATAACATAAAACAGCCTATCCAGCTCTGGTAGGGTGAGTAAAATGGTCATGACGCAAAAAAAAACCTGTTTACTTCTGAATATCACATTAGCACCGTCCGAAAAAACCTGATTCAAATTGGACACAAACCTTCCAATAGGTATGTAATGACACATTATATAAACTCTTTATACAAACCTTCCAATAGGTCTGTAATGACACATTATATAAACTCTTTATACAAACCTTCCAATAGGTATGTAATGACACATTATATAAACTCTTTATACAAACCTTCCAATAGGTATGTAATGACACATTATATAAACTCTTTATACAAACCTTCCAATAGGTATGTAATGACACATGATATAAACTCTTTATACAAACCTTCCAATAGGTATGTAATGACACATTATATAAACTCTTTATACAAACCTTCCAATAGGTATGTAATGACACATTATATAAACTCTTTATACAAACCTTCCAATAGGTATGTAATGACACATTATATAAACTCTTTATACAAACCTTCCAATAGGTATGTAATGACACATGATATAAACTCTTTATACAAACCTTCCAATAGGTCTGTAATGACACATTATATAAACTCTTTATACAAACCTTCCAATAGGTCTGTAATGACACATTATATAAACTCTTTATACAAACCTTCCAATAGGTATGTAATGACACATTATATAAACTCTTTATACAAACCTTCCAATAGGTATGTAATGACACATTATATAAACTCTTTATAGTGCTTTATTTACATTTTAGAGCCGATAAGGTGATAAGTTGGACACATTGGACAGATCAAGTGAAAATAAAGCTATTTTCCCACACAACATATCTCCTTCTCACTGTCACGCATTAGTTTGGCTTCCCCACCCGCCATTTTTAAAATGACCCAACGGGGCTCATTGCCGTCTTGAATATTGCAGAAACAGGCAGAGTTTAGGTCATGTCATTTATTTTTTTGGAAAGGGGAGAAAATATGCCTTATAATGGTATCGACATTACAGTTGATCTGGGAGTATTACGTTTTTGGTGCGCTAAAATACGGTCAATAGTACGGACCAAGAAGATGTACAAAAGTGAGTGAGTTTACAGCTTGAATGCCGTTGTGAAGCCAGAACGCTCGGACCAAACCTACTCTTCAGCCAGTGTCCAGTGAACGCTCTGAGAGCGAAACGTTCTGAATTTAAGAACTGACAATCTGACAACGCTCTGGATTTACAAATGTCCAGAGGGCACTCTGAGCACTCTCTGGCACTCCAGATGGAATTTGACGAATGCACCCTTAGATTTAAAAAAGGGCTTCTTTATAGGACCTTGTGTTCAATTCCAAATGTAACTGCCATTCCGAGTCAAAAACCAACTGCCATTCCAGCATAAAGATGCAAGAGAATGGTGGTTGAACCAACTTGCAAGTAGCCTACCAATAAGCACATTATTTTTCAATGTGTTAAGGTAAGGAAAGTTGATGAATTAATTCAAATACATGAAGCCAAAGTCATATGAGAAAGTGCAGGCTAGATAAATAAAATGTAAACATTATTCGAATTTGAGCACATTTGTAAGCTAGCTAGGCTAAAGCTAAATTTGCCACTTTACAAGCTAGCCAGCCAAGGATATGGGATATGCCATTAATACAGGTAACGAGTGGAGGACAGAGGAGCCTCTTAAAGAAGAAGTTACAGGTCTGTGAGAGCCAGAAATCTTGCTTGTTTGTAGGTGACCAAATACTTATTTTCCACCATAATTTGCAAATAAATTCATGAAAAATCCATAGTTGAAGTCTACTACCTATGATGAAAATTACAGGCCTCTCTCATATTTTGGTGGCTGACTAAATACTGTTTTGCCCCACTGTATGTATTCATTATTTAGAATAAATTATGTATAATAAGTCTTGGTGATTCAATAGCCTAGTTAATCATTACACTACTTTTAACACACTATCTCTATGATTTGCTCAGTGTAGCTGTAACCCAGAAGTATTAGTATGAGGCAGAGGATCTCTCTTTTGGCTGCTGCTGACATCAACTTCATGGAAGTTGGTATTTTTATTTTTTCCATTTTAACCTTAACCTTTTTTCCATGAACCTTAATTTAACTAGATCTTCTACATCATAATAATTATGTCTGCATAACATTTTCTTTTAATTGTGGCAGATTAACTCTTGATTATTTCTAAAGATGAACTCATTGTTTGGAACCAGTCAGGCAACAACCCATACTGTACTGGTGGTAGGTAGCCCAGCGGCTAAGGAGTTGGACCTGAGGCTGGAGCAGTACCTGTGGCCGAAAGGTGGCCAGTTGATATCTCGGGCCAGGCGCTGGAAAAAAACGTGGTAAATGATCTGACAACTGGAGGGCTGCTGGATTTGCATCCTCAAAACATTCCCCTACCATGGGGCCTTGAGCAAGACCCTTATACCGACAACAGGCTCTCCATCCAGGAGTGCTGCACTGCAGCTTGAACCTGTGCTCGTCTCAACTGTATGTGTGAGGTCTACTGTTTGGGTGGTTTGAGAACGGAGCAGTAGCCACATCTTTGTTGTTCGCAGTAACTAATGTATTGTATTATATTGTAGAGAAGTCAGCAAGAGGAGATGTGCGTCATCATTCAAAAGAACAGATGCCTCCCTGGCCACCAGTGCACATTTCCAACGACGGAAGATTCAAATGATTTTGTCCATTATCTAATTGTTTATGTTATATTCTTAACAAAAAAATATTTATATTCAATAGTGGTGGCCATAATTCATAAATGGCACCATGCAAGGTTCTACATGGAACCATTTTGGTTCAATGAAGAAGAACCTCTAGGGTTCTGATCAAAGAACCCTATAAAAGGGTTCTATACATTAGATAACTTTTAGGGGTTCCATATATGAAGCAAGCGATAGAACCCTTTTTGGTTCTATAAGGAATCTTTTTTTCTAAGAATGTAGGATGTGTCTGGTTGATTGTGATGTCAAGAAAGCAGAGCAGCGCTTTATCACGGACAGACCTCTCCCCAACTTAGCAATCGTTGTTTCTTGACATGTTTCTTGATATCAGTCTTGATGATTGGAAACAAGCCCCAGTCACACTGGGATAACAAAGCTACAGCAGAATGAATGTCAGACACTTTTTCATGGAACCAGAATAGTGTGACCTTAAGTCCTCCAGGTAATGCCTGATCCCTGTTGACAGACTGAACCTTGACATTGCAAAAAAAACACAAATCTGTGTTCTCAGTGCTGGTATGAGAATGATAGGCCTATGGATGATAGTGGATGACAAAATAGTGAGGGATCCGCACATTGCTCTAATTCTTCTAAGTAGTTTTTTTTATTGCTAACGTAAAACATGTTGATATACATTACATACAGTATCTTTGCATTTAGCATGGGTGAAAATGTGTGCACCTCCCTTTCAGTGAGTTTGAACGAAAACTAGCCAATGCATAAATCTCAAGGTAGACCTACTGGGGTGGCAACAGCAGTGTTGGAGAATGAATGGATATGAATAGAGAAGCATGTGGAGGCGGCACAGAAATAAGGTGAAATACTGCAAGGACTCTTTGTCTCGCATGTATGCACGCACACACACTTTACCTATCCCTTCAAATTGCTGTCACAGCCATGGGTAATTGTTAAGCTAAGACTAGTGATGAGTGATTTACAGGCCACATACAAGGGTTTTATGTTCAAGATCAACCTTGGTGTGGACCTTGATTTCAGCCACTCATCACAATCCAGCATGCTAAAAGCTTGACTTTATGGCAGGGTGGAAGGTAGCCTAGAGGTAGAGAGGCGAGGCAGCAACCGAAGGTTTGCCAGTTTGAATGCTGGGTCGGACAGGAAATATCTGGTGGGAATTGAGCTGGCAACCGGAGGGCTGCTGGTTTCAAATCCTAGATGCCATTGCCTGCTGTTGTGCCCTTGAGCAATACACTGACCCCCCCCCCCCCCCCCCCCCCACAACAACTGGGATAAAGTGCAAGTCAAATTTCGGTTGGACCTTACCTGAATAAAGTGATTTTAATCTTAATCTAAGGCTAAGAAGAAGAGCTTTTTGTAAAAGGAATACATTGACAGATGACACTGAACTGTAGGTGGGCTTGATGATCTGTAAAGAGAAGAAAGAATAACACATACATGCTGTGAATGGTATTCTGTGTTGCTTCATGAATGGGTTATTGTTACAAGGCCTTTCAAAACCATGGCAATCTGATTCGTGCAGCTATACGCTCCTTACAAAACTCTTCCGGATAACACTGTATGGAAACAAGATTTTTTGTTTGGTGGAAGGAGCGCTACAGCCACATTGTCAATAAAAATGATGGACAAGTGTTATTGTACAGTAGGTCATGTAGACTCTAGTAACTCTCTGACTCTGGGGACACGTCCACATTTCATGTACCTCAATGGAGGTGAATGTCCACACATATTTCATTTAATCTAATGGCAGTGCAAACATGCAATATACAATATATCCAAAATAATGGGGTGGAAAAAGGGTTTTCAAGTGTTCCCAAAATAATGGAAACACTTGAGAAAATGAGGGAAGTATATAGTATAAAGTATAAAGTATATTGAAAGCTGGTGAGTTAATTAAGCAATTAAAATCCCATCATGCTTAGGGTCTTGTATAAAAATGCTGGGCAGGCCATTATTTTGGCTACGATGACAATGCCACCATCCACATGGCACGACTGGTCACTGAATGGTTTGATGAGCATGAAAATGATGTAAACCATATGCCATGGCCAACTCATTCACCAGATCTCAACCCAACTGAACACTTCTGGGACATTCTGGAGCGGCACCTGAGACAAGCTTTTCTATCTACAAAAAAACGAATTATGAAATGTCTTGTGGAAGAATGGTGTTTACATCCCTCCGATAGTGTTTCAGACCCTTGTGGAATCTATGCCAAGGTGCATTGAAGTTGTTTCTAGCTCGTGGGGGCCCAATGCCATATTAAGACACTTTATGTTGGCGTTTCCTTCATTTTGGCAGATACCTGTACATTATCAGCTACAATTTCCCTATTAAAGTGCCAACAGTGTCATGTATCTAATGCCAGCCCAGCTGTCAGCAAATAAGGTGAGAGTAGTCATTGCCAAGAGGCTTAATGTTCTATTAATTCACAGATTGTGATTTAATAGATCCCAGACTGAAGCAACATTCTTTAGGACACTGACAGGAAGCGGGCATTAGGAATGAGAAAAAACAGTGGGAGATTTCTAGCTTATTGAATTAATCTCCCCACTATTGATTATGCCTTGGTTACACAGAGGGCCCGGGGATGGGAGAGGAAATGTGTTGTTCATTCTGCAACATGCTCCATAGGGTTAGCAATTTGTTTGTTTTTCCAAAGGAAAGCGTGAATAGTGTGATAAAGCAATACGCACAACAAAACTGCAAATTGACTTTTTTCACCCTTTAGTTCAAATTCATGTAAACTAATGCAATAAATTACCCCGATGGCTATTCTGTTTTGATTTTCTCTAGTAGTCATATTCAAAACAATATTCTGTTTGTTTTATAATAGTAAATGTTAGCATTAGAAACAAATAGTCTTGTATGCTCATTCTCTATTAGCTTCTCAATGCTAATCTTAAAATAAGCGTATGCAAAAGGAAAGTTGTTGGGTTAGCAATTAGCCTCTGGCTATAGTCAAAGTCACAGTCCAAGTGTTGCTTTGGATGTCTGATTTGGTACATTTCAAACTCTGATTATGGGTAACCCTTATGCTCTGCTTACAAAAAACCTCTGACGCTCATATGTGATGTGTGTGTTCATATGGTACTCATATAGGCTAAATGAAGTGTGGAATACACAGGCAGGAACAGATAGACAGATACAGACTATAAAATACCCAAAGGTTTCCTTCCTCCTGGAATATTTGATGTATTTCATACACTTAGGCACCCCTGCAGGCTCAATCAAGAGTAGCACACACAAACACACACTGTATTCCCACATCCCTTTCCCCTCTTCTCTTGAATTTATCAATCTGCATTATTTATTAAAAGATTCTCCGGCAAAACATTCATCCTACACGTAGAATTGAAAATGCAAGCTCCTCTTTTTGTTTCCCTACTTCTCATTTAATTTAATGATCAAGGCAAACACACAAAAGATAGTGTTTCATCATTCAACGCAGCAATAACGTGGGTTTGACTGAACACAGACATGCAATTTCAGCCCTGCGGTCATATTCATTGCTAATTCAATGTTTTTTCCCCCGAAAACAACACAGTACAGTTCCACATTCATCAAGCTTGGCAGAGATATGAATCCCTTCAAGGTTTGAGGATTTTTTTTAAACAATCTACTGAAGCTTTACTAGTTCTGCATGTTTGCCATGAAAAGCTAGTGAGCATGCCTATTTCCCCACCCCATATCGTTCCCTAGCCCATTGCCTGAGAAGAAGATAACATAATTATTCAAATCTGCCTTTCCCTCTCAGGTAGGGAGCTGGAAGGAGAGCCACTTGGAGATATATAGAAACTTCCCCGACTGAGTTATTACAATTTTGAGGCAGATCAAGGCAAAGCGTGCCTAACAGGATACAACACAGTCTGGTCTTAGTTTAAGGACTGAGAAATATTCCCAAATTGGAGGTAGGGCCTTTGTGCTGAAAAGATGGGCCACATTCTTGAAAAAAAAAAGTGAATAGTGCACATAGATTAAATAACTGACTCATTCAGCACTACGAGTATAAAGAAATCCATTTTCAAAACCTTAGCTTCCACAGGGTCCCGAGCATTGGGAGAGATATGCGAAGTGTGTATTATTTCTTTCTACCTTTATCTAAGCAAGCCCATCTCACCACACGCTTGGAAAAGGATATCAACCTTGAAAATCTATGCAGAAATAATAGGCAAGAGATGAAGGTGTACCGGCTTTATCTAGCCTCTCATCAAACCCATTTAATAGGTACTTTGGTGTAGAATTACAAAAGTACTGGGCCAACATTAAATTAATCACACTGTTATCTCACACCACTGAACAGGAACTGTCTTCAGCTCTGCATATGTTCCAAGCTGGAGAGATAAGAGGGACATATAGACGACTGTATCTGAGTCGTACCTGTGAATCAACAATCGAGCACACGTGACAAAAACACAATAGCAGGAGAAAGCCATTCCTACCTGCCCAATAGTTACTGTATAACCCAGTAACTATGTAGTATTAAGTAATGGCAACAGAGTGTGTTCTTAGCTTACAAACAATAAGTACCTTGTAAATAATACAATGTTTCCATAGAGGAGTCGAATAATGGAACACCCAATACTGTCTATGGTAGGGATTGAAATAAAATACATTAAAATACAACAATTGATAAAGAAATAAACTACATGGGCCTCCCGAGTGGCACAGCGGTCTAAGGCATGACTCGACCTTCGCCTCCCACAAGATTGAATTTGGGAAGAAAAATAACAAAATAAATAAACTACAACTTCACTATGCCATTGAAGATATGGAATGTTGTAAAATAATTTGTATTTGACTTTCTATTCATAGTATTCATACATTTATAAAAGACAGCATAGGAAGAAAGGATAATTATTGAAATGATACATCTTCAAATATAAGGAACTGGAACACAGAAGTACTTCAAACTGGAAATTAGGTAGTAATCAACATAGTAGGGTTAAAAACACAGCAAACAGAGGGACATAGAAGGCACGGTATGTGGGTATGTGTGGGTGTGTATGTGGAGGGAGTGCGGTTGTCATGGAAGATGGGGTGTGTGATAGTGTATTATGATGGAATGTGGGTATGTGATAGTGTATTATGATGGAAGTTGGGGTGTGCGTTTTTGTGTTTGGAAAAGTGTGGAGTTAAGTGAATGAAAAAGAAAAATGGTTGCAAATGTCAGAGATATGTGATATACATTTTAAAATGAATTATAAATATTATGTATTTATTATCCTATCATGATGGAACGGTCCCCAACCATATACCCTAGACAACCACCTGAGTGACCAACACCCTAATGATAAGTCCTTATCTGTTTTATAAGCCTGCTGCAAGTAGCCCAAACACAGCCAAGACAGAAAGATAAATGCGGTCAGAGATCCGCTAAAGCAGCACTGCCCGCTCAAGAGTCTGAGCCTGCCTGGCGGGGTTGGTCCAACAAAGCCAAAGCCCCCAGATGCGTGAGAATAATATACAAGGAGTTTCTCGAAGCTGCTAATGAGAACCTTGATGACCTTGTACCTGGCCGGTGGGAATTTCCATGTGGTGCCCCCACCCAGGTAGTGGCAATGCTGGAAACACTAGCTGCAGTGACCCATGGGGATAGGGCTCACAATCGGACAATCAGAGAAGGGGCAAATTATTGTAGCCCTGGTGGCACAAAATAATCCAAAAGTCTTACTGCACAGAGATGCTTGGGAAAATGTTCATAATGGGGGACCAGAGTTTGTATGTTTCAGGATGGGGGTGGGTTGTAACGGGAGCTCCATCAGCTAGGACTTGACATTGGTTTATAAAATCTCCTTATTCTTGCTCAATTTTGCATGCCTTTTCAAACAGCTAAAACTGTATATGCACACATCAAGTCTTCTCTTGAGTTGGGCTCTGGGAATTCAAGGCACACTCAACCAGCTACCACAGCATTTTGCAGGTTTGCGCTTAGTTGGAATATCATTTGTTTTTCAACAGGACAATGACCCAACACACCTCCAGGTTGTGTAAGGGCTATTTGACCAAGAATGAGAGTGATGGAGTGCTGCATCAGATGACCTGGCCTCCACAATCACCTGACCTCAACCCAATTGAGATGGTTTGGGATGAATTGGACCGCAGAGTGAAGGAAAAGCAACCAACAAGTGCTCAGCATATGTGAGTACTCCTTCAAGGCTGTTGGGAAGCATTCCAGGTAGAGTTGGTTGCAAGAATGCCAAACTGGGCAAAGCTGTCATAAAGGCAACTAATTTCAAAATCTAAAGTATATTTTGATTTGTTTAACACATTTCGACTACCCCGTAGCACTCACTTCCGTCATCATGAAGTGCTTTGAGAGACTAGTCAAGGACCATATCACCTCCACCCTACCTGACACCCTAGACCCACTCCAATTTGCTTACCGCCCAAATAGGTCCACAGACGATGCAATCTCAACCACACTGCACACTGCCCTAACCCATCTGGACAAGAGGAATACCTATGTGAGAATGCTGTTCATCGACTACAGCTCGGCATTCAACACCATAGTACCCTCCAAGCTCGTCATCAAGCTCGAGACCCTGGGTCTCGACCCCGCCCTGATCAACTGGGTACTGGACTTCCTGACGGGCCGCCCCCAGGTGGTGAGGGTAGGCAACAACATCTCCACCCCGCTGATCCTCAACACTGGGGCCCCACAAGGGTGCGTTCTGAGCCCTCTCCTGTACTCCCTGTTCACCCACGACTGCGTGGCCACGCACGCCTCCAACTCAATCATCAAGTTTGCGGACGACACAACAGTGGTAGGCTTGATTACCAACAACGACGAGACGGCCTACAGGGAGGAGGTGAGGGCCCTCGGAGTGTGGTGTCAGGAAAATAACCTCACACTCAACGTCAACAAAACTAAGGAGATGATTGTGGACTTCAGGAAACAGCAGAGGGAACACCCCCCTATCCACATCGATGGAACAGTAGTGGAGAGGGTAGTAAGTTTTAAGTTCCTCGGCATACACATCACAGACAAACTGAATTGGTCCACTCACACAGACAGCAAGAAATTCGGCTTGTCACCAAAAGCACTCAAACTTCTACAGATGCACAATCGAGAGCATCCTGGCGGGCTGTATCACCGCCTGGTACGGCAACTGCTCCGCCCACAACCGTAAGGCTCTCCAGAGGGTAGTGAGGTCTGCACAACGCATCACCGGGGGGCAAACTACCTGCCCTCCAGGACACCTACACCACCCGATGTTACAGGAAGGCCATAAAGATCATCAAGGACAACAACCACCCGAGCCACTGCCTGTTCACCCCGCTATCATCCAGAAGGCGAGGTCAGTACAGGTGCATCAAAGCTGGGACCGAGAGACTGAAAAACAGCTTCTATCTCAAGGCTATCAGACTGTTAAACAGCCACCACTAACATTGAGTGGCTGCTGCCAACACACTGACTCAACTCCAGCCACTTTAATAATGGGAATTGATGGGAAATGATGTAAAATATATCACTAGCCACTTTAAACAATGCTACCTTATATAATGTTTACATACCCTACATTATTCATCTCATATGTATATGTATATACTATACTCTATATCATCTACCGCATCCTTATGTAATACATGTATCACTAGCCACTTTAACTATGCCACTTTGTTTACATACTCATCTCATATGTATATACTGTACTCGATACCATCTACTGTATCTTGCCTAAGCTGCTCTGTACCATCACTCATTCATATATCTTTATGTACATATTCTTTATCCCCTTACACTGTGTATAAGACAGTAGTTTTTTGGAATTGTTAGTTAGATTACTTGTTGGATTATTACTGCATTGTTCGGAACTAGAAGCACAAGCATTTCGCTACACTCGCATTAACATCTGCTAACCATGTGTATGTGACAAATAAAATTTGATTTGATTTGATTTGGTTGGAACTTGTGGATATATGGAGGATTAAATATCCTGACCTAGTGAGATATACATACTGGTTGGCCGGGTTAATTGAGGTAGTATGTACATGAATGTATAGTTAAAGTGACTATGCATATATGATAAACGGAGAGTAGCAGCACCGTTTTTTTCTTTTAATAATGTAAAATGAACAGCAGTACAGAAAGACTCATGTGAAGTGCAAATTACAGAGGATTAACCTCTTGATGCAATTGAAGCATTTAAGGCTGGGAAAACTCCAGGGCTGGATGGCATACCAGTGAAGGTATACCAAACCTTTTTTGATGTACTCAGAGGACCGTTATTAGCATGTTTTAACCACTCCTATAAAATGGTAGATTATCAGATACTCAACAAGAAGGTCTGATTTCATTATTACTGAAACAGGACCCTAGTGGTGAATATAAAGATCCAGTCCATAAAAAAAAATTGGAGGCCCCTTACACGTTAGTGTTGTGATGCAAAAATTCTAGCAAAATGCACAGCACATAGAATTAAAGAGGTATTGTCAGATATTAATCATCCTAATCAGACAGACATTTTTAAATGAACAATATATTGGTGATATTATAAGTACTGGAAACAACATAACACTATGAAAAATCTGGGAAACCATTCCTGACATTGAAAAGTTTTTTGATCAAGTATGACTGGAATTTATATATACAGTGCATTCGGAAAGTATTGTTACATGGCAGCCTTATTCTAAAATATATATTTTTTAAAACATCCCTCATCAATCTATACCCAAGATGAGAAAGTAAAGGAGAAAACGCATTAGTCAGTAATAACAGATACTGTATGGAGAGTAAGGATGAAGAGGACGAGGAGGATGAAAAGGGGTAGAAAAAGATGAACTGATCAGAAGGTGGGTTAAAAAAAAGAGTGACGGCCAGAAAAAGAGAGGAAAGGTGGAGGGTGAAGAGAGTAGAACAGAGGAGGAAAGTGTATATAACAGAAATTAAGAGGTCAAGGCTAAGAAATGTAATTCATGAATTGGTGCTTAAGGAAGAGGAATTGCAGTAATATCGAAGAAGTGGAGGTACTGCATAACAACAATGAAGTGGAAACAAAGAATTAGAAAGTGTTTCAAAAGTTGAAAAGCTGAAATTAAATAGTTGAACAAGTGTATGACATACAAATGGCTGGGGAGGTATTATGGTGATGTTGAAAAGAGTCCTTACCATTGAAGTTTACTGCCCGGATGAAGGTCAGTAGTTCCTTGCCGTCAATGTTGTGCATGCGTGGGCACAGGCCTATGTTCCCTGAGCAGAGCTCGCGGTGCATCCGGTGTAGGGCGTGGGCCATGGCATAAACCGCGTCCATCACAAACTGTACCTTCCCCTCCTGTTCATAGGTTGAGTCACGACCCACCTTCTCCAGTCCTGGTCAAGAGGAGAAAAACACCAACATAAATTCCACTGGTCAATAGACAGTCATGTTGTTGACTGTCAATTCCCAAGTATTCGCACGTGTACCTAGTAGGTGTAAATTGAAGAGTAAGGCAGTCAATACTTAAGACTCTCACGTTCGTGATCTAGTCAATATGAATATCCCTGACTTTTGCACACAGTCCTTATGTAAATGATTACATCTCACAATGGAAAACAACATCTCACAATACATACAGTACATCTCACCATGGCCACAACACCAACCTCTGTTCTAATTAGAACAATCGTATAAATAATAAAAATATGTGTTTTGTCCACAATAAGAAAATGAAATACATCTAAATATTGCTCCAGCATTGATCAAAGTTCAGAATACTTATATTCTTGACCTGACTGAGTTCTAATAGCACCTGCCTCTTTGCCAATGAGTGGAATCATGATCAGTGATTTGTTATGTTCGCTTGCGTCCTCCAGATTTGCCGCACAAATGTGTCTTTAGCAGCACATTCACCCCTCTCTCGACTGGCTAACTCCGCCCTCTAGCGGCACAGGCTGGTGGCCTGAGATGTGAAACAAACTAAACCAAACTCGTAGTCAGCTCACAAGAGAAAAAGGCAAAACTAGACACGCTGCTGACCGCGTGGTTGCGAGATGCAGGACAAAAAGCCATTTTAAAACTGTCCCGCGACACCTGCCATGTAGACAGACATTCCACAAACAAACAAAAAAGCGACATAGAGAATGAGCGCACAACTGGTAGTCGCTTATACAGTTGAAGTCGGAAGTTTACATACACCTCAGCCAAATACATTTAAACTCAGTTTCACAATTCCTGACATTAATTCATAGTGAAAATTCCCTGTCTTAGGTCAGTTAGGATCACCACTTTATTTTAAGAATGTGAAATGTCAGAATAATAGTAGAGAGAATGTTTATTTCAGCTTTTATTTCTTTCATCACATTCCCAGTGGGTCAGAAGTTTATATACACTCAATTAGTATTTGCCTTTAAATTGTTTAACTTGGGTCAAACGTTTCGGGTAGCCTTCCACAAGCTCCCCACAATATGTTGGGGGGGAATTTTGGCCCATTCCTCCTGACAGAGCTGGTGAAACTGAGTCAGGTTTGTAGGTCTCCTTGCTCACACATGCTTTTTCAGTTCTGCCCACAAATTTTCAATAGGATTGAGGTCAAGGCTTTGTGATGGCCACTCCAATACCTTGACTTTGTTGTCCTTAAGCAATTTTGCCACAACTTTGGAAGTATGCTTGGGGTCATTGTCCACTTGGAAGACCCATTTGCGACCTAGTTTTAACTTCCTGACTGATGTCTTAAGATGTTGCTTCAATATATCCATAATATAGATGGCACATAATGCCAACAATCATCGCTCCTGTGTTCCAATGGCACGTTGTGTTAGCTAATCCAAGTTTATCATTTTAAAATGCTAATTGATCATTAGAAAACCCTTTTGCAATTATGTTAGCACAGCTGAAAACTGTTGTCTTTGCTTAAAGAAGCAATAGAACTGACCTTCTTTAGCCTCATGTTTTTGGAATATGTTTATTGTGTACAGGCTTCCTTTTTACTCCTTAATTTCTGTTAGTAATGTGAAGTACCTACAATGTTGTTGGGTAATTATCACAGCCATTATCACATTGTCACAGCCATTAAACTCTGTTTTAAAATCCCTATTAACCCCATGGTAAAATCCCTGAGTGGTTTCCTTCCTCTCCGGCAACGGAGTTATCAAGGGTGCCTGTATCTTTGTAGTGGCTTGTAACGTAGATGCTGGAAGTCAAGAAGCAGGTGGTAAGTTTAATATAACAATGACTATGGACCTACACAAGTAGCATCCAGGCATGAACAAACAGATACAATATTGCCTGGGGAAGGAACCTAAGGGAGTGCCAGATAAAGGGGAGGTAATGAGTGAGGTAATGGAGAACAGGTGTGCGTGATGAAGTGCAGGTGTGCGTAATGATGAAAGCCAGGTTCGCATAATGATGATTCCCAGGACCGGTGGTTAGGTAAACTGGTGATGTCGAATGCTGGAGAGGAGGAGCAGGAGTAGATGTGACATGACTGAGTGTATTGATACACCATCCAAAGTGTAATTAATAACTGCACCATGCTCCAATGGATAGTCAATGTCTGCTTTTTTTTGTTACATACCAATAGGTGCCCTTTGCGAACCATTGAAAAACCTGGTCTTTGAATCTGTGCTTGAAATTCACTGCTCGACTGAGGGACCTTGAAGATAATTTTATGTGTGAGGTACAGAGATGGGGTAGTCATTTCAAATCATGTGTGAGGTACAGAGATGGGGTAGTCATTTTAAATCATGTTAAACACTAATGCACACATACGAATCCAGAGTCCATACAAACTATTATGTGATTTGTTAAGTACGTTTTTACTGCTGAACTTAAGTTAAATACTTGACTCAAGACATTGCAGATTTTCATTTTGAATTTGTAAACATTTCTAAAAACATAATTCCACAACATTTCAATTTAATCCATATTCAATTCAAGCTGTAACAATAAAATGTGGAAAAAGTTAAGGAGTGATCATTTTGACACCACAGGGTGAGATCTTGCGTGGAGCCCCAGATCGAGGGAGATTATCAGTGGTCTTGTATGTCTTCCATTTCCTAATTATTGCTCCCACAGTTGATTTCTTCAAACCAAGCTGCTTACCTATTGCAGATTCAGTCTTCCCAGCCTGGTGCAGGTCTACAATTTTGTTTCTGGTGTCCTTTGACAGCTCTTTGGTCTTGGCCATAGTGGAGTTTGGAGTGTGACTGTTTGAGGTTGTGGACAGGTGTCTTTTATACTGATAACAAGTTCAAACAGGTGCCATTAATACAGGTAACGAGTGGAGGACAGAGGAGCCTTTGCAGGTGACCAAGTACTTATTTTCCACCATAATTTGCAAATAAATTCATAAAAAATCCTACAATTTAGATTTTCTGGATATTTTTTATCTCATTTTGCCTGTCATAGTTGAAGTGTACCTATGATGAAAATTACAGGCCTCTCTCATCTTTTTAAGTGGGAGAACTTGCACAATTGGTGGCTGACTAAATACTTTTTTGCCCCACTGTATATAGAAATGCATACTTTCTTACTCATAACTGGTTTGGTGTGCTATAACTTGTTTTTATAGGAATCAGTATGCACATACTGTACTGGCACTGGCCAAGTTTGCTAATCATTAGTTTGCCTTGAGGATATTACTTCAGAACACCTAAATAATTTGTTCTAATCTACAAGTATGAGGAATTCAAGGCATTTGCAAATTACACTGGAAAATTTAAAATATAAGATGGGTCTCTCATCAAAAACCAATGAAAGATGATTTCTCATTACTCAAGAGAGGTTAACATACTTGTGTCCTCTAATAATAGAGTGAGGTATCTCACTACCCGTTTTCTGGGGGAGATCACTAAACGCTCCAATCACACAAGGTCTGTCGTAGACAGACAGGAAGTGTGGCGACTAGTGGGGGACCCCACTCTATAAAAGTTGCCACCATCCCGCCCTCTGACATGTTCTCAAGCATATCTTTCTTCCTTGCGCTCTTGCGAACAGGGAAATGCGATGATGTACCTAACTCTATTATCAGAGAACCGGGGTTGCGCTAGTAACCTTAAGATCTCTTTCAAAAATGTGTTTTGTTATCTCACTATGGGATATAGCCCACTCCCGTATCAACGATATGATCTCTGAAGCCAGGAAGTCCCGACGGACTTTTCCCTCTAGCTGAGGATTGCATGTGCCAAGCAGATGCAGTGATGTCCATTTTGTAAAAATCTCAAAAGTATGAGGGGTAGCCAACGTACCGCATAACAAATCTCTTGCACAGAGATGCCTAAAAGGAACAATCTTTTTTTCATCAGTCCACTGTTGGTACAGTCCGAAATGTGTGTGAATGTGGGACCTTTGTCTGTGAAAACTGTGAGCTCAACTTTTTACACAGCACATTCCCAGTCTACAGAACCCCTCTAGAAATTGTTGGCTGTGTTACATGAAAGATAGAAAGGGGAACAGGACCTGGTTTGTTTGTGTGGCAGCTGAATGCTAGGGCAAATTATTTTGCATCATAGATGAACAAACATGTTTAGGTTATGGCACTCTAGTGAGTGTGACTCATTGCAGAAATAGGCACTAGCAAAGGGACTCAGATGTAGCTCGGACTCAGAAATTTTACCTCTCTTGCATGTTTTCCTTTCCGGCATGTTCCCTCTCCCTTGTAGGTTTTCTCTTTCTTATCAAAGACATCCTGCGTGCCAGCCTCCTTTTATGTTTAATTCCTCACTGGGGATGTTAAAGACTTGTAAATTGTAATGACTGTAAAAAAAAAAAAAATGCTTTTGGAAATGCTCTCGTTCCCGACTCTTTGTGTAATAGACCATGTCAAGCCTGCTCTTGCTCCCCCTCTCTTGCGCTCGAGGGTGCCAGGCGGCCCATTACGCACACTTGTCACCATCGTTACGTGAACCAGCGCTTCTTTGGACTCACCTGGACTCCATTTCTTTGTTGATTTCCTATATCTGTCTGTTCCTCAATTTGATCCCTGTGTCACCATTGATGCCGTTATGTTTTCCCATGTCCTTGTTTGTTTCTTGTCTGTTATCCATTAAATGTTCACTCCCTGTACTTGCTTCTCATCTCCCAAAGTCTGTCCTTACAGAATGCTGACACCACAATTTGAAGCATCAGGGAGGTTTTTGTTGGTGACGTCAGGTCCGGTTGCCGCTGCCGGGGAAACCAGGAATGTCTCAGCTGGCTCGTCGGGCTTCCACGCCTTAGCTGGCTCAAGAGGTTTCCTTCCCTTGGTTGGCTCAGCAGGCTCCCATCCCACGTCATGCCTCAGCCAGCTCGTCGGGCTCCCACGCCTCAGCTGGCTCATCAGGTTCCCATACCACGTCGTGCCTCAGCCAGCTCGTCAGGCTCCCACACCTCGTCGGTGGTCGAGTGCACCAGGCGACCCATCATTACGCACACTTGTCACCATTGTTACGCGCATCAGCGCTTCTTTGGACTCCATTACTTTGTTGATTCCTCCTCCTATATCTGTTTGTTCCTTGGTTTGATCCCCGTGTTGATTGATGTTGTTATGTTTCCCCTCTCCAGATGTTGTCATTGTTTGCTTCTTGTCTGTTATCCATTAAATGTTCACTCCCTGTACTTGCCTCTCGTCTCCCAGCGTCTGTACTTACACTATATGCTAGTTGAATGGACAAACTGTAGTTGTAAAAGCTAATAGCTGTTATATGCCTTATTTGTTTCATATGTTGTCATTTCATTTTGATTTGAGTGTTGTATATGGTTGGCGATTTACAGTGCCTTGCGAAAACTGAAAAATTGGGCGTGCAAAATTATTCAGCCCCTTTACTTTCAGTGCAGCAAACTCTCTCCAGAAGTTCAGTGAGGATCTCTGAATGATCCAATGTTGACCTAAATGACTAATGATGATAAAGACAATCCACCTGTGTGTAATCAAGTCTCCGTATAAATGCACCTGCACTGTGATAGTCTCAGAGGTCCGTTAAAAGCGCAGAGAGCATCACGAAGAACAAGGAACACACCAGGCAGGTCCGAGATACTGTTGTGGAGAAGTTTAAAGCCGGATTTGGATACAAAAAGATTTCCAAAGCTTTAAACATCCCAAGGAGCATTGTGCAAGCGATAATATTGAAATGGAAGGAGTATCAGACCACTGCAAATCTACCAAGACCTGGCCGTCCCTCTAAACCTTCAGCTCATACAAGGAGAAGACTGATCAGAGATGCAGCCAAGAGGCCCATGATCACTCTGGATGAACTGCAGAGATCTACAGCTGAGGTGGGAGACTCTGTCCATAGGACAACAATCAGTCGTATATTGCACAAATCTGGCCTTTATGGAAGAGTGGCAAGAAGAAAGCCATTTCTTAAAGATATCCATAAAAAGTGTAGTTTAAAGTTTGCCACAAGCCACCTGGGAGACACACCAAACATGTGGAAGAAGGTGCTCTGGTCAGATGAAACCAAAATTGAACTTTTTGGCAACAATGCAAAACGTAAAAGCAACACAGCTCATCACCCTGAACACACCATCCCCACTGTCAAACATGGTGGTGGCAGCATCATGGTTTGGGCCTGCTTTTCTTCAGCAGGGACAGGGAAGATGGTTAAAATAGATGGGAAGATGGATGGAGCCAAATACAGGACCATTCTGGAAGAAAACCTGATGGAGTCTGCAAAAGACCTGAGACTGGGACGGAGATTTGTCTTCCAACAAGACAATGATCCAAAACATAAAGCAAAATCTACAATGGAATGGTTCAAAAATAAACATATCCAGGTGTTAGAATGGCCAAGTCAAAGTCCAGACCTGAATCCAATCGAGAATCTGTGGAAAGAACTGAAAACTGCTGTTCACAAATGCTCTCCATCCAACCTCACTGAGCTTGAGCTGTTTTGCAAGGAGGAATGGGAAAAAATGTCAGTCTCTCGATGTGCAAATCTGATAGAGACATACCCCAAGCGACTTACAGCTGTAATCAGCAGCAAAAGGTGGCGCTACAAAGTATTAACTTAAGGGGGCTGAATAATTTTGCACGCCCAATTTTTCAGTTTTTGATTTGTTAAAAAAGTTTGAAATATCCAATAAATGTCGTTCCACTTCATGATTGTGTCCCACTTGTTGTTGATTCTTCACAAAAAAATACAGTTTTATATCTTTATGTTTGAAGCCTGAAATGTGGCAAAAGGTCGCAAAGTTCAAGGGGGCCGAATACTTTCGCAAGGCACTGTAAATGTCTTAATTTTCAGGTTTGAATGAGACAATGTATTCCCCTAAAAATGTTCTTTCAATAAAGTTCTTGTTTTATAAAAATGATATCTTTCCTTATCATATATATTAGACTAAATGCTAATTGTATTTTTTTGGGTTGCAGATATGTGTTTAATATACTATCCAGATAAAGTTTCTCATCACATAACTTTCCATAGAATTTGACAAAAATACCATCGTTCACTAAAACGTCAGTAACGCATTCACAGTAAAATATATTTCTCTTCTGATTTCAGATTTCGTCATGAGACATTTTTGTAAATGGCAGTTGTTTGGGAGAAAAGCATTGGTTTTCATATAAGATACACATGTTCACAGGTGTTTCTCTTGGCTGATTACAATTTGATGTGGTGCTATTGTGTGTCATATCATTTAAAATAACTGTTTCTCAGCTTTCAAAATATGTATCATGTTTTCATGTAAGGTTTGACATCAGCTAGTTATTCTCATTTATGCACGCCGATGTCATGGTCCAGTAAAAAGAAAATGGTTTCCTGACTTTCCGAGCAGGAAAGGGTTAAATCGTTCAGTATTAGCAATAGTAAATAAGAGTCTGGTTGCAGCAGTTGTGAATCATGTGTAGCAGGAATGTATGTGTGCATGTGTTTGTGTGGTTGTTTGCGTGAGTGAGTGCATGTGTGCTAAGGTGCGGAGAGTCAGTGCAGTTGGTCAGTTCAGTTCAAGTGTTCAGCAGTCTGATGGCTTGTAGATATAAACTATCTCTGAGCCTGTTGGTACCAGACATCTTGCTCTGATACCATCTGCCCCTCAGGCACCGTTTCAAATAATAGTCCTGGATGGGTGGGAACATGACCCCAGTGATTACTGGGCCATCTTCACCATCGGCTGGATGGCCTTGTGGTCGTAGGAATGGAGCAATTCCCATACCAGGCCGTTATGTACCTGTTCAGGACGCTCTTGATATTGCATTGTGGCATGAATTTCTTCAGCTGCCTTAGGAAGAAGAGGTGCTGTTCCGCCCTCTTGACAATATCGGTGGTGTTGTAGGTTCATGTCTGGTCAACAGTGATGTGGACACTGAGGAACTTAAAACTGCTAACTCTCTCTACTTCAGTCCTGTTGATGTGGATCGGGGTGTGTTCCCTCTGCTGATTGAAGTCAACAATCAACGTCTTTGTTTTGCTGACCATGAGGGAAAGGTTGTCCTGGCAACACAATGCCAGGTCACTTACCTCCTCCCTATAGGCTGGCTCATCATTATCAGGCCTTCAACTGTGGTTATCAGGCCTTCAACCGTGAAATCTTTCAGCAAATGTGATGATGGAGTTGGTGTCGTGAAAAGTGCAAAGCCACACAGTTGTGGGTGAACAGGGAGTACAGCAGAGGGCTGAGTACACACCCATGGGTGGCCACTCTGCTAAGAGTCAGTGTGGAGGATGTGCTTTTGCCAATCCTCAAAGCCTGTGGTCTTCCTGTCAGGAAGTCCAGGATCCAGTTGCAGAGGGTAGTGTCCAGACCCAGGGCTCTGAGCTTGGAGGGAACAATAGTGTTGGATGCTGAACTGTAGTCAATGACCAGCATTCTCACATAGGTGTTCCCCTTGTCCAGATGTGTTAGGGCCATGTGAATAGTGATGGAAATGGCATCTTCTGTGGATCTGTTGGAGCAGTAGGCAAATTAGTGGGTCCAGTGTGCCTGGCATGCTGGCCTTGATGTGGGCCAGCTTCTTGTATTACTTAATGATGACGGGGTGAGTGCGATGGGGTGCGTGCGATGGGGCGATATTAATTTGGGTGACATCAATAAGGGATCATAGCTTTCACCTGGTCAGTCTATGTCATGTAAAGCACAGGGGTTCCTAATGTTTTGTACACTCTGCATATATACACACCTTCAAATTTGTGGATTCGGCTATTTAAGCCACACCCGTTTCTGTATGAAATCAAGCACAGAGCCATTCAATCTCCATCGACAAACATTGGTAGTAGAATGGCCTTACTGAATAGTTCAGTGACATCGGCATTTTATTCATTTTATTTAACTAGGCAAGTCAGTTAAGAACACAATCATATTTTACAATGACGGCCTAATCATGTCATCCTTCCAACAATTCAGTTCATCAAAATTCTCCCCTGTTAGAGCTGCCCCAGTCAACTGTAAGCGCTGTTATTATGAAGTGGAAACATCTAAGAACAACAACGGCTCAACCACGAAGTGGTAGGCCACACAAGCTCCGAGAATGGGACTGCCAAGTGTCAAAGCGCGTAGAGCGTAAAATCAGGTGATTGCTACATGCCCTTTTGCATAATGCCAACTGCAACGTTTGGTGGAGGAGCAATAATGGTCTGGGGCTGTTTTTCATGGTTCGGGCTAGGCCCCTTTTTAATTTATTTTTATTTCACCTTATTTAACCAGGTAGGCAAGTTGAGAACAAGTTCTCATTTACAATTGCGACCTGACCCCTTAGTTCCAGTGAAGGAAAAGCTTAACGCTACAGTATACAATGACCTTCTAGACTATTCTTTGCTTCCAACTTTGTGGTAGGAAGGCCCTTTCCTGTTTCAGAATGACCTGTGCACGAAGCGATGTGGATTAACTTAACTGGCCTGTACAGAGCCCTGACCTCAACTCCATCGAAAACCTTTGGGATGAATTGGAACGCAGACTGTGAACCAGGACTAATCACCCAACATCAGTGCCCAACCACACTAATGCTCTTATGGCTGAATGGAAGCAAGTCCCTGCAGCAGTGTTCTAACATCTAGTGGAAAGCCCTCCCAAAAGAGTTGAGGCTGTTATACCAGCAGAAGGGGGACCAACTCCATATTAATGCCCATGACTTTGGAATGAGATGTTCGACGAGAGCAAGTTGACACAATAACTGTTAGCAAAGGTGTTAGCTAGAGAAGACGTGCTGGATGTTGCAGGGATTTGTAGTTTTGCATGATGTCTACTTCGATGCTAATTAGCATTTTTGAATCTGTGAGTAAATAGAGCGGAATATATTGATTAAAGTCACCTTGTCCAAGAGAGATTAAAATGGTTATAAAAATGTCACGCCAATGTAAGGCTACACAAAACATAGCCCTTATTTTAAGTGTTTCTAAATTCCCCAATGGGAAAAAATTTATGGTGGAAAACCGATTGGAACCATTTCCCTGTTTGAACATTTTTATGAGTATTATGACACCTCCACGTTGAGGCTCTACACTCTCTACACTTGACAGACAACTTAATCACGGGTCCTGGCATTTCAATTAAACATCACTTACTAGGGCAAATGTATTACCTCTGTACAGGACAGACTAGTTTCTGTTTTCCATTTTCTATCATGCCCTGGGGTTCAATTAGATTAGAACATTAGATAAATGAACAACTATTTACAGAGATAGTCTTGTGTGATGAGAGAAGTAGAAAAAGAATCAACCGCACTAATTTCAGCGCATATAAGGCTCTGACAAGCCTGAATATATTTACATTAATGGCTTATTGTTATAATCCCCATTGTTATTTCCGAACATCAAAAATGTGTCAGATTCTATCAACGTAGCAATAATAATGACATGCTTCTAGGTCTAGCATTGTTTTGCAAGATTTTTTATAGAATACATAGAAATACTAAGCAGACAAAATTGAATGGATTGAGTAGGTACTGACATTACAGGTTAAATATGTCTAATTCAATCGGTCTAGCCTTCAGTACTATGCTTCAATAGTATGCATTGAACTCAACTCAAAAGTAAACTATAAAAAGTATGTCGACACCTGCTCATTGCTCATTGAACATCAAATTCCAAAATCATGGGCATTAATATAGAGTTGGTCCCCTCTTTGCTGCTATAAAAGTGACCACTCTTCTGGGAAGGATTTCCACTAGATGTTGGAACATTGCTGGGAGACTTGCTTCTATTCTGCCATGAGCATTAGTGAGGTCGGGCACTGATGTTGGGCAATTAGGCCTGACTTGCATTTGGCATTCCAATTCATCCCAAAGGTTTTTGTTGGGTTTGTTGGTGTTTCACACTGATCTCGACAAACCATTTCTGTATGGACCATCGCTTTGGGGCATTGTGCATTGTCATGCTGAAACAGGAAAGGGCCTTCCCCAAACTGTTGCCACAAAGTTGGAAGCACAGAATCGTCTAGAACAGTGGTCGCCAACCGTTCCATCGCGATCTTCATTCCTAGTCGATCACCAAATATTTCTGTAGAAAAGCCAACGAACGTTAAAGGCTTGCGCTCCTTTTTGTGTTGCCGGGAGGTGCACTTGATTCAAAAGTCCTGCACACCGGGTAAGCAAAGTGTTCCCATTAGACAAACACTGCAAACGCCGCGGACCGTCAAATCTGTGACTGAATCGAGTGCACCTACTGCCCTGCCCCATCGGATAGCTCAAATCACCGTGGCTACAGAGTTTCCATGACCCTGGCCACAGCCAAGTTTAATAGGCTACTAGCCTATGTAAGATTGAGTAACTTTTAAAACCATGACCACAGAGAGACTGTCAATTAATGCAGCAAAGAGCTGCTGTTTTTATAAGTGAGTTCATGTTTAAGTTTACATTCAGCACTGTCACTGTTTTTATTCAACACTAATAAATCGTTTTCAACGGTCATCCAACTCGGAATTCCAAGTTGGAAACTTGGGCATCTTTCTAGAGCTCCAACTTTTCAACCTGAAGATCACTGATGTCGTGATTTGACCTCGTTCACCATCAGGTGCAGGTACCATCAGTCCAGTAAAATAAAAATGCTAATTGTTTCAATTCATGCTCCACAGTGCCTCACAAGTGCTAAACCAACTAATTTATTTTGTTATCGAAGCTCGAGTTTTGAAATATAAATGGTCTGATTAACAATATTGGCAGGCCAATCATATAGCCAATATGATGTGATTATGTATTAGGCCTACTGCCAAAACCTCATTCATACAGAACTGTTTTTGTGAGGTTAATGTAAAAAAGAAAATCTGAGCAGTAGATCTCAGCTTGCTTTTTGACTGCGAAAGTGATCTTGACTCAGAAAAGGTTGGTGACCACTGGTCTAGAATGTCATTGTATGCTGTAGCGTTAAGATTTCCCTTCACTGGAACTAAGGGGCGTAGCCTGAACCATGAAAAACAGCCCCAGACCATCTTTCCTCCTCTACCAAACTGTACAGTTGGCACTAGGCATTGGGCAGGTAGCGTTCTCCTGGCATCCACAAAAATCTGATTAATCAGTCGGACGACCAGATGGTGAAGCGGGATTCATCACTCCAGAGAACGCGTTTGTACTGTTCCAGAGTCCAATGGTGGAGAGCTTTACACCTCTCCAGCCGACGCTTGGCATTGCGCATGGTTATGTTTGGCTTGTGTGCAGCTGCTCGACAATGGAAACCCATTTCATGAAGCTCCCGACGAACAGTTTGTGTGCTGGCGTTGCTTCCAGAGGCAGTTTGGAACTCGGTAGTGAGTGTTGCAACCAAGGACAGATGATTTTTACGCGCTACGCGCTTCACCATTTGGTGGTCCCGTTCTCTGAGCTTTTGTGACCTCAAGTGGAGACTTTAGCATGTAAATCTTGGTGGAGCAAACGCAAAAAAATGTGGGATGCATGCCAGAAAAGCCACTACACAACACAACACAACACTAAACAATACATTAATTGCACTATAACAGTGGTACCCACAAACTGTTAAGGCCTCCACAAAGCTGTCCCAACATAAGAGCTTTCTTTTCACCACCATGGAGTGAATCCTTGTTACCGCTAAACATGGCTTTCAGCAGAGCCTTGTCTAGCAGCGAAACAGTAAATTCAGCTTAATTTACTGCCTTTAAAAAAATTGCTGATATGGCTGATTTGCTTTAACAAATGTGGTTTCTACAGCAATTGACATGTACAAACTATGCATAAGGGAACAACAAGAGGATAAGGGACAATCCAAAATGTTGAATAAAACATTAATCAGTGAGCTAGGACGGACAGCAACAGAATTCAGAACATGGGCCATTCTTACAGTATTCTCTCTGTACACAAAGTCAGAGCCGTAGGATAAGTAGAGGGGGCATTTAAGTAGACAATGAACGCTCTTACAATATTCAATGAATACATTTCTCTAAAACAGGCTATAGGCTACATATGCACCACAAAGTCAGAACAGTAGGCTAAATTATGAGGGGGAAATGGACCAAATTATTAAGGTGAAGCACATGGGCTACTAACAGCTTACTTTCTTAGCTACAGTATAAATATCTCCCTGGCATATTACATAATTTATGCAGCAGCATACAATACATTTTTGGTGTCACCTTGTTCTGCTGTGCTCACAAACAGGAAGGTGGCGCGGCGGTCCTTCTTGTGGGTAAATTTTTATGGTGCTTTCAAGATAACTGGGAACTCTGAAAAAAACAAGGTTGAATCAGGTCGGAAAGTGATCTTCAGGTTGGAGCTCTAGAAAGAGGCCCGAGTTCCTGACTAGGAATTCCGGGTTGGATTACGTCCCAGTTGGAGCTCTTTTTTTCTGAGTTCCCAGTTGTCTTGAACTCACTGAAGTCTGAGATTTCAAAATGTCCAGTTGTCTTGAACGTAGCAGAAGTCATGCTGGATTGACAGCATCGCCAATGTATTCAACCTTTTCTGGTCCAGGGTGTTGCATGTGAATGTTTATCCTGTTAAGCTTGGAAAAAACCCAGACTAGGACCACACACCGACTCCACTGAATAGCAGGTTAGTGATTGATTTGAAAAGCTTGCAGTTAACCACTGATTCCTTCCAAACCACTCATTGTTAAATTGCGATTTCCAACTTGTTGTGTAATGTCGATGTCCAATGGCCAATGAGCACCGATACATTTTATGTATAATTTCTCTTCATCATTGAAAATCATTTGCAAGTAGATTATCGACTTGATTCATGATGATGACAGCCTGTCTAGCTTCCTAGCGAAGATTTAGAAAGTATGATATTGACATAATCAATCCAATCAAAGCTTCGGTAGATACAGTGCATTCGGAACGAATTCAAACCTCTTGACCTTTTCCACATGTTGTTATGTTAGACTTATTCTAAATTGGAATACATCATTTTTTTCCTTCATCAATCTACACACAAAACCCTATAATGACAAAGCAAAAACTGTTTTCTATAAATTTTAGCAAATGTATTAACAATAAAAAACTGAAATATAACATTTACATAAGTATTCAGACCCTTTACTCAGTACTTTATTGAAGCACATTTGGCAGCGATTACAGCCTTGAGTCTTCTTGGGTATGACTCTACAAGCTTGGCACACCTGTATTTGGGGAATTTCTCCCATTCTTCTCTGCAGATCCTCTCAAGCTCTGTCAGGTTGGATGGGGAGCGTCGCTGCACAGCTATTTGTAGGTCTCTTCAGACATGTTAGATCAGCATCAAGTCTGGGCTTTGTATGGGCCACTCAAGGACATTCAGAGACACTCCTAAGTTGTCTTGGCTCTGTGCTTAGGGTCGTTGTCCCGTTGGAAGGTAAACCTTCGCCCCAGTCTGAGGTCCATAGTGTTCTGAAACAGGTTTTCATCAAAGATCTCTCTGTACTTTGCTCCATTTATCTTTCCCTCAATCCTGATTAGTCTCCCAGTCCCTACCACTGAAAAACATCCCCACAGTATGATGCTGCCACCTACATGCTTCACCGTAGGGATGATGCCAGGTTTCCTCCAGACATGACACATGGCATTCATCAGTCTTGGTTTTATCAGACCTGATAATCTTGTTTCTCATGGTCTGAGAGTCTAGGTGCCTTTTTGCAAACTCCAAGCGAGCTGTCATTACCTTTTACTGAGGATTGGCTTCCGTCTGGCCACTCTACCATAAGGGCCTGATTGGTGGAGAGCTACAGAGATGGTCGTCCTTCTGGAAGTTTCTCCCATCTCCAAAGAAGAACTCTGGAGCTCTGTCAGAGTGACCACCGGGTTCTTGTTCACCTCCCTGACCAAGGCACTTCCTCCCTCGATTTCAATAATGATCAATGTAAACAGGATGCACCTGAGCTCAATTTCAAGTCTCATAGCAAAGGGTCTGAATAATTATGTAAATAAGGTATTCTGTTTTTGTTTTTTAATAACTTTGTAAAATGTCTAAAAACCTGTTTTCGCTTCATCATTATAGGGCATTGTGTGTAGATTGCTGAGGAAATGGTTTTATGTAATCCATTTTAGAATAAGCCTGTAACTTAACAAAATGTGGAAAAAGTCAATTGGTCTGAACACTTTCCAAAGGCACTGTATATCATTCCATTCACAGGGGCTCTGCTAATGACTTTCTGTTTTGCTCATTAAGATATTTAATATTTAGAATGCTTTTAAACTAGCAAATGTGCAATTACACACTGGCCCAGTGTATTTTGTTGCCTTGCACATGTCTCTATTTGAATTACAGCAGCCTGCTACGAATGCTGTGAAGGGAGGTGGGAGTTGATTTGTGTTTTTGTATTTTTTTTCTACATAGAAAATTAGAAAATGTATACATTAGCAATTAACGATATATACAATTCAGGCATGATATTTGCATATCCTTGTCAGATCTCCTGTTTCTTGGCAAGGAGGAAGAAGCCCTAAGGAATTTATCAGGATACTGGCAGGACACTTCTGGCCGCTAATAAAAGTCCTCAGACTACCAGTGCCACTTATTTCCCACTCTTATCTGGGTTCATTGTTTTTATGACTGTATTCTGTCCAAGATGTTGAGATCTATTTCCTACAACCATCTGACTTTACTGAGTGCCTATACAAGGCCTATAAAAAATATAAATGTAAAGGCTATTCATTTCAAAGCCCTATCGTCCTGTCTAATCCAGTAAACGTAGACCAGTGCTCTCCAACCCTGTTCCTGGAGAACTACTCTCCTGTAGGTTTTTACTCCAACCTCAGTTATAACTAATTTGATTCAGTTTATCAACCAGCTAATTATTAGAATCAGGTGCCCTAGATTAGTGTTGGGCTGAAAATCTACAGGTAGGATGTTAATGGCCAGTGTACAGTCGAAGCAAAATGTTTGAGAATGACTCAAATATTAATTTCCACAAAGTTTGTTGCTTCAGTGTCTTTAGATATTTTTGTCAGATGTTACTATGTAATACTGAAGCATAAGCATTTCATAAGTGTCAAAGGCTTTTATTGACAATTACATGAAGTTGATGCAAAGAGTCAATATTTGCAGTGTTGACCCTTCTTTTTCAAGACCTCTGCAATCCGCCCTGGCATTCTGTCAATTAACTTCTGGGCCACATCCTGACTGATGGCAGCCCATTCTTGCATAATCAATGCTTGGAGTTTGTCAGAATTTGTGGGTTTTTGTTTGTCCACCTGCCTCTTTTGTTTGACCACAACTTCTCAATGCGATTAAGGTCTGGGGAGTTTCCTGGCCATGGACCCAAAATATCAATGTTTTGTTCCCCGAGCCACTTAGTTATCACGTTTGCCTTATGGCAAGGTGCTCCATCATCCTGGAAAAGGCATTGGTCATCACCGACCTGTTCCTGGATGGTTGGGAGAAGTTACTCTCGGAGGATGTGTTGGTACCATTCTTTATTCATGGCTGTGTTCTTAGGTAAAATTGGGTGGGCTCACTCACCCCACTCCCTTGGCTGAGAAGCAACCCCACACATGAATTGTCTTTACTGTTGGCATGACACAGGACTGATGGTAGCACTCACCTTGTCTTCTCCTGACAAGCTTTTTTCCAGATGCCCCGAACAATCGGAAAGGGGATTCATCAGAGAAATTGTCTTTACCCCAGTCCTCAGCAGTCCAGTCCCTGTACCTTTTGCAGAATATCAGTCTGTCCCTGATGTTTTTCCTGGAGAGACGTGGCTTCTTTGCTGCCCTTCTTGACACCAGGCAATCCTCCAAAGGTATTCGCCTCACTGTATGTGCAGATGCACTCACACCTGCTTGCTGCCATTCCTGAGCAAGCTCTGTACTGGTTGTTCCCCGATCCCGCAGCTGAATCAACTTTAGGAGATGTTCCTGGTGCTTGCTGGACTTTTTTGGGCACCCTGAAGCCTTCTTCACAAAAATGTAACTGCTCTCTTTGAAGTTCATGACGATCCGATAAATGGTTGATTTAGGTGCAATCTTACTGGCAGCAATATCCTTGCCTGTGAAGCCCTTTTTGTGCAAAACAATGATGATGGCACGTATTTCCTTGCAAGTAACCATTGTTGACAGAGTAAGAACAAGGATTCCAAGCACCACCCTCCTTTTGAAGCTTTCAGTCTGTAATTCGAATTCAATCAGCATGACAGAGTGATCTCCAGCCTTGTCCTCATCAACACTCACACCTGTGTTAATGAGAGAGTCACTGACATGATGTCAGCTGGTCCTTTTGTGGCAGGGCTGAAATGCAGTGTAAATGTTTCTGGGGGATTCAGTTCATTCGCATGGCAAAGAGGGACTTTGCAATTCATCTGATCACTCTTCATAACATTCTGGAGTATATGCAAATTGCCATCATACAAACTGAGGCAGCAGATGTTGTGAAAATGTATATTTGTGTCATTCTCAAAACTTTTGGCCACGACTGTATTGTAAGTCAGACCTATATTCTGTCCGACCCACACTATCTCTCCTAAGAGATTGGCTGGTGTTAGAAACCCTTCGCATCAATTCACTTCAGCTTCGCCATTACTTTCAAAGGGGAATGTCAAGAGCAGGCCTTTGATACTATAACAAGCTTGGGAAGATGTCTGGCGGAAGATGTAACATATTACCCTATAAGACTCTTTGAAGAAAATCCCTAATCAAAAGTGTACGTTCCAAAATGTTCCTGAGCGCTGTGCACTTAGCTTCCATCTCCAACCTCCAATTGAAGGTGACTCCTCCCCTGACTGTCACTCTGCTTTCAAATCAAGAAGCCAAGTCATTAGAGGGAAAGAGAACCAGTAGACAAAAATGGAGGGAAAGGGCGACAGACTGGGTTTTTGTCAAGATTGCGTTTGATCTGGATATGTTTGGAATCAAGCACACAAGAGTGCAAAGATGTGGCATCAATGGGCAGGACAAAATGTCTGCCAAGAGTAAGCTTTCATGTGACTCCAAACTCTTTCAGGGAATTTGTTCAGTATTTTGTATCTTTGCATGCTTGAAGGGGGCTCCCGGGTGGCACAGCGGTCTTAAGGCACTGCATCTCAGTGCTAGAGGCGTCATTACAGACCCTGGTTCAATACCAGGCTGTATCACAACTGGCCGTGATTGGGAGTCCCATAGGGCGGTGCACAATTAACCCAGTGTCATCTGGGTTTGGATGGGGTAGGCTGTCAATTGTAAATAAGAATTTGTTCTTAACTGACTTGCCTCGTTAAATAAAATTTAAAAAAAGGGGGAAGAGAACAGCAACCTTTTTCGAAAGAGGATACAGATTGGCTACTTTGCTCGGCTGAGGTAAAGTGCATCAAAGCAGAAATCTGTAATCAAATATTTCTAATTAAGTCCAATTGACATCAGCCTGCTTTCTTTGTCTCAGTGCAGTCTGCATTGATTCTGATCCACATTGTTGGTTGAAGCTGCAATCGTACCAATCTTGCTCCGGTTTAGTTTTCTATTCTTACTGCCATTGTTCAAGGTTAGAATACATCAGAAACACATCAGAAAGTCATAACTGGAGGCATGAAGTGATTGTGCCGTAAACATTGAAAGCTCAGGGCATCTGTGGACAAGTCTGTCTGTTGTATAATAGGAAAGCGAAATTGAAATATGTGAGCTGTGACCTAAAACAAGCTGTGGCCTAAAACAAGCTGTTGCCTAAAACAAGCTGTGGACAAAAACAAGCTGTGGCCTAAAACAAGCTGTGGCCTAAAACAAGCTGTGGCCTAAAACAAGCTGTGGCCTAAAACAAGCTGTGGACAAAAACAAGCTGTGGCCTAAAACAAGCTGTGGCCTAAAACAAGCTGTGGACAAAAACAAGCTGTGGCCTAAAACAAGCTGTGGCCTAAAACAAGCTGTGGCTTAAAACAAGCTGTGGCCTAAAACAAGCTGTGGCTTAAAACAAGCTGTGGCCTAAAACAAGCTGTGGCCTAAAACAAGCTGTGGCCTAAAACAAGGGAAAATACTCCATCGCGTTGCTGAGTTACTGTCTGTAACCCCTGATGAGCAAAAATGTTTTTATTTAAAAAAAAGAACAATACTGAGATATATTGCATGCATACAATATGCATATATACCACTAACCACTAACCACTATTAGCTCAATAACTACGAAGTTCAAAACCACTGGAACAGTGGTAAACTTGCCTGGTAGAGGTCACATGCGTAACTTGTCAGATGTTCTGGAGGCAAAGAAGGGCCACAGTTGGAGAATTACAGAAATTGGTTGAATCTTTGGGTCACCAAGTCTCTTAATCTACAATTACTGTTGACGCCACTTGCATGCCAATAGGCTCTTTGGAAAGGTTGTGAGAAGAAAAACTTTAATGACAGTAACTAATGTAAACGCCTGGAGCTAACGGCATTAGTACTTGGACTGGAACCAGGTGCTATGCTCATATGAGAAAAAAATCACATCAAAATCCACAAATTGTTAATTGCCCAAAAATCAGCATTTTGCAATGACCATCTCAGTCCCTGTAATTGAACCCCATTGAAAACCTGTGGTTTTGATTGAAGAGGGCAGTCCATAAGTGCAGACCGAAGGATGTAGAGAGGAATGGTCTAAGAGACTTCCCAATGTGTTCTCCAATCTCATAAAACGATTGAAGAGGGCAGTCCATAAGTGCAGACCGAAGGATGTAGAGAGGAATGGTCTAAGAGACTTCCCAATGTGTTCTCCAATCTCATAAAACGTTACAGAAAAGGTTCAGTGTCCTTGCAAGGGGAGGGTGCACAAAGCAACAATTATTTAGACACATCTTTCTGAGAAAAACATTATATTACTTGTTATAAAAAACATAATTAAATTTTTTTTTGGAGCTTAGCTCAGTATTTGTATGATTTATTTTATATAGTCTTTTTTTTGCTCATCTTTAACAATTTTGGATGTGACTGTAGTAGGTATACCAGTATCTATACCAATATTTAATTGAAACACTAGTTATTTTTTTCTTCAATTGTTCATTTTGACTAAGTGCCTATGTGCTTAGTTCTAATGAAATCACATGACTATACTGGGGAAAGTATGATGACATTAACAGTAGAGACAAAGAGGAAGGGGAAAAACTATCTGCAGTCATTGCATGGATTTCCTTGCTTGCCTGAGATGATAAGATACAACTCTGTTGTTCTGCCCCTGAACAAGGCAGTTAACCCACTGTTCCTAGGCCATCATTGAAAATAATATATTTTTCTTAACTGCCTAGTTAAACACAGCTAAAAAATTAAAATAAATGTAGAGATGGGAAATGAGGTGCTGTACAGATTGTGAACAGCTCATCACCAGAGACGAATGCTGACAATATCACAAGCAGCACACGGACAGCATGATGGAATGTAGACACCGTTCCCTCTGACCTTAGGCCATTGTGTCAATAAAGATATTTAATTATCCTGATTAATTACCATCAATGATCAAGGCCCTTCAAGACCATCCCCACAAAGCCATAGAGCATGTTCAAATTTTTCCCTCAAGTGACTCTCTCTCTGTCTCCCCCCCCTCTCTCGCTACCCCCCCCCCCCCCCCCCCCTCTCTCACTCTCTCTTTCAGACTAATACATGAAAATCAATAGGACTTTATTTACTGTGATTTATGGACCAAAATGCCCACATAGCCTGAAGACAAAGAATGTAACAAAACACTAGAAAGAATAAGGAACACAATACGGTAAGGGTTCATTGGAAATCATTATCACGGTATACAATTCACTACCATTTTGCCTGAGGATGAAGATGAGGATGAGATTGATGCTGGCCTCGGAGTTCTGTCAAGAAATAACAAAAAATGACAGTTTGTAATATGAAGTGACAGCTATTTAATTGCGTGAAAACCTCCATTTAATATATGACGTGTCAAAACCAGAGAGCATTTGCACCATAGAGCTGACGTATATCCCTTTCGATATTAAGTTCCTTTTGATTCCCTCTCCTCCGCTACTAAAGATAAGTGCTCACATAGTATTCAATGTTATCATCACCGCAAGATACTGAAAAACTGAGCAACAGAGAACTAAATGAGGAGTTTGCGACGCAGAGCAATTATAATTTAACAGAGCACTTAACACGCCTGACCTACTTGACACACAGACACACTTTCAGAGAACAAAACAATTTATTTTAGTTGCTGAAGTGACCCACTAGTTCTGCATTATATCACATTGCAGTGGATCGTGTACCACTGCTTGGTGAATAAGTGTCTGTTGATCCTATGACTCTTTCCGTTTCCCAGTGGAGAACAGCTTTTGTACCATGACTTCTATGGCTTCAGTTCAGTATTTGTTGCTTTACTATACACCAGTGATGTTGAGTGTGTGTTTGTGACTGAATCTGCCTTGGGGCTGGAAGTGGGTGGCGGCCAGGCGGGTTGCCCAACTTAATAGTGAAGGAATAGTGAGGAAACACTGCAGGGTAAGAACTACATAAGAAGCAAGTGGATACATCTGTGATTGTATAATGGCACTTTGCACTGCAGTATGACCAAACCTTAGCCTCACATAGGATGTAATGAGAGAAGAGAGCATAGCTGTGACGCAACGCTAAATCAAACATCATTGACATTTCACAGGATACAGTATCTGATGTTAATGTCTGAGAGCACTTACTGTATGCCAACAAAGGTGCATCCATTTCACGGTTTCCTGTTTACTCCGTCTATGTGATGACACACAAGTCTGTGCACACATTTGCTTACATAGACAGATACACATACACACACATACTGTAAGTACACACGCAAATGTTCATATACAGTACCAGTCAAAAGTTTGGACACACCTACTCAATCCAGGGCTTTTCTTTCTTTTTACAATTTTCTACATTGTAGAATAATAGTGAAGACATCAAAACTATGAAATAACACATATGGAATCATGTAGTAACCAAAAAAGTGTTAAACAAATCTGTCACACCCTGATCTGTTTCACCTGTCCTTGTGATTGTCTTCACCCCCCTCCAGGTGTCACCCATCTTCCCCATTACCCCCAATGTATTTATACCTGTGTTCTCTGTTTGTCTGTTGCCAGTTCGTCCTGTCTTGCCAAGTCAACCAGCATTTTTCCAAGCTCCTGTTTTTTCTAGTCTCTCTTTTCTAGTCCTCCCGGTTGTGACCTTTTGCCTGCCCTGACACCTAGCCCGCCTGCCTGACCATTCTGCCTAGGCCTGACCTCGAGCCTGCCTGACCATTCTGCCTAGGCCTGACCTCGAGCCTGCCTGACCATTCTGCCTAGGCCTGACCTCGAGCCTGCCTGACCATTCTGCCTAGGCCTGACCCCGAGCCTGCCTGACTATTCTGCCTAGGCCTGACCTCGAGCCTGCCTGACCATTATGCCTAGGCCTCACCTCGAGCCTGTACTGTTCGGACTCTGACCTGGTTATGAACTCCTGCCTGTCTTCGACCTGCCTCTTGCCTGCCCCTCGTTGTTCAATAAATATCAGAGACTCGAACCATCTGCCTCCTGTGTCTGCATCTGGGTCTCGCCTTGTGTCTTTATAAAATCAAAATATATTTACAATTTGAGATTCTGCAAAATAGCCACCCTTTGCCTTGATGGCAGCTTTGCAGACTCTTGGCATATTTTGACTGGTACTGTATGTCTGCACCAAACACCTGGTTCTAAACACAAAATGCATTCTTCAGCATGTCAGCATTTTTCCTTTTCTTTATAGGTTTAAGAGAGGGATATTGTGTGATATTGCAATGGCCACAAACAAAAAAATAAGCACACACACGTGCACACACACACACGCACAAACACACATATGGACAATGATCAGAGGTGGTGCTGATTCAGCCGTTTGTCCTGTTGCATGATTACTCTGCAGACAGCGACAGCTCCAGATAAAAGATGCCCATGCAGCTCCTCTCCTCACGGCACTAAAACTCAATCTCGAGTTGCTAATAAAATTTACTCAAGCTGCTCCCCTCGCTCCCACACCAGGGAAAGAATAGAGTGAAAAAGCCCGGAGTGCTTTTGACAGGGGCAAACAGATTTCAAACCGTCTACCTTGCTCAGGCAAAATTACATGAGCTTTATAATGGAGAGAGATACGAACATGGGGGTATTTTTGGAAAGCTGAGATTGGTGTTTCTTTTTTCTTCTCCCCTCGGTCCTGTTGCTGCCTGGCTACTCTCACCGTGCGTTTACCAAATCCTGTTTGGTGTGTCTGCCATGTCTCCAAAGGATTTGTCCCAAAGTGCCTGTGTTCCAGAAAAACTCCTCAAAATCATCAAGGATTACATTTTTTTTCGCCCACACAGTGGGGACATTGTCGTCAGCACAATGCAACTCTCAGTAGACAAGCGCTGTATATGCTAAGCTTAGTGATGTGGAATTCATTTTGGAACACCCTCGGGCTGATCTGGCTGTCTCCCTCAGTCGGCTTAAGTGCAAGACCTTTTTATAATTTTCTGCACACAATAGTTAGTATGTGCCACTTGCTTTCGCTGGATCATGGCGCATCCGCTTTGTTAATGACAGAATCCACTGCCTTTTTTGTCGCGCTGTCGTGATTTGATGCCTTCCCTACTGACTTTAAAAAAAAGATAATAATCAGGCGATCTGGCTGTGTTGTTAACAGACGTATCTATCAGCACTGCAGCGTTGTGTGCATCCTATTGCAGATAAGGAGAGTGGGGGGGGGGGGGGGGGCGAGTGAGAGCACGGCGACAACAGCTCCATAATTATTCTCATTATTTCAAGTCACCGTGTCAGAACAATAAGTGTCGTCTGGGATATGGGCAACGGACAGCCGTCTGCCTCTGCATATCCCCAGTCACGAAAAAAAGCTCAAACACATTAATACATCCTGCATTTCTTTGTTATTATAGAAAGATAATGTTATTATAGAAAGATAATGTTATTATAGAAAGATAATGTTATTATAGAAAGATAATGTTATTATAGAAAGATAATGTTATTATAGAAAGATAATGTTATTATAGAAAGATAATGTTATTATAGAAAGATAATGTTATTATAGAAAGATAATGAATTCAAACACAATGTAAAGTTTCCCTGCACACACACACACACACTCAAAGAAACACATTTACACAGAATGTGTGGATCCGATGCCTTTGTCTCCAGAGGTCTTCAACACAAACACATGCATCCACATCTTCAGACATACAGCATGTCTCTGCAAAATGGCTGCTTGTGCCTGGGAGAGTTACTGTACATTCGCAGAGTGCTACATACGGATGTTTCCCATTTCAAGCTAGAGCAAACCCTTTCCACTACATATTCCCAGAGATATTGAAAGTGAAATTCCAGTGGAATGAAATTCCAGTGCTATAACTGGAGTTATAAGTTATAATGATGGCTGGAACAGAGCTTATGGAATGGCATCAAACACATGGGAACCATGATAGCATTCCACCTATTCCGCTCTGGCCATTACCATGAGCCCGTCCTTCCCAAGTAAGGTACCACCAGCCTCCTGTGCCATCCATCCATCACCTCTTGGCTACCAAAAGCATGGCATTGATTGGCTGGGGTGTGAGATGGTCCAGACTATCATGGTTACGGTCTGTATAGCATTGGGATGAATATACACCCCAGCAACAGACTATTGTCTCTCTGTTGTTCACTGTCTAATCTCTGCAGTGCACTGTTTAAACAGTCAGGTTTGCACTGAGGGAACGCACAGACCTTCCTCGTCCCCAGATAATGCTCTTCCCTCAGTGCTTAAGAAAGAACATGCTGTACCTGTGCATTTCTTGGGGCTCCCAGGTCGCTTGCCATGCATCCCTAACTTGCACGCAAAGTTTTCTTCCCAAAATTCCGCGAACCACACGTTCCTTCTGTTGTTGGAGAGGGAGCGACTCCGGAAGTAACGGTCGAAGGCTAAGATAAGGATGAAAATTGAGGAGAACAATAAAAACAGAGACAAAATACACTTATTTCAGCCTGAAGCCACATCCTATAACACAAAAGTGTTGTACATCTCACAGTGCTTAAAACACATGCATTATTTCCCATTGTTTGCTGAGTAGGGTCAATAAGGCTCAGTGTCTCCTGTTCTCTCACCGTCCACGGAGGCTCTCTTGGGGAGGATGGTGATGGCCCCCTCTGCCACTCTCTCCTGCTGGACCACAGGGGAGATCTTGGACCCCCAGCTGTCCGAGCCAACCCAAAGGAAGTGACCAGTCTCGTTGTTGCGTTTGGCAGCGTCCAGGATACGCCTGTGAGAAGAAGACAAAGTTGCTACATTCCGAATCACTGAATTTAAATTAACTTAATTCCGATTCACTTCTTGTATATGTTCGACCCCAACCGCAACATCATCCAACAGCATACCACCCTGCATCCCACCACTGGCTTGCCACTGATGCTAAGTAGGGTCGGTGATTGGGGATATGTCCCTGTGTAGGGTACCGTCTTTTTGATGAGAATTAAAGGGGTGTCCTGACTCTCTGTGGTCACTAAAAGATCCCATGCCACTTAGCGTAAGAGTAGGGGTGTTAACCCTTTTGTCCTGGCTAAATTCCCAATCTGGCCCTCATACCGTACCATCATGGCCACCTAATCGTCCCCAGCTTCCAATTGGCTCATTCATCCCCCCCTCCTCTCCTCTATAACTATTCCCCAGGTCATTGCTGTAAATGAAAATGTGGTATAAAATAATGATGGTTAAATTAAATAATTCAAGAAATTAAATAATGGTTATATAATGGTTAAATTAAAAAAATAAAATGTAAAAAATTATAAAGAGAGAGGGAAAGATATTCAACTGTCATTGTCCAAACTGAGATACGTATCCAATATCTCCAATGATTCAGCTAAGCTTTGCTAACCTGATGGCTTCCATATAGCTATTTAAAGAAATTGGTAAATGTGGAAGGAAACCATATTACAGTTTTGATTCCTGCAAAGCCACCTTCACCAGACGTTCTCAACTCCTCCTCAGTTCAACCTCAGGGAGATCCGGTCTAATATAACAATTTTAGGAAAGATCTGTGGCTCTACCCAGTCCTCTGGAGTTTGGGAAACTGAGTTTACTTATTACCCTCAGGTGCTGAGCTTTCGGTTGAGGAGCATTCGAAATATAGTTTTTTTCTCCCTCTTTCGAGTTGCAGGTGTTCAGTTGAGACAGCTTTCATTCGAGTTCTAGTATTCAAATGTGCAGATGATCATTGCCGCTTAATTCAATCTTATTCAGATCAAGGCGAGATAACCAGAGTTCTTTATGTGCTGAAAGGAACTGCAATACAATGCACTCCACCGCATAGACAGGCCGTCTTACCTATAGTGTCCCGGAGTTAATCGGAACATTGTTATCTCAATCCACAGTGAAGGGTTTGTGGATTAATTGATGGAGGATAAACACTGTTTTTAACTCGATGGCGACTAGAGTGCACTGACTGAAGGAGTGCGTGTGTGTGTGTGTGTGTGTGTGTGTGTGTGTGTGTGTGTGTGTGTGTGTGTGTGTGTGTGTGTGTGTGTGTGTGTGTGCGTGTGAGACAGAGACACACACCTAATGTCGTCCTCATTGGCAAACATGATGACGGCTCGGGCGTTGGAGGTCTCAAGCAATCGCAGAATAAGCTTGTCAAACTCCCCCGGCTTGGGCTCCCTGGGGATCTTCAGAGACTGGGCAATGCACACACCACCTGTGGGGAGAGGAGGAGGGAGGGAATTAGAGAGAAGAGAGATGGACAAAGGGAAGGGATGAAGGAGAGAAGGAAGTGGAATCGTGGACGGGGAGGGATAAAAGAGAGAGCAGTAGAGGTATGGAGGGGGGGGTGAGAGAAGGGGTTGGCGGCATAGAGAGGGAAAGATGGTGAGAAAGAGAGAGGGGGAAGATAGAGGGTTGGAAAGAAAGAGAAGTGGAGGGGTTGCAAGAGAGGTAGTGAGGAGGGCGATGTGAGGGAAGAGTGTGAAAGAGAGGAATGGAGGGGTGGAGATACGTAGGAGCAAGAGAGATAGGAGTGAAGATGGGAATGTGTTGAGGAGAGCAAGACACAGAGCCAAAAAGAGTGGATGAGAGAGAGAGGTGAGGTAGATAAGAGAAGAAGGTGGGAATGAGAGAGCAAGTAGAGGGGGAGAGGAAATGAAAGAGAAAGTGAAGATGAGGACGTACAAGATGAAGGAGAGATGAGGGATGGATTTGAGGAGGAGAGAGGACAGAGTGGATAAGAAGAAAATGGAGAGGAGAGAAAATAGACAGGGAAAGACAGTGAAGGGTCATGGCAGAAAGAACAGGTATAGAGAGAGGTGGAGGAAGGGAGGGAGACAGTGGGAGAGAAACAGACCATCACTATCTGATTCATTCATGTGGACAGTAGCAGAATACAGATGAGGGAGCCAGAGAAATCCTTCCTTCCATCCATCCACTCTTGAGTGTAAGAACTGCATTACATTTCAGATTATATCAAATTGTATCACTTGGTTTTAGGTGTTTAAAAAACATTAGGTGGCGCCTGACAGACTGTATTATCGACTTATGTGCTTAGCTTGATTTGTTTGCACTCAAAAACCTCTGCCAGATGTGACGAATCCATCACAGGGAATATAAATAAACAACACTTGATAAGGCGCGTCGGTGCATCAACAGGAGAAGTCCTCCCTCTTAAATTGGGTCCATAATAACCTTCCATAATTTTGAGACTTCTCTATTATATCATTAGGTTCTCTGCTCTGACTTAAGCGATGATCTCCCCTTGGAATCCAATCTCTCGTTACGGTCCGTCTGCAACAGTTCCATCTCTTTGTGTCTCTTCCAGCTCCATCAGGGGAGCCATCTCGCCACATTACTGTCCCAAACACAACTAGTTATTAACCCTAAATTGATACCTTTTTAAGGGTAATGGCCAATCTGTTTCCCCTGGTGTTTCCAACCTCCAAATTATTATGCTTAGCTGTTGTCATCTATATCATTGTTGGGTGTAATTAAGGGAGTTTGGGGGATTTTCGTGTGCGTCACTTCTCTGAGGGGCGCCATGATGGGATGTTGTCTGAAGGAAATCGCTGATAAAACTTCAAAATGAATGCGACATAATCTAGTAAACACTTCTGAAAGTTTAGTTAAATGTATGACTAAGTGTTGTCTCGGAGGGTACAGTAAACAAGGTTTAGAGCTAGCTGTTTCGTGACTTGCTGTGACCTTCCACCCTCAGCCACCTGCCAGGACGCCATGCAGAGGGAACATTGTACACACATTAATCTATCGCTATCGCCTAGAAGGCTTGTTTTTCTTTGGAGGCCAAGAAGGAGCTGGTACGATGTACTGGCGGTTTTAGATTTTAGTGATGTTATATATATGCAGGCCTCAGCCACTACCCTGAGAGCACTTGATTCAGTGTATCATGCAGCCCTCAGGTTCATTACAAATCAAACACGTCTAACACATCCTTGTGATCTCTACAGCGCTGTTGGCTGGTCGTCATTGACCTTGCGTAGGCGTTAACACTGGTATACAGTGATTTATAAGGTCATATTGGGTAAAATGCAATTTTATCTCTGTTCTTTTTTTATTCAGGTTGGTAAATAAATATCAATTATGGTCCCATTCTCATTTGCTTCTAACAATACCAAAAATTAGAACAGGTCATGGTAGAAATAGTTTTAGTTACTTAGCTCCGTGGTCCTGGAATTCTCTCGTGAACATTTTAAAACCTGATGATCTAGTTTGGTTGGTGGAGTTTAAACACTTGATCGATGTACATATCATAGAAGACTGTAATTGTCTTTGGGACAGCTGTTTTTAGTCAAGACTTTCAAGTTTTTAACGTAATGTGTAATTGTTGCACTGCATGCGTGTTTATTGTTTTGTTTAACGTTGTGTTGGTGTATGTAAGTTGTTTTGTCTGAAACGCTGTTTCCCCCTGCTGCTATTGGACCAGGTCTCTCTTGGAAAAGAGATGTTATCTCAATGAGATAAAACCTGGATCAATTAAGGTCAAATAAAAAAAGACAAAAAATGGCTGTCAGAAAAATCACCAGCCTTTTACACCGTGGATTTATGAAACCTCTCACCAAATCTCTTCTGCCATGTTGCCATTTCCACCATATAGCCTTTCAAGTTGAAATACCATAGGACTCCCCAGTTAGAGTGCTCAGAGTAGATCTCCATCAAATCCATTTCATGTGCTGTGTACCTGTTCATGAAATGGCCTTTTAGCTTCCATATTTCCATTTTTATTTGTAACCTCTATTCAATCTTCCTGTTTATGTCAATGTCTTCAATATCTATCTTGCAGGGTGGGAGTAGCATCTGTGTGTGAACACCCACTAAATCAAAAATCAATTCCAATTCCCAATTTGATTAATTGTTATCTAATGAATGGACAGATTCCACATGTCATAGTAATTAAACCACTACATGATCGTGCCTCGCTCAGCGCTGCAAACTGGGGAAAGGTCTTTTGCCTGATTAATATAAAATATTGATTACAATTTGTATGAAATAATTGGTCATTCATTACTTACATCACCTATTACAGCATTGTGAAAAGCACACGGCGAGGTGGTTGCCTCTAATGATGGCATGTAAATGTAGGAGTGTACGTACCGGCTCTGTGTTAAGGAGAGTCTGATTCTCACAGTGTAAATGTAGGAGTGTACGTACCGTCTCTGTGTTAAGGAGAGTCTGATTCTCACAGTGTAAATGTAGGAGTGTACGTACCGGCTCTGTGTTAAGGAGAGTCTGATTCTCACAGTGTAAATGTAGGAGTGTACGTACCGGCTCTGTGTTAAGGAGAGTCTGATTCTCACAGTGTAAATGTAGGAGTGTACGTACCGGCTCTGTGTTAAGGAGAGTCTGATTCTCACAGTGTAAATGTAGGAGTGTACGTACCGGCTCTGTGTTAAGGAGAGTCTGATTCTCACAGTGTAAATGTAGGAGTGTACGTACCGGCTCTGTGTTAAGGAGAGTCTGATTCTCACAGTGTAAATGTAGGAGTGTACGTACCGGCTCTGTGTTAAGGAGAGTCTGATTCTCACAGTGTAAATGTAGGAGTGTACGTACCGGCTCTGTGTTAAGGAGAGTCTGATTCTCACAGTGTAATGTGTTCCTTTTGTAAGCTACCTATCCTCATGAAATATTAACGAAGGCTACCGAGCTCGGCTAGTAGCAGTGGCTATCAGGGGATATCGCAGTACTCAGGCACTGCAGGAATCAGAACTCATTGCAGCCAATTGGGACTTGATGTGGAATATCACATTATAGGGGGGAGGTGACAATATCAAGCCAGGCAGGGATTTCATGTGTTAATATCCCGTGTTCTGCTAACAAGTCTGTTCTGTATGGAATACGGCACGCCATACCCATGTTACAGTGTTGTATAATTTTGATAGAGGTTGGAAAATCAAGCGATTTGCACACTATTGTTGCTCATTAGGGGTAAAGGGGTTTGCAGCACTACAGGGAACATTATTATTCTGGTGGTATGAAATTAACATTCCTTCATGTAACAATACTATTTATATGTTGCTTGAAGATATTTCCTCAAGAAACAACACTGGTGTGTTGTTTTTCACTGGGATCAAATTAACTCAGGCATTATTATATGTTAAAATGAAAAGGTGTTGTGCTGATACTGCTAATAACACCACTACAAATAAATATCATCAGAAAACCTCCAGTTTTCACTTTGTCAAGTGATAATAAAACCATGTAACCTATTGACATTATAGTAGTTACACGATGTACAGCTGAAGTCAGAAGTTTACATACACTTTGGTTGGAGTCATTAAAACTAATTTTTCAACCACTCAACAAATGTCTTGTTAACAAACTAAAGTTTTGGCAAGTCTGTTAGGATATCTACTTTGTGCATGACACAAGTAATTTTTCCAACTATGGTTTACAGACAGATTATTTCACTTATAATTCACTGTATCACAATTCCAGTGGGTCAGAATTTTACATACACTAAGTTGACTGTGCTTGGAAAATTCCTGAAAATAATGTCATTGCTTTAGAAGCTTCAGATAGGCTAATTGACATAATTTGAGTCATTTGGAGGTGTACCTGTGGATGTATTTCAAGGCCTACCTTCAAACTCAGTGCTTCTTTGCTTGACATCATGGGGAAATCAAAAGAATTCAGCTAAGACCACAAGTCTTGTTCATCCTTTTGAGCAATTTCCAAATGCCTGAAGGTACCACGTTCATCTGTACAAACAATAGTACGCAAGTATAAACACCATGGGTCCACGCAGCCGTTATACCGCTCAGGAAGGAGACACGTTCTGTCTCCTAGAGATGAACATTTGGTGCGAAGAGTAAAAATCAATCCCAGAACAACAGCAAAAGACCTTGTGAAGATGCTGGAGGAAACAGGTATAAAGGTTTCTATATCCACAGTAAAACGTGTCCTATATCAACATAACCTGAAAGGCCACTCAGCAAGGAAGAAGCCACTGCTCCAAAACCGCCATAAAAAAAGCCAGACTATGATTTGCAACTGCACATGGGGACAAAGATTGTACTTTTGGAGAAATGTCCTCTGGTCTGATGAAACAAAAATATAATTGTTTGGCTATAATGGCCATCGTTATGTTTGGAGGAAAAAGGGGGAGGCTTTCAAGCTGAAGAATGGCTAAGGACAAAAAATGGCTTAAGGACAACAAAGTCAAGGTATTGGAGTGGCCATCACAAAGCCCTGACCTCAATCCTATAAAAAAAATGTGGGCAGAACTGAAAAAGTGTGTGCGAGCAAGGAGGCCTACAAACCTGACTCAGTACCACCAGCTCTGTCAGGAGGAATGGGCCAAAATTCACCCAACTTTTTGTGGGGAGCTTGTGGAAGGCTACCTGAAACATTTGACCCACTTTAAACAATTTAAAGGCAATGCTACCAAATACTATTTCTGTACAGCACTTTGAGATATCAGCTGATGTACGAAGGGCTATATAAATAAATTTGATTTGATGATTTGATTTTATACTAATTGAGTGTATGTAAACTTCTGACCCACTGGGAATGTGATGAAAGAAATAAAAGCTGAAATAAATCACTCTCTACTATTATTCGGAAATTTCCCGTTCTTAAAATAAAGTGGTGATCCTAACTGACCTAAGACAGGGCCTTTTTACTTGGATTAAATGTCAGGAATTGTGAAAAACTGAGTTTAAATGTATTTGGCTAAGGTGTATGTAAACTTCCGACTTCAACTGTAGTTACAGATAGGTTGGTGCAATAGCAGTGTACGTAGTTATGTATTCTCTGTACACCACAGGAGGTTGGTGGCACCTTAATAGGGGAGGACGGGCTCGTGGTAATGTCTGGAGCCGAATCAGTAGAATGGTATCAAATACAACATGGTTTTCATGTGTTTGATGACATTTCATTCGCTCCGTTCCTGCCATTATTATGAGCCGTGCTCCCCTCAGCAGCCACCTGTGCTGTAAACCTTTACACTTGCATCACAGTATATCAGACTTTTTTCTGCAAAGAAAAACACAAAGCAACATGGGTACTTCACCAACCTCTGCACAATTGGCACTTCGTCTTCATTCTTTACAGAAAGAGCATTTTACAACCCAGTAGCGTACTGCTAAGTCTTGCTCCTTTTCTCTTAACCCACATAAGAGGTCCATGTTTGCCTCTAAAACAAGTTTACCATTATCATATCACTACTTCCAGTACTGCCCCTGGGATAATCACAGGCCTTTGAAGTTTTTCTGTGAGTTTTTTCCTCGGACAAGGAAGTTACAGTACGGCAGTTGTCACCAACTGATCATTTGTGATGGACTGGTCGATCTCCAAGACATTTCTAGTCGATCACCAAACATTTCTGTAAAAACCCAATGATCAAGCCTTGTGTTCCTATTTTTTATTTGTCTCGCATTGTTGGAGGTAGGTGCACCTGATTCAGCTGGTTCTTCCTACTTCTACTCACCTTACAACCACCACTGCAGCTGTAATGATTGAGTAGGAAAGTGTATCGATAGACTTGCATTGTTATTATTAGAAGCTTGGGTCTTTTTTTAATGTCAAAGAATATTTACCGTTCTCTGTTCATAGGAGTAACAATCATTTGAGGTAGAAATAATGATGTGCAACTCAAGTTTCGCCATCAGTTGGAAGACGGTGTCCCTTTTTGGTCAGTGTCAGTGGAGTTAAGGGAGAGCGGTGCGACTGACCATCAGATGCAAGCACCACCAGCACAGTAATATTAAAAGCACATTATTTAAATGTATGGTCACTCAACTGTGCCTCACAAGTAATACAACAACTGATCTATTACCAGTGTTGAAATATATATCTTTTTAAATGATCAAAACAAAAATGCATTGGCAGGGCAATTCAAGCAAAGCTAATATGATATAATATAATATATATATAATTTGGTCTATAGCACAACTCTCATTAATGCAGTACTGTTTCTAATAGGTTAATGTTGCATAGGCATATGTTTTTTAAGTGGTTTAGGAAAAAAATCTCAGCGGTAGATCTCGGCTTGCATTTTGACTCAAAGTGATCTTGACTCACAAAAGGTTGATGACCACTGCAGTACAGCATCACAAGCTCTATGAGAGCGACTGTTCACATTTAATTTCCACAGAAAGACTTGTCTGGCACGGAAAAGCTGGCACATTGACTGTAGTGGCGTCAGCCATTGAAAGACTCACAAAGAATTGCTGCACTTGTGTTTGTGGTAGGTATTCAAATCTATTTATTGTGCAAATAACTTTTTGTCCAATTGATTTTCTACAGGCCAGATGGGTATGAAGCTAGCTGAAAGCAAATAAACCCTTCTTGCTCATGAGTATGTGATGAGACAATAGCCCTCTGTGGCCTGAGTTTTGCTGAGGTGGGCTATAAGAGGCCTCTTGAAAAACATAGCCTGCAGATATAGGGGAACTTTTACGTCTGGCGTTTCTCTCTTTTTAAGAGGATGGTTACATCAGCCCCAAGAATATGCCATTTAAAGCGCTCTCTGTGCAGACTGCGTGGTGAGAGATGCAGAATGCTGCAGTGATATCGAACCCCTCGAAACTCCTTCAGCCCAAACATTCTCAGATGTCGTGTCTGAGAGCGAGATGGCCCTCTAAACCCACTCTCTCAAACCCTGCCACAAGGCTGCCAGCACAGGCATTACATTATGTAAAATGAAAAACTTCTAGCCTCCACAGATTTACATGTAGTGGAAACCTGGAAATATCCACAAAGTCTATGCTCTTGGGTACCAAAACAACTTTGAAATTGAAAGTCATTGTTCGCATTGCAACAAAAGGGTATCAAATGCTTTTATGGCACTAATGCTAAGATGATAAATGGCCAGACTATTAACTTATCTCTTGGTATCAAAAAGAATGTGACTATGACAATGTTAGTGGTGTGGTTATAGCCTCTTTACCTATTTTATCCCAGTCTGTCATTTGCTTGTTTTGGGATTTCTCTTATTGGCACGTGTACCGTATTCTTCATAATATGACAGATTAAAATGTTGACATTTCATACCGTACGCTATATCCTACTCTGCTTCTGTGACTTCATTTGCATACAAATTACATTGCTTTACCTTGTGAGGCGCACAGATTTATACAATCCGGGAATGCGTGCCAAAAAGGGGGGGTGGTCACATTGCCGAGATACTTTCAATTCAAAACCTCAATTCCGGAGCACTTATCAGGTGCTATGGAATACAGAGAGGGAATACAGAAAGCGTTGCATAAACACTCAGGCTTGACAAGGTCAGTGATGAGTCAGTAAAAGCAGGTTTGCACTGAATGAAATATCAGCCGTTCGCACCGAGCGCCTAGCTCTCTGGATCCACTGACAAATTGGAGACGGCAACAACTTTTGTATCCCAATTGAGTAAGGGGATAGGTTATTATTTCTTAAAGCTTCCATTTCGCTCTGAAAAAGGGATGAATGAAGAGAGAGAGAGAGAGTGAGAGAGAGAGAGGGGTCAGGATCAATAGGTACTTATCAACAAAACATTTTATATTACTTGCACATTAAACTAGGGATAACTATTGTTGTTTGACTTGTTCCATTGGGAAGAATGACCTGTGTATATGTTAATCAATGGATTGGAGCGATGATACAGTAGCTGCTGCAAAGAGCTAAATGCTTCAGAGTTATGCTAGGTCTTGATCAAGTCTCTGATCAGATTATTGGAATCGAGCTCCATCCCTTCAGTCTATGCTGATCTAAACATGCCAGCTAGAGGTCTTCACGGGTCCACCAGACCCGAAATTCCGAGATCCGACCGGGACCCGAGCGGGTTCGGATCCTTAATTCAAACTTTTATCTTGGATCTGGGTCGAGTCTGATATATTGCCACAGGTTTCAGGTATGTGCGATTACACTTCATATACCGTTTGGACCCGTCCTTTGGACCCGTCCTTTTAGGTGTGAGGTGATAACTGTGCGAGTCTGTTACCAATTGAAACTCAATAAAACATAGGCCTATACTGTATGTTAGAAATTGGTTCCGGATGCTCACCTTTACGTGTGCCTGCTGCTGAGGAGAGAGAGGGTGAGAGAGGCAAACTGACGGCCTCAATCAACCACTGTGAGGTGGACAGTTATTGTTTTAGAAAAGTTCAAACCAAATAGGCTATACAGTTTAGCATATGCTACACATTGAATAAATATTTTTTTTTTTTTGTAATTTGTTATAAGCTGTTTTTAGGTAAATGTTTGGCCAATATCCCTAGTTTTTTATGGCGCTGGCTTTCTTTCGCTCTCTCTGTCGTTCTACCCTCAGATCTGAACAGGTTTATCGGATCCGAAACAGGCATGGGTCTTTATTGAGTCTGTTTTTTCACAACCCGTTTCGGGAAGGAGTCCGGCTGTCATCGGGTCCATTTGGAACAGTTATCTGTTTTTTGAAAATGTATTTATGCATATTGGGTCCAGGTGGGAAAGCCACCGGTCCATTTTAGAACGGGTCCAACTTCTTGGACCCATGAAACCTTTACTGCCAGCACCTCCAGTTGCTTCAATGCAAGAGAAACAACTTCCATCTGATTTCTCTACTCCACTGACATAGTAAAATCCTTCAGACGTTCCATTATTTTGAGCACAAGTTGAGTCAATTATAGGGCTGGGAATTGACAATGCAATATGTATTGCAATTCTATATGTATCACACGATTCTATATTTATTGCGATTCAATACTGCAATTTTATTGCAATTCAATGTTTCAAACATACAGTGCATTCGGAAACTATTCAGACCCCTTGACTTTTTCCACATTTTGATACCTTACAGCCTTATTCTAACATGGATTAAATTGTTTTATCCCTCTTCAATTTACACACAATACCCCATAATGACAAAGCAAAAACAGGTTTTTAAACTGAAATATCACATTTGCATAAGTATTCAGAACCTTTACTCAGTACTTTGTTGAAGCACCTTTGGTAGCAATTACAGCCTCGAATCTTCTTGGGTATAACGCGACAAGCTTGTCACACCCGTATTTGGAGAGTTTCTCCCATTCTTCTCTGCAGATCCTCTCAAGCTCTGTCTGGTTGGATGGGAAGCGTCTATTTTCAGGTCTCTCCAGACATGTTAGATCGGGTTCAAGTCCGGGCTCTGACTGGGCCACTCAAGGACATTCAGAGACTTGTCCTGAAGCAACTCCTGCGTTGTCTTGGCTGTGTGCTTAGGGTTGTTGTCCCGTTGGAAGGTGAACCTTTGCCCCAGTCTAAGGTCCTGAGCGTTCTGGAGCAGGTTTTCGTCAAGGATATCTCTGTACTTTACTGCGTTCATCTTTTCCTCAATTCTGACTAGTCTCCCAGTCCCTGATGCTGAAAAACATCACCACAGCATGATTCTGCCACCACCATGCTTCACTGAAGGGATGGTTCCAGGTTTCCTCCAAACGTCACATTTGGCATTCAGGCCAAATAGTTCAATCTTGGTTTCATCAGTCCAGAGAATCTTGTTTCTCATGGTCTGACAGTCCTTTAGGTGCTTTTTGGCAAACTCCAAGTGGGCTATCGTGCCTTTTACTGAGGAGTGGCTTCCATCTGGCCACTCTACCATAAAGGCCTGATTGGTGGAGTGCTGCATAAATTGTTGTCTCTCTGAAAGGTTCTCCCATCTCCACAGAGGAACTCTGGAGCTCTGTCAGAGTGACCATCAGGTTCTTGGTCACCTCCATGACCAAGGCCCTTCTCCCCCGATTGCTTAAGAGTGATGGAGACCACTGTGCTCTGGGGGACCTTCAATGCTCAGAAATGTTTTGGTACCCTTCCCCAGATCTGTGCCTCGACACAATCCTGTCTCGGAGCTATACGGAGAATTCCTTTGGCCTCATGGCTTGGAAGGCCCAAAATCAGAGGAAGGCCCCAAAAATTGTTGAAGACTCCAGCCTCCCAAGTCATAGACTTCTTCTTCTCTCTTTTACCGTATGACAAGCGGTACCGGAGCACCAAGTCTTCAACAAAAAGGCTCCTGAACAGCTTCTACCCTGAAGCCTAAGACTGCTGAACAGCTAATCAAATGTCTACCCGGACAATTTACTATTTACATTGATCCCCTTTACTATTTATTTATCTGAATTTTTTTGCAATGACTCTCTTGAACTGTCTTTATGCACACTCAGTTGACTCTACCCACACACTCACACAAACTACACTGACACTCCAACACACACACACACACACACACACACACACACACACACACACACACACACACACACACACACACACACACACACACACACACACACACACTACATCAACTTACACACTAACACACACATATTGACGCCACACACTTATTTGTAGTTGTATCTGCCAAGGCAGCAGCTCCTCTTCCTGGGGTCCAGCAAAATGAAGGCAGTTATACCATTTTTTAAACATTACAATACATTAACAGATTTCACAACACACTGTGCCCTCAGGTCCCTACTCCACCACTACCACATATCTATAATACAAAATCCATGTACGTGTGGGTATAGTGCGTATGTTATCGTTTGTGTGTATGTATGTGAGTGTGCCTATGTTTGTGTTGCTTCACAGTCCCACTGTTCCAAAAAGTGTATTTGATCTATTTTGTTACTCAGGCCCAGAAGCTAGGCATATATGCATATAATTGGTAGTATTGGATAAAAAAATCACTCTAGTTCCCAAAACGGTTAAAATAATGTATGTGAGTATAACAGAACTGATATAGCAGGCGAAAACCCGAGGAGAATCCATCCGGGAAAGTTTTTTGGGGGAGCTCACCACTCATAATGGCTGTCTATGGCAATATGAATGGAATACCTCCCAGATTGAAGTTCCTAGGGCGTCCAGTAGATGTCAACAGTCTTTAGAAATAGTTTCAGGCTTGTTTTTTGAAAAAGGAGCTAGAATTTGTAGTTTTTCCAAATGGCTCCCATTTTGGCTGTAGTGTTTGTGCGCACTTCGTTATTTATCTCCGGTAATGAACATACTATTCTCCGTCTTAAATTTGATCATTTATTTACATATTAGGGTACCTGAGGATTGATTAGAAACGCAGTTTGACTTTCGGGATTCATTTGTATGCATTTTGAATGAGGGAAACCGGTGGATTACTGAGTCAAGCTCGCCAACTAAACGGACTTTTTGGGGATATAAAGAAGGACTTTATCGAACAAAGGGCCATTTGTTATGTAGCTGGCATTGCAACCAGAGGAAGATCTTCAAAGGTAAGTGACTTATTTTATCGATATTTCTGACTTTCGTGACGCCTCTGCTTGGTTGGAAACTGTATGTAATGCTTTTGTTTGTGAGGCGCTGTCCTCAGATAATCGCATGGTGTGCTTTCGCCGTAAAGCCTTTTTGAAATCTGACAACATGGTTGGATTAACAAGAAGTTAAGCTTTTAGACAATGTAAGACACTTGTATTTTCATGAATGTTTAATATTACGAATATTGTAATTTCGCACTCTGCAATTTCACTGGATGTTGTCGAGGTGGGGCGCTAATGGTACACCTTTAACAAAGAGGTTAATCGGATTCTACTGCTTGCATCAGTTGCTAAAGCGACTCCTTTTATTAGAAGATTTTGTTGAGGTTAAGGGTTTACTGATTGATTTGTCCCAAATACAATGCTTTTTGTTTTAGAAATATTTACGACTAACTTATTCCTTGCCACCCACTCTGATACTAACTGCATCTCTTTGTTAAGTGTTGCAGTCATGTCAGTCACTGTCGTATCTGACGTGTATAGTGTTGAGTCATCTGCATTACTTAAAGCCGCTTTACTTAAAGCCAGTGGCATGCCGTTAGTAAAGATTGGGAAAAGTAAGGGTCCTAGAGAGCTTCCAGCAGCAGACTGTGATCGATATGTCAAAAGCGCCACTGAAGACTAACAAAACAGCCCCCACAATCTTTCTATCATCAATTTCTCTCAGCCAATCAGTCATCAGCGCTTGTTGAATGTCCTTCCCTACAAGCTTGCTGAAGATCTGTTGTCAATTTGACTACTGTAAAAAAGCACTGTATCTGGTCAAATCCCTTTTTTCCCAAAAGTGGTAACAGGCTGATTGGACTGCTATTTGAGCCATTAAAGGGGGCTTTAATATTCTTAGGTTGCGGAATGACTTTTGGTTCCCGGCAGGCCTGGGGGCACATACTTGCTAGTAGGCTTAAATTGTTACAATGTGGACAATGTAAATATTTATGTTAACTAGTTTTACCGAGCTCGCTAACTAGGGTACCTATTGTACCTTGTGGGTACTTGGGACAGTGTTTGAGTGAGTTTTCATGTGCTCGCACAGGTGCCTGAGAGCTGTGACTGTGCCAAGGGCTAACATATTGTGAGATGTCTCTTTGTGAGCAGGTATGTCTTTTATTTTGTCCGAATTATGTTGTCTATCATTTTTCTTGTATTGTGTGCTGTTGTGCACTGAATGTGTGCACACAGCACCTGTTATTTATTTTTGGGCTCTCTTGCCTGACCTTTAGCTAGCGAGGTGCCTGAGAGCTGTGACTGTTCCAAGGGCTAATATATTGTGCGTTGTCTCTTCATGCACAGGGCAAATAAAAATCAAACAAGCAGACCTCCAGTTGTGGCAGTGTCCACATTAAACACAACGCAGAACAAACCACGCTACAAACTGGTGCCGCGACCTGCCGACTGGTCAGCTCAAGCTGACCAACGGAGCAGTGCATGTGGATGAGGTGCGTGATCTGCGCATGAGCACTTGTTGATGGTTTGCTGTAAGTGAATATATACTGTACATATTGAAGGTGAATGTAGCATATTCACTAGATAAGGGTATTTGTATGTTTTGTATGTTTTGGAGGAATTTGTTCATTGCAATATTTTGGTATTTGAATGCTGTAAATTACATTGTATTTCAGTGCTCTGTTGAGCCATAAAATGAGTTATGATGGGCATTTTAGTGTGGGTAGAGGGAAGGGTGTCCTTGCATCCCGCCTCTGTCTTTTGATGTCCCATCATCCCCAGTCCTCAGTAATAATGGGACACTTCAGAGTCAGCTTAGTGACCTTATTAAGCAGATTGGGTCAGAGATAGGAGAAACTATCAGAGCAGGTTTTCTGCAGCCTGGGGCTTCAAGTCTTTCTCCTGCACATCCCCCTCACCAATCCCAGCAGTTTCCCTTGCCTGAGCAATGTCGGTCAACTTTTATTGATGCATCCAAGCTGAATCTGGTTGTGAAGTCAGATGTTAGTGCTCTACCTTTCTTTAGGGATGATGGCTCAGATAAGTACTCTGTCCTGGAGTGGGAGGAGCTAATGGGAGTCTACCTAGAGAAGAGGGGTTATACTGGGTCTAAGCATGTCTGGGAGGTGATGTCTAGGCTCCTGGGGAGGGCACAGGATGTCACCGAAGTCTGGATGTGTAACAACCCTGTTGTCACAGATGTTAAGGCAGTGTTCTCAAGCAACACTTTGGGGATACTGTCTGCTCAGGTATGCCATTAGCTGATTTCTATTTAATCTATTCATAGGCTAATGAGGGTCCACTAGATTTCTGGATTAGGCTAAACAAAATTGCAGAGGCAGCTGAACAGTACCTTGTAAGCGAGGATAGGACCTTGCCCAATCAGTGCTCAGAGTTGGCAGTCATGTTTGTATGCAACTATCCTGATAAAGAGTTGGCCCAAGTGTGAGAAGTGTGCCTGTGAGAAGTGTGCAGGAGGGCATGAGACAAAGGAATGTGTAGTTTTGGTGGAGACGTGTGTGTGTGGTAGTTGTGGGGGTGCCCATGGGGCTGGAGCTCGGAGGTTATTTATTTAACCCTTATTTAACCCTTTCCCCTTATTCCAGGTAAGTTGACTGAGAACACATTCTCATTTACAGCACCGACCTAGGGATAGGAGGAGGATGAATGAGCCAATTGTAACTGGGGATGATTAGGCGACTGGGATAGTATGAGGGCCAGATTGGGAATTTAGGTGTCCGGTGAGAGAAAGGCAGGTTGAGGTTGCTATGGTCAGAGTAGCTGTATGCTGAAGCAGAGAAGAGAGTGGTAGAGGAAGATGGGTACAGGGTGAGGGATCCTTAGAGGATTCCTGTGAGTAGGTAGAGACTAATAGAGAGTCATGGGAAGAATATGTGCTTCAGTAAGTTAGGTTTCTTGTCATTCATAGCTATGGCTGTTCATTGTACTGCAGAAATGGAAAGTCACAGAAAATAGAGGTTGTGGTGGCAGCGGCAGAGAAATAGTTGGGTTTGCAAGGTTTTACTGCAGAACATTTGCAGGGGGGGTTGAGTGGTAGTGTTCTGTCCTCCCAGACCATTTGTCTGGAGTAGGATTAGATAGGTTAAAAGTGGAATGGGGTGGTGTGTTTGTTGTTGTTTTAAAAATTAAAAATACATGTTGTTGAGAGGGCTAATAGATGGCTTTCCCCCAATTTTATAGCACCATATCACAAGTAATCTTATGTAGGTATGCCATGAATTGTTACACACTCCAGTACTGTAGGTGGCAGTGTATGCACCTTAAATTGGATGTGATCCGCCAACACAATCCCAAAGAAGAAAAAGAAGAAGAAGTGGTAGTGTGACTCAAGTCATGTTTGTGCCTGTGAGATTGAGTCTGTCTAGTAGAAACATTGTCTTCTCTTACCTAGCAATTTAAACTCAAACAGAAAACCAACCTAGCCTGTGCGCAGCGCTTCTAAAAATGAATCTTTCACTCAGCTCTTCACATGCGCACAGCCCCACAGTGAAAATCTCACTCTGTGGTGCCCTGACCACCCACCAACATGGCTGGTTAAATATAAATCTTACCCAACAATGGGGCGGCAGGTAGCCTGGCGGATAGGAGCGTTGGGCCAGTAACCGAAAGATTGCAGTTGCTGGATTGAATCCCAGAGTTGACAAGGTACAAATCCGTTGTCCTGCCCCTAAGCAAAGCAGTTAACCCACTGTTGCCTGGGCACTGATGATGTGGATGTCAATTAAGGCAGCCTCCCACACATCTCTGATTCAGAGGGGTTGTGTTAAATGCGGGAGACACATTTCAGTTGTATGCATTCAGTTGTACAACTGACTAGGTATCCCCCAATGCCGAAATCTACCCGCAGGTGGTAGGTGTTCATTGTCGGTCCTGCATTTGACCAATAAAATGTGATTGGGTGCATGTTTTGGTGTTTGTCCTAGCACTAGACACATCTGATTCAAATAATAAGTAGGTTATTTGAATCAGCTGTGACCATATTATCAAGTTGCATCTTGTTTAGTAGGGATGGCATTCTGTGCTGTACTCATCGTGTCACTCTCAAAGGAGTATAACCTACGGTGGTAATACCTGCAATAGCCTGCTGCTGTGTCAAGTCCCTTCCACTTGTGAGGTGTTGCGTGAGTGTTGTTGTTTCAGCCTTTACCCTCAAGCAGAGTGTTCCCTTTTCAAATTCAGCAGCCCATGACAAACACTGCATTTACACTACCACCATTCCGCATAAGACTCAATGCTGTTAAGATGACTGAAATCATTTTTTTTTAAATGTCATCAAAACTGTGCAATGACAGAATTTTGCATACAGTACACACACACTTACAGACTGTTCGATGCTCTCAGGCCATGAGTGGATTTCAACAGTAGCTTTCATTGTTCAGTGGTATTCAAATCAGTCTCTAGGTCCGAAGGAACATGTCCACATCATATCTTTCATAAACTCTTCAAAGCCCAACAGCTGTGATGGAAATTGGGCGTTTCGGTGCAATTTTATAAATGCCAACAGATAAATGTTTTGTTCGACAAAGGTGAGATCTTTTTGTGTCGGTAAAATGTATTATGTGAGAAATGGCATTGGAAAAAATATTTATATAATAACAATCATATCGAAGTAAACTTTCATTCACGTGATGATATGGTGTGTTGTCCTCCCACTATAATGCGGGAAACCATGCAGTTTATTAGACTACAAATAAAATAAGTTGTGATGAACTTCACAGGTTAGTGAACAGTGATCTTGATGCTCCTTGCCAATACATATCGTGGGTATTATTCTTTTGACATGATGATCGATGATTGACTGCCATTAGACAAGTAAAAATATTCTCACTCTTATCCATAATAATCTCATTATGTAGACCAGCCTACCCGAATAGCCTACCAGCACTGTATCTGCCAGCTGTCGGCTAAAGCAGAAAACCAGAATAAGCACATTTGCTATTTATTTAACGCAACAGTTTTTGTGACAAAACTATCGGTAGAGTTAAAAATGCAATGGAAACACATTGAACTTTGTTCAGTACATGAAAACTATAGCGATATAAATAAATAAATTGTGCACTACGTCATCACGCACTGATTTATCAGCAACACCGCCATTTGGTGGAAGCACACCTCTGTTGGGAAAAATCACATATTTTCATTGTGGATTGTACAATATTCACATGAAAATCTGTTCCCAATTGGATGGAAACCTTACAGTAGCTTGTGAGGCAAGTGTGTCATGCCTGCTCTCTCTCCCCCTCCCTGGCACTCGAGGGCGCCAGACTACCCGTCATTATACGCACCTGTTACCGTCATTACGTGCAGCTGCGCTCCATTTTGTTGATCCTACAGACAGAAACTAAAACAAGAAGCTCCAGCGCTGAGGTCTGTTCAACGCTGGTTCGACCAATCTGATTCCACACTCCAAGACTGCTTCCATCACGTGGACTGGGATATGTTTCGTATTGCATCAGACAACAACATTGACGAATACGCTGATTCGGTGAGCGAGTTCATTAGAACGTGCGTTGAAGATGTCGTTCCCATAGCAACGATTAAAACATTCCCAAACCAGAAACCGTGGATTGATGGCAGCATTCGGTGAAACTGAAAGCCCGAACCACTGCTTTTAATCAGGGCAAGGTGACCGGATACAAACAGTGTAACTATTCCCTCCGCAAGGCAATCAAACAAGCTAAGCGTCAGTATAGAGACAAAGTAGAATCTCAATTCAACGGCTCAGACACAAGAGGTATGTGGCAGGGTCTACAGTCAATCACGGATTACAAAAAGAAAACCAGCCCCATCACGGACCAGGATGTCTTGCTCCCAGGCAGACTAAATAACTTTTTTGCCCGCTTTGAGGGCAATACATTGCCACTGACACGGCCCGCAACTAAAACATGCGGACTCTCCTTCACTGCAGCCGACGTGAGGAAAACATTTAAACGTGTCAACCCTCGCAAGGCTGCAGGCCCAGACGGCATCCCCAGCCGCGCCCTCAGAGCATGCGCAGACCAGCTGGCTGGTGTGTTTACGGACATATTCAATCAATCCCTATCCCAGTCTGTTGTTCCCACATGCTTCAAGAGGGCCACCATTGTTCCTGTTCCCAAGAAAGCTAAGGTAACTGAGCTAAACGACTACCGCCCCGTAGCACTCACTTCCGTCATCATGAAGTGCTTTGAGAGACTAGTCAAGGACCATATCACCTCCACCCTACCTGACACCCTAGACCCACTCCAATTTGCTTACTGCCCAAATAGGTCCACAGACGATGCAATCTCAACCACACTGCACACTGCCCTAACCCATCTGTACAAGAGGAATACCGATGTGAGAATGCTGTTCATCGACTACAGCTCGGCATTTAACACCATAGTACCCTCCAAGCTCGTCATCACGCACAAGGGTGCGTTCTGAGCCCTCTCCTGTACTCCCTGTTCACCCACGACTGCGTGGCCATGCACGCCTCCAACTCAATCATCAAGTTTGCGGACGACACAACAGTGGTAGGCTTGATTACCAACAACGACGAGACGGCCTACAGGGAGGAGGTGAGGGCCCTCGGAGTGTGGTGTCAGGAAAATAACCTCACACTCAACGTCAACAAAACTAAGGAGATGATTGTGGACTTCAGGAAACAGCAGAGGGAACACCCCCCTATCCACATCGATGGAACAGTAGTGGAGAGGGTAGTAAGTTTTAAGTTCCTCGGCATACACATCACAGACAAACTGAATTGGTCCACTCACACAGACAGCATCGTGAAGAAGGCGCAGCAGCGCCTCTTCAACCTCAGGAGGCTGAAGAAATTCGGCTTGTCACCAAAAGCACTCACAAACTTCTACAGATGCACAATCGAGAGCATCCTGTCGGGCTGTATCACCGACTGGTACGGCAACTGCTCCGCCCACAACCGTAAGGCTCTCCAGAGGGTAGTGAGGTCTGCACAACGCATCACCGGGGGCAAACTACCTGCCCTCCAGGACACCTACACCACCCGATGTCACAGGAAGGCCATAAAGATCATCAAGGACAACAACCAACCGAGCCACTGCCTGTTCACCCTGCTATCATCCAGAAGGCGAGGTCAGTACAGGTGCTTCAAAGCTGGGACCGAGAGACTGAAAAACAGCTTCTATCTCAAGGCCATCAGACTGTTAAACAGCCACCACTAACATTGAGTGGCTGCTGCCAACACACTGACTCAACTCCAGCCACTTTAATAATGGGAATTGATGGGAAATGATGTAAAATATATCACTAGCCACTTTAAACAATGCTACCTAATATAATGTTTACATACCCTACATTATTCATCTCACATGTATATGTATATACTGTACTCTATATCATCGACTGCATCCTTATGTAATACATGTATCACTAGCCACTTTAACTATGCCACTTTGTTTACATACTCATCTCATATGTATATACTGCACTCAATACCATCTACTGTATCTTGCCTATGCCGCTCTGTACCATCACTCATTCATATATCTTTATGTACATATTCTTTATCCCCTTACACTTGTGTCTATAAGGTAGTCGTTTCGGAATTGTTAGCTAGATTACTTGTTGGTTATTACTGCATTGTCGGAACTAGAAGCACAAGCATTTCGCTACACTCGCATTAACATCTGCTAACCATGTGTATGTGACAAATAAAATGTGATTTGATTGGACTCACCTGTACTCCCTCCCTTTATTGATTGCCCCTGCATATATGTCTGCTCCTCTGTGTTGTTCACTGTAGTAGCATTGTTTGTCGTGTGGTGTGTATGTCCAGACGCTGTTCTTGTTCTATTGCATGTCCGTCTATATTAAATGGTTCTCTCCCTGTACCTGCTTCTCATCTCCTGCTTTGGGCGTTATAAAGTGATTGTGTTGCTGTGTCATATCTTTATACTACCAGCTCATTGCCAGCATGCACATAATTCATAAGTGTTTAGAAGTTACTAACATTGCTATGAATGATTGAAAGAAATATGTCAACTAAATCTACCATCCATTAATGTGTACAGTATAATGTGAGAGCAACCACACTGTTGACAGCAGTAATAAATAAGGTCAAACACTGGCTAGAGTCATCATTACGGCTGTATGACAGACGTAAACAAACCGCCTTTTCTACATAGGCTATCATAAGGCTTTGTAGTTTGGGTCCTAACACAGAAGTTGTTCAACAAATCCAAAATGTGCCTTCATTTCCTATTATATACAGTGCCTTTGGAAAGTATTCAGAAACCTTGACCTTTTCCACATTTTTGTTAAGTTACAGCCTTATTCTAAAATTGATGAAATAGATTTTTTTACTCATCAATCTACACACAATACCACAGCAAAACTGAAATATAACATTTACATGTATTCGGACCATTTACTCAGTACTTTGTTGAAGCGCCTTTGACGCTACAAGCTTGGCACACCTGTATTTGGGGAGTTTCTCTCACTCTTCTCTGCAGATCCTCTCAAGCTCTGTCAGGTTGAATGGGAAATGTCGTTGCACAGCTATTTTCAGGTCTCTCCAGAGATGTTCAATCGGGTTCAAGTCCGGGCTCTGGCTAGGCCACTCAGAGAATGTCCCAAAGCCACTCCTGAATTGTCTTGGCTGTGTGCCTAGGGTCGTTGTCCTGTTGGAAGGTGAACCTTCACCCCAGTCTGAGGTCTTGAGCGCTCTGGAGCAGGTTTTCATCGAGGATCTCTCTGTACTTAGCTCCGTTCATCTTTGCCTCGATCCTGACTAGTCTGTCAGTCCCTGCCACTGAAAAACATACCCACAGCATGATTCTTCCACCATCATGCTAAACTACCATGCTTTCCTCCAGACGAGACGCTTGGCATTCAGGCCAAATAGTTCAAACCGTCTGGCCACTCTACCAAAAAGGCCTGATTGGTGAAGTGCTGCAGAGAGGGTTGTCCTTCTGGAAGGTTCTCCCATCTCCACAGAGGAACTCTAGAGTTCTATCAGAGTGACTATCAGGTTCTTGGCCCTTCGCCACCGATTGCTCAGTTTGGCCGGGCAGCTAGCTGTAGGAAAAGTCTTGGTGGTTTCAAGCTTGTTCCATTTAAGAATGATGGAGGCCACTATGTTCTTGGGGATCTTCAATGCTGCAGAAATTTTCTGTACCTCAACACAATCCTGTCTCGGCACTCTACCCAAAATTCATTCAACCTCATGGCTTGGTTATTGATCTGACATGCACTGTCAACTGTGCCCTGGCAAATCATGTCCAATTAATTGAATTTACCACAGGTGGTAAATCAGGTTGTAGAAACATCTCATGGGTGATCAATGGAAGCAGAATGCACATGAGCTCAATGCCGAGTCTCAAAGCAAAGGGTCTGAATACTTAAATAAGGTGTTATTGTTTTGTTTTTTGATAAATTTGCAAAAAATGTACTCAAAACTGTTTTCTAATTGTCATTACAGGGTATTGTGTGTAGATTGTGTTTAATCCATTTTAGAATAAGGCTTAAATGTAACATTTGGAAAGAGTCTAGGGGTTTGAACATTTTCAAAGTCACTGTATCTGCTGTAGTAAAGACACAATTGATTGAGAGAAAAATGGTAGCCCTTTCACCAAGATCTCAAATTATACAGTAAACATACAATAGATTTGTATTTGTATTTATTATGGATCCCCATTAGCTGCTGCCAAGGCATTACAATACATTACAATACATTCACAGTTTTCACACTGTGTGCCCTCAGGCCCCTACTCCACCACCACCACATATCTACAATACAAAATCCATGTGTACGTTTTTTTGCTTCACTGTCCCTGTTGTTCCATATGGTGTATTTAAATATATTTTTTAAATCAAATTTTACTGCTTGTATCAGTTAGTTGATGTGGAATATAGTTCCACATAGTCATGGCTCTACATAGTGCTGTGCCCCTCCCATAGTCTGATCTGGAGTTGGGGACTGTGAAGAGACCTCTTGTGGCATTTGTCGTGGGGTATGCATCGGCGTCCGAGCTGTGCGCCAGTACTTTAGACAGACAGTTCAGTGCATTCAACATGTCAATACCTATCATAAATACAAGTAATGATGAAGTCAATTTCTCCTCCACTTTGAGCCAGGAGAGATTGACATTCATATGATTAGTGTTAGCTCTCTGTGTACATCCAAGTGCCAGCCGTGCTGTCCTGTTTTGCCCTGTTTTGAGCCAATTGCAATTTTCCTTGTGGCACTTGACCACACGACTGAACAGTAGTCCAGGTGCAACAAAACTAGGGCCTGTAGGACCTGCCTTGTTGATAGTGTTGTTAAGAAGGTAGAAACTAGGGCCTGTAGGATCTGCCTTATTGATAGCGCTATTAAGATGGTAGATCAACACTTTATTATGGACAGACTTTTCCCCATCTTAGCTACTGTTGTATCAATATGTTTTGTCCATGAAAGTTTACTCTGAGCAGTTTAGTCACCTCAAGTTGCTCAATTTCTACATTATATATTACAAGATTCAGTTAAGGTTTAGGGTTTAGTGAATGATTTGTCCCAAATACAATGCTTTTAGTTATAGAAATATTTAGGACAAACTTATTCCTTGCTACATTTTGAAACAAACTGCAGCTCTTTGTTAAGTTTTGCAGTCATTTCAGTCGCTGTAGTAGCTAACGTGTATAGTGTTGAGACATCCGCATACATAGACACACTGGCTTTACTCAATGCCAGTGGCATGTCGTTAGTAAAGATAAAAGTAAGGGGCCTAGAGAGCTGCCCTGGGGAAATCCTGATTCTACCTGGATTATGTTGGAGAGGCTTCCATTAAAAGAACACCCTTTGTGTTCTGTTAGACAGGTAACTCTTTTTCCAAATTATAGCAGTGGGTGTAAAGCCATAACTTGTGTTTTTCCAGCAGCAGAATGTAAAAAGCGGCACTAAAGTCTAACAAAACAGATCCCACAATCTTTTTATCATCAATTTCTCTCAGCCACTCATCAGTAATTTGTGTAAGTGCTGTGCTTGTTGAATGTCCTCTCTTGTCAATTTGTTTACTGAAAAATAGCATTGTATCTGGTCAAATCCCCTTTTTTCTAAAAGTTTACTCAGGGTTGGTAAAAAAGGCTGATTGGTCAGCTATTTAATCAGGAAAGGGGGCTTTACTATTTATAGATAGCTGTCACGAACCCCGCTTCCTGAGTCTGTGTTTGCCTTTGTTTCTGTCCTGGAGTGTGTTTCCAGGGTCCTGGAACGCACCCTGTCTGGTTGCCGGGCAGATTAGCTTGTTGGGAGATCGATGTTCACCCGCACCTGTATCCCATCAGTAATCTGCACACCTGTCCTGATCATCACCTCTCCCCTTCAAAAGCTCTGACCTGACATCCATTCCCTGCCGGATCGTTAGCCATGAACAGTATGTTGTGCCATAGTATCAGCCTCAAGTTGGATAGAATTTGTTTTGTTGTTTTGTACGTCTTGCTTGCCTTCAACTTACCTCCGTTTGTTCTGTCTTCAGTTACTCACCCGGATCATTTACCCCATTCCCGCCTGGTCATCGGAGGATTCCGCTTCCCCATTGGATCCACCTATTTACTCCCATCAACTCACCACCGCTGCCCGCTACGCCACCTGGATGTATCTACCCACTCACATTCACTTGTAAATAAATACTCACCTTCTTCCTACTCTCCTTGTCCTGGTCTGCTTCTGGGTTCGATTTTGAAGAAACGTGACAATAGCAGAATAACCGTTGCTTCCCTACAGGCCTGGGGGCACACACTTTCTTGTAGGCTTAAATAGAAAAAATGGCAAATAGGAATGGCAACATCGTCCGCTATTATCCTCAGTAACTTTCCATCCAAGTTGTCAGACCCCAGTGGCTTGTCATTGTTGATAGACAATAATTTTTTCACCTCTTCCACACTGACTTTACGGAATAAAAAATGACAATGCTTGTCTTTCATTATTTGGTCAGATATACTTGGATGGGTAGTGTCAGCGTTTGCCTAAGTTCTCTAAGCTTGCCAATGAAAAAAGCATTAAAGTAGTTGTCAATATGAGTTGGTTTTGTGATGAATGAGCCATCTGATTCAATGGATGGACCTGAGTATGCCTTTTTTCCCAAAATGTAATTTAAGATGCTCCAAAAGCTTTTCACTATCATTCTTTATGTCATTTATCTTAATTTCATAGTGTAGTTTCTTATTCATTTATCTTTATTTCATAGTGTAGTTTCTTATTCTTATTCCATTTAGTCAAATTATTTCACAACTTGCAAAAACATTGCCAATCGGTTGTGCAGCCAGACTTTTTTTGACATTCCTTTTGCCTCATCCCTCTCAACCATACAATTGTGTAATTCCTCATCTCGTAACGTCTACATGTTCTTGATAATCATGTACAGTGTACTGTAATAACTATGTGATCCCTTTTACAAAGGCCATCAGCCTTTTCAGATGGACCTTTTTCTACATAATTACCCCCTATTTTAAAGGATATCTGCGCTGCCTGCAATGCCATACAGAACCGACTGGTGAATAGACCTTATCATATAATTGTTTCAGCCGAGGACAATGCTTAAATCTAAGGGGTACAGAAATAGAGATATTAGGCTCGCTCTCCCCACCTTTGACTGTCATGAATTCAATTGACTCAACAAAAAACATTCTGATCATATCTTTTGCTTAACATTTCTCAGGCTCGTCTTCAAATCGCCACTGCCAAGACCTCTGGGTAATTGTCCAAGGCAGTGACCATAAAGAATACACACATGGTGGATGTGCCAATGAAACACATAGGAATGTGCTCCCAGCTAATATGAATAAGATTAGGATATTACCAGTGCCTCTCCTTGGCTGGGGATAGCCATAGGCTACAGTACATTTCCAGCTGTAGCCTATATCCATAGGTAAGTCTCCATAAGCCACAGCTGGAAATGTAGTAGCCTTACATCTAAAGCCAGCAATTTGTCTCTCCTCAAACACACAGCAAATTGGCCAGTGTGGATTTTTCATTTCTAGTGTTGATTCAGGAGTTAAATTCACTCTGTTAGAGAATAACCACAGTGTTGGTGTTTGGGGCTCCCGAGTGGCGCAGCGGTCTAAGGCACTGCATCTCAGTGATAGAGGCGTCACTACAGACCCAGGTTTGATTCCAGGCTATATCACAACCAGCCGTGATTTGGAGTCCCATGGGGTGGTGCACAATTGGCACAGCATCGTCCCAGTTACGGTTTGGCCAGGGTAGGCTGTCACTGTAAATAAGAATTTGTTCTTAACTGACTTGCCTAGAAGGTTAATAAAAAAAGGTTAAATAAAAAAATAATAACCAGAGTTATTGTTTTACACCAGGGCTCACCAACCCTGTTCCTTGAGAGCTGAGCTCCTGTAGGTTTTCACTTCAACCCCAGTTGTACCAAACCTGATTCAGTATATCAACCAGCTAACTATTAGAATAAGGTGCACTAGATTAGGGTTAGAGCAAAAATGTACTGGCTCTCATGGAACCGGGTTGGAGAGCCCTGTTTTCACTGTGGCGAGCAAAACACCACACCCATCTGTCAAGGATTTCCTCCTCTTCTTCCGAAGAGGAGAGGCGAAAAGGTTGTTCCGGTTTAAATGCTTCAAGTAGTCTCCTTTACCCTACTGAATGCAGGTTGTTGGTGAATAAAAAGTCCAACTGTTTAATATCTGAACTCTGGCTGTATTCCGAAAGGAATTACACATCATCTAGCCAGCCATCATGTGATTTAGAGGCCTGATGTGGCCTGTAAACAATGATTTTGGTGCCAAGGTGCCATTTACTGAGGTGAAACATGAAAGAAGCCAACCACCTAACAAAGCTGTCAAGACTCAAATGGATGTATGTACACCTGCATTGCTTGCTGTTTGGGGTTTTAGGCTGGGTTTCTGTACAGCACTTTGAGATATCAGCTGATGTACAAAGGGCTGTATAAATAAATCTGATTTGATTTGATTTGAAAAAGCAACAACACTGAACACAAATATGAACGCAACATGAAAAGTGTTGGTCCCAGAAATAAAAGATCAAAGAAATGTTCCGTACACACAAAGAAGCTTGTTTCTCTTAAATGTGTTTACATCCCTGTTTCTCCTTTGCCAAGATAATCCATCCACCTGACAGGTGTGGTATATCAACAACAAGCTGATTAAACAGCATGATCATTACACAGATGCACCTTGTGCTGGGGACAATAAAAGGCCACTCTAAAATGTGCAGTTTTGTAACACAACACAATGCCATAAATGTCTCAAGTGTTGAGAGAGCATGCAATTGGCATGCTGACTGCAGGAATGTCCACCAGATAACATTCCTGCAGTCATCATATTGTCGGGAGCTGGAACAACACTTTACATTACACGTACATTACACTTTACATTACACGTACATTACACTTTACATTACACGTACATTACACTTTACATTACACGTACATTACACTTTACACGTTGCGTTTCTATTTTTGTTCAGTATAATTATGGGCAATAATGGAAATCATCAACGTGTCTTCATCTAATCACGTAAATTACCTTTTCAGTCAATTACTTTTGTCATGGCAACAGCAAATAAATAATGAATCTCTATTTTTTGTTCAAGGGAAATATTGCATCTGAAAAAGTGTCAATGGGAAGCACAAGCCCACTCATTTCTTTATTCCCTAAGCTTTGAGACGTTGAAATTTGAGGCATGAAACTGAATGCATGAAACCGAATGCTATTCAGTGATATAAAGCATTAATAATAGCCCCCTAAAAAGAAGAGTACAGAAGCATAAAGTAACATTCTCAATATGACACCACCATCACCTGCTGCACATTCCTGTTCTAATCAACTTCTGCACATGATGGGCCTACATGTCAGTAAGGAATAGTAGGAACATATCTCCTTTTGCATTTCCCTTCATTTCAGATGCATTCTGGAGAGATTTTCATTTTTGGCACTTCTTTTGAACATGGTAGAATATGTATTTAAAAAAAAAAAAAGTGGAACTGCGTTTTAATAGTGCCCTCACATCACTTGGGGAGACAAGAAGGGGAGAACATGAATGATTGTCTGCCTTGCTGTCCAGTGCTTCTGAAGATGGATTTACCCTTTAGTCAATGACTCAGAGTCCCAGATATGGTATTAGCCAGTTTTGAATAGATTTGAATAGATGTGATTGATTCAACCGGCATTTGTTGCTAACTAACAATTTGTTGCTGCTCTATCTGACATGAGAAAATGTCCCAAATGTTGGTTACGGGTAATGACAGTTAATTTAGCGCTTCTACTTTCTGCTTTTTTAGCAGGTCTTGTAAAAGAACCAGTCCCTTTCAGAGCATATTAATGGCTGCTTATCACATCGGTCAATATGCTAATGATAATCTCGGCTTGATTTACACACTAATAATTACCTCAAGATAAGACTGTTTAAAATAAATTATGAGATAAAATGAAATACACTAGCATAATGGGAGACGATCAAGGTCATTCTACAGACCTGGGATGAAATACTGTTTCAAACATCTCAATTACTTTCACATACATTTCAAAGTAAGAATTCAGATATTATTTTGATTTGAAAACACGAATTGAATATTGGAATGTATTTGGAAATACAATGCCTTCGAAAATGATTTTTTAGACATATTCTAAAATTGAAGAACATTACACCAAATACCCCATAATGACAAAGCAAAAACATGTTATTAGGCATTTTTGCTAATTTATTTATTTATCACATTTACATAAATATTCAGACCCTTTACTCAGTACTTTGCTGAAGCATCTTTGGCAGCAATTACAGCATCAAGTCTTCTTGGGTATGATGCTACAAGCTTGGCACACCTGTATTTGGGGAGTTTCTCTCATTCTCCCACTCTGCAGATCCTCTCAAGCTCTGTCAGGTTGGATGAGGGGAGTAGCTGCACAGCTATTTTCAGGTCTCTCCAGAGAGGTTTGATTGGGTTCAAGTCCAGGCTCTGGCTGGGCCACTCCAGAACATTCAGAGACTTGTCCCAAAGCCACTCCTGCGTTGTCTTGGCTGTGTGCTTATGGTCATTGTCATGTTGGAAGGTGAACCTTCACTCCAGTCTGAGGTCCTGAGCACTCTGGAAAGGTTTTCATCAAGAAGTCATGGGGATTTGTGTGTAGATTGCTAAGGAAACATTTTTATTTAATACATTTTAGAATAAGGCTGTAATATTAGAAAATGTGGAAAATGTAAAGGGGTCTGAATACTTTCCAAAGGCACTGTATACTGGGGCGGCAGGTAACCTAGTGGTTAGAGCATTGGGCCAGTAATCAAAAAGTTGCTAGATCAAATCCCAGAGCTGACAAGGTAAACATCTGTTGTTCTGCCCCTGAACAAGGCAGTTAACCCACTGTTCCTAGGCCATCAATGTAAAAAAGAATTTGTTCTTAAACTGACTTGCCTAGTTAAACAAAGGTTTTTAAAAAATAGTTGGAAAGTATTGTCATGTATTTGAAAACACTAAAATACACTGGCTCTAATCCACTCCCACGCATATTTGAAAATGGTCTTTGAAATAAGTACTTGAAAATACTTTCAAATAGTATACTATTTATAGGAAATTATTATAAAATACTTTCAAATAATTCCAATAGAAGTAGTTGATTAGGGACACATGATTTGAAATTGTTTAAACAACAAATAATCAAATTAATATGTATTTGAACCCAGGTCTGGTCTACAGTTATAAACCGGAAATGTTAAGTTATTAATTGATAATGATATTTAAAAATTGTCAAATGTCATATTGTCATATGTTTTTAAGATAATATTTGTCAAGTCAAAATTGGTCAGAATCTCTATCAATTTGAATGATTTATTCCGTGAAAATTTTACAGAGCATTCTTATGACACAGAGGCTACTCTACACTGTAAAACCATGAAACATGTGACATGTTTATAACCTAAATGTTAGTGTTTGAAACTTAAACACATTTTGCCAATAAGTGTTCTCTTATTAAACACGGGCATTTAGAATGCAAGATTAAACATGACAGTCTTCTTTTTCCAGACAGTTTCCAACCAGGAGAACACCTACAGTGCCAGTCAAAGGTTTGGACAGACCTACTCATTCAAGGGTTTTTCTTTATTTTTACTATTTTCTAAACTGTAGAATAATAGTGAAGACATCAAAACTATGAAATAACACATATGGAATTATGTAGTAATTCACTCCAGTTGGCAAAGACAGAGGTCAAACTTTTTCTGTAAGTCTTCACAAGGTTTTCACACACTGTGTCACGAGTCCGACCGAGGGTGGCTTCCCTTCCCGGTCGGGTGGCCCTCAGCGGTCGTCGTCACCGGCCTATTAGCTGCCACTGATTGTCTTTCCTCCCCCTCCTTGTATGTTTATTGGTAGCACCTGTTTGTGATGATTAGTTGGGCTTCTATAGACAGCCGGCCCGCCTGTTTGTTGTACGGGATTAATTATTGTAACCTTCGGCTCTGTATTAGAGGAACGTGTTTGTTCCTGGTCGTGAATTTTCAGTTGTACATTTTTCATTCCCTGTGTTTGGGGCTGTTATTATTGTGAGCATCCTGTGGTGCGTTGGTGCATTAAAGAGCACAGCATTGCACTCTCTGTCTCCTGCCTCTGACTCCACACCCACGACACCCGGAGCATTACACACTGTTGCTGGTATTTTGGCCCATTCCTCCATGCAGATCTCCTCTAGAGCAGTGATGTTTTGGGGCTGTTGCTGGGCAACACGGACTTTCAACTCCCTCCAAAGATTTTCTATGGGGTTGACATCTAGAGACTGGCTAGGCCACATTCGACCTAAAGGGTAGAGCTTCTGCTTTCAAGGGTCCGGAACTTGTAAGAAATCCAGCTATAACCCCGCTATGACCTCCGACGAAGCATCAAACAGTCAAAGCATCAATACAGGACTAAGATCGAATCACTCTACACCGGCTCCAACACTCGTCAGATGTGGCTGGGTTTGCAAACTATAACAGAATACAAAGTGAAGCACAGCCGAGAGCTGCCCAGTGACATGAGCCTACCAGACAAGCTAAATAATTTCTTTGCTTGCTTCGAGGCAAGTAACACTGAAACATGCATGAGAGCATCAGCTGTTCCGGACGACTGTGTGATGACGCTCTCCGCAGCCGATGTGAGTAAGAACTTTAAAGAGGTCAACATTCACAAGGGTGCTGGGCCAGACGGATTGCCAGGATGTGTACTCCGAGCATGCACTGACCAACTGGCAAGTGTCTTCACTGATATTTTCAACCTCTCCCTGTCTGAGTCTGTAATACCAACATGTTTCAAGCAGACAACCATAGTCTCTGTGCCCAATAACACTAAGTTAACCTGCCTAAATGACTACCGACCCGTAGCCCTCACGTCTGTAGCCATGAAATGCTTTGAAAGGCTGGTCATGGCTCACATCAACACCATTATCCAATAAACCCTAGACCCACTTCAATTTGAACAACCCACCAACAGATCCATAGATGATGATCCAGAGATCATGCATGATGCATGATCTCCATTGCACTCCACACTGCCCTTTCCCACCTTGACAAAAGGAACACCTATGTGAAAATGCTATTCATTAACTACAGCTCAGCATTCAACACCATAGTGCCCTCAAAGCTCATCACTAAGCTAAGGACACTGGGACTAAATACCTCACCTCTGCAACTGGATCCTGGACTTCCTGACAGGCCTCTCCCAGGTGGTTAGGGTAGGTAACATCACATTCACAACGCTGATCCTCAACACAGGGGCCCCTCAGGGGTGTGTGCTGAGTCCTCTCCTGTACTCCCTGTTCACTCATGACTGCATGGCCAGGCACACCATCATTAAGTTTGCTGATGACTCAACATTGGTAGGCCTGATAACCGACAACAATGAGACAGCCTAGAGGGAGGAGGTCAGAGACCTGACCGTGTGGTGCAAGGACAACATCCTCTTCCTCAACATGATCAAGACAAAGGAGATGATTGTGGAACACAGGAAAAGGAGGACCGAGCATGCGCCCATTTTCATCGACGGGGCTGTAGTGGCGCAGGTTGAGAGCTTTAACTTCCTTGGCGTCTACATCACCAACAAAACTAACATGGTCCAAGCACACCAAAACAGTTGTGCGGAGATCTTTGTGGGCTATACTCGGCCTTGTCTCAGGATGGTAAGTTGGTGGTTGAAGATATCCCTCTAGTGGTGTGGGGGCTGTATTTTGGCAAAGTGGGTGGGGATATATTCTTCTTGTTTGGCCCTGTCCGGGGGTATCATCAGATGGGGCCACAGTGTCTCCTGACCCCTTCTGTCTCAGCCTCCAGTATTTATGTTGCAGTAGTTTATGTGTCGGGGGGCTAGGGTCAGTTTGTTATATCTGGAGTACTTCTCCTGTCTTATCCGGTGTCCTGTGTGAATTTACAGTAAGTATGCTCTCTCTAATTCTCTCTTTCTGTCTCTCTCTCGGAGGACCTGAGCCCTAGGACCATGCCTCAGGACTACCTGACATGATGACTCCTTGCTGTCCCCAGTCCACCTGGCCGTGCTGCTGCTCCAGTTTCAACTGACCTGAGCCCTAGGACCATGCCTCAGGACTACCTGACATGATGACTCCTTGTGTCCCCAGTCGACCTGGTCGTGCTGCTGCTCCAGTTTCAACTGTTCTAACTGCGGCTATGGAACCCTGACCTCTTCACCGGACATGCTACCTGTCCCAGGCCTGCTGTTTTCAACTCTCTAGAGACAGCAGGAGCGGTAGAGATACTCTTAATGATCGGCTATGAAAAGCCGACTGACATTTACTCCTGAGGTGCTGACTTGCTGCACCCTCGACAACTACTGTGATTATTATTATTTGACCATGCTGGTCATTTATGAACATTTGAACATCTTGGTCCTGTTCTGTTATAATCTCCACCCGGCACAGCCAGAAGAGGACTGGCCACCCCTCATAGCCTGGTTCCTCTCTAGGTTTCTACCTAGGTTTTGGCCTTTCTAGGGAGTTTTTCCTAGCCACCGTGCTTCTACACCTGCATTGCTTGCTGTTTGGGGTTTTAGGCTGGGTTTCTCTACAGCACTTTGAGATATCAGCTGATGTAAGAAGGGCTATATAAATACATTTGATTTGATTTGATTTGTGAAGAGGGCACGACAAAACCTATTCCCCCTCAGGAGACTGAAAATATTTGGCATAGGTCCTCAGATCCTCAAAAGGTTTTACAGCTGCACCATCGAGAGTAGCCTGATGGGTTGCATCACCGACTGGTATGGTCGGCCTCCGATCGCAAGGCACAACAGAGGGTAGTGCGTACATCACCGTGGCCAAGCTTCCTGCAATCCAGGACCTCTACACCAGGCTGTGTCAGAGGAAGGCCCTAAAAATGTTCAAAGACTCCAGCCACCCTGTCATAATCTGTTCTCTCTGCTACCACACGGCAAGCGGTACCGGAGCACCAAGTTTAGGTCCAAGAGGCTTCTAAACAGATTCTACCCCCAAGCCATAAGACTCATGAACAGCTAATCAAATAGCTACCCAAAATATTTGAATTGCCCCCCCCCCCCATTTTTATCTATGCATAGCCACTTTAATAACACTACCTACATGTACATAATTAACTCACTTACCTCGACACTGGTTCCCCCCCACATTGACACATTGACTGTGTACTGGTACCGCCTGTATATGGCCCCGCTATTGTTATTCGCTGCGGCTCTTTAATTATTTGTTATTCTTATCTCTTACTTTTTGGGGGTATTTTCTTAAAACTGCATTGTTGGTTAAGGGCTTGTAAGTAAGCATTTCATGTGTTGTATTCGGCGCATGTGACAAATAAAATTTGATTTGAAATTTTGATTTGATTTTCAAATTTCAAGGACGTATGGGAATCCGTATCACCAACCAACATAGATAAAGCCTCTTTTACAGTGAAAAAACTTGTCTGCTTCGGCACTGTCATTTTGGGGTAATAAAGTTTTTTTTTAAGTCAAATGACAATACACACACAAAGCCATTTTGTCACAGATATTATTGTTAGAAAAATAAGGCCGTTGTATAGTAATTTAAAGAAAGGCCGCTATGGGTTCTGAAAGGGGTTTAAAATGTTTTTAAAAAATCTGATTTTTCAGAGGGTGCTACAGGACCCTCAGCACCCATACTTCCCAAGGCTATGTACACAGAAAGCTTCAAGTGACCTACATGATTCTTCATCGAGTTTTGTTGTTTTTCACTTTTCAGTGCCTTGTTTAGGAGAAGTTCTGAATAAAATGTCACTGTGTGGTTGGATAAAATCTGCTTTCTATGAAAGATTTGTTGTTTATGAATGAGTGTCTGGGACTAGCAGATAGTTTTGTAGTATCAACATTACTGTAATTTGAAGATACTATTTTCCTTTCACCTACTCGTCCTTCCCTTAATGTTCCTTATCTCCCTCCTAGACCAGCATTGCTTCTGCGATGTATTTTAAACATGGTATTTTCACCCTATTTTAATGACGCTTTACAGTAAAACCAAAACCACTGAAGCAAAACATCTCCTCCAGAGAGGTACTCTCAGAGTACACTGCTGAAATGAAAAGGATGTTGTCTGGATTACTCCAATTTACCAAATGTACCGTGTTTTTAGTCATTAGTGCACTGTTCCATATGCTCAACATCAACTACACTAAAAAGCTACTTTAGATTTTTTATCCACTCATTCGTGCATTAATTTCATCATCCATTCAGCTATAAACTCAGGTATTCAGCAAAGAATAACACAGCCTCAACTGCCGGTACATATAAGTCAAGAGGAATGTTGTGTGTGCATAGGGGGAAAGAATCAACTGGTAAATGGCTCTTTGGATGAATAAAATACACATACACATCGATCACAGTGTTTATAGAAGAAGGACACTATCACCTTGAGACCAGAACTGCTCTGTTAACACGTAAGGAATGCTGCGTTTAATGTACCTTTGTTCTACCATACAGTATGCGTTGCAAGGGAGTTGATGAATGGCAGCCATCAACAGCATTGAGTCTGGGAATTGAATAACTTTGCTCAAGGGTAATCTCTTGTGGATAGACTACGTAAGCATAAATGGTAAATGATGCTAGATTTTAGCTCTGGGTTAACCAAGATTAGTTCCAGAGAAAGGTTTGGCTCTAAAGAACCTACAAGCCAAAATGAAAAGCTTATATAGCAAAAACTTGAAAGAATCAAAACAAAGATCTAGACAGATTAATACAAATCCCCAGGTGGTCTTCCATCATATAGCTTTCACTTCTCCTGTCTAAATGGATCAGTGCAGATGAGAGAGATGTGACAGAGAGAGGAGGAAAGGATGGAAGCCACTTTAGGCTATTTAGATGCACCTGGGACCTACTGAACTCTGATTGACCTCACACTCACACTACTACCACAAGCACTACTGCCAACCCCAGGTGGGCAAAGTGTAAGCACAGGTTAGGAGTAGGAGCTAATGGCAAACATACATTTCAAACTTCAAATGTAAACCAGGAGAAAATCTATTTAATCTAACCCTAATAGTATTACCAGGCCTTAGGCATTTTTATTTAAAGGCATTTTGATATTTTTACATGGGTGTTAGTGATTCTGCAGTTGAATGGTAATTCAAACGAGTTGGTCCTGGGCAAGAGACTAAATTCCATTTTCCATGATATTATGTAAATGGATTCCTAGTCCATGACAATTTATCCATGCCAATGAGGTCAGAAACTCTGTGCCTTGTGAAAGTTTTCCGTCATTTCAACCAGCCTGGCAGCGAGACACATTTACGGTTACTCGGGTAGCAGTTGGCATCTTTATTTATCCTCTGGGAGGTTATTTTCCTGTGTAATAGTGATGGAGTCATTGCTGACTTTTAACATGAGGAGATACGCTTTTCCTCCCAGGCCCTCAGGTCTGGAGAGAAGCCTATGGAGTCTTGCAGTTATGTTACAAGTGTAGATAATTGATTAGAGACAGCTAGCTCAGCAATGCTAACATGCTCACCTCTCACCATGACCAATAACAGGGGAGGTTATCATGTCTTGGGCGTGTGATATTTGACCCTCTGTTACTTTCTCACTCATCATTAGTCACGATTCATTCAGGATTATCCATAATCATGGTAGCATCCACATGAATGTAGAAGTGTTTCGAAACATATTCCATTCTTATTTATGATAAAAGTGACTCCACACAATACATTATTTACCATCGTTTACTATTGGGCACAAAACAATCTGAAACACCACTAAAACTAACTGGAGAGTCACAAGCTTGATGTAATCATTGTGTGCTTGGAATATGGGACCAAAAACTATATTTTAGATGTGTCAATAATTTTGACCCCTACCTTTTTGAGGGAAAAAAGTATTACCTGTTGAACAAAATGTCTTTCTCTGAGCCATTGTATTTGTATACTGTAAAATAATATAATTTCCCCATTTTTTGGCGCATAGCTCAGTATTTTAATGATTTATTTCATACAGTCATTATTGCTCATCTTTATCAAGGGTGTCAATCATTTCAGGCCCCACTGTGCACGTTACAGCTGATTCATTTTAATTCAGCAATGACAATATAATGAATATGTGGCCTTATGTCCACACTGGCTGAAAGCTGCAATAATAATTTGATCAGAGGGCTCAGAGAGAACGGTGTTGTATTATGAGAGAGCCCCTAGAAAGAAATACAGCTGTGCACTTACTTGCGATATGGAGAATCAATTACACTGACTATTGCTATTAGGTATGGGCGATCGCAACCTTCTCCTATCGTGATTATGTACCCATAACACATTGTGGTATACATCGCCTTCAGAAGCTATTCATACCCTTAGACTTATGGATGATTTTGATTAATTTCAAATGGATTAAATGTATGTTTTCCCCACCTATATACAATATATACCCCATAATGACAAAGTGAAAAGTGAAAACATGTTTTTTAATAACTGTAGCGTATTTATAAAATACTGAAAATATTCCAAACCTTAGTCGATACTTTGTAGAAGCACCTTTTATCATGATTATAGCTTTGAGTTGTCTTCGGTATGTCTGTATCCGCTTTGCACATCTGTATATGGGGATTTTACCAAATTTTTCCTTGCAGATTAATCTCAAACTCTGCTAACTTAGATGGGGAGCAGCGGGTTGAACAGCAATCTTCAAGTCTATCCACAGATTTTCAATGGGATTCAAGTCTGGGCATTGGCTGGCCCACGCAACGACTTTCACAGTCTTGTTCAAAAGCCATTCCAGCTTTGTTTTGGCTGTAGTATGCTTGGGGTCATTGTACATTTTGGCCCCATCTCTAAGGTCGTTTGCACTCTGAAGCAGGTTCTCATCAAGGATTTGCCTGTATTTAGGCCTCATTCATTGTTCCCTCTATTCCTACCAGTCTCCCAGTATGTGCCGCTGAAAAGCATCCCCATAGCATGATGCTGCCACCACCATGCTCCACAGTAGGGATGGTGTTAGACAGGTGATGACCTGTGCCTGGTTTTCTCCAGACATAGCGCTTTTCATTCAGGCTATAGAGTAACATTCTTGTCTCATCAGACCACATATTCTTTTGCATTATGATCTTAGTCTTTCACGTGCCTTTTTGCGAACTCTAGGTGTGCTGTCATATGCCTTTTTCTCAGGAGTGGCTTCCATCTGGCCACTGTCCAATAAAGCCCAGATTGGTGAAGTGCTGTATAAAAAAAAATTCTGGCAAGTTCTCACATCTCAGTCAAAGAACCCTGTAGTTATGTCAGAGTGGTCATTGGGTTCTGGGTCACCACCCTGACCAAGGTCCTTCTTGCTCAGATTGATCAGATGGCTAGCTCTAGGCAAATCTGGGTAGCTCCATATTTTTTCAATTTCCTAATGATGGAGACCACTGTGCTCTTGGAAAGTTAACACATAAATTATTTTATATCCTCCCCAGATACACTACATGACCAAAAATATGTAGACACCTACTTATCAAAAATCTCATTCCAAAATCATGGTCATTAACATGGAGTTTGTCCTCCCTTTGCTGCTATAACAGTTAAATAAAGGTTAAAAAATGAAGAATTAAAATATAAAAAAGCCTCCACACTTCTGGGAAGGCATTCCACTAGATGTTGGAACATTGCTGCGGGGACTTGCTTCCATTCAGCCACAAAAGCATTAGTAAGGTCGGACACTGATGTTGGGCGATTTGGCCTGGCTCGCAGTCAGTGTTCCAATTCATCCAAAAGTTGTTTGTTGGAGTTGATGTCAGGACTCTGTGCAGGCCAGTCATGTTCTTCCCCAATCTCGACAAACCATATCTGTATGGACCTCGCTTTGTGCACTGGGATATTGTCATGCTGAAACAGGTAAGGGCTTTTCCCTTACCTTTTCCCTTCTGTTGCACAAAGTTGGAAACACAGAATCGTCTAGAATATATGCTGTAGTGCTCAGGCAATGATTCGACTCGCCCTCCAGAGGGAGTACGATGGGACGGCGGCCGGGTGCCAGGGGTTCTTACTTCAGATGGACCTATACCTGGCGACCGTTCTTCCGGCTCCTTCGGGGGGTGAGAGCGTGAACGCCCTCGTCTTCTGCCTCTCAAGTAAAGCCCTGGA